>NC_071619.1:32890535-33591160 GCF_014839835.1 Dryobates pubescens | reverse complement strand
CTTGATCTGCTGGACACACTCCTCTTAATGCACCCCAGGATACCGTTGGCACCATTGACCACCATTCTTTGGACTCAATTGTGTAACCACTTCCTAATCCATCTCACTGTCTTTTCTTCTATCCCATGCTTCCTGAGCTTGCTTACAGGGATGTTTTGGGAGACAGTGTCTAAAGCCTTGCTAAGGTCAAGGCTCCATTACCTACAGTCCATCGATTTGATTTTGCCTGCTGAGTAGTATCAAGGAATGATTAAAAGCTTAGGTTTCTGAGCAGCAGATAAAGATCTTAGAAATACTGGTTCATTTCACATTTAACAATGGTTAAGTCCAGCTGGGACTGCAGATAAATGGGAAATAAATGCAAGAGGTTTGTAAAATTAACTTCTTTAAGAATGCCCATCCACTGATAGGTCTACATAATTGGAATGGGTGGTAAAGGTATTCTTAAATACCAGAACCTCCTATGCACAATAAGCTCTTACTACAAGCTTCTGATTTTTGTTTTTTTAATGATGCAAAAGTTTACATTTCCTAGATTGAGACTGTTTCTATTGTAAGGATGAATGTGTGCATTGAAATTAATGCTTTGTGACAGAATATGACCATTGTGTAATGGGTTGGGGCAGATCCCCTCCCCACCACAGGCAGAAATAACGACTCAGACAAACGGCTTGCAAAAGTGATGAAAGTTTAAATAGAAAGCAGTGAACATTACAGAAAACCCAAAGCGCAGTGACAAAGAAAGATCCCAAAGCAAACCCAGAGGCATCCCATTCCCACCTGAGGGTACACCCGAGACCCTCAGGGCTCCTTCTTCCCCCTCCCTCTGCTGGGCTAGTCTCAGCTGGCCAGGCCTGAGACTGCCCATCCCCCTGTGGCCTTGGGCCTAATCAGGCCCATGGCCGGGAGATCTCTCCCCCAGTTACCAAGTCTCGGAGAGGGAAGGAAAGAGGAAGTGCCAGACTCCGCACTGGATCTTATAGTGGTGCAAAGAATTATGGTAGGGAATACACAATTTCCTGTGTCCATCCCTCTGGGCTGGACTTCTGGACACAGGAAGTGAATGCACCAGGGGGGCACCCAGCTCAAACTACAACACATTGAAAACAAGTTACCTTGCTTCTCAGAAACAAAATGTCGAAGATAATAATTAGACCTATTTAAAACATTCAGCTGAGCACAGAAATGTGCTCATCAAAGGTATGCTCAGCAGGAAAATCAACACACTAAAAAGAGATTCAAGTGCAATATACTTGTGATAAATTTATTCATTAGCTGTTGCTTTCATTGATTCAAGGATTTGTTTATATCTTTTTTAACCCCTTCTAAATGAGTTAGAGAGAAAGCAACCCTGTGATTGTGTATCAGCAGCTTTCCACTTGTTCCAGGAACGGTTCTCTTGCTTAAAGTCTCAGTACAGGAATGTCATTATAGCTGAGGCACCAGCATCTTTGTAGGATGATGTGGACATTACCAAAACAAAATATGTGAAAGAAAGATAATAGGGATCGCTTTTGCTGTGTGAAGTCTTCTGAGTGTTTGAATCAAACCGTGTGAAATTGGTACATCTTCAGGAGGTAAACTAAACTAAACTGACCTTTATAAAAAACAGGTATTCTAAGTTATTTTACTAGAATTCAAGCTAGGGCACTTTAATTTTGGAACTAATTCCTCTTTTTTTTTCCTCTTTTTTTTTCCTTTCCTCCTTAGTATCTGAGTAAACCAATAGAACTTGAACTGTTGAAAATACTTGCATGGAATTGCACCTGGGCCAACACTCATGTATTTGTAGTTTCGCCCAGCAGCTGTTGTATTACATTTTCCTCTTCCCACTCCCTTCTGAAAATATCCTGAAGAGTCTCTGACTCTGTGCCTATTTCAGCAATGAGATTTTTTTCATGTAAAGATGTTTGTGTTACTGTTTATAAACTAGAACTGTAAATAAACCCGTACAATTTGAACATAACTTGCTCTGTCAGAAAGCATTCAGTTGCACACTGCGTGAACTCTCTGAATCAACTAAGAGGTCTTCCTAAAGGGACTTTGTGAAATGGAAGTAAATTTGATCTTTGGAGTGGAAGAAGCTGATGATGGATCATAGGGAGCTACTTTCAGTGGCATCTTAATGTAAGTGTTTTTGGAATTTAGACTAATTTCATTAAAAATCTGAACAGGAGGGAGGTCTGCCAAATAGCTACTGTATCCCCTCCTCACATGCAGTTGTCAGTTTCTGCCATCATTTGGCTTAGTCAGTGTGGTCTGAGGTGTTCCCTGTATTGCTCCAAGGGAAAGACTGGAGAGTCTTTCTGTTGAAGGAAGGTTTGTAACTGCTGCAAGCAGTGGCAGTTGTGCATATTGTGATGGCTGTGCACTTCCCATCTTTTATCTGGACATGTTTCCTGAAAATGAACATGTGTAAGACATGGATCACCGTGGGCTACCCATTTTAATTTCTCTTTAACCCTTTGCTGTTACATGCTTTCAGTTTGTGGAGATGAATGAGAAATACTGCCTCTGCACAACATGGGTCTACAGTTTTACAAAGATGCTTTAAAAAAAGCCCAAGAACATAAAATGTATTCAGCAGGCAGCATGTAAGGGGAAGTACTCCATGTTTAAAGCTAGTACCACCACCCTGGCAGTTAGTATTGGTTTGTACCTTAGGAGATGCTGCTCTTGTAAAGAAAGATGGGGATGTTCCGGGTGTATGAGTTACCTGTTAACTGGCAAGAGAACTCGGGACAAGCTCTTGCCAAATACAAGGATGTTGCCACACCAACTCTGTGCTGAGCAGCAGGAGCTTGAGAGACACAGTTCTGGTTTTGTGTGGCACTGAAATAACATTGGAGGAGTGGTCTCTTCCATCCACCAGCCTTATACAGGGGCTTTGGTCTTGGAGTACTGATCACAGAATCAGTTTGGGTGGAAAAAACCTTTAAGATCAACCATTCTCTACCTCTACCAAGTCTGATGCTAAACCACACCCCTCAGCACCACATCTCTGCCTTTTTGAAACACCTCCAGGGCCAGGGATTCAACCACCTCCTCGGGGTGCCTATTCCAGTATTTGAGAACCCTTTCAGTGAAGAAATTTCTTCTGATGTGTTGGGACTTCTACCAGACCTGGGCTTGTTTGGGCTCAAAGGAGAAGAGTGGGAGGGGATCAGATCAATGTTTATAAAGAGCTGAAGGGTAGGTGTCAAGAAGGTACTAGTCTCTTTTCAGTGTCCTGTGATAGGACAAGGGATGATGGATACAAAAGGGAACACTGGAAGCTCCACCTCAATATGAAAAAACACTTCTTTGCGGGAGCCCTGGGCTCCACTGGCCCCCACATCTGGATGCGTTCAAGTGCAGTGTGATCTAGGCGGACATTTAGCAGGGGTGTTGGACTCTTATCTCCAGAGGTCCATTCCAACCCCTACCCTTCTGTTGTTCTATGAATATCCAACCTACCCCTCCTCTGGTGCTACTTCATCCCCTGCTTCTTCCTTGTCGGAACCTTCACTGTGCCGTTCCCTCAAACTGGCAGCAGATCTGTCTGTGAAACCGGACCGGGGAATCAGCCAGGCCTCCTGACAGCCGTTTATGCATTGGCTGGAGCAGACCGCGCTGCGGGAGCAGCTCGAGGGCCGCGGAGCCCAGCCCGGGGCGGGCCATTCCCAGCAGCCCCCGCGCCGGGCGGGCCGCTCGGGCCTGTCGGGGAGGAGCCGGGTGCGCGGGGATGCGGGCGGCGCGTGGAGCCATGGCCAGTGAGTGGCGGCGCCGCGGCCGCGCGCTCCCTTCCTCCCGCCGCGCGGCCCTGTCCGGCGTTTTCCGGGGCTACAGAAGCCGCCATGGGGACGGACTTGCCGCGCTAGCCTAGCTCCGGCATCCCGGCCCCGGCTGCTACCGGCTTCCCCACCCGCCTTGGGGCTTTCGGCGGAGTCGCCGCCTCCCCTATGTGCCGTTCGCGGCGGCTTGCCGACCCCTTCTTGTCCCCACTGGGCCCTTGCCTTCATAGTTGGCCGTGGGCATGCAACCGGGGACGGGCCGTGGGATGGCTGCTGGGCGGGTTAGGGTTCTCCGGGATCCGCAGGAGGAACTGAAAAGGCCTCAGTCCTGGGTGCTACCCCCGAGCTTTTGTAGCAGTGTGAAGGGGGACAGCCTCTTCTCCCTGGTGGCAAGCGATAGGACTGGAGGAAATGGATGCGACCTGCACCAGGGGAGGTCTAGACTGGATATTAGGAATATTTAGGAAATATTTCTTCACTGGAAGGGTTATTAAACTTTGGAATGGTCTGCTCAGGGCAGTGGTGGAATCACCACCCCTGGAGGTGTTTAAAAGCATGTGGACCTGGTGCCTAGGAACATGATTTAGTGGTGACCTTGCAGTGCAGGATCAAAGGTTAGGCTGGATGATCTTGAAGGTCTCTTCCAGCCACAGATATGCTGTGATTCACTGCCCTGGGCACTCTCGTTTTGTTATGGGCTGTTAGGAGATGCTTGCTATACTTCTCTCGGTACTGCTGTCATGTTCTGCTGAAGTAATGTGCTCCAAACAAATCAGATATGCTTAGTTTCTGCTGGTTTGGTTTTCCCTTCTAAGGAAAGCATCATACTGATACAAGCACAAGGCACTCTTTGATACACTTTTACCTGGTTGTAGTTATTTGCTGCGGGCTTCTCCTAAGAGTTGCTGTTAAAGAAGCTTTTGAAACATCTTAGCAAGGCTGGAAGAAGTGATCTTGGGCTTCTGTTATTTTTTTTGGATGATGAAAAAGTGGAAGGAGAGACTAACACAGCAGAAGGCTGCATTGCCATTCAGCAAGACCTGGATGGGCTGGAGAGTTGGGCAGAGAGGAACCTAATGATGTTCAGGGCAGGTACAGGGTCCCTTCCAACCCCTACCATTCCATAATTCTACATTTCAGTGTTTTTAAACCAAACTGTGGCTACAGCTGTATGTGTTCTGTTGTAGCTGAGTTTCAATTTTGCCCTGTGACAAACTCTGAACTTGAGACATTGCAAAAGTGTGATTAATGATTTCCTGGTGTTGTGAACATAATGAAAAGGAAGTTTGATTTTTTTTTTTCTAGTAGATTCTCTTAGTTTTGGGTTGTTTAGTTTTTTTTTTTTTGTTGTTGTTTGGTTAGTTGGTTTGGGTTTTGTGTGTGTGTGGGTTTGGTTTAGAGGGGTTTTTTTGGTTGTTTTTTGTGTGAGGGTTTTTTTGGGGGGGTGGGGTTTGCAAAAGTTAATTTATGCTGAAATGTCAATCTTTCAGGTGTCCACTTTATCTAAGCTAGAAGAAATTCCTTAAATATGGGATCATTTTAGACAAATTCCTAGTATGATTAGGTTGATCTGGAAGCTAACTGTGGTTACATCTATTCATAATCTCAGTGAAGCTTTGTTTACTCAAATATCAAGTCTCTCACAATTAGAGTGGCAAAGTGAGCACTTAATATTTTCCTCTGTAAAATTACCTTCTCAGCTACTGAAGTGAAAGCTGCAGTAGGAGGAAGGATATTCTGCCTGACTGTTCCTGATTTGATCTCATCCTCAACTGAATCACTTCCTCCTGTTTCCCTGCTTACTGAGGCTGTGTTGCCCTTTCTTTATCCTAAAGAAGATAAAGTTGGTGACTATTAGACAGAAATTTTTTTCAGTGGTTAGAGGTGCTTTGCAACTGGGAAACTTTTGTTAATGAAATCAGAGCATTTTAACTCTTTCCTTTTTAAAAAATAAGACAGTTGTACCTGATTAGGATGTGTTTCCCTACAGCCCAAGGTACTAGAAGATTCATGGAAGGATGTCCCCAGGAGTCTGCACAAAACTTGATCTCTTCTACTTGTGTACTTCAAAAGCCTGAAAATACAAATCCTGCTTAGCTGTGGTAGAGACTGTGCTGATAACACTTGCAACTGTCACTTGGCTAGAACCAAAGTGCAAATTAATGATCAGGAAAGATGTTTTCTCTATTGGTTTGGTTTGTTTTTTTCCTCTTTATATCTGTTTCCCAAGCTAGGTGTGATTTGAGGGGATAAAAGCAAACTATTCCTTTACTTGGTGCTTTTGAGATTATCCAGTTTACTAGTGGCACTATAGTACATACAGTGTTCATCATGCAGTGGGAACAACAAAAAGAAGCTCCCCAAATGTGTAGCACAGTGGGAAGGGAGAATCAGGTCTTGGTGACTAGTGGTGTCCTTCAGTGTCACACAGTATCTAACAGAGCTTGGGCTGGGTGCTGTCTGGGCTGAGTGTTACTAGCACCTGAGGGAGGTGTTCAAGAGGGGATTGGATGTGGCACTTGGTGCCATGGTTTAGTCATGGGGTTTGTGATGACAGGTTGGCCTTGATGATCTTTGAGGTCTCTTCCAACCTTGGTGATTCTGTGATCTTAAACCTGAGAAAAATGATGACAAAGGATGGTTCCCATCAACAAGCCTAGGTTTAAATGTTCTCCCTGTGCCAAGAGACTTAACAGACTCCCAGGCAAACCCCAAAATGAGTTGGAAGTGGTTTGTGTGTATGTCATTATATGAGCAAGCTTATTTGAAATAGTCCTGAGTGAATTCAGATTTTGAAGAGTTTTTCCAAGGGGAACTGTGCTGGCTAACTTATTTTCTTTTCTGCCACTAGACTTCCGTCTGGCTCTCATTCAGCTTCATGTATCTGCTGTTAAATCAGATAACCTCCAACGAGCCTGTGAGCTGGTGAGAGAAGCCTCAGCTAAAGGAGCAAAAATTGTGGCCCTGCCTGTGAGTAAAGATCATGGTCTACTTAGCACCTGTACCACAAACCCTTGGAAACATCTTTCTAGTATTACTAATGCACCATATATTCCCACTTCTTTCTGGATAGCTTAGATGAGGCTTCAACACAGGAAAAGAAAACAACAGGGGTTTTGTCTAGCAGCACACTTGAGAAGGGGGGAAATGAGGAAGAAATGTAAAAAGCAGGTTGTATTTTTTTTGTGAGATGAGATCCTGGTTATATTTTTGCTGGGTTCAATTGCAGCCAATTCCATTAGCATTATGTTCTGAATTCACAAAGTTAAAACTGTGCTTTGAATGTTTGTCATAGTCTCCTGTGCTAAAAATGTAGGAAAAGGTGATTTCTCAGCTAAAGAATGTTGATAAGATAAAACAGATGTGTGGTGATTCTCTGCTGTAATAATTCCAGATTAGATTGTGCATGAGAAACAAAATAGTTTGTACACATTTCCAGCAGGTTATTTGTGGCTGAATTATGATTAACCCCCATTTCTCTTGGGAATTCCTTGCATGTGGGAGCATAAGTAGCCACTTCAAATTGCAGATAATCTCTGATTTACCTTTTGGACTTCAGCCATGATTACTGTCCTGGATTTTCACACAGATGAGTGCATTGGCAACGAGGTGACTTGCCTAGTGCAGCCTGGAGCTTTTTTCTTCTCTTCATGTTAGTTCTGTGCTCTGCAGCATCTGATTAAGGAGTACAAAGTTTTGTCTGGGTCAGCTTTAGATCTGAATGTTTTATACTGCTGTCACAAGTAAAGCATTATGCAACCTTCCCAGCTCCTGTGTGCTAACACAGCTCTTGTGGTGGAAATGTGACCTTTGATTATTCTGAGTGGGCCTCCTGCACTGAGGTCATGTGTACAGACAGTGAGTTTTCCAGACCTGTGCAGCTGAGATGCTCACTTTGCCAATGCTAACTTACGCTTTTAGAGTAAAAATTGTCAAACAAGGGCAAAGTGTTTCACAGACTTTTGGGTGGTGAATTTTGTCCTGGCATGAAGACATGCACATGGCATATTTTCTTCCCACCTCCACAAAACAGTTTGTTGTTTTGTTTTGTGGGGTTTTTTATTTGGTTGGTTTTGGGGTTTTGGTTGGTTGGTTTTGGGCTTTTTTTAAGTCATACTGAGAAAAGGAAAGAAAATAAAACCAGAATCCTTATCAATCTAGAAGTTGGTAGAAAGCAAATCAGAGATCTGTATGCTTAGCACTTTGGAGAGCACAGGACTAGGTCAACTGTGTAGACAGTCTGCAGTTTTATTTGAGCATCAGCTTATGAACTGCAACCACAAGCTTGCACAGAACTCTTGTTCTCCTGAACCTGTGGCTTCAGTACTGCTGACACTGACACTGCAAGTGGCAAGATGAAGGTGGATTCAGCTAGCATTGCTTTCATTTCCTTCAAGTTCAGTCCAACCTTCAAAAGCTTGAGGTCATTTGACAGCTTTTGGAGACTTCCCTTCTTGCCTCTTCCATCTATAAATTCTCTTGTGGGTTAGCTGGCACCTGCAGGCCCAGTGTCTGTATATGTCTGACATCTGTCCAGTTTTGGTTCAGTTATTCCAGTTCAGAAGAACCTGTTCCAATTGTTAAGATGCATGCTTGAGTGGTTAAGGCATAAGTTTTTATTGAGCTATTCACAGGTTGGTTGGGTTTTGGGGGTAGGTAAAGTGGGTTTTATTTTCCTGTGTTCTTGGGGTTTTTTTGTGGGTTGTGGGGGTTGTTTTGTTGTTTTGGGGTTGTGCTGGTTGGTTGGGGTTTGTTTGTTTGTTTGGGAGTTTAGTTTATTTTCATTTGGGGGTGAGGGAGTCTTGTCACAGCTTCCAGTGAGCAAAGGTAATAACGTAGGCAGATGCTTCTGCTGGAGATCATTTGCTGAAGAGCAGGCACTGGTGCTGTTCGATAGCTTATCTGTGGCCTTCAGCTGCTCCCTTTTAGTGGGCAATGGTGTTGAGTGAGGGTGTCTCACCTCCTCACAGAACTGGCAAATACAATGCAGAGTAAGAGTTGTAGATATCCTGTGTATCTCAAATAGAATACATAGAATAAACTAGGTTGGGAGAGACCTTCAAGATCATCACGTCCAACCCATCAACCAATCCAACCCACCTAAACAACTAACCCATGGCACCAAGCACCCCATCAAGTCTCCTCCTGAACACCTCCAATGATGGTGACTCCACCACCTCCCCGGGCAGCCCATTCCAATGGGCAGTCACTCTCTCTGTATAGAACTTCTTCCTAACAGCCAACCTAAACCTCCCCTGGTGCAGCCTGAGACTGTGTCCTCTTGTTCTGGTGCTGGCTGTCTGGAAGAAGAGACCAACCTCCGCCTGTCTACAACCTCCCTTCAGGTAGTTGTAGAGAGCAATAAGGTCACCCCTGAGTCTCCTCTTCTCCAGGCTAAGCAACCCCAGCTCCCTCAGTCTCTCCTCATAGGGCTTGTGTTCCACTAGCCACCTACTTGCGGCATCTAAACTGCTCTACTGTCAGAGATTATGTAGTTCTGAGGGGTAAGAAATCTGTACCTAGAGCCTAGGACAGCAGATACTGTTCAGTTGTGAGGAAATGATGTTTAAAAGGTTGTTCTGTCAAAAGAATAGGTAATTTTAAGAAATGCATGTTTTTGCAAAAGGCCTTTGAAAATGAATAAATTGTGGGCTATGGACAAGCATGAGAATTTCACAGGTTTGAGAGGACCTGTTTA
The DNA here is from genome assembly GCF_014839835.1 of Dryobates pubescens. Taxonomy (NCBI): domain Eukaryota; kingdom Metazoa; phylum Chordata; class Aves; order Piciformes; family Picidae; genus Dryobates; species Dryobates pubescens. Next base: position 33,581,689 of record NC_071619.1, on the reverse strand, counting down.
GCTTGTAACTTGTCAAATGAGCTAGGTAGAAGGTGGCTCATTGTTCTGATGAACATCCCTAATTATCTTGCTGAGTCTAGACTAATAAGTGTGCTACCCTCATTACTCACAGCTTGTGTGGTGCTCCTAGCTAATACACTGTTTCTCACACATTCACACCAATACACCCACTGCATTCGCTCTGTCATGTCTTTCTGGCCTCCTAATATTTCCTGATTTACTTATTGAGCTCCTGTATCTAAGGGTTGTATAGAAGAGAGCTGGCAAGGAACTGTTTAGAAAGTCTTGTAGTGATACTGTGAGAGGCAATGGATTGCAGCTTGAGGAGGGTAGATTTCGACTGGTTATTAGGAAGAAATCCTGTACGGTGAGGGTGGTGAGACACTGGAACAGGTTGCCCAGCGAGGTCATGGACGCCTCCTCCCTGGAGGTATTCAAGGCCTGGTTGGACAGGGCATTGAGCAGCCTGGTCCAGTGGAGGGTGTCCCTGCCCATGGCAGCAGGGCTGGAACTAGATGATCTTCAAAGTCCTTTCCAACCCAAACGATTCTATGAATCTATGAACATTGATAGGTCAAGCACATGCCTTTGCAGTGGCATTACTTGGATTTTAACTTGGCTTTCCTCCCCTTTCTCCCCCCTAATTCTAGGAATGCTTTAATTCTCCATATGGAACCCAGTATTTTAAGGAGTATGCAGAGAAGATCCCTGGGGATTCGACCCAAAAGCTCTCAGAAGTTGCGAAGGAGTGCAGTATATATCTCGTTGGAGGTAGGTAACTCACAGTAACTGTCTTATTGAGGGGGGAAATGAGCAATGTCTGTTAGTGCCATGGGATCAAAATTCCATGTAATACAGCAGGGAAAATCTTTGTTGTGGCCTTTACCTAGGATCCATTCCAGAAGAGGATGGTGGAAAGCTGTATAACACATGTACTGTCTTTGGGCCTGACGGTGCTATGTTGGCAAAACATAGGAAGGTAAGATGGTAGAATCTGATCATTAAAAGCTTTGTCAGCATTGTGGCAGAATTTAATTAGCCTGTGTCTAAAGATTATGTGAATGATTAGATTCTTGCATTAATAATAACCTGTGCACTGTCAGCAACATTGCATGCCATTTTCATCTGGGACATGGAAACACCCCTTCCAAAAGTGGTGATAATATTTTTCTGGATGAGGATGACAAAAAGCAGAAGGGCATAACTGCCTTTTCCCAGATGCTGGGGAAATTGTGGTAAAAAGCAAATCCTTTTTCCTTTTTCTTTCCCCCCCTTTTTTTGTTTTTTTTTAATTCCCAAAATAACTTCAGACATATATTTCTGTAAGGAAGAAAATTGCTTTCAATCATCTTTAGGAGATCTCAGAATTGTAAGCTATGTTTCGTTGGGATCCTGACAAGAGTAACTATATGCCTAAGAGTAACACATGCCTAACAGAAGCTCAACCACTAAGCAGATAAATTGTTATGATCTTTGAGGTCTCTTCCAACCTTGGTGATTCTGTGATTATTAACTGGTTTTTATCATACTATAATTGCAGGTTCATTTGTTTGACATTGATATTCCTGGGAAGATACAATTCAAAGAGTCTGAAACACTGAGTCCGGGGAATAGTTTTTCCATGTTTGATACTTGTGAGTACAATAAAAGCCCTCAGGAGCTCTACCACAGTAGCACTACAGTCATTCTGGAATTCTCTTCCCCCTCCTTCTCCATGACAATAGATTGTGGGACTGTCATATTTATGTTACAGATTTGACAACCATGGCAAACATAGTTTAAGTTTGTCCCAAGTGCCTGTGTCAGTTCTGAAGATTTAAAGGCAATGTGATGGCAAAAAGACAGAGTAAAAGGGGTTGAAGCATATATCATGGCACTTTGCTTAATAAATAGTGGTCCTTATTGATTTGTTTATGAGAAGTTAACTGCCATTTAAAAATGTTTATAGCAGTTACATCTTATAAAACATGTTTTGGAAAAGAATGCATGTAACAAACAGCCACACTGCCATAGTTTGGTTTGAGCATGGTATAGTAATGGAGCCATCTAACTGTAAATCCCATTTCAACATTCTTGAATCAATCACATCAGATAAAAAAGGCAAAACACCTACTCTGTACCCCACTCCTCACCCCAGTGTCCAAAAATTGTGTCCTGTTTACTATGCTCTCCAAAGAGTCTTGTCTCCTGTGGTTGCTTTTTCTTCCTGCTCCAAGAAAGTCCATGGCTGTAGTTTCTTCAGTCCATGAAGAGCAGTGAGTGCTTTCTTCTCTTGAAAAGAAAGTAATTGAGAAACCTACAGCTGAATCAGAGAGAAATACACAACACAAAAACCTGATATAACATGGCTTTGTGGAAGTAGCTGGTTTTAAAGGCTTTCACCATGAATTCTTCAATAGCCACTGCTTGTTACAGATAAGGGCAGGCATTTAAATATAGCTTCTTTTGATACCGAGACATGAAACAACAGTTGGCAGGGTGGATTCAGGGAGTTCTGTGATTGCTTTTGTGTGTTTGTGATAGAGATATGATTTGTCTCTTTGTGTTTTGAGCACAGCATTCTGCAAAGTGGGCCTGGGCATCTGCTATGATATCAGATTTGCTGAGATGGCTCAAATCTACGGACAGAAAGGTGAGGGTGGGTCACCCCAAGGCCAGAACTCTGCAGGGCTGGATCAGGGTGGTACATGCTGGGCAGTCTGTATGATCAGGCTCACTTCTCCTCACCCAGTAACACAAACTGCATCTTGTGGCCAAGACTTCTATTCAAATGAGTGTCTGTTCTTGTTGAATAAAGTGACAAGCATTTCCTGAGACACATTTGTGATGGAGATGGGTATATATCCCTGCACTGCCAATGTGTCACAGGGCTTTGCTGATCACCTGTGTCTAGTATGGACAGACTCTCCTTGGTTCTGTTTGGGGTAGAGGTTGGGAAGTACTTCAGAGAAGGCTCACCTTGAGTCTCAATGTGAAGGGCCACTCTGGGGTAAAGCATCTTCCATTTAATGATGGTTAGGTTCTAATTGTCTTTGAACAAAGGTTGCCAGCTGCTGATATATCCAGGGGCTTTTAACCTGACCACAGGACCAGCTCATTGGGAACTGCTACAAAGGGGACGGTAAGAACAAATTAACAGCTTACTCTCTTGCAGAGGGAGCTTTAGCACGTGAAACTGAACTGCTCTTGTGTTCCAAATACATCAAAAGTGGTGCTATTGGAGCTGCAGCTCTTCTTCAAGCCTTGCATGGAACACAAAAATGCTGTCAAGCAGAAAAGCAGGAAGTGCTTATCCTTCACTCTTGCCAGCCCTTCCATAGTTATGCCTTTTCAAGGACCTTTCCCCATGGCTTTGTAAACACCCTTCACACAGAAACAAACAGAAACAAACCTGTAGACAGAAAACCCAGCTGCTTGAGAACTACTCTAATTAGAGATAGAAATAGACCCTGAGATTCCTGAATGCAGTATTATTTCTTCCATTTGGTCAGCTTCAGTCAGCTTTGCAACATAGCCTAAGAACATGTAATTCATTCTACTCACTAGCTCTGGAGCAGGTGCCAGAGACTTCTGTCTCCAGGTTCTGCTCTCTGACCTTCATTTACAATTTAGATAGAGTCCTCAGGAGGATGTATAGCTTGACTGTCAGAGTGAATTGTTTGTCTTCCCTCATCTTTCTGTGAACACAGAGCTGTTGATAACCAAGTCTACGTAGCCACTGTATCTCCTGCTAGAGATGAAAAAGCATCCTATGTTGCCTGGGGTCACAGCACTGTAGTAAATCCATGGTAAGTTCTGGAAAAAAAAATGTGGAAAAATAACCACCTGATTTTCTTGATTAAAAAATCCCTTTTGTTTGAATCACATTTCAGTCTTGCATTTCCATCTACTCTTAAAAATGTCATAAAGTCTTGGTAAAAAATCACATGAGACTGAGCCAGCAGTGTGCCCAGGTGGCCAAGAAGGCCAATGGCATCCTGGCCTGCATCAAGAATAGTGTGGCCAGGAGGAGCAGGGAAGTCATTGTGCCCCTGTACTCAGCACTAGTTACGCCACACCTTGAGTACTATGTCCAGTTCTGGGGCCCTCAGTTTAAGAAGGACCTTGAGACTCTTGAACATGTCCAGAGAAGGACAATGAGGCTGGGGAGAGGCCTTGAGCATAGCCCTGTAAGGAGAGGCTGAGGGAGCTGGGGTTGTTTAGCCTGGAGAAGAGGAGGCTCAGGGGAGACCTTATTGCTGCCTACAACTACCTGAAGGGGTTGTAGCCAGGAGGGGGTTGGTCTCTTCTCTCAAACAACCAGCACCAGAACAAGAGGACACAGTCTCAAGCTGTGCCAGGAGAAGTTTAGGCTGGAGGTGAGGAGAAAGTTCTTCACTGAGAGAGTTGTTAGCCATTGGAATGTGCTGCCCAGGGAGGTGGTGGAGTCACCAGCCCTGGAGGTGTTCAAGAGGGGATTGGATGTGGCACTTGGTGCCATGGTTTAATCATGAGGTCTGTGGTGACAGTTTGGACTTGATGATCTTTGAGGTCTCTTCCAACCTTGGTGATTCTGTGATTCTCAAAATCATTTTAAAAAGTGTCTGACTGAAAACCAAGAAATCAGCTACAACTAGCTGAACAATATGTATTCTTTTTGGTAGCAAAGCTCCTTAATACTACTATTTAGCAGTAGTTAAGCTGCTGACCTTTTCAACTTGTGCCTGAAGTTCAGTCCATTACATATGCATTATGGCAGCTCTCTGTGCAGGACTGAGCCATCTTAAAGAGCTTACACCAAGCTATTTCATTTCCTCAAAGAACAGCACTGCTTTGACCTGAGAAAGAACAAGAAGAAATTGTCAGGTAGATAAGAAACATACTCTGACTTAAGCAGGAGTCACTCAGGTGCACAGAAAGCAAACATGACCAAATCTTAATGTAGTTTTTTCTTTCAAATGAATCCACTGATTGTTCTCATTGGATGATTGCAAAGTAAGAAAAGCTTGATCTGTGTCTTGCTGTTTACTTTATATGATGACAGCAGTGCTAAAGCACCTAGTAGGAGACATGATAGATAACCTTCAGTAGTACACTCCTAGTGAAAGGCATCTGAAAGAGGAAGGTGTTAGTCTTTGCCATGTATGGGTGTCCTTAGTGAAGCTGTTTCTTTGAGGTATGGTGCATGCTCTTTATGGCTCTCAGAGTTGTCCTTACCCTGATTTTTGATCTTTGGAAACATATTTACATGAAGTATGCATATTTCACATATAAACTGTGTGACATAAAGCCTGGAAGCCATTGCTATCATGCCAGAGTTATGAATTATGATGCTATTTTTAGGACAGCCTGTCTTTACAGCTGTAGGTATCAAGGGTAGGAACTCAATTCTGTACAAACAGCAGCAACTGGACTGATGCCTTGAGCCCTCTGTTAATGCTGTGAACAAATGTGCTTCATTTTGCAGGGGTGAAGTCATAGCCAAAGCTGGGGCTGAGGAAACAGTTGTATACACAGATATAGGTAAGAGTAAAGCCTTTGGGCTTTTTCTTTCCTGCTTGCTTTCTTGAGCACAGGTCATGAGACTAAGGAGAGACATTTTTTTTTTAAAGCCCCTAGCAGTGTTCCCATCTCTTCTCTGGCTTTGCTAAAGCAAGAACAAGCAGCCCTTGACTAGAATTTTCCAGTTTCTTTACTTGAGAGGAAGCTGCCACCTTAGGACAGAGCAACTCTAAGGCTTCCTTGAGCTCTGGCTATACCCAGTTGCAGTGCCCATTCTCCACAGAAGCTGCTCTTTTCTCTGCCTTACCTCAGAGCAGGTTAGGAGCTTTCCTTTTTGGCTGCTGTTCTAATAGCTCTTTCTTCTTCCTCCTGCAGATCTGAAGAAACTCGCAGAAATACGTCAACAAATTCCAATTCTAAGCCAGAAGCGTTGTGATCTCTACAGTGTGGAGATGAAGAAGTGAAGAATGGCTCAGCAGGGAAGGCTCAGTGGGCACAATGGTTGCTGCTTTCATCTTGGGAAGGATTCCTCTATGAGCTGCTCCAAAATCTACTACTCCAAGTGCAAGTTAATGAAAATCAGACACCACAGGATCTGGTGGTGCCATTCTAAAATGGATTCAAACCCAACTTACACATCTCCTCTCATAATGTAGTGTTTTACAGCTAGGATAAGGATGAAATCATTTCAACATAGTAATTAACATTGCTTTTTATGCATCACAGTATTTTAGTTACCTTTTGGGGGCTTACTTGTAGAACATAGAAATGGGAACCTTTCTCTGTCTGGGAATCCTCTGAAGTCAGCTTTGATACTATGAATTTTTCAATGAAGGGTCAGATAATCTAGAAGCATGATTCTTCCACCCCTCTCCCTCTTAGGTGTATGTGCCTTAACAAAACTCCTTGAATGTCCAACTTCTAACTTGGAAAGCTTAAAATTTAACACCCTGAGCAAAACAGACCAAATTCTGCTCTGTACCACTTAAGGACAATGCAAGAAGCTGCTGAACATAATTGCTACTATAGAAGAATGTGTAACAGGGGTTGGTTGATGCTTCCTACCTGAAATGTATGGATTAAATTCTCCTCATTGCAGTTCCTGGTTCTTGCTGAAGTGATGGAGGTCACTGTTTTGGTAAAACAGTTCACATGGCACTGCTCTGTGTTCTAGGTACTGCTTGCTTAGTGTCTGAAGGGGCTTTAATTCTGCTGCAGGGCAGGTTTCACCTGAAAAGGGTGAGAGGAGTCACAAAATCACAGAATGGTGGGAGTTGGAAGGGACCTCTGACGATCACCAAGTTCCACACCTCTGCTTAAAGCAGGATCACCTAGGGCAGGTCACAGAGGATCACATCCAGACAGGTTTTGACTATTTCAGGAGACTCCACAACCTCTCTGAGCAGCCTGTTCCAGTGCTTCATCACCCCTGAAGTTTTTCCTCATGTTCAGATGTAATTTCATGGTTCCAGAGAGCAACGAGGTCTCCCCTCAGCCTATTCCAGACTAAACAACCCCAGTTCCCTCAACTGCTCTTTGTAAGACCTGTATTCCTCCATGTAGGTCCTTGAGGTGGCCAGTTAGCTCTTCTGAAGGCCGGGTCTCTAATCCTGCCTGTGCGCCTGCTTCTTCCACTTCTCTTTTTGCTCCCTTTTGATTCAGTCCAAAGGGTGAGAAAACTTGCTGCACTGGTTCAATCTTCCTCTCAGTCTACCAGAAGGCAGGTACTAGGTCTCTCTGAGGAAAATTAATGGTTAAATGAAGCCACACCCTGAGGCCTCTTTCCCCTCAAAAGCTGGGTCACATCATTCCACTCAGTGGCATTATCTATTCCAACAGGCATTTTCTGGGCCTGTTATTTTTTTTTCACTGCATTTTGTTGTCTGTGCTGTACTGGAACTCTTAAAGAAGCAAGCCACAGAGCATAAGGTGAAATGAAGATTTATTTGTTGAAAAATAGATATAAAAAAAAAAAATTAACAATTTAATCATTTGAGTCAAGTCTCCTGCATTAATTAGTGCCTCCCCCACACTCAATACTTGGCATCCATGCTGGCCATCACTGAGCTCCAACTTTAAATCTTAGCAGCTGTTATACATCTATACAGTTCTAAACTGTTCTCTCTTCCCTCCCCTCTCTGTGCTACCATTGGAGGAGTAAAGCAGGGCAGGATTCTCACATGGGCTGACCACTGAATTGCAAAAATGCAAAGTGCTGTCCCCAACAGACAACAAATCCAGGGCCTGGATACTCCTCCCAGATGGAGGAGAATGAATGAAAAACTCTAGCAAGCTACATTGGTGACCTCAGCTCAAAGGGTAGTAGGAGCTCAGTTCTCTTCCATCAGCCAGGATGGCTTCTAAACACCTTGTTTTAGAAGGATTCATAGAATGGTTGGGTTGGAAGGGACCCTGAACATCATACAGTTCCAACCCCTCCTTCTATGGACAGGGACACTTTCCACTACAGCAGGTTGCTCAAGGCCTCATTCACCCTGGCCTTGAACATCTCCAGGAAGGGGGATCCACAACCTCCCTGGGCAATCTGTTCCAGTGTCTCACCACCCTTAATGTAAAGGAATTTTTTAAATTATACCTGTGTTTCAGAAGGATGTTTTAGGGGTCTCCAGTGTGATCCACTCAGAAGTGATACAGACAGGACTGTGGTTTGGTTTTTTTGGGGGGAGGGGGGTGGGAATCAATGGGGAAAAAAACTCACAATCAGTTCTCAGCTAGGTAATACTTAAAGCAGTCAATAGTCAAGCTCTGTGTTGGTAGAAAACAGGCACTTTAAGTATCCATTTTATACATATGCATCAGTATGCTGTAAGTATAGAAAACCAGCCAGTAACAATTCTGAAATACCTCCAGAATTTCAGCCTTCAAGGATTGAACTTCTTTTTAAAGCAAGGGCAGAACACACAGTAATGCCTGGTTGATCAAACACTGTTGTACCACTGCAGCTGGGAAGCCTGCTGAAAGCTGTTTGTAAGCCACTCTTAATAGCTCCAGAGTAAGTTTACCACCAGCTTCTCCCTTTGTTCTGTTTCCTCTTTGAGCCTACTCAAAACTTCTCAAATCCATTGTGGTGAACTTGTCTCTAACATGAAGAACAGGGATTTTTACATGATCAGAATTAAGATGTGATACAACTGTGTGTAAAAGAAAACTTCCCAGAGTCTCAAGGATACACCAGGTTTATCTAAATCCTCAGGACTACCTTCCTGCATTATTTCAACTTGGTAATTTCTTTCTTTAGCACTAATATCTGTTTCACTTCAGCTCTTGATCCCTATTAAAGCTTTTTGCAAAGTTCACATGCACACCTGGCTAAAAGCAAAACCTCTACCCTATTATCCATTAAAAATCACCCCAACAACAATAAAAAACTCCCTTTCACTGAAGGGATCTCTGCACACACACATTAACAGGGTGTAAGCTACTCATTCACAGATTGAGAATGGGTTGGGTTGGAAGGGACCTTAAAGATCATCTGTTTCCAACTCCCCTGACATGGGTAGGGAGACCTTCCACTGGACCAGGCTGCTGAAGGCCTTATGCAATTTGGCCTTGAACACCTCCAGGGAGGGGGCATCTCCCTGGGCAACCTGTTCCAGGGTCTCACCACCCTCACTGTAAGCAATATCCAGTCTAAATTTGCCCTCCCAGTTTTCCTGGTTGGATTCCCTTTCCCCTGTGACCTTCAGCTCTCATTACACCTCTATGGGCAAGAGACTTGTTAACTCCCTGTCTCCTCCTCATTTTTCCTTAAAGATGGAAGTAAGAGGAGATGACTGGGGGTCAGCCGTTCTTAGATCCTCGCAGACTGAGTGCACCACTGCACTGAGCAGGCTCATCAGAACCTGTTCTTACACATGTCAGAGAAAGATACTTGAAGGTAATATTTATTTTTTCAGTTTACAGGTGATAAAGTCATTTACAAAAAAAAAAAAGAGAGACCATTACAGACAATGCATCCTTTCAGTGCAGGTTCAAACTAGGTCAAGAACAGGCAAAAGTCTGTGATGATTTGGAATGCTAGTAATTGACAGCACATGCTTTTTTGTTTGTGGGGTTTTTTTTCCCCCCTTTAATTGATGGGGTGGGATAAGGAGTGGGGTGATGGGCAGGGTGAAGAGGAGAAAATGCCAATGGAGATAAGGCCATGCGAATAAAAACTCCTCAGGGGAACAGGACCTGTCAGTCAGTCTGGCTTCTCTTTGATCTCGGGTAGTGATGCAGACTGGAAGATCCAGAAGACATTTAACACTTACGTGCAGTATCCTTAGAAGCTGCCAGTACCTTCCAATGCCTTCAATTCTACACCAACAGTATGATTTCAGGTCACCTACTGGGATAGCTAAACTACAATGATTCAATCTTTTTGTCTGCTCTCCACCTTTGAATTCTCAGCTGTAGCTGCCGGGAGAAAGGAAGGTCAAGTTGAAAACACAAGCTGCTGCTCTGTGGTGGCACAACTAGAGAACAAGACAGTTTGACTACAGCATGGTTCATTTCTTCAAAAGATTAAATACATTAGACAATTCAGCACAAGCAGACCTAGGATGTCAGGACAGGAAAAAGCCCGAATTAGCATATTGTAAATTAAGCTACATCACTCAAGTATCTGCAGGAGGTTTATCCAGCCACGTCAACCCAGCCAGAGGCAGGATGGGCTGACTTCTACACCAGAAAGATCATCCCAAAGGAAGGGAGCCCTCTGGGACATTCCTAGCTGGAGGAAGAGGGCCTATGCCAGTATTTAATAATTCACCAACGTGCTGTTTGCAGAGCAGTTGCTGCCCCTCTACAGTGTTTGTAATCTTAGACAAGACAGGGTCTAAAGCCAAGGAAACCAGTACAGATTCTAAAACCATTATTGGGAGTTTTAGCCTATGCTTTGTTCCTTATCTCACTTCATTCTGCAAAGGGACTACTACCAGGAGCAGATCAGATGACAGCAGTCTTTAGAGACTGCAGAGAATGTAGAGAGTCTATTAGCTGTTACATTTAATGAAGAGTGGCAGAGATTTACAAAGATTATATGCAAGCATGACCTTACCTCGGCAGCTCTACTACCAGCAGTGCTTTCCGATCTTGAAAAGTCCTTCTGAACTCTCCAGAACAATTTCTTGTGACACTGAAGTAAGGCTTGCTGCACAGGAATAGAGCCTTCCTTCCAGTGAAGCCTACACTGAAGCAGCATTACCTGACCTCCTTCCCCAGCCACTTTCTTTAACTAGCTCTTCCATACAGTACCTTAGGGCTTCCTGGGGTGAGAAAAAGGACTATCAACTTAATTCCCTAGTAGCTGCCACAGGACAATTTCTAAGTTATGCAGAGAGTGGGAGAGGCTTTAAGGGAAGATTGTGCATGCCTGCTTATATTTACAGGGATTCTCTCCACTTAAAAAACAACCAAAACCCTCTGTTATTAAACAGTTTGAAAATTACCTTGTTTTGTTTTTTTTTTTCTTCTTTTGCAAAATTAAAATCAACCCTCAAGAATTAACTTCATATAAAAAAAGAAACCTATTTTACCCCACTGACTAGTATTACCTTTAAAAATCAACAGGGGGAAAAAAGAAAGACCAAACCCACATGCTGTTAATATGAACTGACAAAGCAAGAATCGCCCACACCATCCTCACCCCGAAGTGAAGCACTGTGAAGTTTTTATTTGCATGGCCAACGTTTTCTTGGTTTAGGTTTATTGTTCCCCTGCAGCTTTCTTTCCCTCATCACACACTTAAGGTTTTTTTTGCTGCAGGCGGAGGGAACAAGATGCAGCGCTGCGTTACTCCCGTGAACAACCACTCCCACAACACCTAAACATGGAACGGATGTAGCAAATGACAACACCACGAACAGGGGAAAAAAAACTAAGTTCCACCATTCAGCATGGTCTGCAACAGCGTCTTCAGGGCTGGCTGAAGCGGGCAGCTTCGCTTCAGAATGTCACTTCCTCCTCCTTGCTTTACAGTGTTGGTGGTTTCAATCCATACTTCTTTGCGACTTCTGTCTGGGCGTAGGCAGCATCACAGAGGGAGTAGAGGTGGGCCATCTCCATTTCCGATTTGGCCAGGTTGATCGCTTTGTTGAACATTTCGATGGCTTTGTCCAGATTACCTCTGAAATAAACCCAAATGGAGCACACTTAGGCTGAGCAAAGCAATGTTTAATCTTGACAGCATCTGTTTTCCTTCAGGACTTACTCCCTCCACTACTAACAACTTAAAAAGGACCTTTGGGAGGAACTGTCATGAGAACTTGCAACAATGAGGAGCAAACAGAGAAGCTGTTACCAAGCCTAAGCAACTACTACAGCTGTTAAACAGCCTTCCTCTTCAGAGCCTCCACATATGGTAGTGAGGGGTAAAATGTTCTCTGTGGGGCACTGAGTTTACCACAAAGATAACAGAACCATAGAACTGTTGAGGTTGGAAGAGACCTTGGAGATCAAATCCAACCTCTCACTTGAAGCTCACAATCCCACCACAACTGCTAAACCACTACTGCTAAACCATGACCCTCAGCACCAAATCCACACACCTTCTAAGTAACTCAGAGAAGGTGACTCCACCACCAACTCCCTGGGCAGCCTGTTCCAATGCTTGATAACCTTATTTAGGAAGATCTTTTTCCTAATACCCAACCTGAACCTCCCCTGGCACAACCTGAGGCCATTTCTTCTTGTCCTGTCACTTGTTGCATGGGAGAAGAAACTGCCCCTCACCTCACTCAAACCTCCTTTGAGGTCACTATAGAGGGCAATGAGGTCTCCCCTCAGCCTGCTTTTCTAAAAAGACTAAACAACCCCAGTTCCCTCAGCCACTCCTCAAAAGACTTGTGGGCTGGCACAACTAAATGATCTCTCATCATCCACAAAACCCAGCTCATATTATTTAAATAGGAATTGCTGGCAAATTTCATCATGGCAACACTTTAATTGTCTGTTCTTTTGATGGCTAGACATGGGGGGAAAAAAACCCCAGATGACTCAGCTGCAGTCCAAACTTTTGCACAACTGTCACAGAACAGTCCTCCCTCCTTATCCTGGGACCTTGCAAACTACAATCCTCTTGGAATTAAACCCAGACCTGAGCACGTAGCTCAGAATCCTCAGTACATATGGTCCCCTGAGATATGTTTAAGAACTACAGTAGATACACAGGAAGCCTTGCCATGATTGAAGAAGTCACTTCAAATGCAGAAGGGATGTATTGCCACATGCAGCCTCATCTGCACACTGTCCAGGAAGTATGAAATTAGTGAACATGGGAACTTATCAGAGCATACAAAGCATCATGCCAGAGAAAGGAAGGCTTAACCTGAGAGTTACAGAGCAGAAATCAGGACTTTGGGTAAGAACTGATCTTGCACAGCACTGGGGAGAAGATCTTAAGCTATTTCCTTAACATCCATAAGGAAATCTAGAAGACTCATGTAATGGTTTAGTCAGGAGGTCTGTGGTGATGGGTTGGACTTGATGATCTTTGAGGTCTCTTCCAACCTTGGTGATTCTGTGATTTCAAAAGTAAGCAAGAGCTGTTAACACTGCAGCTCAACATTACCTTTGCACTTCAATCGTTCCCATGGTTTCATATGCAAAATCACATTTGTTATCAATTTCAATGGCCTTGCTTATGAGTTCTAATCCTTTGTCTAAATCTTGCTTCCACTGAAGCTGAAGTAAACTAGAAGAGAAAGACAATTTAGAACAAACTTCACATATTCCTCCCAAAACCCTCATCATGTAAGCAAAAAAAAACCCACAAAGGAAATGCATTCACATGTATTTAGTTCCTAATGCAGGGAAGACAGCAAGTTCATGGCTTTGCAAAACATGTCTGTGAAAGCCACTTTCAATAAGCCACGTTACCAGTTTAGTGACTCTCATGAAAGGTAAAATTCTTCCCAAGAAGACTTGTTACAAGTTGTTTTATGAAAGAGAAGACTTCAGCACAAAGCTGAAGTAAAAGTCAGATACACTTTCAGTAGATACTCTGTTAGGAATGAACACTTAGAAATCTTTCCTGAAACTTAGTCCAGAGAAACTGACAGATGTTTTCACATAGTTGTTTCTCCTGGCTAAGCTTCTAAACAACAACATTCAGTTTGGGTTCATTCATCCAAATATGCCAACTGCCCTTGACCAGAAGGGTCACCTACTCAATACATACCCTTTATGAACATATGTAGTAGCATTGTCTGGCTCAAGGTCAATGCACTTATCATACATCTCATCAGCCTTGCCAAACTGCTGTTGATCAGTTAGTGCCTGCAACAAAAAAGAAACCTATATGTCAATACAGAACCAAAACATGCACTCTGTGCTAGGCTCATTCTAATTAAAACCATATTGACAATGTGAGATTGGATACAGCTCTCTTATAGGCCAGCAGCATGGGTCACCAGACTTGTTTCAAAAGTGAGGGTTTTTAGGAGAAAGCTGCTGGGCTTTAGGTGCACAACCTGCTGACCACAGTACCACCTGGCAGATCCACAAGCAACATGCTAAGTGTCCTGCAAGTCAAAGCCATCCCAGAAGTGCCTGCAAGTCTCAACTTTTTCCTTTTTCAAACATAACTTTTTCAAAAGGAAAGGCATCCATACTGCCTACCTACTCAAAGTCACAACAGCTCATGCTGTGTACTAGATCCAGCAGCAGATTCCTTAGAGAAGAAACGAGTTGCTGTTACTAGTGTACTCCCAACACTGCTAAACTCTGCTTGACCAGTGCATATTATTTGTAGCACAATGAAAACTGTTAGCCTAGTTCCACACACTAACTCCCAAGCTGCCTACAGAATCTCTAATGGCTGGGATTGTTTAGCCTGAAGAAGAGGCTCAGGGGAGACCTTATTGCTCTCTACAACTACCTGAAGGGAGGCTGTAGCCAGGTGGGGGGTGGTCTCTTCTCCCAGGCAACCAGCACCAGAACAAGAGGACACAGTCTCAAGCTGTGCCAGGGGAGGTTTAGGCTGGAGGTGAGGAGAAAGTTTTTCACAGAGAGAGTTGTTAGCCATTGGAATGTGCTGCCCAGGGAGGTGGTGGAGTCACCATCCCTGGAGGTGTTCAGAAAGGGATTGGACATGGCACTTGGTGCCATGGTTTAATAATCATGAGGTCTGTGGTGACAGGTTGGATCTTTGAGGTCCTTCCCAACCTGATTGATTCTATGATTCCATGATCAGGTGAGATGGCACAAACATGCAGGAATTCAAGGGGCACTGTAGGCCAGACCTGTCTCTTGCTAACCACTCTCATTTCTTATATTCGGATCTAGCAATTCCTTGTCTACTTTTTCTACCCCTCAGCATCCATACCCATCAATTCAGGTACCTTATAAAAGGCAATGCGTGTTATCTCACAACTTTTTCTCAAAGACCTTCATATGTTTAAGAAATGTATGCTACCCAAGATAGAAGGTGCAAGAGAACACAGCATTTTCTTTTAAGAGAGAGAAAAATTTACCTGAGCATAGAGCGCGTAGCCTTCAGCACACTTTGGAAACTTTTTAATGACATCTTCAAAGCCTTTCATGGCTACTTGCACAGGCAAAGGATTGTTTCCTGTGTAAGCTTGGCGATACTATTCAAGAGAGGAGGAAAGAAGAGGAAACAATAAAACACCACCACATACAAAAACACCAGGAAAGGCTCATCAGATCTCTGCTCACTTCCTTCAGAGATGTATCCGTCTGAACCACTAAAAGTCCCACAAGCTGACTCACCTCTGTATCTTACCAAACCTGGTTTTAGGAACCCACCATGTGTCCAAGTCTCTGATAGAGTGGACTTGGAGAAGAGAAAGGATGAAAAACAGAAGCCATAAGGCCTAAGAGTTGCCAATGGCACCCCCCTGTTTCAACAGCCTAGACATCTCCAAGGCTAGACTTCCTCCTAATTCACACCACGCAAAGCTGTTCCTGCACAGAGAGGCGTTGTACTACCTTGAAATAAGATTGTTTCCAGTTCCTTGATGTCCATTTCCCACAACACTAAAGCTTATTTAAATCCATTTTATGTGATACAACAGGAGTGAGATTTGTGTTCCTCTACCACAAACCAGAGAAGAAGAGCTGCACTGCAAAATGAAAGTAGCAAACCCTTACTCCAACCGAAAAACTGTTGCATTATTTCTTTACCTGATTATTGAGGTGTTTGTTGCCCTACCTTTCCATGAACTTGGAATAAAACAGAGAAACAGATTATGTTTTCCACAAGTCTTTAAGAAAAAGCACACAGATAAACACCAGCACATCACCTACCAGAGCAAAACATTTCTGTGCTTGAGCCAAGGCAGAATCGGGTCGCAATCGGATGCATTCATCAAAGTCTTCCACAGCCTCTTCAATTTGGTCAAGCAAGATTTTCAGCTAGCCAGAATGAAAGAAAATCCTATTTCTGCATTTAATCTGTGCTTCAGACACTTCAATAATAATTCAATTAGCATCAGCTATTCGTATCACCTCCAGTTCAGTTTCAGAACTGCCTAGAATCCTACAAGTCCCATGACTTAACACCACTACCATGAAATAACACAGCCACCAGGGAAACTTTGGCTTCATGCACAAAAAGGCAATGTCCACGTGCAAGGGATGGAGACCCTTGCACCTCAGATTCTTGCCAGTTCTGCTTTAGTGTTATGTCCACCCTCCAAAACTGTGCTGCATTTGCTCCAGTCACTTTGCCTTACTGTAGTTAATGTCTGGTGACTATTTGGATGTTGAAACATTCTGGCTTTCCCATCTTGCATTTCAACTTGTTTGGGTTGGGTTTTGTTTGTGTTTTGTTTCATTTGGTTTTGTGTGTGTGTGTGCAAGTGTGGGTGTTTGTTCATTGCTTTTTTCTCCTGGTGTTCTCACTTTTTCACAAGAGTGGAGGTCCCTTTATCATCCTCTTACTTTACTGTGCAGCTACTGCTCAACACTAATTTTCAATCTGCAGAAAAATTTTGCTTCTTTTCAATCAACATGTAACATCATTCTTATTTCTGAGCACTAATGAATTCATGGAGAGAAGCACTTGATCCATGGAAGTCTTCCTCAGGAATTTGACTTGGCATCTCTTATATTACAGTTGTGTGGAAGTAGGTCTCGCTAGGACTAGAAATTAGCCAAGGACACAGATGTGTCACAAGTCAGACAGATCAGCTGAGCAGATGCAAGTCCAGGCTGCAGTGACGCAGATGCTGAGTTATCAGCAACACAAGTTCCATCTGCTGCATGCAGATGCTACTCTGGCATACCAGGCCCCTTCACAGAACAGCTTATATCTCCTGTAAATTTGTACAAGCCCTAGCACTCTTAAGTCAGAGTTTGTACTGATGGAGGGCTGAACCTCTGTTGCTTTGTGTTCTTTCCTATAGCTATGGAAATAAACTGTATCTGCCTGACCTGTGCCTGCAAAATGGACTGTGCATTTATTCTGCAACAGTTCCCAACTAAGAGTTGGTGCTTTTCTTCCACAAACAGTATAAAGTGTCTCCAATGATGTCCTCATCTTTATTTCCAGTATATACTGAAATATTCAAGTACTGGGACAAAAATCTCATAGATTCATAGAATGGTTTAGGTTGGAAGGGACCTTAAAGATCATCTGGTTACACCGCCCCCACTATGAACGGGGACACCTCCCACTAGACCAGGTTGCTCAAGGCCTCATCCAGCCTGGCCCTGAATACCACTGGGGAGGGGACATCCACAACCTCCCTAGGCAACCTGTTCCAGTGTCTCACCACCCTCACTGTAACAAATTGCTTTCTAATGTCTAAATCTACCCTCCTCAAGCTTCGATCTATTCCCTCTCATCCTATCATTACAATCCCTTGTAAGAAGTCTCTCCCAGCTTTCTTGTAGGCCCCTTTTAGGTACTGAAAGGCTGCTACAAGGTCTCCCCAGGGTTTCCTAATGTTTCTTACTTGTCCTCGATGGTGGTAAACATCTGCATTCTGAGGATCAATGTCAGCAGCCATGTTGAAGTCCTGAGTGGACAGCACCGGTTGCTGCTGCTGCATGAACATACTGCCTCGTTTGATCAGAGCATTAGCTCGGAGCTGCAGGAAAAGGGTAAAGAAGGATTACCCACCCCAACATTCCTCCAGATTTAAGGCTTTGTTACAATTACAGTAAAGTTTTCATTTCACCAGTTTCTCCCACTGACAGATTTCTAAGTCACTCTAAGCAGGAACAAATTGCATGCTGACTCTAAATGGATCAACTCTCTTGCTTCATTCCAAGCATGTCAGCCTGTGCTACCATCTCTGTGGATTTGTAAGACAGGTTCCCTATATTTACAAACATCTACAACTGATGAAGCAGTTCAACATGCAAGCACAGTTAATGACTTTTCTCTTATCCCTGAACTGATTTTTCAGACAGGATAAGCCTCCAGTTGATACAGCTTCCTCTGTTCTTTAGTTTGTACTGCTCAGAAATCAACAAGCACTTAAAAAACACCCACAAGTTTTCAGACAGAGAAGACAAAACAGGAGACAAATCACAAAGCTCCCATGAAAGCATCTGAAAACTTTTGAGAAGCAACTTCTTGAACAATACTGCAGGTTCAACATCTACATTTTGTCACCCCAAACCCCAACTGAGCTGTGACGGATGCTTACCTTCACATTTGCATCTTCCATGCTGATGACCTGATCCAGGTCTGGTTTGGCAGCATTTGCATTGCCAATGAGCAGGTAGAAAGTAGCTCGTAGAAGCAAAGCTTCTGCCATGTACTTTCCCTTTGCTTCGATTTCTTTAGTGCTTTCACTGATAATTTTGTCATAGTTCTCTTCCTCCATATATTGTTTTGCTCTCAAATAGCCAGAGCTGTAAAGGATTGAAGGACAGCTGTATACATACACAGGCATTCACTGAACAATGCATTTGCAATTCAGATTTCTCATCACATCCTAACAAATACTACCTTTTGCTGTACTCAGTTATAACACCAAGATCATAAGTAACTCCTGGATGGAGCCACCACAGGCTTAAAACAATTTAGACAAGCAATGGCTAAATTACACTGGAAATAAACCAGAAAAACATTTTAAAGCTCTTGGGACCCTGGGCTTCGTTTTCATTTGTCCCTTGAAACCTTTTTCCCCATTAAAGACAGTGATAACTTCTGCCCTAAAACAAGAGGGATAGGATGGAATTCCAAGTCAGAAAAGTGAAATATTAAGCCTTGCAATGTGCAGTTTATATGCAGAAGAAAGGATTTCCCAGTAAAAATGACAGTAAGTACTGCCCTGTCCTCAGCTACATGTCCTGGATTCAGTGATTCTGCCTGCAGATCAGGACATTCTGTATTACTGCTTAAAAAAACAATCAAACACCACCCCCCAAAAACCCAACAGAACCCCCCAAGAGCTGTTTGCAAAGGTTTTAATACTGACAACAGTGATGCCTTCCAAAAATAAACTGGAAAAGAGCACAGTAAGTTAAAGCACCATTCATGTGCTGCACAAGCTCTACTCAAAACTAGAAAAAGCTCAAGGTTTTCTTTGTCAGAACTAACCTCTGATCTATGTGCAATCTGAGTCCAGAAAGAAAAAAACACCCTTTCAGCCACCACTGCCATAAGAATAGTTTTCATTAACAAAGACTCTTTTCCTCTCTTGTCATACAATCACAGAATGTTAGGGGCTGGAAGGGACCTCGAAAGATCATCTAGTCCAATCCCTGGGCCAGCCAGAGCAGGATCACCTGTACCAGATCACATAGGAATGCATCAAGACAGGTTTTTGAATACCACCAGAGAGGGAGACTCCACAACCCCTCTGTTCCAGTGTTCTATAACCCTCACAGTGAAAAAATTCTTCCTCATGTTTACATGGAATTTTCTATGCCTCAACTTCTACCCAATGCCCCTTGTCCTGTCACTGAGCATCACCAAGCAAAGCCTGGCTCCATCCTCTTGGCAGTCACCCTTCACATGTTTATAAACATTAATGAAGTCACCCCTCAGTCTCCTCTTCTCCAAGATCAAGAGCCCCAGCTCCTTGAGTCTCTCCTTGTAAGGAAGATGTTTCACTCCCTTAAGCATTTTCGTGGCTCTGTGCTGGACTCCCTCAAGCAGTTCCCTGTCCTTCTTGAACTGAGGGGCTCAGAACTGGACACAATATTCCAGATGTGGCCTCACCAGGGCAGAGAGGAGAGGGAGGAGAACCTCTCTTGACCTACTGACCACACCCCTTCTAATCCACCCCAGAATGGCAATGGCCTTCTTGGCCACAAGAGTACATGGTTGGCTCATGGTCAACCTTCCATGCACTAGGATCTCCAGGTCCTTTTCACCTTCACTGCTCTCCAGCAGGTCAGTCCCCAACCTATAATGGCCCATGGGTTGTTCCTTCCCAGGTGCAAGACTCTATGCTTGCCCTTGTTGAATTTCATTGAATTTCTCCCTATGACACTGTAGGAAACATTCAGTCTATCTTCCCAATCTCATTCTCCTTCCCCTGTTTAGTGGAACAAAGCCACCTCCAGTTTGGAGCAAGCCAGTTGGCTTTCCTAGTGGTTTCTTTTTTAACACTGCTCTCACTTAACAGGTTCACTTTGTTACCTCAGGACTTCCCATGTCAAGTACTTCAAAAACAGCAGCAACTTACACTGAACAGAATGTCAAAACCACTACAGATTCAATTCCAATAACAAACAATTACCAACTGTACTGGACACTCACTTCTCTTTTACTTCAGAAGCCTCTCCTTCCTTATCCTTGTCTTCATCTGATTTCTCACCCTTAAGCAAAGGTTGGGAGATTATATCATCTGTGAAAGAACTGAAGTAGGATTTAATGAACTGTGGTGAGGGCATCAGAGGCTCACGATTCTGAAACAGAGAAATGTAATTTCAAGTCATTAGATGGTAAATATGGAAATGGATAAAGACATCTGATGATAAAAATATTCATTCATGAAAGAACCACTATCTCATTTGATAGTCTGATATTTCTGATTTCATAGTTTGACATTCAGGGATTATTCAAGTCACAACACAATACCCACCACCACCAGAAACAAAGTGAAGACACTGCAACAGGATGCCCAGGGACACTGGGATGCCCCCTGCCTGGAGGTATTCAAGACCAGGCTGGATGAAGCCTTGACCAACATGGTCTAGTGGAAGGGGTCCCTGCCCATGGCATGGGGCTTGGAACTAGATGGTCTTTAAGGTCCCTTCCAACCCAAATCATTCTATTAATCTTCTTCATGTGTGGCTAAAAAGGAGGACTCTTAAGATCTCATAAGATATTGCAGAGATCACTAACACTGCATGTGTACATAAACTGGGTGAGAAATGCAAGCTGTCAGTTTAAGCATGAGCCTAAATTCAGGCTGATTCCAAGTGACAGTATGTCCTTTTCTCCAACTAGCCCAGGAGAGGCTACTGTCCATCATTACAGGGAAAACTACTAAGGCAATAGTATTGTATGTGGAGCTTGGCCAGATAAAACACACTCCACTTGAAGTCCCAAGATTAATACCTCTCATATAAAATCCTTTCTTCAGACAAAAAAGTTGCTTCTTGCTCAAAATCAACACTGTACATGAAGATTACAACTGAAGCTCCCCAGCAAGAAGAGTCATTATGCACTCTTCCCAAATTTCTCTGTTAAGTTCTATCACGACACAGCCTGTTTGGAGCATACCTGGTGGTACCACCACCACACTATAGGAAGGAATCGCAGAGCCAGAATGGTTTTCAGTACTTCAACCACTGCCACAGAAAACAAGCAAGGATAATAACAATGTTTTTAGTATCTGTCCCAACTACAGCCATTTAACATGCCTGCTCCTGGCTATCCCTGCAGCTCCTTGGCACTCTCTTCTGCAGTTTCCAAACATTAACACACCAAATGCATCCAAGTGCAAACCAGAAAACTTCCATTTACAGAAATGGAGCAGAAATAGGCTACAAACCAATGTCACAAGTTATCTGTGGGTGTGGGGAGATTAAGGTGCCTTTTCCCAGACAGCATCAAGAAGTCTGACCACTAATA
The DNA here is from genome assembly GCF_014839835.1 of Dryobates pubescens. Classification (NCBI taxonomy): domain Eukaryota; kingdom Metazoa; phylum Chordata; class Aves; order Piciformes; family Picidae; genus Dryobates; species Dryobates pubescens. The sequence continues at coordinate 33,560,199 of NC_071619.1, read as the reverse complement.
AAAAGATGTGACTTCACACTGCATCATTTTTAATTAAGCAATGCTATTTTTGCCCCTTTTTTATTATTTTGTCAGGGTTTAGGGGTTTTTTTTTTGGTTGGGTGGGTTGGGGTTTTTTTGGTTTTGTAAAAAATAACCCAAACTTAAACCAGTATTATTCTGCCACTTTATAAAGCATGGATTTGATGACTTTGAAGTCTTTTCCAGCCTTAATGATTCTATGAATTCTGCTGCAAACTTAACCTTTCCTACATACATTTTCTCTTTATAAAACCAAGAATGACCTGGGGAAAAAATTCCCTCAATCATCATTTTTCTCATTTTAAGCTACTGATGACATATGGAGCCACAATTTTTGTGTATTTTGAACTTTTACTTCTAGTCCTTCCTGCCTCAAGACACATAGCTAACTCAACCACCTGATACACAACAATGAGGCTGGTGAGAGGCCTCAAGCACAAGCCCTGTAAGGAGAGGCTGAGGGAGCTGGGATTGTTTAGCCTGGAGAAGAGGAGGCTTAGGGGAGACCTTATTGCTCTCTACAACTATCTGAAGGGAGGCTGTAGCCAGGAGGGGGTTGGTCTCCTCTCCCAGGCAACCAGCACCACAAGAGGACACAGTCTCAAAATGCACCAGGGGAAGTTTAGGCTGGAGGTGAGGAGAAAGTTCTTCACAGAGAGAGTTGTTAACATTGGAACGGGCTGCCCAGGGAGGTGGTGGAGTAACCATCCCTGGAGGTGTTCCAGAGGGGATTGGATGTGGCACTTGGTGCCATGGTTTAGTTAGTCATGAGGTGTTGGGTGACAGGTTGGATTTGATGATCTTTGAGGTCTTTTCCAACCTTATTAATTCTATGATTCTGTATTTGGCTACTGCTGTTCCAACAGATTCTGTTTTCCATTATGTTGCAAAGCTCCACAGAGGGCAGCATGCCAGCTTAAGGTATCTTCCCAATACTGTAATGAATGAAGTTTAAAAATTAAAGGGAAACAATTGTTAGAAATAGATCTCTCTTCCCTGCTGAGGTTTCAAAAACCTGGGGAGAGGTTCCACAGGAAAACAACATGGGCACAACAGTAGCTTTGTATAAAACCTTTCACGTGGATTCTTACACTTCAGCAGATAAAGACAGTGACTTGCTTACAACAACTGACAGAATGCCAACAATCAACACTTCAACAGCTAGTCAAGTGAAATCAGAATTTGTCAGCAATATCACAAGTCCTACCTTATATTTCTCTTTGGCCTTTTCTTTCCCAAGGAGTTTAAGAACTTTATCAGCTAATAACATACTTTGCTGGTTTTGGAAGGCTTCTAAAATGCAGACTGCAGTGACATCTAGGAAACAACATACAAAAGTGAGATTAAAGACAAATTCTGATAGTCACTGGAGTACACTAGAATGTGCCACTGTTACAAGGAGTCACTGCCAAACTGATGCCTTGCTTGAGGGAAAGGGCCTCAGTCTCCAGTTTGCTGTATTTACCATGTTGTGCAAGATAAAAATTTCTATCCAAAATGATCTCCTTGGGATAAAAGGACTTCATCACAGCAAATGAAATAACCTTTGTTTTTATCTTCATGTTTTCATCACACACTTACATGAACAGTGAAAAGTGTATACCTCCAGCAGGGGCTTTCACCATTTCAAAACTTTGAGGGTATAAATCATGTTCATGTGAGGTACACATTAAAAGTGCTAACACAGCTTTGTCTTCTGGGACAGTCAGCCCTGCCACAGCTTGCTTCTTCCTCAGTTCAAGAAATCTTCCCATATTACCTCTCAAATTTTTCTGCTCACTTCTATGATTTTGGAGTGGAGCAAGTGTAAGAGAAATAGCCTTGCTGGCCTGTCTAAAGTGCCAGTCAATACCACATAACCTTCATTCTCACACAGAAAAGCCTCTGCAAGTATTAACTCATTGCTGTCTGAATCATGCTTTGCAGTGTGAAGTATGCTTTTATGGTACTTTATTTCTCTGCATCCTCTAATTAATGCAATGCTACCACTGATTTTCCTATTTAATTCTCACTTAAACATGAATGAAGATGAGCAGAGCTTGGACTTGACATTCAAGCAGTGTGTTGTTTGAACACACTTGAACAGAAAGCATCTTACCCTGGAATTTTAGCAGTCTCTGTAACTCTACACTGCTATAGGTACTATTATGCCATAATTTATACAGTAGCTCCTCACAACTCTGGCAAGGTCAAGAAGCACATCAGAATCCCTGGGAAAACACACTACATCCAGAAAGAGCATGAAGGACAGTGTGCGGGTATACCAAGCTGTATGACCTTAGCAGATATGCTTTGGTCTAAACTAGTGCCTGGATTTCGATGAAGCAGCAACATCTTCCCAGATTATACTGCCATGGATCACTGGAGGAGCTTTGTGCTGGGGGTGGTGTGGGGGTTGTGTGTGGGGTTTTGTTTGGTATTGCTTTCCTCCATTACATGGACATACTCTACATCCTGGGACTATACTGGCCACGTGTGGTTGGCAGGTAAAAGTAGTATCACATATAGAAAACTAATGTAGCTCAGGAAGAGCAAGTAGTTTTCAGACCTCAAAATAACTGCAAGATCAAAATCAAACACAAACCTAGGCTGAAAAGAGCTGCTGGAAACACTAGCACATTACTGCCACTAACATTAAAATGAGCTACATTTAAAAGCTATGCTGCTATGGCAGGGATGCGATCTTTCTCAGGGCTTTTATTGTCTGTTAGTTTATTCTAACTACATAAAGTTTAGATTTTATTACAGCACTCTGGCAATGCAGCTGTTAATTAATTAGTGATTGAAAAGGACTACATTAAATGACCTTATCAGTCCTTTTCTTGTCACTATGATCTCACAGGACAGAAAAGCATTTTGCCAGAAGGTAAGTAAATAGATAAATAAATAAAATGTCTGCATTTTATTTAGCATCTAATTTAGCAGACCTAACTCTTACCTGTTATGCATAATGAAACTAATGCGACAGTAAGATAGGACAGAGCACTGCCTTATTTTCTGTCCTCCTTTGATATAATGAGCACAGCTGAAAATTGTATTTGGCTTCTAACATTAGACCAGCAAGAATGATTTCACTTGATAAAAATTTAAATGGGTCCTTTCAAACAGTGTCTTTAATTCAGATGTGTCCTCAGACAGCACACCTGATCTGCAGCTCTCCTGAATTTTGATGGCTTCTCAATCACATCTCCAGGACAGTTCAGAACACATTCTGTTAGGAATAGTAATCAGAAGGATTTGAACACAGTAGTTTCTGCCAAATCCACAGTGGTAACATTTGCCACTTTTTCCAAGGGCCTGCAGTGAAAGAATAAGCTACAATGGCTTCAAGCTGGAAGAGGGTAGATTTGGATTGGACATTAGAAAGAAATTCTTTACAGTGAGGGTGGGGAGAGACTAGAACAGGATGCCAAGGAAGCTTGTGGATGCCCTCTCCCTGGAGGTGTTCAAGGCCAGGCTGGAACTAGATGATCTTTAAGGTCCCTTCCAACCTAAATCATTCTATGATTCTATGAAAACAAAAGTTACATATGTTACAATCTTTGTAACAGTTCTAGAACAGAACAAAATGCTACTGAAGCTGTTTTCCTTTAATCCCTGACAAAAGCATTTAAATGACCATAAGCCTTGTGTCTGACCCTGTACCTCCACCCACAAAACCACTGTGGTTTCTGCAGTAGTAGCATGTCTCTAAAACAAACAAGGAAGAAAGTTTGCTTGCTGTATGGAAGTATAATGACTGTTGTCTGGGTTATCCACTCAGTGTATTAGATTAATTCTATTATAAAATGTTGGGAATTTCTTGGAAAAAGAATACCTTAGGTGGCTGCAGTAACAGCAACTTCTCAGCAGCTTTTTCCCACGTAGGTGGATGACAGCTTGAAAGACTGGAGACAGATTTCTACTTACAAGGGAATGAAATGCATTTGCAGTAGCTGTGAGTGGTTTGAAATAAGTAATTCTGTACTACTGTGGAAGTAACATCAAAACAAACCCAGAAGTTACCATCTTTCCACTTTTAAGCATGCACATCAGGAGACACTCACCTTCTAAACATTCCTTCTTATTGTCTAGCTTCTCATGAGCCTTTGCACGTCTGAAGAGAGCTTTTACATATTTAGGATTAAGCTCGACAGCTTTTGTGCAGTCTTGTGCCACTTCTGTCCATTTTTGCTGTTGGTAGAAGAAACAACACAATGAGAGAGGCCCTACTCAGCTGCTTTATATCAACTTTCTGCTACCAGCTCCAGGATCATGCCCACCTAACAGCAGCTGCAGTTCCCAGGGCTCTGGTTCTACCTGCCTCCTCCTATTTCTGCAAGTTTCTCAGTAAGAAACTGCCAGGCACTGCGGGAGGCCACCCACACCCGAAGAGCCACAAAAGAGAAAAGGAATTCCTACAGAAAGAGGAAACCAGACAGTGTGTACAGAACATATGGGAGAAGACAATAAGGTGATGCTAATATGCTTGCAAGACCAGGACTGAAAGACTGGCACGAAACAAGCACAAGAAAAAAAGATGAAAACATAATGACAACCAACAAAGAAATTTAACAAAGTGATGAAATACATGTATTGGTTTTTAACTGTTATTTACATTCACTAGGCTATGTCATTACAGAGGGATGATAAATGGATAGGTAGGAGCAGGGCTAGTCATGGGTATTAAGAAATAAAAATCCAGTTATTTCCAAAACTGATTATGAAAACAGGCTGTTCTCATGTCTGAACAAGAGGAATCACACATAGCTGGGACTAATCATGGCATGAATTAGTGTTAATAAGTGCTATTTGATTAGACAAGAAATATTTTGTCCTTCTTCTAACTCCCAAGACTAGATCTCTCTAATCACTTCATTAGAGATCAAGTCTCTTACTTCATAGTTCAGACTATGCAAAGCCAGCTTTATACAACTCACCAACTAGACCTCACAGGAAAGATCTACTGATACTGTAGTTCACAGATTCATTTAGAGATTCATAGAACAGTTTGGGTTGGAAAGGACCTTAAAGATCCATCTAGTTCCAACCCCACTGCCATGGGCAGGGATGCCTTCCATTAGACCAGGCTGCTCAAAGACTCATCCAACATGGCCTTGAACACCTCCAGGGAGAGGGCATCCACAACTTCCCCAGGCAACCTGTTTCAGTGCCTCACAATCACCCTTACTGTAAAGCATTTCCTTCCAGTCTGCATCTGCCCAATGTGACTTCTAAAAGGATAGTATCAAGTAGGCTGTCAAGAAAATGTTACTTCCACGTGTGCAAAATGTATTTTTTGGCTTTAGTAGGATTTCTGTGATTTTTTGTTTGTTTGTTTGCTTAATTTCTCAAGCAGCATCCTTCCAAAATAGTTGGTCTTTCACTTAACAGTAAAAGGAATAGTTGAGCAGAGAGAGGCAAAATTAACTTGCATACAAGCAAATTGTTCCAGAGGATATTGAAACCTTGTCTTGCACATTAGAATTACATGTGATAGACCAAGAATAGTTAACAGAAAGCTATTTTATTCATATGTGAAAAAGTATGATGGGCTAGTGAAAAACAGCTGCAAGCAACTGCATCTCATTATGAAGACAGCAGATAGCACCAACTGGGGTCTTTCAGAGGACAAAAATGACAAACCACACAATTTATAATGCAACTTTTTAGAACAGACAGATAATTATCTTTCTCACCAGTTGTTCATAGGCAGCAGCTCTATTTTGATAGAAGGTAGAAAGATCAAGGTTCTTCTCAGGAGGGCACAGGCTGATGGCCTCAGTGTAACACTGAATAGCTTGCTCATACTTTCCTGCTTTAAAGTATTTGTTTCCTTTGTTCTTGGCTGCTTGGGCTCTATCCAGAGGGCTCTGAAAAAGAAAATGATAGGACAGTTCAAATAGGCATCACTGCACTCAAGCTATGCACCCATGGGCTGATCCTCAAAGATATACAATGGATCTGGGTGACTGGTGTTTAGCTGCCAGCTTGGGTGGGCCTAAACCACAACAATCAGACAGGAGACTAACTATTCAAAAAATTCACTACAGACTGGATCAAACAATGCAGGGACCTCTCTCTGGAAAGCCAAACAGGTCTATTCTTATGTGACTAGTGATCAGAAAAAGCAACGAGCTAAGTTACTTCTGCCAAGTCTAAGTATGTGAAGACCACAAAGCCCTCACAGCAATTCAAGTTAGAAGTTCTCTAGTGAAATACATCTAGTCTATAAAATCCATGTCAGTCCTGAGCTGACTCAGCAGACTATGAATTAAATATGGAAAACACTCTGTGGAAAGACCTACTGAGCAAGACAAATCAAGTAGGGAAAACAAAGCTGTTTTGCCTTCCACGTGCTAGACAAATTAACAGCTTTGCACAACCTGCTTTGTCCAACTGCTAACATCAAGTACTGGACCATCATGTTCTTTGCCTCAGTTTTTAATAGCAGGACAGCTTGTCTTCCAGACAACTGGCCTCCTGAGCTGGCAGATGGATTCAGGGAGCAGTACAGTTCCCCTGTGATCCAGGAGGAAGTAGTTAGAGACCTGCTTAGCCGCTTGATTCCCCAGAAGTTCATGGGACTGGATGGGATCCATCCTAGGGTGCTGAGAGAGCTGGCAGATGAGCTGGCCAAGCTGCTCTCCATCATTTTTCACCAGTCCTGGCTCACTGGAGAGGTCCCAGATGACTGGAAAGTGGTCAGTGTGATGCCCATCCACAGGAAGGGCCAGATCAGTGCCAGGCAAGATTACGGAACAGGTCATCCTGAGTGCAATCACACAGCACTTACAGGATGGCCAAGGGATCAGGCCCAGCCAGCATGGATTTAGGAAGGGCAGGTCCTGCCTGACCAACCTGATCTCCTTCTATGATCAGGTGACACTGCCTAGTAGATGTGGGGAAGGCTGTGGATGTGGTCTACCTGGACTTCAGCAAGGCCTCCGACACTGTCCCCCACAGCAAACTCCTGGCCAAGCTGTCAGCTCATGGTTTGGACAGCAGCACTCTGTGCTGGGTTAGGAACTGGCTGGAAGCTGAGCCCAGAGAATGGTGGTGAATGGTGCCACACCCAGCTGGCAGCCAGTCACTAGTGGTGTCCCCCAGGGATCAGTGCTGGGCCCCATGCTCTTTAATGTCTTTATTGATGATCTGGATGAGGGCATTGAGTCCATCATCAGTAAATTTGCAGATGACACCAAGCTGGGGGCAGGAATTGATCTGTTAGAGGCTAGGAGCGGTCTCAAGGGTCCTTGCTAGGCTGGACAGAAGGGCAGAGTCCAAGGGCATGAGACTGAACACATCTAAGTGCCAGGTTCTACACATTGGCCACAGCAACCCCATGCAGTGCTACAGGCTGGGCTCCGAGTGGTTGGAGAGCGGCCTGGCAAAGAGGGACTTGGTGGGTAGTGGTTGACAGTAGGCCAAACAAGAGCCAGCAGTGTGCCCAGGTGGCCAAGAAGGCCAATGGCATCCTAGCCTGTATCAGGAATAGTGTGGCCAGCAGGAACAGGGAAGTCATTCTGCCCCTGTACACTGCACTGGTTAGGCCACACCTTGGCCATCCAGAGGGACCTTGACAGGCTGCAGAGCTGGGCCCATGACAACCTCATGAGGTTCAAGACCAGATGCAAGGTCCTGCATCTGGGTTGGGGCAATCGCAAGCACTGATATAGGCTGGGCAGCAACTGGCTTGAGAGCAGCCCTGAAGAAAAGGACTTGGGGGTGCTGGTGGATGAGAAGCTCAGCATGAGCCAGCAGTGTGCACTTGCAGCCCAGAGAGCAAATCACATCCTGGGCTACATCAAGAGAAGCATAGCCAGCAGGCTGAGAGAGGTGATTCTCCCCCTCTACTCCACTCTAGTGAGACCCCACCTGGAGAACTGTGACCAGTTCTGGAGCCCCCGTTACAGGAAGGATTTGAACGTGCTGGAGTGTGTCCACAGAAGGCCCATGAGGATGATCAGAGGGCTGGAGCACCTCTCCTATGAGGACAGACTGAGGGAGTTGGGACTATTCAGTCTGGAGAAGAGAAGGCTTCAAGGAGACCTTATTGTGGCATCCCAGTATCTTAAGGGGGCTACAGGAAAGCTGGTGAGGGACTTCTTAGGGTGTCAGGGAATGATAGGACTGGGGGGAATGGAACAAAAGTAGAAATGGATAGATTCAGATTGGATGTTAGGAAGAAATTTTTCACCACGAGGGTGGTGAGACACTGGAACAGGTTGCCCAGGGAGGTGGTAGAAGCTCCAGCCCTGGAGGTTTTTAAGGCCAGGCTGGATGTGGCTCTGAGCAACCTGATCTAGCGTGAGGTGTCCCTGGCCATGGAAGGGGGGATTGGAGCTAGTTGATCCTTGAGGTCCCTTCCAACCCTAACAATTCTATGATTCTATGTCTTTGAAGCCCAAATGGTGATAAAATGCCAAAAATTATGCTGATGAGATTTATCTTCTTGGCAATAATGAAACTCTTTTACCATAGAAAATGTAGCAGGACATAGTGGATTGTTTTACAGCTTTGGTACACAAGGAAGCAGCTTATGGAACAAAACAAAGCAAGACAAAAAGACAGCTTTTATTTTCATTTGGTGACATTTTACTTTTCTTCTCCTTCCCAAAAAAAGCTCAATAATTTCTCTTTACAACTTAACTAACTGCAGTATAGCCTTATGAAACCAAAACCACTAAAAAGCTGAACCTCCTGAGTCCCTTCTTTGCTTTGGTATGTTTTTGTGGCTTCTCGGTTGTTGGGTTTTGTTTTGATTTGTGGGGGTTTTGTTGTTTTGGTTTACCCGTTGGGTTTTGTTGTTGTTGTTATTTTGGTGGAAGTTTTGTTTGGGTTTCATCTGTTTGCTTGGTTTTATTTGTTTATTTTATGCTGCAATACCTTTTTGTAATACCACAAATGAGAACACAAAAACTAATTTGTAACACACAGGTAACTCATGATGCAGGCAAACGCTATGTACCACATGAAGAAGTAATCAAAACACCTCACACCTTCTCTTCCACTTTCTGACAAATATAGTATTCTCCACATTCTTTTCCAATCTGCCTGCTCTTCACCTGACTGCCTGCCACTCTGAGAGGTGAACTGGCTATTTTTTGTACCTAAGATGAAGGTTCCTATAGAGTAGGGAATTCTCTGGTTTGTCATCTTCTGGTAAAAACTTATCTGTGAATCAAGCAAAACAGCTCAAAAAAATTAATGGAAGTTCATAATAAATTATCTGCTAAGGCAGTATAAACAACCAGGTGAAAAGTTATCTGCAGTTACATTACAAATAACATCTCAGGACTGCCTTCAGCAACTGTTTATTAAACAAGTCTTAAAACAGAGGTTAGGCCAAAGGACACTTGTTTATTTGAGAAGCACTCTATTATCTAGGTAACTAAACAAGCAGATAGCTAACTGTCTTTAGACAGCACTGACAAAAAATTATTAACTGTTACTTTAACCTCAGCAAATGTGCTTTCCACACAGAATTTTCAGAAACAACAGCAACTTAACATCAACAAATTGCTAGCTGGAAGAACAGTAAAGCTCAGTAACACCCAGCAATGCCAATATGATTAAAGTATCAGTTCAGAACTTTGTGTTTGAGGGAGATTGGTTTGCAAAGCAGAACAAGACATTTCCTGCCAGCCAGCGACAACAGTGATTCACAACAGAAGCATAAGCCCCGAGTTTCAGCATTTTCTTTTGGCTGAAAAGGATTTGCATGAGCCCCTTGTTGGCAAATGGCATGGAGGGTGGGCTACTGTTTCAGACATCTAATTCATCAACCTGCCCAAAAGAAAAAGAATATAGGAAGCAAAAAAAAATGAATGCCCAGGTTTAGATATATTTCTTCCCTCCAAGTGTCTTGAGCCTCATGATGAGATCAGGTACCACAATGAATTTTAATAGTGTTGGTTTTGGGCTTTTTTGACTAAGTGCTGGTACTGAATACCTATCTTTGCTCTTTATTTTTTGACTAATGTTCTTCATGAGTCTCATCTCAGACCTCCACTGAAAGGCACTGAGTATAAATGGGTTTAAGATTCTCCTTAGTGCTAAAACCACTATGAGAAAAAGTATGTCCACATGAGCTTAAGATGTAAATTCAAAGCACAAGAAAGGATCCATTATAGTCAGAAATAATTCTGCTCAGCTTTACAGTGTAACTTGTCAACTTTCTCAATCACTTTCCTTTTAAATCACAAATTGCATCAGGTTGGAAGGGGGACCCTCAAAGAACACCTTGTCCAACGCCCTGCAGTGAGCAGGGACATCCCCAACTACATCAGGTTGCTGAGTTTGTCATTCACAGTTATCACAAATAAGTCAGCTAAGCATAAGAGCCCAACAATGGTTTTAGTGCTCTTATACACACATTGAAGAGTTTTCTACATCTATCCACTACAGCTGACATCAAACATAAAAGACTTACAGCAGGTCAATGGAGGGATTTATTAAGAAACAGGTGCAAAGCACAACAGGAATTAACTTTTACATTCCTTGCTTAGATCAGAGTAAGTATGAACAGAAGTATAGCTAGACAAAAAGGTTTAATTTATTGATACACTGATTTAATGTCAAAGCAGTGAAATAGGCAACATTCAGCAATTACTGTTAAAATAGACACTGGAAAGAAGCCACATTAGTTGGCTGTTGATCCTGGTATGTGGCACCACACAAGCCAAGGAGTTTGGCCTCATTCACCCACCACTGAACTTGAGGACTATATCCAGCTCAGAGGAAAATGTGCAGAGTGAATGCTGTGCACCCAGAGGACTTTGCAATGCACACAGCCCCATAACTGACTGAACAAGAACCTCTGCTCTTGCTTCCTCACATACCAAACCCACAGGCTTAGCTTACAAACTCGCTGAAAGAGTTAAGGACTGGAATGTATCATAGACCTGAAAAGGAAGAGATTTTAACATGACACTGAAGCAACCAACACATTACCTCACTGACTGATCAGTGCTCACTCCTGTCAGACAAGCAGGCTATAAACTTGCTAAGAAGTTAGCATGGAATAAGTAAAAAAAACCACAGGAATTAACTGGACATGAATTAATGCAATAAATGCAGAGCAGTTTACTTCCCCAACATGTTTCAGTTGTGCAACATTCACTACAAAGTAAGAGAACAGGTAAAATGCAACTGCTGCTATGGAGTAACTAACATTCCATCTCCATTATAAGAAACAATGTCAATTTCTGTAATGAACAGATGCAGCTTGACTTCCTGACCTTTGAGTCACCCATAGCTGCAGCTGTATCATTGCCACTTAACTGGTCCTATAATACCAGTTCACTGTACTGTTGAGGAGCTGTGCTTAAAGGAGAAGGCATCTCAAAAGTAGTTCAGCTTTTCCTGATATAGCACCTGTGCCAAGGGCTTCTGCCAACATGTCAGTCACAGGCCACACACTTGGACAGCGCATCTATGCGAGGAGAATCCTCTAGCGCAGACAGGCTGGGGAAAAAATGTGAGACCATCACAGCAGGTAAAAGAAAAGCTTGAAGTGCACATGAAATTGTATGAGGTCTGGAAAAACCCAAACAAGATTTTAGACTCTGCATATTTTCAAAGAACAAACAAAAATTATCAAGAGTGTGTCTTCACAGCATACAGAGCATCAAAAAGGTACAAAAGCTGATTTAATGGAGTGCACAAGAAAGTCTGACTCACAAGTTGCATTTATGAGTAAAAGAATAGTTACCTGATACATACATACACACAGTTGTTGGCTGCACATTAATTATTGACCTATGTGCTTTCTAAAATACTTCCCTCTGTATTTAGACTGTGAAATTAATTACTGACTCTTAGTCACTGTACCAATTTGTATCTGAAGTCCAACTGAGTTTAAAAGATGATTAGAACCACAGACCAATACAATGCAGGTAGTTAACAAGTAAAGCATCTGCAATGGTTAAATTTTCAACTAAGTGTCTTGTCATTAATACCTGTAACTAATAAAATGTGTGAAAATGTGATATCTATATGGTGTCACCTCTAAGGATATGAGGAACAGGAAGGCACTCTTGCCCACACACATAAAGCAGCCAAGGCAACCTGCAGCAGACATTTTGAGGATTAGTTCATACAAAGAGGCAAATCTGATACCCTCCTTCTACATTTTTCCTAAGTAATAGTTCTCATTTCTTTACAGTGTAAGCAGTGACATTCATCAAGGAACTCAACCATATACTTACTCTTCGATGCCTCATTTCCCAGTAATTTAATTTGTGAGCAATCTGAAGGAGCTAGACACCCAATATTTAAAACCAAGTACTGTTTTAAGTGTTTCAGATGTTTGAAGTGTTTTCTTCAAGCACAACTACAGAATTACTACAAACCACTGGATAGTCTATACTGCAATTCAGAAACACACAATCAAGAAGCCCAGTTAAAATAGTAATAGCAAAGTCACTGCAGCTACACAAAGCTCACGAGTAGCCTGCAAACATGCAGCAAGCACACTGCCATAAATATAGCAGATGCTGTTTGCAGCCACAAGACAAAGTTACCACAGTAAACAAAGTCTGAAATTGTCCCTCTGCACACTACTTGCTCAGTAGCTGCTCATCAAGGAACAAATTGGTGCACCCAAATAACTGCCTCCAGGCCCAGCATCGGTTTTGCCACTCGCTAAGCTTCCAGGAACGCCTGAGGGTACCTATGATTCACTAGCTACGGAAGTTGCCACCTTCCTCACCACTCCCGTATGTTCCCGCCACTGCCCGCCCACTCTCTAAGGCTAATCTTCATCACTGAAATGATCAAGGTTAAACCTGACCTTCTCCAATCTTTTCCAATCCCCCAAAGTTGGCTTTTAATCTCCCCATCGTTCCAGAGAGGAAACGGAAACAAACCGCGCTCTGACAGCTCAGAGCATTTCAGGTGGTACACAAGAATGGCTGAAGAAAATGCAGGAGTATCTTTTAAGGCATTTTTCTTCCCAAAGCCACACAGCTTGCCAGATGCACCATTTTAACCATGCCTGTCAGTTGTAATCTCAACTCAGTAATACAACATGGCCACCATGGTACAGCGGTGGCTGCAGATGTGCAAGACATGCATCTTAAGAGGCGTTTTTCCACATACAGATACATACAAGAGAATCACAGCTCTGATCTGGACTCTGATCTTCCATGCTGTCCTTCCTTTTTTGTACAGACTAGTTTATCTGAACATTCCCAGAATAGCAGTTTCTAACAGTATAAATGTAAGTTTTGAAAGCATTATCTATTTAGGTAAATTCTACTCTGAAGTCTCAATAACTTGAACTGCATGGCTATATTCACAGAAAATATTTCAGCTAACGAAAGATTTTGATGGTGTTTTCTTCCCACTCTGCTGTATCCAGACTAACACAAAACAAATCACAGACTTCCTTTTTAGAGTATTACTTCTGGAAGCAATTTACTCATAGGCATTTTACACTTCCGAAGCAGAAATGCTCACCTAATGGCAGGGCTTTGTCTGACCCAGTCACCTGGTTAACACATACTTCATGACAAGATGGGTTCAGGAAGCTACTTTCACAAACTGCAGTAGCATGACTGGAATAAATATATGCACTCTGAACAAAGTACTACAACCCATACCAAGGTGAGAAAACCAGCCAGTTACAAAATCACACAGAAAGTTAGGAGTTGGAAGGGACTTCTGGAGATCACATAGTCTAACCTCCCTGTTAAACTAGGTTCATCTAGAGAGGGCTGTACAGGAACCAGGTGACCAGGTGGGTTTTGAATCTCTCCAGAGAAGGAAACTCCACCACCTCTGTGAAACCTGTTCCAGTGCTTGGTCATCCTCAAAGTTTTTCATCATGTTCAGATGGCCCTTCTCGTGTTCTACTTTGCACCCTCTATCCCATGTCCTGCCACTAGGCACCACTGAAAAGAGCCTGGCCGAATCCTCTTGACAAAGCACTTTAGAAGCATTCCGTGGTCACACGGGCCAACCTTCCATCTGTTTTACGTCTGGCACAAGAGGATGCCACCGGCTGCACCGTGGCTCCATCCTCTCACACGCGTCCTCCAAGGCAATGACCAGGACTTTGACAATGGCTTTTTAGGCAGGGGCAGTAGCCCGCTTGATCGTGCCTTCCGCAGACCGGAGGCCAAGCATCCCCCCTCCCAGCCCCAGACGACCCCGCCTGTGGTGGGACAATCACCCTCAAACCCGATCGTGGCCCAAGCCCACAAGTTCAGTCCCCGACAACCCATTCCCAGCGGTGGCAGCCGAGGCCAGCCCAGCCCCTGCCGTTAAAAGCAGCGTCCTTCCGCCAGCGCCGGGGATTAACGTGTACTCACCATCTCCTCATGGCCGGGCCCATCGGGCTGGCCGCTGCCGCAGGGCCCGGGGCTCGCCCGACCCTCGGGGGTCTTCCGCTCATTCGCGCCCTTGCCGCCGCGGCGGGCTGCCCGCCTCCCCCACAGGTAGAGCGCGCCGGCGCCCAGGAGAATCGGCGCCCCCAGTACCAACGCCAACTGCCAGCGTGACAATCCCGAACCTCCACCGCCGCCGCTCCCCGCCGCCTCCACGGGCTTCGAGGCGGCCATGACGCGCTCACACGGCCGCCCGCGGCAGGGAGGGAAGGGGTCACCGGAAACCCGAGACACGCCGGGAGGGCGCGGGTCATGCAAGCACTTCCTCCGGAGTGGCGCCACCTGCTGGAGCGGCGGTGTTGCCGCAGCTTTCTCCCAACCTCAGCCTTGCGTGGAGGTGCCCCGGTGCAGAGGGGCGTGCGAACGGCAGGCGCCTTGGCGTTGAGTTAGGGTTTAGCTGATTCCTGAGGATCCTGAGTGCGACTTTCGGCATAGATTAAGCTTGTGTAGAAGGAGTTTCTGTACTGCTAAAGTACAGGGCTGACGTGAAGACTCTTCTCATTGGTGTCTAGTGACTGCACAAGGGGCGGTGGACGCTAACCGAACACAGGAGTTTCCACGGAAATAGGAGGGGAAAATTCTTCACATTGAGGGTGCTGAAGCGCTGGACCAGGCTGCGCAGAGAGGCTTTGGAGCCTCTGTCTCTGGCGACTTTCAAACCCCACCTGGACACGTCCCTGTGTGTCCTGCTTTGGCAGGGGGGTTGGACTGCCTTCCAGCCACTACTGTTCTGTGATTCTATGAAGTTTCTAGGACTTGGTGCCAGAATATTTTGAAGCAAAATTGTCCTTGTTATAAATGCTGTCTTTCCATTATTATTTTTTTTTTTTTTTAAAGCTATGACTGGAATCTGTCATAAAAAAATAATTTAATATGCAGTACTGGAATTTTATATATGTTGTGTATACACATGCATTATATATATGTGTGTCTATGCCTACTTACCTGTAGGCAGAGGACGCTTATCACAGAATCATAGAAAGGTTTGGGTTGGGAGGGTCCTTAAAAATTACCTTGTTCCAACCCCTGTGCCACAGGCAGGGGCACCTCCCACTAGACCAGCTTGCTCAAGGTCCTGCCCAACCTGGCCCTGAACGCTTCCAGGGAGGGGGCATCCACAAATTCCCTGGGCAACCTGTTCCAGTGTCTACCCACCCTCACTGTAAAGAATTTCTAATGTGTAAATCTACCCTCTTATGGCTTAAATCCATTCCCTCTTGTTTTATCACCACATGGCCTTGTAAAAAGTCCCTCCTCAGTTTTCATATAGGCCCCCTTCAGCTACTGGATGTTTCTGTCTCCTCTTACTTCCCTGGAGCACTCTGCTGAGCATGAAGAGTTATCTTGGTTAGTTTTTGATACTCAGATAACACTAGTCATCTCACACCTAGACATTTCATTGTAGATGGGTGGGAAATGGAAGGAAAGAAACTTACAGAAAAAAAGGTCTGGAAATAAAAACAACAGTAACACTGCAAAGGAAATACCTTGGGAGCCCAGCTAAAATATGCCCTCCTGCACTATGAGTCAGTATAACTTGGTACCTGGTAGTAAACAGCTTGAGCTGTGTCACCTTTAATTTGTGGATTATTACTGTATACAGGAGCATATTTTGCCAGAGCTGCTGGACAGCCTGTCCCAGTTTTCTCCTGACACAGAATCACAGATTCATAGGGATTGGAAGGGTGTCTTGACATCATCTAGTCCATTACCCCTCCTAATGCAAGTACATCTTGGTCAGGCTGCACAGGTACATGTCCAGGTGGTTTTTGAAAGTCTCCAGAGAAGGAGAATCCACAACCTCTCTGGGCAGCCTCTCCCAGTGTTCTGAAACCCTCAAAGTAAAGAAGTTTCTCCTTAAAATTATTAAGTGAAACCTCCTATGTTCTAGTAGGTACCTCACAATGTGAATGAAACCGAAGCTTTGTAACTACATCCATGTTTCTAATAACTTGGGGGACAAGGAGCAAGGTTTAATGCTGGACCACTGATTCACCATAATGCTGAAATGACAGCAAACTTTTTGTCATGCTTCTAGCCAAGGCCAGCTAGCATCTCCACAACAATGCCTAGGCACCAGCACACCTATCTACTTAGTACAGACCATGGGCTGCTTCCAGTAAGAAGTTAGATTTGTGTCTCTTGTGCAGTCTCCCAGCACTACTCCAACAGGCTGCGCAACCTCAAAGCTCTCCTCTTTGTCCTTCTGCTATGTCTCAAGGCATGTAGCATGTCTTCCAGTTTCATACCATCCAAACAATAGTTCTATAGGTTACAGCAAAGTTTTTGTGTTGTATCAAATACTTTGAAATAAAAAAGACACCAAAAAATTACAGCAAAGCATTCCAGTCTCACTGCAGTACACACAAGCCCAAGGAGAACCACAGCACAAGCACCATGGAGGGTAAATATGACCAATCTAGCCACTTAGGGCCAGAAAGCAGTCCCTAGCCCTGCTCTGTTTTTGTGGTGTAGCCTGGACCTATATGGCTTACATACAAGACTGGTGAGGAGGAATCAGATGCATTTTTGCTCTGTCTGCCTGATATGGCAGATAAAATTACTCTGGTGAGAAGGAGCTGACACAAGTTCACACTGGCTGTCATAATCCAAACATTAAGAAGCAGTTTACTCATGAAAGGGCTTTCTTCTACCTAGACGAAGCACATTTCCTGAATACCAAAGGAAGAGCAGAGGTAACAGAAGTTAGAAGGGAGGGCAGCGTGGCATTTGCCCTCTCTCCCACAGAGCCAGTTAGGCTTCTGCAAGCAGCTGTGCCAGTTTCTGAGCACCATCAATATGTCAATTCTACTTCTCAAAATCACAAGCTTACTTTGGGTTTGTGTTTTCACCTCCCAGGCATGTAACTGTGGCCAGTTCTCCATTGGTATTGACAGTTGGTGCACTCAACAGCAACACATGAGAAGCAGCCAACACATTTCCCTTCCCACCAGCCCCCTGCGGCAGTGTCATATTGGACATTGCTGTAATGGAAAGGTTAAGAGAAACCTTGCTGAGAAGAGATGAGAAAGGATTGACTTTGTGTTTAGACAATGCCCAAGGCTGCAGTGGGATGGGTTTTAGGGGATGGAGAGGTTGAAACTGTTTCTCTCCTCCCTTTTGGTGGCAGAACAGTGTGAGGCCATTGTTTTGGTGGTGGCATTTGACCTTGCTTTTCCTTCTCTTGTTGGGAGACAACCCCCCTCCAAATTTGGAGTATCTGTACATGGAATATGAAGAGGATGATGATATTTCCTTTGCAAAATGGATGAGCAGCTTCTGGGGCCACAACTTGATGGATGACAATGAGAAAGAGGGTAGAGGCTACAAGAAACGTCAGACACAACTCCTCAGTGAAAGGAGAGCCTCCCTCCCGGTAAGAGCTGCATGCAGTCTTCTCCTTCTATGTGTGGTTTATGAATAAATTAAAGTGTCATCCCCAGGGGCATGGCCCTAGGGATGTATGAGGATGAGTATGGTGCACCTTGCCACGTAAGTCCAGTTCCTACTGGCAGCAGCTAACTGCTTTTTGAACTTAGCTGCCTCTGGTGCTCTTGTAACACAAGAAAATTGGAAAACTCCAAGATAAGCAATGATAGGACCAGAAATGTAAGAAGGAGGCTGTAATAACTGCCTAAATATGTACTGTGTTGTTCTGTCTGCTCAGCATAGAATCCTAGACTCATTAATGTTGGAAAAGACCTTTAAGATCATCAAGTCCAACTGCAACTCAACTACCATGACCACTAAACTATATCCTGCAATGCCACATCTATACTATTCTTAAACACCTCCAGGGATGGTGACTCCACCAACCTCCCTGGGCAGCCTGTTCCAATGCTTCATCAATCTAAACCTCCCTGGCACAAATTAAGCCCATTTCCTCTTGTCCTATCACTAGTTACTTAAGAGAAGAGACTAACCCTCCTTTCAGGTAGTTGTAGAGAGCAAGAAGATCTCCCCTTAGCCTTCTCTTCTCCAGACTAAACAAGTCCAGTTCCTTCAGCTGCTCCTCAAGTGACATGCCTTCCAAATCCCTCACCAGCCTCACTGCTCTTCTCTGGACATCCTTCATGATCTGGCAGAGACTAAAACATTTTGGCAACTGGCATACTAAATATTGTCTTTGGTGGGTCTGTTCTCATTTGTAAAACTACATATCTCTACATGTATTCATAGAGTTTGGATGCCATACTGCAACTCTACTGTCTCAGGAAATTGTAAGCTTTACTCCCTGGGATTTAGCTGTTGGGAGGTGTAACTTCTAATTTAAGTCAGAGCATGCAGTCCACCTGGTTTAAAACATCTGACTGAAACTAAAGATGCCACACATAAGAAAGCTTATTATACTATGAGGATTTAAAGGTAGAGCACTGAAAATAGAGATAAATCTTCTGTTTGAGTGAAAATCACACCAGCAGGTTCTGACCAGCACAGCTGTTGGCAGAAGTTCCTTGTGCAGACACAATGGTACTGCCAAAAGAGCACTGCCAGCACCCTTTTTCTTGTATCCAGGGCTGATGCATCAACAACAGTCTTGCCCACTTGACCTGCATCTGAACCAGGAGCATTTTGGTTTTGTAGAATAACTCCACAACTAACAACAATTTCCATTAATTCCCCCCCCCCCTATCTTATCATGCTTCTCAAACATTACTGAGATGAACCTCACAAAATGCTTTTGCTACTGTCATTTCCATTTTGCAGAGAGGAATGCAAAATTCTATTAATCCTTCACTGGGTCAGTGGCCAGACAAGCTAAAACTTGCAGCTCCACTCCCCTGAAAAGCATCAGAGTTGTATGTGTTGCTGTGGGCCAATATTGAGTGTGAAAAATGCCTGGGGAGGAAAAAGGTCATCTCTTTCAGTCTCCTTCACAGTAACTGTGATACCCTTTCTGAAGCCTTCAGCTATGACTATCTTTGACATATTCTATTTATCCTCTACCATTATGCTTCAGAACGGTTTTGTACTTCCCAAAGATTTTGTTGTGTGGAAAAGATAGGAGGCAAATGAGCACTGAGAAGAGTTCTACAACTGTGTAAACATTTCCATTGTTGCTCACAGGAGAAAATTTGATAAGAAACAGCTGAGAGTGGGAACAGAATGAATGACTGCTGTTGAAGCTACTAATGTTTACTTTAAACAAAAGTCAGATTGAACATCTACCACAATGTTGTCATTACAGATCACCTAAGCCAAAACATTTTAAGGGACTATATGCTTGGCTATAAGCTTCCTGGAAGGAAAGGAAGCTGTAAGACAGCATCTGAGTGTCAGATGTTCCATGGTATCCCTAAAATACTGGGGTCATGGTGTAAACTTCAGCAAACAATGAACATTCGTGCTGACACAGTGAAGATTAATTTTCTTACTGACAGCTGTGCGAGTCCTCAAATCAAGCCCAAAGGATGGAAACAATTATTTTGTCTCTGACAAAAACATTAGAAAGAGAATAGGAAGGTTATACAGGCATCAGTTTTGGGAAGCATTTTTGTGTGTGTACTTTCTGTGTGTTTTAAATGGGCAATTAGCAAAAGATTAGCTATTGTGTAAATAGATCCGCTAAGCAGGACTGGCCTTTACACAAAGGCTCAAACAGAAAAAGGGAGTGAGAAACAACGCCCTGAGAATATGCTTGGTGCTTCTGGCTTTGCTAGCACTGACAAAAAGTCTCCATTTTGATATAGGTGGTGATTTGTCATCCTTCCTCCTCATGACTTTTCCCTTGTTTCACCTCCTCCCCACTTCTCCAGTTTAAGAACTACTCAAGGTCAGATCCTAGGAGTTGGAGACCATGGGGAGAATCCTAGAGAGGCAGCAGAGGTAGGCACAAGGCAGCTGCTATGGCAAGAATTGGAGCAGATAACATGTCTGTGCTCTTGAGACCTTTGGACAGGGACAACAGCAGTGGTGGGTGGACACTAGAGTGTGCAGATGCAGACACAATCTCTATTGCCAGCACCTGCTGAAACTTCATGAGGGGAAGCACAGATTAAAGCTGTCTTCAGCTGTTCTCATTTATGATGTTAACAAGCAATCAGTTTGGCACTAAACTCCTGTGTGAAATGCATGTATTTAAACCTAAGATATAGAAAGGAAGCCACATGGATTTTATCTAAAGTCAGTGCCAGATCTGCTTCATTGCTCGGCTTCATTTAATGGCTCTTCCAGCTCTCCATGGAGTCAATCTTAAATAAAAGATTAATAGACTGTGCTAGTTACAAGCCACAAAGTGTTCATGCCTGAGCAGTTGTGTGAATGCTCTTGTCCTCTGTAGCACTGTGTCCGTGAGACAGAAACATGCTGACTTGCACGAGCATGCTTGTGCTCCTAGCTGTGGTGGTATGTACCATGCAAAGGCACTGGGAGAGGAGAGACAGTCACTGTAATATGATTGCATAGGGCAGTGATTTTAAACTAGAGCAGGGTAGGTTTAAATTAGACAGTAGAAGAAATTCCCTCCTATGGGGGTGGTGAGACACTGGAACAGGTTGCTCAGAGAAGTTGTGGATGCCTCATCCCTGGAAGTGTTTAAGACCAGGCTGGTTGAGGCTTTGAGCAACCTGGTCTAGTGAGAGGTGTCCCTGCCTATGGCAGGGGGGATTAGAACTAGATGATCTTTAAGGTCCCTTCCAACTCAAGCCATTCTGTGTTTCTATGAAATGTACATCTAGCTTTGCCCTTAACCCATTGAAGCAGATAAGCATTTCAGAGCAAGGCCTATCCTTTTCCTGACATGTCTGCCCATGTCAGTAAGCCAACTGCAGTCTTTTTGTTAAGGGCTTAACTATAATTCTGTCTCTGAAGGGAAATTTAAAAGCAATGTCTTGGTAAAATCAAATATTTACAGACATTATAAATGAGGACTGGTAGAATCTCATCCCCCATTTCAGCTCTCCTCCTGGGTTTTTGCCCAAACCCTCTAAGAACAAATGCCACTGATTTGTAGTGTCAGACACTTTTTATTTCCAGGAAACAATGTGTGTGGATGCCAATAAAATTACCCAGAAGACACTTAGCTTGTTGATCTTGACGTGGCATATATACTCCTGTGCCTCAGGCACAATGTGATTACTCTGATGCTTTATTAAAATAATGATACAATATGACCTTACAGAAATTACAGCTGTATTGATTGGCTTGAAGCCAAAGTTAAAAAAAAAAAGGTATTGCAGAAGTCATTACCACCACTCTCAGAAGCAGAGAGACTGAAGTAAGGTTGTGTTTGGAAAAGAAATTGAACTGGTATTGTATGATCTGAAAACCAGACCCTTTGGTATTCACAGAATCACAGAATGGTAGGGGTTGGAAGGGACCTCTGGTGATCATCGAGCCCAACACCCCTGCCAAAGCAGGATCACCTAGGGCAGGTCACACAGGAACACATCCTGGGTTTGGAAAGTCTCCTGAGAAGGGGACTCTACAACCTCTCTGGGTAGCCTGGTCCAGTGCTCTGTCACCCTTACAGTAAAGAAGTGTTTCCTTATGTTGAGGTGGATCTTCCTGTGTTCCATTTTGTATTTATTGCCCCTTTCCCTATCACAGGACACCATTGAAATGAGACTAGCAGCCTCTGCTTCACACCCTTCAGATATTTATAAATATTGATCAGATCCCCTCTCAGTCTTCTCCAGGCTAAACAGCTCCAAGTCTCTCAGCCTTTCCTCATAAAACAGGCATTCCAATCCCTTAATCATTCCCATAACCATTGTTAGACACTCCCCAGTATTTTTTTGTCCCTCTTGAACTGGTATTAGGTGCTTCTGCCAGGTGTATGATTTATTATTCTTATCACCTTTTATCAACCCTGTCTACAGTCCCTTCATCATCCTGGTGTTTTCTGCTGGTAGCCAGGGAGAAAACTCACTCTTGGAGAATTTTGTTGTTGTTAAAACTTGTTATTTTGATCTGAAAAGCACAGATATTCCTGCCAAGCAAAATGATACTTATGGAAAGGTTTCATTGTAACAGCCACCATTGTGCTTTATTTTATGAAGTATTGATGGGTTTGTTCTTTTTGCATGTAGACAAAGCAAACCATGAACGGCAGTTGTGCATTATGGAAGATTTATGGAAAATAAAGTTATCTTAAAATCCCTTTTGTTTCAGTACCACCTCTCCTTTCCCACTATAATTGCCCCTTTTCCACTCCACCTGCCCCATTTTTCCCCTTTTTCCTCTCAAACCCAGAGCACCTGGGCTCTATTGGAGTCTCCTCCCACCCCAGCTGTGGCCACTTTGCCCTCCCCACCCACTCCCCTTTTTAATCCCCACCAGGAAAGGCAGAAGCCCTAAGCTGAGCCCATTTGGGCTGAGGATCCTCCTCTCATCACTGGTGAGTGCCCATGGTGCACACTGGGTGATGGTGGTGGTGACAACAAAGGCCGGGGGGCCTGGTGGCCCCCCGGTTGTTAGGAACAACATTGATTGCTACTCCAGTATCATCCACGGGTGCTGGCTGGGGCTGAGCTCCTCTATGTGGTATCTTGGTTGGTTGAGGGTCTTGCCCCTGGCTCTGGGATGAGTGCAAAAATGGCAGTGGTGGAGCAAGAGCTGTTTAGGCAGCGTGTAGGATGGTGTAGAAGGAGCAGGAGCTGCTTTGAGAAGATGAAGGAGGGTGGTGGAACAGGAGATCAGATTCCTCAGAGCCTTGTGAAGCCTCACCTTGAATATCTCCAGGTATGGGGCCCCACCTACCTCCCTGGGTGACTTGTTGCAGTGTTCCAGCCCCCTCATGGTAAAGCATTAAGCTAGGAGGTAGGAAAACTTTAAAACTTTCCTTCTGGACCAGCTGTCTTAAAGAGGCTCCCAAAAGCTTCCCTCAACACCACTTCAACCCAGTCATGTTTGTGTGGAGCTGAGGTGCAGGTCCCAAAGGTTTCCCCTCTCTGTCTGGTTGTCCATAATTGCACTTACCTTGGAGGAGTAGATTATATTTTGCCAGAACTTACTGCTCTGAAAAGCTTAGAAATGTAGGGATTTATAGAATTACTTGTTTGCAAGACAATGTTCAAAAAAACCCAAACCAACCAAACACACACCCCCACCCCACTAAGACTTGGCTTTTGGATTTTATGTTTACAAATGACTGAAAAAAGGGGAGGTTTAGACTGGATGTTAGGAAGAAGATCTTCACAGAAAGAGAGATTGGCCATTGGAATGTGCTGCCTAGGGAGGTGGTGGAGTCGCCATCACTGGACTGGAGTGTTTAGGAAGAGACTGGATGAAGCACTTCCTGCTATGGTTTAGTTGATTAGATGGTGTTGGGTGATAGGTTGGACTCGATGTTCTCAAAGGTCTTTTCCAGCCTGGCTTATTCTATTCTGATGGGATGTAGTCACAAGCATGTGGATGTACAGCCTCACTATTCAGTCAAAGGCTGCATAGCCTCTCTTGTGCCGCTACAAACATAATAGCAGCTGGGCCAGAAATGGGAATGCATACAGGAGATGATCCAGGTTCCTTGAAGTTCAAGGTTTGTAGATTCATGTGGCTACTACCCTAAGCTGGTTTAGCTTTCCACTCTTAAAAAAAAGCAATACAATCGAATATCACCCCCTCACCTTGTACATAAGGTATAGGTATTCAAACCTGTATGCACAGCTGGGTGCCTGGAGTGCCCTAACCTGACACCTTTGAGGATCTCGCTGCTGGTACATCTCATCTCTCACAATTTTCACTGTCTGCTTCTTACTCATGTTCAGCTACTTACCCTGAAAAAGCATCAACAACTGGCAGGGTTTGGGACATGCCTGGCTCTATGTGGTGGCCTTCTCACCTTCTAAACTGAATAACACATGACTCCACAGGACTCAGCAGTTCTCTGTCAATTTAATCTCCTTTATAGACATTCAGTTTAAAAGAGCTGATGCAGATCAATAGCTTTTCTCTGCATATCAGACCTGGGAATATTGATCCACACCAAAATGCAGGAACGAACTATTCCTTTCCTTCTTTCACAAAGGTAATTGTATGAAGCCTGTTTCCTACCATTTCTCTAGCACAGATGTGTTCCTCAGAGCCCTGAAATTTCTGCCTCATCAGTTCAGAATAAACATGCCCCAAAAAACCAGCAGAAAAATCAACAGAAAATAGAGCATCTCTGGACAATAGAGCATGTAGGACATTGGTCTACAAAAGTTAGGTGAACTCAAGCATCTGATATGATCTGGACTGTCTGTAGGTCAACCCCCATATCTGTCTCATTTGACCACAAAAGGCTGGGTCTTTGCTCTTTGAGAGTCCTGCCTGGAACCTGGTGCCCGATGTGAAGCCTGAGTTTTTGAGGTTGGAAAGGGTCTCAGTTCCTTTCAGTGGAACTGAGGACCTGGCACACTTAATTTTGGAAAGGCTCATTTGTGTGCCAAAACTTAGACAGTCAAACCCCGGAATAAAACCAAATTTAGCTGCTGCCTCTGGAAAGCAAACTCCTGGTAGTGTGATTCTCCTGCACATGAAAGAAAAGATAAAGGAGTCTGGGCAAGATCCTTCACTCTGCACCATTGTTTAGAGAGCACTCTGTGGCAGAAAGAATCTGTCTTGATTGCTGTGCTGTAATATTTAACACTCAAAACAAAGACCTCTTGTTTTCAGGCCAGGCTTTCCTCCTTCCGTGCAACACGGCTTCATGCTTCTACTAAAGACTCATCTTCAGACCATCTCAAGGGCTCCAAGGAATTTCAAGAAGACCAAGAAGTCAAATGCCACTGCCACAGGAAAGCAAGCAGAACGCCTTCTGGAGACAGCTCATGCCCAGAGACAAGATCAAACTCCATCCAGGAATTTGCAGAGTCCTTTGAAAAGCAGTTGCATCTCAAAAGCAAACGCTCGGCTTCTTTGGTAGGTAACAACCAACTTAAAATCGCTTCAGAAATCATTTTTAAAAGAAACAAAGGGGCAAAACAGCAATAGGCCAGCTTTAGCCCTGGTGTAGTTTCTGTGGCTTTGCTGGGTAAAGAGCAGAAATAAACCTGAGTTAGAATTTCTCAGATCATGTGGTCCTTAGAGTAACACAGACTACATTAAAGTGGTAGCATCGCTAGTATGAGAATTCTTGATTTTAGTGTTGCCATCTGGACTTACTATAAAAATAGTGTATCTTCAAAATGAGACACCACACTGGCTGTAGCAATGGCTTTAGAGACTTCTATGGCTGTGCCAACAAATGTGACAATATAACCCAGGGTGTGCTTCACTTTGCTGTTAAGACCTAACTCTCTTTTCACTGCTATTGACCTAGTTTAACTATATTTTTGTTACTTCTGAGACCTTGAGACACTGGTGTTTGAGAGGCTTACCCCTTTGGGACTCCATCCATCTGCTTTTCTCAGCATCACCAC
Organism: Dryobates pubescens; assembly: GCF_014839835.1. Lineage (NCBI taxonomy): Eukaryota > Metazoa > Chordata > Aves > Piciformes > Picidae > Dryobates > Dryobates pubescens. The sequence goes on along the minus strand of NC_071619.1, from coordinate 33,534,464 downwards.
ACAGCTGCAGCAGCAGCCATTGCTGTAACTGGCTGAACATATTTTCACTCCAAAGGTTATTCTCTCCCCATTTCATCCTTCTTTTCTCCCCATCATTCTGTTCTGAGGCATAAGCATTTTCTGTACGGTTTGTGTTGATGATGTAGCCAGAAATAAACTTTTGTCTATGATACTTCAACACATTTGTATTTTGATACTTATTTTTGTATGATCATTATGATAGTATATGCTATGGTATATCATACAATGGAAGGAAGGGTAATAAACCTTAACTCTCTTTTAAGAACACCACTATCAAATTCAATTACCCTGATTAAAAAACTGTGCCTGAACAACACCTGGCATCAGCACCAAATAACAATGGCAGGAAGTATATTCTTTTCAATTTGTTGACACTGAGAGTTTGTATGGAGGAATAATTTTCACCTCTCTTTGAAGGCCCTCTGTGCAGCAACAAGACAGAAAAACAATCCCTTTCCTAGAAATAGCATCATTATATAATAAGTCCCATTATGATAGTCCTTGCATTCCCAGTCCTGAAGAATTATGGTCAGGACAACTTTGTTATGTCATTGTTAAAACTTTAAGTGCATGCTCCAGTCTTCTTTTTTGCCTTTAGAATCTACTCAAAACTTGTTTAATTTGGAACTTCACATTAGCTCTTGTGCCAGCCCTCATCACTGCTTATCTCATTTATCATGGAGTGGTTTGGGATGGAAGGAACCTTAAGATCATCTAGTTCCAACCCCCCTGCCATGGGAAGGGATGTCTCCCACCAGGTTGCTTAAAGCTCCATCCACTCTGGCCTTGAACACTTACAGGGAGGGGGCATCCACAGCCTCCCTGGGCAATCTGTTCCAGTCTTAACACCCTTGCTGTAAAGAGTTTCTTCCTGATATTTAGCCTAAATCTACCCTCTTCCAGCTTCAATCCATTTCCACCTATCCTATCACTACAAGCCCTTGTAAAAAGTCCCTCACCAGCTTTCTTGTAGGCACACTGATCATTTCTCTTGCAATTATAATTTCTCAGAAGTGCCTATGGTTTGAAAATCAACGTGTGTAACAATTTTATAGTATAAGCACAATACACTAAATATGGCTTCAGATCCAGTTTGTATTTGAATCTACCTCTCAAGTAGACCAAATTATTGCCATTTCCTCAGCCCCTATTCAAGTTTGGCATATGTGAAGGACTTGAGAATCTTGGAAGAACTGAGCAATAGGTGTTAGAGATTTGAAAGACAATCTGAGATGCAAACTTGGATCTCCAAACAGTGTTTTTTGCACTTGGTGCTCTGTGGGTGCAACTCAAACAAGTTAAAAGTTGAAGAAAGCTAATTCTATTTCATCTCCTTCTCAGCATACTGCTTTTATCTTATAAATGTTGCTTTGAGGACACTTCATGACCGTTAGAACTTGTTTTCAGTGAGGTCTTTTCAGGTAGTGCTGAATAGTCTTCAGGCATGTAAAGATGGAACATGTGAAGGGACAGAAACAAGGATTCTGGGCTGAAATCTCAGAGCCTCTCACTTTTCCCTTCCTGTCTGCTCTCCCCATCAAGTCCTCCAAGCAAGTGACCCTCCTTGCATGCATAGAGTATAGTTAAAAGCATGTTGCCTCTTGTTGAGTTTTAGGCCGAGTCCTTGAATTTGAATCTATCATGTAAGGGTTGACCTTGCTGAGGTAGGTGACTGGAGTATTTTATTATACATCACCAGTAAAACAAAATGATGAGCTTTGGTGGGGTTTTTTGTTTGTTCATGTGAGAGTTGGTTTTAATTCCCTGCTATTTTTGTCCTGCCTTTTAGCAACCTGAAGGTATGAAAGAGAGAAGAGAAAGATTGCATTTGAGAAAAAGCAAGTCTCACAAGAGAATGGGAGAGAAGTCAGAGCCAAGGTGGGAGCAGGAAGAAGTTGAAGGTTCAGAAGTTGTACCTGCAAAACACAATGAACAGTTTCCAACACAAGCAAGTACTGAGAAAGGATATTTATTCACAGGCAGTTAGAATGCATTGAGATAACTAATTTTAACACTCCCTTGAAGAGCAGAGGGAATGTTTTTGATTTATTTTGACTAGAAGAGGCCTGTTAGCTGGAATAAACCCTAACCTGTAAAATAAAAGTAACATTCAACTGCATCATTGAGACCATGTTGTTAACCTCTTGTCTTTACTTTTGCTGTTTGGAATGTGACCTTTGTCATAGGAGAAGTCTATTTGAAGCAAGATCCAAGTTAGTGATTAACCACCATAAGAAGGTTTCAGGCAGTTTTGGCACTGTGGTGCATGTGTTCATTTAAGAGAAGGGCATGTATGTATTACTGAGCTGTGCCAAGTCATCCAAAGCCTTATGTTTCTGTTTTAATTAAAAACAGGCTTATTGGTAAGTTTGGGAAGGAAAAACTACACAAACATGGCCCTGAGACTCATATAGATTTGTCTTAAATACATATATCTTTTGGCTCTGACAATTTTCCAACTCCAAATGTATGGAAGCAATAGAAGACAAACCCACATGTTCTCTTTTGCACTTCCCTGCTGTCTCACTTCCCTGTCACCATACAATATGACTCTTGTTTCTCTGGCATACTCCAACCCTCTCCTGTGTCCTCAGTCCCATTTCCCCACCTACAGAGTGTTCTCCCAAGTAGAACCTCATCATCTTGCTTCTTTGTGAACTTTCCCTGTACTGCTTTATAGCCCTGCCTTCTAGCTACCAATGTCTTTTGCTACAGTTCTAGTTTTGCCTCATCAAAAATTGAGTCTTACTGGAAGTTCTTCAATAAAAACAGATGTTCTGCCTCTCATACTTCTATGTAGTGTATTTAAGGATTTGCCACATATTCAGGATGAGGCATTGCACTCCTTTTCCTTTTTTCTAGAACTAGGGCCAAACCAAGTGAATGGGAACTGGCTTTGTTTATGGTAAGCAGGACTTAGGAATACTCTTTTTCTTCTAGCTGAAGATCTCCTGAACTCAGGTGTAAATCCCCCCAATTACAAGTAAGATTTCCTTCTGTTGAAAGGAAATTTACCTCTATGTGCTCATTAACTCATACCACCCCCACAGCTACCCTTCTTCAATGTGTAAATCTTCTCTGCATTGAACAACCCTGCCCTCCTTGGGATTAATTTCCCAAAGCCTGCTTGGGACAATACAGTTAAAGAAGAGTGAAGACTAATGAAATCACCAACAAAAGTCAAAGCCTGCTGGGTATTATTCTTCTCATTTTTCTGGAATTGACAAAGATTTTACTATTTTACTTTAGAGCCTTAATTTTGAATGTTCAACCATTTAAAAGCTTAGGGCATCCTTAAAACTTTGTAACACTTAGCTTCATTGAAGGATTGCTTTTCTTTCTAAGTAGGACTTTGGGAGGGGATACATAAGAAAGCAATCGAACCCTTGCTGATGCTTGTAAATTGCTTCTTGCCTGCTACCATGGATTATAAACTAATAAATCTAGCTGAAAAATGTTGTTCTTATGCATAGTTCCTGTCTTCCCCAATCCAGATTGAATTTTCCTGAAGTTGTTCTTGTCAGACAAAACTTCTGTGTGTATGGCTTTCTTTCATAACATTGAACAGACCTGGATGGAAAGGAGCATATCCAGCAATGCCTGAGTTCCTCAGATAAAACCTGAAGCACACATTCCTTCATGTAGCAGCCTGCCCTCACATCTCATGAGAGCTGAATGCTGTGGCTTCCGGCTTTGCCTGTATTTCTGTACAGCAGCCTCCTTTTTCTCCTCCCATTTTCCAGCCAGGTTGACTCCCCAGGCATAGATGTATCCCAGCAGAATTTGCAGAAAGCTTGCATTTGTGAGACTAACCTGCTGGTTGTACACCACAGCTGATGAAAAGAAAACAACAACAAAAGCTAAAATAGAAAACTCTCATGTGTCTGGCTCTGACTTGCCGATTGCCATCAGCATGAAAGCACAGGCAAGGCTCACTGCCCCCAAGGCAGCCTAACAAATGGCTCCTATGTTCATCACTGAACCCTGCCTCTCAAAAGGGAGAACATGCGATTATGCCCTTTCTGAACTGGGCCATGAACACTCTGGTGTGATTCTGGAAAGAGAAGCTTTCAAATAATGTCCTCAACATTGTGCTTAAATCACTTTAAAAATGTTTACTCAAAAGTAAAACTCTGGGGTGCATTATAAACAGTGTGTCTAGCAGGTCAAGGGAGGTTCTCCTCCCCATCTTCTGTGCCCTAGTGAGGCCTCATACAGAGTATTGTGTCCACTTCTGGGCTTCACAGTTCAAGAGGGGCAGGGAAATACTAGAGAGAGTAGGAGGAGGCTAGGAGGATGATGAAGGGACTGGGACATCTGTCTGAGGAAGGAAGGCTGAGAGACCTGGGGCTGTTTAGCCTGGAGAGAAGATCAATGTTTACAAATATCTGAAGGGTGGGTGTCAAGAAGAAGGGGCAAGGCAAGGGCCCAAAAGCTATCTTTTCCAACATGTTCATTAACAAATAATGTTGAAAACATGAAACAGCTTTACAAGGAATGGGAACCAGCGGGCAGCAGAAGTAAGCTGACACTCCCAGGGTGGGCAAGCTGTTGAAAGCTGATACAGAGGGACCTGTGAAGGACATTTTAAACTCACTGTTTCTCACCAGTGGGAGGCCACACTTCCATAAAACATTCATTTCTGTGGATCCTTCCCAGCACCTCAGGCTAACTAGAAAGTGCTCCTGATAGGAGTTGAGGTCTGGCTACCTATATACATTTCAAGAGCAAGATCCAGTATTTTCTGCAAGCACTGAGAACGCTGATTTTGGTTACTTCATCTTTTAAGTGTACATTCCCAAAGCAAAATACTTGTGCTTGCATGCTCATATTGTTTAATTGCAGCATGGTTTTGAGGATGGTTTAAATTTTTGGTACTTGCTAACATTTTACATACTGGTATGTAATATGCCAGACCTCACAAAGACAAAATGAAACAAGAGCTGTATTTATGTACATTCTCACCACAATATTTTCTAAGAGAAAATACCCAAACAACAAAACCAAGGGAACTCTCTAAATGCATAAGTGAAACAAAACAATCACGATGTGTAACTGTACAAGAGTATAATACTAATTTTAAAAGAGACCTGATACTAAGTATGAAAAAGAGGGAAGTGTTCCTGTGCACTTTTTTGTTCTTTAGCACAAAAGAAGGTATTTGAGTAAGCACAGCTCTGGCTCTGAATGCATTCTGTGCACACATGAATAGTATAAAATCACACAGAGAGATAATCAAACCTGATAGCCAACACTATTCCCAGAGAAGTGAATCATAATCATGAGACCTCAAGTTTATATAGTCATCTGCCAAAACCACTGAAAACAAACAGGTCTTGAAATATGTCCAAAAGTATATTACAGCCAAAATCTAGTCATTCCATGAGAGAAGTGAATATTGAAAGCCACTTCACAGATAATGCCCTGCCTGCAGCTTTGGTGCCAGAATTTTAGGTGACTGTGTATGAACAAACGCTGAAATAAACCCACTCATTATGCTTGTAGAGTGTTGATTTTACTTTACTCTGTTGGTTTAGATTAGATTGACAGATAATATTCCTCCTGTTAGGAACATGCTTCTGAAGCCTAGCCCAGTCTCCACTTTGGGAAAAGGCAGCTTCTCTCAGCTGTGTCTTGTCTCTAAGGAGGAAGAAGTGATACAGGGAGCATCAAAGGCTAATATTCTATATCATATTTGATGCATTCTTGCCCTTATATATTTGTCAAAATGTTTCACTTCATGCTGTTTCTAAACTGAATGGATAGAGTTTTACTTTGTTGAGAAAAGCCACCAACTTGTGACAGTTGCATATGAATTTTCATCAGAAATCACAGAATCAGCCATGTTGGAAAAGACCTCAAAGATCAAGTCCAACCTATTACCTAATACCTAACACCTCAGGACAACTAAACCATGGCTCCAAGTGCCACATCCAATCCTTTTTTGAACACCTCCAGGGACAGTGCCTCCACCACCTCCCTGGGTAAAGAAAGCTGATGAAGTCCTTACAGAGTCCTCAGCTGGTGAATTGGTCATGTTCCTGACAATAAAGTAGCAAAAAGCCCTTCCCAGGCCACTTGCTCCATGGACTAAGCTGCAAAAGCCTCCAAAGTTTTCCCAGGAGGCTCCAGGACTTTTTAGTCTGGGAGAATCATAGAGTCAATAAGGTTGGAAAAGACCTCAGAGATCATCAAGTCTAACCTGTCACCCAACACCTCATGACTAACTAAACCATGGCTCCAAGTGCCACATCCAATCCCTTTTTGAACACCTCCAGGGATGGTGACTCCACCACCTCCCTGGGCAGCCCTTTCCAATGACAAATAACTCTTTCTGTGAAGAACTTTCTCCTCACCTCGAGCTTAAACTTCCCCTGGCACAACCATGTGGCGCAGTGCCACACGGTTGGTGCCATTTTGGATGTCATTATTACGGCACATCCATGCCACAATTTCTGGACTATAAATGCAGTAGCAAGGAAAGATTCCACAAAGTTCTTAGTTTGTGAGTAAACCAAGTATTTCTTCTTGCAGTTAGTGCCTTTATCACCAGCAATCCTGAACTTTTTTGTATCTGTTGCTTTAATGAATTTAACCAGTTGGTTGTTTTTCTGAAGCTGTATGAGTGCAAGTCCTCACTGGGGCACTGGAAAAAAAGAGCCTAACATGGGTTTTGTCAAATAGTTCCAGTAAGAGTCCTGCACTCTGAAACAGACAGACATCAGGATCTTCCCCATGATGCAACAAAGGTCAAAATATTTTTACATTTCTATGGACTGTGTAAATATTTAATTTTTGTGATACATTTGCTACAAAACATGTTGATTACAAGGTATTTCACTCATGGTCATGAACTGGCTGGAGAACATTTATAGCCGCTTCCCAGCAGAGGGAGTCTGTTGATAATGGAGTGAGAACCTGCACTGTCTTCCTGCTCCCACTACAAGCTTGAGTTCGAGGTTAAAAACAGTTACATGGACAGTAGGAGACAACAGCAAAACCAAAACAAGACAAAACAAAGCAAAGCAAAGCATAGCAAAGCAAAGCAAAGTAAAACAAAACAAAACAAAACAAAACCAAAACTGTCCTGCATCTGGAAGGCATAGTAAACTGCACCAGTACAGGTTAGGAGGCAATCTGCTAGAGAGCAGCCCTGTGCAAAAGGACCTGGGAATCCTTGTAGATAACAAATTCTCCTTGGGTCAGCAATGTGCCCTTGTGGTCAAGAAGGCCAATGGTATCCTGGGGTGCATTAAGAGGAGTGTGTCTTCCCCCTCACTCTGCCCTGGTGAGGCCACACCTGGCACATTGCATCCAGTTCTGGGCTCCCCAGTTCAAGAGGGACAGGGATCTACTTGAGAGAGTCCAATGGAGAGCTACCAGGATGATTAAGGGACTGGAGCATGTGTCCTATGAGGAGAGGCTGAGAGACCTGGGGATGTTTAGTCTGGAGAAGTGAAGATCGAGAGGGGATTTAATAAATCTTTATAAATATCTGAGGGCTGGGTGTCAAGAGGGAGGGGACAGGCTCTTCTCACTTGTACCCTGTGATAGGAGAAGGGGTAATGGATATAAACTACAGCACAGGAAATTCCACCTCAACATAAGGAGGAACTTCTTTACTATGAGGGTCTCAGAGCACTGGAACAGGCTCCCCAGAGGGGCTGTGGAGTCTCCTTCTCTGGAGACTTTGAAGACCTATCTGGATGTGTTCCTGTGCAACCTATGCTGGATTCTATTGTCCTGCTCTGGCAGGGGGATTGGACTCGATGATAGCCAGAGGTCCCTTCCAACCCCTAACATTCTGTGATCCTGTAAAACAAACCAAAACAAACCTCAACTAACCAAGAGCACAGGAGCTTATGGTCAATTTCCCCCTGTCATGTTCCTATATGACTTTAGTTGATATGAAGGAAATCAATCAAATGTGTAGACATGGCACTTCAGGATAGGCTTTAGTGAGCATGGTGGTGGGTTGGTCGTTGTACTTAATTATCTTAGACTTAATTATCTCAATGACTCTATGATTCTATACTATACACTGAAACCCATGGCAAAGTTTAGGCTGGTGAATTACAGTCCTCAGCCTCTCACTGTTGCTTCAGAGGGAATCTGGAGACATAAATCCATGCCAAACTTAATTCTTCAAATACATACAAACATGCTAATTACAAGGGCATTACTCATGGCTGGGAAATGAAGGACAAATGAACATTTTAGCAGGATCAGCTTCTGTATTCTATGAAAGAAAGAAATACATTTGCTCAGAGACAAAAATGAGGTAACCCCCCTGAATTTCTTTTACAAAATGAAGTCACAGGAATGCCAAAATAAAGCTGATAGTAGATAATTATTTTTCTCCCCTTTCTTTTTCAATTGAAAGAGAATGTTCTGTCTGAGAACTTCAGCAGAAGACCCAGGATCAGAAATCACCCTCTTTTCCTTTTACACCAACCACTAGCTTACTAAATCAGTAATTTCACATTTATTGTGCCCATTCACTCAGGTACCAAAGAACATTTTTTTTTTTTTAAAAGCAAAAGTAAGGAAGAGCAGAGTGAGTTAGTGCTGAAGCACTGCCACAGCTGGGGTTTGGGAGCAGGGTCAGTAAGCCCAGGGATAAGGAGCTCAGACTAGGGTTTAGACCATCTGATCAGGATGTCCCGGGTGAGGAGGGTGATGGAGACAGCCCAGAGCTGCCTTTGAGAGCCAGTTGACTTGTAAGAAGCATTTTGTGATGAGGGCAAGGACCTGGGGGGTGTGTGTTGTAAATTCAGGTGCTTTGAGAGGGCAAAGATTTACTAAGCAACATCCAGGCAGGAAACAGAAGGATCTAGCTTCCAGGTTTAAGATGGAGCATGTGGCTATGTTTGTGAGAACCTGGTTAGGGAGGAAGGCCACCAAGAGAAAAGCAAGTATTTGTTGCCAGGGATTATTAATGGAATTGTAGAATCACAGCATTGTTTTGGTTGGAAAAGGCCTCTAGGATCATCGAGTCCAGCTGTCAGCCTAAGTGTCCCAAAGTGCTGTGTCCACACGTTTCCTAAACACCTCCAGAAAGGGTGATTCCACCACCTCCCTGGGCAGGCTGTTCCAATGCCTGACCACTCTTGCAAGAAAGAATTTTCCCCTAATATCCAGTCTAACCCTCCCCTGGCACAATTTCAAGCCATTTCCTCTCATCCTATCATCTGATACTAGGGAGAAAATCCTGGCTTCCACCTCACTCCGCCTCCATTCAGGGAGCTGTGAGGTCTCCCCTCAGCCTTCTCTTCTCCACACTAAACAATCTTAGTTTCTTCAGCTGCTTCTCATAAAATCTGTTCTCCAGACACTTCATCAGATTTGTTGCCCTACTCTGGAAAGGTTCCAGCACCTCAATGTCCTTCTTAGAGTGAGGGACTCAAAACTGAACCCAGTATTTAAGGAGCAGCCTCGCCAGTGCTGAGTACAGGGGCACAATCACTTCTCTAATTGCTTCTGGACATAGAGCCTTGGTGACACTTGGGTGGATGGCCCCCTTATCAGTTCCCTTTCTCTTTCATGTCTGTGATAAATGTGTGCTTTGAGACATTTTCTTTGCATCATAACTTTTCTGGCCCTGGTGTCCTGGTGGGATGAATACCAGTACTTACTGTGCTGATGGAAAGCCAGAGGAAAAGCATCACAGGAAGCAATGTCTATGCAGTGACACCAGCTTTCTGATCTCCCCAGCCCTCCATGCTCACCTCCCACAGTTGTGCTCCTGCTCTCACTTTACCCCCTTTCCCTGAAAAGACATTTTCTCCTCCTTCTCCCTCAGCTGGGCTACAGCTGGTGCTTTTCATATCGCTGCTCAACTGGCCAATTTTCTCTTCATATTCTTTCTGCCTCGTGTCTCTGTCCAGAGGGTTGTTCACCCTGATGTCTTCCCCTGGCTCTCCCTCTCTCCTGACTCACCCAAGATACGTGCTGAACAGAGCAAGTGAGTCAGAGAGAGACAGGGAGAACATAAATTAACAAAATAATGAAGAAGACAAAGTTGCATTAAATAAAAAAAATATGAAAGAACACTGTTAGGTTTACAAAATTAAAGTCTCAAAAGATGTAGAAATCCTGACCTAATCCTGCTTTTGGAAGCTCAAGTCAGAGTGCCCCCCTCTTCCCCTTCCCCCATGCAATGTGTGTTATTATGTGACAGGATTTCATCCTTTGACTGCATACTATTTTTCCCACAGGACTAGAGCCTCATTTAGTATAAAGGCAGGACAGTGTCTGGGAATGAAGCTGGTCTCCACATTTCCTGTGACCAGAAGCCCCATTTATCACTGCACAACTCAGACCGTGTGCTGAAGTCAGAGCTGCCAGCTTCTTCGTGAGGTTTTCTGGGGTAGATTTCCCACAGCCTCTGAATGTTTTACAAATGTGTTTATCATCCTAGTATACACTGAAGGTGAGGAGATACTATTTCCAGGGGTGGGGGGAGCTGGACAGAGACTTTTTACAAGGGTGGGTGGTGACAAGACAAGAGGTAATGGCTTCAAACTGGAAGAAGCTAGATTTACATTAGACATTAGGAAGAAATTCTTCCCCATGAGGGTGGTGAGGCAATAGAACAGGTTGCCCAGAGTATCTATGAAGAGTCCAAGCTTGGAAATGTTCAAGGACAGGTTAGATGGGGCCTTGAGTAACCTGGTCTAGTGGGAGGTGTTCCTGCCTGTGAAAGGAGGGGCTGGAACTAGATATCTTTTATATCCCTTCCACACCAAATCATTCTACAATTCTACAATTTGCTGCACCTTTTTGAATATTCCATTGGCCCTGACATTTGTTCAGAATATTTCATATTTCAACTAACTACTCTGGCAAACTTCACTTGCTGTTCTGAGTTCTTGGTTGTTCTATAAATCTATAAACTAGGTGTCTCCTACCAGAAACCATCAGCCAAAACCAGACATGAAGGCAGCTCATCTAGAAACAACCATGGAACCTGACAGAGGCAGGGAGAGCTTCTAGTTCTTGCAGCTGCTGTTTCTCCAGCCAGCAGATTATCTTGTTTTCCCAGCAGAGACCTTTGATTTTCATGTCCCAGTTTCTGCAAAAAATGATAAACTAGGACTTGGCTTGGTGTCTGACCATGGATGAGTACACCAGATGCCTAACGCTGTTGAGAAGCTATGCTGCTGTAGACTTTGACTAATCTGTTACCAGGACCATCCTTCACTTAAGAATGCTGGATTAGTACATGTCCTTTTCCTCAGTGTGGATAATCTCTTCCTTTCTAATACAAAACTTGTTTCATGAGCTGAAGCATAGTGAAAGGAAATGTCTTTCCACATTTCAAAATCTGGCGGTAGCGTTTACAGCCTTAAATATCATCTTTGCTCCTATCCAGCTGATGATTAAGGGACTGGAACATCTGTCTAAAGAAACAGAGATCCCTTCTAATCCCTACCATTCTTTGTTGCTGTGACTGTGAGCAAATGGTGAAGTTCAGAGGTGTGGTTGATGGTGAAGTTCAGAGGTGTGGTTGATAGAAGTGCCTGGTAACTTTGATAACTGTGACGTAGAGCTACATGCCACATTAAATACAGTATACTAGATGTGTGGGCCTTGGGCTTCATGGTGTTTCATTCAGGTAACTCCTGTGAAAAGTCATACAAGCACTACTTGCAAAATCATCTCACAGCATTTAGGCTTAGCCATGCAGAAAAGTTTTTATTACTTGCTTCGCATGCAATGCTCAATATCAGCAGTGAACCACCAAAGAAACATCTACTAAAAGACTTTTTTGCAAGCATCTTAGGGACTGAAGGCCAATGGAAATGTGTTTAAAGAGTGTTTCTTAATGATTTTGGGGGATGCTATTTACTTTGACTACAGGAAGAAAGGAGGGATTCCCAGCTGTGAGTGAATTTTCCAGGCAAAATCAGGAGGATGCAAGGGCATATGGAAATAACAAGTTTGTATGTCAGATGAGCAGAAATGATGAACCAGGGCTGTTAGAACATCTTGCTTTTCAATTTTAGATGCCACAGTTTTCAGCTGTAGTTACTTGATAGCTTGGTCTTACTGAGTCAGAGAGGATGCACAGTAATATGTGGTCACTTTACCATAGAGCAAAAGCAATGTTAATCCCATCAAACCCAGGCCATTCAAGCATTGAATGGCTGCCCAGAATCATTCCAAGCACTCCTTATAACATTAAGGATCTAATGACAATTGTTCTTTTGCTGATGAGTGTGTTGTGCAGGAAGAAAAGGGGAAGAGATTAAATATATTATTAGTTGCAAAGTGGTCAGCTGGATCTATGAGTAATTTTAATTGTCCTTTACAGTTTTGTTATAGAAAACCCTGAACAGGCAGGAAAAATCTGTGAACTGACCAAATCTTTTTCATTTCTTCTGCTCAATATTTGCATATTTAAATTTTCTGTAAGGTATTTGCCTGTGTTAGCATTAATTCTCAGAATACTCAGAACCTTTAAAGGCTGAACCAAATAGTCCTTGGGGTCCCTTCCAACCTGATGTGCAATTCTGTGATTGTGTGAATACATTGTACCAGCAAGCAAGATAAGTGTATGTCTCCTTAGACTAGCCAGAGTTTGGACACATAGCCCTGGCCTGTATCAGGAATAGTGTGGCCAGCAGAAGCAGAGAAGTCGTTCTGCCCCTGTACTCAGCACTGGTTAGACCACACCTTGAGTCCGGTGTCCAGTTCTGGGCCCCTCAGTTTAGGAAAGATGTTGACTTGCTGGAACGTGTCCAGGGAAGGGCAACAAAGCTGGGGAGGGGTTTGGAGCACAGCCCTGTGAGGAGAGGCTGAGGGAGCTGGGGTTGCTTAGCCTAGAGAAGAGGAAGCTCAGAGGAGACCTTATTGTTCTCTACAACTACCTGAAGGGAGGTTGTAGCCAGGTGGGGGTTGGTCTCTTCTCCCAGACAGCCAGTGACAGAACGAGAGGACACAGTCTCAAGCTGCACTAGTGGAGGTTTAGGCTGGATGTTAGGAAGGACTTCTTCACAGAAAGAGAGATTGCCCATTGGAATGTGCTGCCCGGGGTGGTGGTGGAGTCACCATCACTGGAAGTGTTTAAGAAGAGACTGGACGAGGCACTTAGTGCCTTTTCAGAGATGGGCAGATGGTCTTTTCTTCCAGGTAAAGAAGGGCTTGGTTGCCTATCTGTGTGTAAGGTGTGATACCAAGTTTAAGAACAGCTACAGTGAATTAATTTCTTAGCTTTGGGACAAGATAAAATGAAGAAAATTAAGAAAGATCTGAACCTGTCTGGATGTAGCAGTGGTGTTGGCCTCTTGTTGACCTTTGGTAAAAAATTGCAAAGGATGCTTTGCTGTTTCTGTAGGTTCCTCACAGTTTTAAAGAATATTCTATGCACACAGTCCTCTGTGTTTACTTTAATGCAGACTGCAATGGTCCTCACAGAATCCCTGCAGGGTTGGAGTTTTTGACATTAGAGATGCTAATTGTTACTTAGAACCACTTTTAAGTCATCTTAAGTGTGGATGGAAGTGAGGAATCCCAGAAAGTGATTTTTGCTCCACAGCCAAGGCAAACACATTAAACCAGTGGCAAATAGATGGGGTAATTACATTATCAGTTTCATTGGCTGATTTAGCTCAGTCTAACTGAAAACTCTTCTGCAACAGAAGGATACCCATTAGTTAGGAATTAATGCCATTATGTGGAATGCATTCTGCCATCTATAAACATACTGCAAAAGAAGTTGCCTGGACCAGGCAAGGGGAATAGCTGCCACAGAGAGTGGATTTCTGAAATGCTGTTTACAGAGAGGCAGTACTTCTGGAAAATTATTACATCACCCAACCTGCAAAGGCATCTGCTTGCCAGATGCTGAGGGGTAATTTCTGGAGTACTGTTTATCTGATAGTGAAAGTTTTGCTATACATGAAAGAGCCCTGAAGGAAAGGACTTGGGGGTACTGATGGACAAGAAGCTGGACATGAGCCAAGAGTGCTTACTCACAGCCCAGAAGGTCAGTCGCATCCTGGGTTGCATGAAAAGAAGCATGGCCCTTAGGTTAAAGAGAGGTGATTCTGCCACTCTGCTCTAATTTGGTGAGACCTCACCTGTAGTAGTGTGTCCAGCTCTGGAGTCCTCAACACAGGAATTACATGGATCTGCTGGAGAGGGTCTAGAGGAGGGGCACAAAGTTGATCAGAGGGCTGGAGCACCTCACCTACAAAGACAGGCTGAGGGAGTTGGGTCTGTTCAGCCTGAAGAAGAGAAAGCCCCAGGGAGATCTTATAGCAGCATTTTGATATGTGAAAGGGAGGGACTGTTTCCAAGGGCATTTCCAACTGGGTGAGTGGCAATGGTTTTTAGAGCAGAGCAGGGTAGGTTTATGTTGGACATGAGGAGGAAGTTCTGCAGAATGAGGGCAGTGAAATAAGGGAACAGGTTGCCCAGGGAGGTAGTGGAGGCCCTATTCCTGGATACATTCAAAGTCAAACTTGATGGGGCCCTGAGCAACCTGATCTAGTTAGGGATGTCCCTCCTCACTGCAAGGGGGTTGGACAAGACAGCCTTCAAGGGTCCTTTCCACCCCAATGTGTTCTATGATTGTATATTTCATCCACAAATTATCCAAAGCAAAAAGTTTGCAGATATTGAAAGGCAGCAATCTTAAATTAGGGAACTTGGGGAGGTCTTAGAATTTAGCCCAAGTCATGACTAGCTCACGCTGACAGTGTCACTTTGGCTCAATTATTCCAACAGCCACAGGGGAGGTTGGCAACACAAGAGCTTGATGCTGCCAGCGGTGGAAAAGGGTCAGGAAGGCTTCTGGTGTAGTTTAAACAGAGTAACAAAACCTGATTATCACAGTTTACTGGCAAATAACTCAAAGGACAATTTTCCGTACATAAGATCTGAAGATTTCATTGGTGTTCTCTGGTGTTCATTGGTGTTGGCTCACATAATAGAGGTGGTGCAGTACAAGATGCCTTTCATCAGGAATGGTGTGGCCAGCAGGAGTAGGAAAGTGATTGTGCCCCTCTACTTGGCACTGGTGAGGTGTCACTTTGAATACTGTGTTCAGTTTTGGGCCACTCACTACAAGAAGGACATTGAGGTACTGGAGCATGTCCAGATATGGGCAACAAAGCTGGTGAAGGGTCTGGAGAGCAAGTCTTAAGAGGAGCAGCTGAAGAAACTGGGATTGTGTTGTGTGGAGAAGAGGAGGCCGAGGGGAGACCACGCTGCTCTCCTCAGCTCCCTGAAAAGAGATTGGAGTGAGGTGGGGGTTGGTCTCTTCTCCCTAATATCAGGTAACAGGATGAGAGGAAATGGTCTGAAACTGTGCCAGGGGATTGGATATCAGGAAAATTTATTTCCTGCAAGGGTGGTCAGGCTGCCCAGGGAAGTGGTGGTCACCATTCCTGGAGGTCTTCAAGAAATATGTGTACATGGCACTCTGGGACATGGTTTAATGGCCATGGTGGTGTTAGGTTGACAGTTGGACTCAATGATCTCTGAGGTCTTTTCCAGCGGAAACAATTCTATAATTCTGTAACACTGTGAAAGGTTCATTGCTGTCTCTAAAGCCGTTTGCTATGGCATTTGACATCTGCAAACAGAGCTGTGGCTTCATCCTTTCAGTTTTATTTTTAGACATTCTTCTTCTGGATCCAGGGCTCTGCCATACATTCCTGCAAAATTGCAGGACTTACAGCCACGGGTGCACTTTTTCGTGGAGAAAACCACGGCGTGGGGCGGGGGGAAAGGCGCCTCTGTTATATACAACTCAGAGAAGAGCTTGTGTCACAAAGTTTCCTTCTTTTCCCCAGCCTTTCCTTGACTGATGGGAGCCTCTCCCTGCGGCCGTGAGACCCCGCAAGTCCTGCCCGCTCCCGGCTGCTTTTCCTGGAGAGCGGGGCAGGAGCAGGGGCCGGGCAGCGTCGGATCCTTGCTTTATCCCCTCCAGCCCCTTCGATTTGGCTCTGCCCCGAGTCCTGCCCTTCGAGGCGGGGAGGAGCCCGTCCGCCCCCCGCGGGGCCGCCGGGGGAGGAACATCTGGGGCGGCCGCTCCGCAAACATCTGGGACGGCCGCGCCGCATCGTTCCCCGGCGGCAGCAGCTGGAGGGTCCCGCGGCCACGGGGCTCGCCCAGGACGGCAGCGAAACCCCTCGGAGTGGGCGAGGGGAGGAGGAGAAGGCGGCTGCGGGTCAGCACAGGTAAGGGCAGCCCGCCCCTCTCCAGCCCCGAGTGCGGGGAAGGAGGGAGCAGGGAGCGGGGGGCGGGGGGCGTTAAATATTCTCGGGTGAACGGGCAAGCAGCTACTCCATGTTTGCCTTAACTCTGGCCAGGGTGGGGGGATTCCTGCGGTAAAACCCGGGACATTAACTAAGTAATAGATTTGGAGGAGGTTGCTAGAGGCACAGCACCACCCCGCAGGCACGCGGAGGGTTTTTCCCCTTGTGCAAGACATTTTTCTGCAGGGATTCTGGATCGTTAAACAAAGAGGGGATAAAGTGTTAGAGATGTGAATCAAACCTTCAAGTTTAAAGATTCTTGGATGATTTTTTCCCCCCTCCCTCTGCCCAAATCATTCTACTCCTATGATCCTTCTTGGCTGTCTCAAGTGGAGACATGTGTCTAAACAACTCCAAACTTTTTGGTTTGAATTTCCAGACAAAACCAACAGAATTTAAATGTAGCCATAACTGCTTACTATAGGAAAGAAACCC
This sequence comes from Dryobates pubescens, assembly GCF_014839835.1. NCBI lineage: Eukaryota > Metazoa > Chordata > Aves > Piciformes > Picidae > Dryobates > Dryobates pubescens. The sequence goes on along the minus strand of NC_071619.1, from coordinate 33,517,740 downwards.
TGAAGGAGGAAACCCTGGGGAGGAGTGGCTAGAAAGCTGCTCAGCAGAGAGGGACCTCAGCATGTTGATTGACGGCCAGCTGAACATGAGCCAGCAGTGTACCCTGATGGCCAAGAAGGCCAATGGCATCTTGGTTGTATCAGAATCGTGTGACCAGCAGGACTAGGGATGTGATCTTGCCCAGGTACTCTTCACTGGTGAGGCCATATCTTGAGTAATGTGTTCAGTTTTGGGCCTCTCACTAGAAGAACATTGAGGTGCTGGACCATATCTGGATAAGGGCAACAAAGCTGGGCAAGGGTCTGAGGAGCAAGTCTTATGAAGATTACCTGAGAGAGCTGGCATTGTCTAGTCTGGAGAAGAGGAGGCTGAGGTGAAACCTCTCTCTCTCCAACTACATGAAAGGAGGCTGTAGAAAGGTGGGGGTCAGTCTATTCAGCCAAGTAACAAGTGGCAGAACAAGAGAAAATGACCTTAAGTTGCATCAAGGGAAGTTTATGTTGGATATTAGGAAGGATTTCTTCACAGAAAGGGTTATCAGACATTGGAACAGCTTTCTCAGGGAGGTGGTGGAGTTCTCATCTCTGGAGATGTTTAAGAGTAGAGTGTGGATGTAGTGCTTATGGATATGGTTTAGTCAAGGTCTTGTCAGTGTTAGACTAATGATTGGGCTTGATGGTCTTAGAGCTTCTTCCCAATGTAGGCAATTCCGTGTTTATCTCAGTCTCTCTATTTCAAAGCAGAATAACCCTCAGCGAAACATTTTCAGCCCATTTTGTTTCACATTTTCAGCCATAAATCTTTATTCTGCTCTCCTAAGAGTTAATACTTGACATGGTATCAAATATCTAATTACCTTTCTGATAAGTGGCTATCTGAAATTTGAGAGCTTAGGGACTGAAGTACTTAAAGGACTTATACTTAATTTTTAAATAGAATAGTTGATGATTATTATGCATTTACATACCTAGGACGTGTGATTTATCCAGTAAGTATAACTTTTGCTTGCACCACCTTATGTTACTGCTTCTTTAGACCTCTTTAAATTCTGGCATATGTTGTAGCATAAGTCACAACAGTGCTTTGTAAATTGTAAAAGGAATTTTTTCAGTACCCATTTTAGATGAAAGTTCATCCCTGGAGTTACCTGTCTGCAATGTGCTCAAGTGTCTGTTGGCACTTTTCAGGGCTGCTTATGTGGGCTTCTCTCTGGTTTTTTTTTTTTTTTCTGTTTACAAATGGAGCTGGGTAAACCAAACAGATTTCTCATAGCTGTGGAGAGTGTGGGCAGGAATAACTGCTGGGAAAAGAAAGTCAAGTAAACCTGGAGGAGTGGCTTGAATAATAATAATGCCTGTGTTTAGGCAAACTGCTCTCTGTTTGCTCTCTTCTTGCCCACCGAATCGTGGAAATACCATTTCACTCAGTGCTGCAAATGGCCTGTGCAGCAGAAAAAAATAGGCCCCTTGTTTCCAGTCTGAAGACTCAAGACTTCTCAGTGTCAAAACTCTTGCAGCTGGCTCCTACTCATTGGTTAGATGTGACCACACATGCTCATGCTTGCTTGCATTTGGCAGGAGTTGTAATTCTGATTGTCTCCTCCAGGCTACAAGTGAGGAAAGTTCCTAAAAACCCAGGGAATTTAAAATAGTTTTTGAAATATCTTTATTTTTAGCAGAGTTCCACTCTGCTGTGGCACTCCTGTGTTATCCTGCAGCATGAGCCAGACCTTGAGCACTGCTTTTTGCTCCACAAGACAAAAAGGAGACTTAGACCCTTCTAAGTAATTTATGCCTAAATCAGCACCTGTGGCAACATTTTAATGTGCTCTGAGCAAAATTCATGAAACTCTTGCTCCTCAGGACCCTTTACTCAAGATATTTCTAAGACACAAAGAGTAGCATCAGTAGCTGCAGGTGTCTCAGCCTTAAGTTATTCCTATGAACACCAACAGGGTCTTACAAATGCTCTTGCATTTGTTGCAATGAGCCCCCTTTCCATTTTTGTTAACTTGAGATTATCCTTAAGATGAAAGCTTACTAGTGTGCCCAGCATGGCGTGCCACTTCTGCTCGTATTTTGCTTGTGTTAGGTGATTCTTTAGAACAGGGATTTCTTTGTAATGTTCCAATTCCTCATTCAAAGGCCTCAGTCACCCATTGTGTGCAACAAAGAGAAATCTTGATACCTTTTCTGCACAGTCACTGGTAGCCACAGTAAGGGATCAACTTTTGATACCTTTTCTGCACAGCCACTGGTAGCAATGGTAAGGGAGCAGCTCTTGCAACTAAAGAATTGTAAATCATATTGAGGTCATCAAGTCATGTCTTCCATACCTGAAGAAGCTGCACCAGGGGAGGTTTAGACTGGATATTGGGAAGAAATTCTTCATAGAGAGAGTGATTGCCCATTGGGATGTGCTGCCCAGGGAGGTGGTGGAGTTGCCATCGCTGGAGGTGTTTAGGAGGAGACTTGATGGGGTGCTTGGTGCCATGGTTTAGTTGATTAGGTGGTGTTGGATGATGGGTTGGACACGATGATCTTGAAGGGCTCTTCCAACCTGGTTCATTCTATTCTATTCTATTCTATTCTATTCTATTCTATTCTATTCTATTCTATTCTATTCTACTCTACTCTACTCTACTCTACTCTACTTTACCTTCCCCAAGAACAGAATGCCTCACTTTTCTCTTTCACACCTGGTTTCCTTGTAGGAGGACAACAACATTTTAGAGCACTCAAATATAGAGTACTTTCAGCAAAGGCCCCTTTTTTTGGTTGTGTCTTTTTGTCTTCAAGAAGTATTTGGAAACATAACTAGTGATTGCAAAAACTTCTAACAGTCTGTAAAGTGCTAAGTGTCAAATATAGGATTTGTCCTATCTCCAGGTGACTGGAACAGGTTGCCCAGAGATGTGGTTGAGGCCCCATCCCAGAGACATTCAAGGTCAAACTTGATGGAGCAACCTGATCTATTTGGGATGTCCCTGCTCACTGCAGGGATGTCAGACAAGAACACCTTCGAGGGTCTCTTCCAACCCTATGCATTCCTGTGACTTTGTGCTTCTGTGGTCATTAGTATTTAATTACAAATGTTTGCCATATTCCAGGGGTCCTGTCAGCTTCTCTGTCTTACTATATCTTTCCACCAAAGCCTATGTTGTAAAGTGATGCTAGCAGGAAGCAAATAATATTTTATTTCATTTACTCTTCAAAGCTGGGCTGGTGGTTTAGGTATCAAAGCCCAGCCCACTTCTCTGGACAACATGTTCCAGTGTCTCACCACCCTCATAGTAAAAAAAATCAGTTTTAGAGGTAATAAAATCAAAAACTTGCTTGAGTCTGCTGGGTTGGGCAGAGCTGTGCATGGTAGAACCTTGCTTTGAGGGCAGCAGTCTGCTGTGGCCCTCTGTGGAGAAGAGAATTGCTGCTCTGCACAGGAGACAGCAGCTACTGCCAGGCTCCTGTGAGCAGGGAAGCAGCTGTGGTGACTGAAGCCAAGCATGTTCCTGGAGGAGGTAACACTCTCGTACCTGCAATAGTTTACTCATGTACTGAGGCTATTTTAGCCTTTATTTCAGTCAGTGCAAGACATACCAGGCTTTATGGCCAGTCAAGAAACTATGAATCTTTCAAGGGAAAAAAATTGCTCTTACATATGCCATGAAATTAAAGGTGTAATTTTTTTCTACATGTATATTTTTGAACTTGTGGTGATCTGAATAAAAGGCTCTAAATTGGCAATCCTGAAGACTAAAAATGTCATATCCACAGACTAGCAGCTGTTCAGATGTCAAGATTGTTATGTTGTCCCTGGATAACCCCTGGAGATAGCCTGCTTGGCTATGGGAAGGGAAATAGTCTCAGCAGATGCACAGAGGAAGGGAAAGCAAGCCAGAAAACAGAGAGTCACAAGAGATGAAAAAACCAATGAGAAGCACACAAAGGGCTGAGAAGGACAAGTATTTGGGAAGGGAGAGTTGCTGACAGACCCATAGCACTGAAAAAAATACAGTAGTTCAGGCTGAGGGCCCAAGTTCAGTGCTATATGATTTGGAGTTCCTCCTTTCTCAGTACAGAGATTTCTGGTCATAATGTCTTTGGGATTTTTGGTTTCTGTCCCTGTCTTGTAGGCCTGAAGATTTTATCAGGGGTTGATTTATTCTCTTACAGGCTTCAGAGATGTCTATTAATTTATTTCCCCCTCTCCAACCTTACAGTCTTTATCTCCCACACCCCTAAGCCAAAAATATCAAGGCTGAAGGGTTATGTTTTTCAGCATTTCAAGAAGTCTTGAGTCCTGCTTTCCTTAGCTTGTGCAGTACTTAGTTCCAGTTTCATTCTGAAGGAGCTATAGGTGCCAGCTAAGTGTTTCCTTAGAACCAGAACAATGATCTCATCTGTAAACGTGGGGCTACAGTTGCTGAAAGGCTTTTAGTCATGACCTGAATTCAGTGCTGCGTTTAAAGAGCTAAGTAATTACAGCAGACACTGTTTTTCACATCAGGGCTCTCCATGATGTTTACAATTTAATGGCTGTAGGATAAAAAGCACTTGCCTTATTAATCCATCTTTAACTGCAAGTAGGAAACTTTAGTACTTGAGTGCATTTGTTTGTAATTTTCTTTGTCTTGGATGCATTCAGCTTTGTAGGATTCCAGATTTTAGGGAAAAGCTGTATGATCAGGCATGCTGACTAGAATGTGCCTATCAAGGTGTCATTTCCTTCTTTTACCTGGGTGCATTGTTCTTACTGACATCAGGATGGATTCCTGGGGCGGTTATGGATAAACATTTTGCATCAAATATTACGAAATCCTAGTCCAACCAATGGGAGAAAAAGAATGCTTCAGTTTTACTTGATGATCTCAAAGGTCTTTTCCAATCTGGTTGAGTCCTGTGTCCAGTTCTGGCCCCCTCAGTTTAGGAAAGATGTTGAGTTGCTGGAACGTGTCCAGGGAAGGGCAACAAAGCTGGGGAGCACAGCCCTGTGAGGAGAGGCTGAGGGAGCTGGGGTTGTTTAGCCTGGAGAGGAGGAGGCTCAGAGGAGACCTTATTGCTCTCTACGACTACCTGAAGGGAGGTTGTAGCCAGGTGGGGTTTAGTCTCTCCTCCCAGGCAACCAGCACCAGAACAAGAGGACACAGTCTCAAGCTGTGCCAGGGGTGGTTTAGGCTGGATGTTAGGAAGGACTTCTTCCCAGAAAGAGAGATTGGCCATTGGAATGTGCTGCCCAGGGAGGTGGTGGAGTCACCGTCACTGGAAGTGTTTAAGAAGAGGCTGGATGGGGTGCTTGGAGCCATGGTTTGGTTGCTAAGATGGTATTGGGTGATAGGTTGGACTTGATCTCAAAGGTCTTTTCCAACCTGGTTAATTCTATTCTATTCTATTCTATTCTATTCTATTCTATTCTATTCTATTCTATTCTATTCTATTCTATTCTATTCTATTCCATTCCATTCCATTCCATTCCATTCCATTCCATTCCATTCCATTCCAATCCATTGCAGCAAACATGCTAATGTTTCATCTTTGGGTTTAACTTTTGCTATTGGATGGTTCTGTAGCAGAAACAAATACAGTGCAACAGAGCGAGTTTGTAGCTTCATAACTTGTGTCATTTGTAGAAAAATCCCCCACAGTTGTGGCTGACAGGCCTCTTTAACATCCCCCAGGGCTTGATAAACACAGGAAATTGCAAGGCATAGTGGTGCAGCAGGAGAATATGCAGGGAAAGGAAGCTGCTTGCTGCAGGGCTTGCTCTGGATCAGCTCCAGCTTGTTTCTGCCGTCCAGTACAGGTTACACTGCCTGAGCCTGTGGCAAGGACAAAAGGAAAGGGAGAAAAGAAAAGGGGGAAAAAAAAAGATCACTAATTTACTTCTTCAAGAAGCTATTGAGAAGCCATCTGAATAACCAGTTAATATAGCCAGTTTCTCCATACCACTTGCAAGACATGCCTTAGTCCCTACTTGGGCAGCCTCAAGAGGTGAGGAATCAAGCCAGTAAATGTCATGAAATGTACCTCTTGAAAAAGTTAGAAGATGTTTAAATCAATCCTGTAAGACTGTTTCTTACCTGCCTTTCATTCTTCTGCAGGGTAAATGAGATAATTTTTGAGCTAAAAAGGCAGCTTTTTAATATCCACAAAAATGCAGACCTTTTCTTGAGTGTTTACTTGCAAATGACATTTGTTCTTTGCCTCCTTTCCTACCTGCTCCCCTGGGTAAAGGTGCTGGGGTGGGATTTGTAGGTGAGGTTGATTGGGGCAGTTAAGGCCCTTGAACCCTGACAGCAAACTGCCCTTCTGGCAGGCCCCACACCCTCCCAAGAATGTTTTGGGTTTTTTTGAAGTATTTGCTATAGAAAGCCCAAATCTGGGATAGACTAGACTAGACTAGACTAGACTAGACTAGACTAGAATAGAATAAAACAAGTTGGAAGAGCCCTTCAAGATCATTGTGTCCAACCTATCATCCAACACCATCTAATCAACTAAAAGATGGCACCAAGCACCCTATCCATTCTCCTTCTAAACACCTCCATTGATGGCAACTCCACCACCTCCCCAGGCAGCCCATTCCAATGAGCAATCACTCTCTCTATGAAGAATTTCTTCCTAACATCCAATCTAAACCTCCCCTGGTGCAGTTTGAGACTGAGTCCTCTTGTTCTGGTGCTGGTTGCCTGGGAGAAGAGACCAACCACATCTTGTCTGCTGCTTCCTGGACACACTCCTCAGGGTAGCAGCCTTGCTGATCAGTGGGGAGAGAGCTTCTCCCAGCAAGAGTTCAGAGTTTGCTTTTTTATAGTCCATAATTTTCTTTACTGATGCCCTGGCTGTTGTGACCTTGTGGATGGGTGGATGGGTTGTAGGCAGTGAGGCTTCAGGATGGAGACACAAAAATCTGAGTGAGCCTGCAGGGATCTTGGGAGTGCATACAGCAGATAGCAGGGGCAATTTGATCGGCAGTGGTCAGAGAGACTGGTATGCTCCCTGTCATCCAGGTGGTGTTGGCTGTCTTGCCTGCTTCTTGTAGGCACCAGCACTGTTGGCTTTGCCTAGTGGGTATAGGAGCAGGATTTGGACAGGGTTGAGGTTGTGCAAGCAGGTCACCAGCTGCAGGTACATGTGCAGCATCTGGCGTGATGGGGTGGCTTTGGGGGGCACTAGAGGGAGTGTGGACAGACCCAATACAGTCAAACTCCGACCTCATGGCACCCAGCTGTGGGGTAGCCTTAGGATTTTATCTGCTTACATCTCTGGCAGATGATATGCTCTAGAGAAGGAGGTGGGCACTGAGGAAGGTTTGCTGCTGAGAATGTGGCTATGATTCTCTGAGGTCTCCTGTCCCTGAAATCCCTGAGGATAGAAGAGAGTCTGGGATTTGCACATCTTGCAACATCAGTCCTCCAGTAATTTGTTTGCTAGCTTATGGGACAAGGCTCTGTAAAAAATGAACCCTCTGATTTATTGCCATAACATGCTCATGCCATCTTTATCCAATAAATAGCACCTGAGATATCAAAACTGGCTGGCTCCCAAGCCATGCAGAAGAGCTGGCAGGAGCTGCTCTGTCCTGAGCTGCACAGAGTTATGCCAAAGTGCAGTGCAGAGCAGCAGCAGCCCGCCATCCTGTCCTCTTCTTCCACTCCGTTGCACCCTTGCTTTACACCTCCCAGATCTACCTCCTGACCCTGCAGTGATCTTGCTGGGGAGGCTCCACTTACCCTTGCCATGTCCTCAGAGTCATGCTAAGCCTCCAAACCATGTGTTATCACCTGGTTTACTCAGAGGCAAAACTTCTAAGTCATAACAAAACTGTGGGTGGTGGCAGTTGACTTCTAGCCTCACTGAAATCAACTCTCCGGCCTACCAAGAGAAAAATAATGAATTGGGAAGTTTAGTCAGTGTAAAGCTAGCTCTCTCATAATGTTTTCAAGTTTACTTAAGGATTTAAAGTCTATTTCATACAATGCCTTTCTGAAACTGACTGTGTTGAGATTGAGCATTCTAAAGGTCTGCCACAACAGCTGACAGGCAGACCTGATGTGTTTGTTTCTAGAGAAATGCTACAAATAATCTGCAACAGTTCTGGATGAACTCACCCTGAAGTTTACACTCTCTAAATGCATGATTGTGTTGCTTACAGCAAACAAAAAATGTTTATGGTTCCATTTTGTTTGTAGTGGATGTGCAGCAGGAGCTGCTGTATCAGTGTTTCCTTTTCCCTTGTTTTCATAGAATCATGGCATGGCTTGAGTTGGAAAGGACCTTAAAGATCATTTACTTTCAACACCTCCCACTAGACCAGGTCGCTCAAAACCTCATCCAGCCTGGTTGTCAACAATTCCAGGGATGAGGCTTCCTGGATATCTCTGGGCAGCCCATTCCACTGTCTCACCACCCTCATAGTAAACAACTTCTTCCTAATGTCCATTCTAAATCTATGCTGCTCTGGCTTAAATCCACTGCCCCTTCTCCTATCACCACAGGCCCTTATATAAGGCAAAAAATTGCTTTTTACCTTCACAAAAGGCTAAAAATAGTGGTTTGGATTTGGTTGGGTTTTTTTTTGCCTTACGAAGGCAAAAAAACCCAAAGTTTTAAGCAGGCTGTTTTGATAGATTACCTAGATTTAGCAGAGAAAAATTCTGCAGTGTGATTAGGGCTCTAGATTCTAGCTGTGAATGTATAGGTTATTACTGTTGAAGGTTTGTTTACCATGCACTACAAATGCTGTCCTTCATTTGACTCTGCAGCTGTGCTCTGCTAGAAAGGCTTTTCATAGGTTTTAATTTACATTTTTAACCCACTGCCTCATTTTGATGTGGGGTACAGGTTAAATCCTGCCATTTGTAGTGCCTATGTAATGTGGATATAAAACATCTAGTGAGTAAAGTCTTTCTAATGAATGCTGTTCAGTGGGGTCAGATATATGGTGAGGAAAGGCCACTCCTCCCACTCCTCACTCCTTCCCTCTTCCTTTCATTCAAAGAAGGAAAAAAACAACACAAAGTGTGTGAAAAGGCAAGAAAGCCTTTCAGACCAGCAAGTTTTAGAAGCACCAGAAAAATAAGGTGTTCAAAGCAAAATAAGTATTTCAAAGTTGAAAGCAAAATTTAGGTGACCGTCTAAAACTTCAACTCCTGTTAGAACTGTTCTTCTTTGAGGCAAACAATGGGATGTGGGGTGAATACTGAAGTGATGCACAAGCTGGTCAGACCCTTTGAAATAAAGATGTCCCAAAATGAAGTACCTCTTCAGCAAGACTGGGGGCTGGGTCTCACCTGTGGGTCTGAGCTCCCCAGCCATACTACTAAGAGCCTCACTGCACTGTAGGCTGCTTGAGAGTGAGCAGTGCTTTCCTCACCTGCAAATAAAACACACCAGCATCAGCTCAGCAGGACTTCATGGGTGTGAGTGGCATGTAGAGAATGTTTGGATCCTTGGCTGCCACCTCCTGCTGCCCTACCCAGCCCAGCCAAGCCCACTCTGGGCTAGGATCAGAGATGCTTGGCTCACAAACAGGGTGGTTTGGCACTGCTGAGCATATGCTTAGCCCCAGAGAGGTTTGGAGCTTAATTCAGCATTGCATGGGCAGAGGTGGAGGCAGTCATCACTGTGCTGGTGGCTGGCGTGCCCTTGCTAAGAGCCATGTTCTGGGTCTGCCATTGCTTGCTGCTCCTCATGACTTTTACTGCTCTGGTGTGAGCAGTCAGCTAGCCACTGTCTGAGGCAAAGCCCCCAGCAGCTCTGGGCATGGCCACCTTCTTGTCTTCTTGACAGGGTACAAGTGGTGTGGAGGAGCTCTTCTCCATGCAGCAGTAATCTCACACAGAGTCCTTTACATTTCATAAGTATGTGCAAACATGTCCCTCATTTCCCTTCTGGCTGCCCCATGGCTGGCAGGACCTGCTTCCTTGGAAGCCTTCCTTGGGCTCGGGGAAGCCGTCTTAGAATCATAGAATCATTTTGGTCGGAAAAGAACTTCAAGATCATCAAGTCCAACCACTTTTAAACTACCAAGTCAGGTGTTTAATCATGCCTCTCAGCACCACATCTTTTAAACACCTTCAGGGATCTTGGCACGCTTCTCTTCTGGCCTTGGTATGCAGATGACCGAGAGGACACATCCAGATATGGCCTTGCTTGTGCAACCAGTGTCTAGTTTCCCTTTTCTTCTGCTTCAGTAACACTTCCCTAGAAATTTGCTGAGAGGAGTTTTACCCAGAGAAAGTTCTTAAAGCTCTCCTCTCCCCCCCTGCAGCCCTTACAGCGTGAGAGATCAGCTCTGGGAGATCATCCCTGTTTATAAATTACAGCCTGCCTCATGCTATGCATGAGCAATCCTGGTTTATTCAGTTCTCCTTTGTGGCTATCCCCCTCCTCATGCAGCTGGGCAATATTCTTAAGGCAGCTGTAGGAGCTGTGCATATGGAAAACTTTCTCTCCTTAAAAAAAAAAAAAAAAAAAAAAGGAATAAAAAAAATAATAAATCCATGCTTTCAGTGGAGTTTAGCCTCCAGAAATAGGATAAGGCTCGCTCTACGTGTCTAGACGGCATTATGTGAACCATCTGCAAGTACTCTGTGGCCCCTAAGCCACAGCTTCAAACATCTTACGTGGAGCTGACCATAGGAAATATTTACTGGAAAGAAAAATATACCAGAGGCTGCATGTTCTGTTCATACTCAGATAGCTCCAGTCTAGTGCAGGGATCGGATTTTTAGGTCAGCAATGATAATAACAGAAAGTACAAACTGCCAGTGTTTCTAGAGTGGGTATTTTTGTTTCATTATTGCCTATGCAAAGGTTTGGTATGGTTTTGGGTCATGGTGCACAACAATTCAGTTTATATAACTCACAGACAATTTGCAATTTAATGTTTAATGTCATTCTAATAAAAAAAGCTATTGGAGCTAAGGGAACTCTCCCAGAATCTGGGACAATGACCTGCCTTGCTAGGCATTATTAGTGGCACTGCTTTTAAATGACTGTATAACACTGACCAGCTAATAAATTTACTGCTCAGTGCACTTCATGTGCTTCATAATATGTATCTAGTTATGGGTGTATAATTCACCTATCAAATAGTTACAGAATTAACCAGGTTGGAAAAGACCTCCAAGATCATTGGAGGTTTTCAGGAGAAGACTTGATGGGGTGCTTGGTGCCATGGGTTAGTTGTTTAGGTGGTGTTGGATTGGTTGATGGGTTGGACATGATGATCTTGAAGGTTTCTTCCAACCTGGTTTATTCTATGTATTCTATTCTATGTATCATCAAGTCCAACCTATCACCCAACACCATCTAATCAACTAAACCATGGCACCAAGTGCCCCATCCAGTCTCTTCCTAAACACCTCCAGTGATGGTGACTCCACCACCTCCCTGGGCATCACATTCCAATGGCTAATCTCTCTTTCTATGAAGAACTTCTTCCTAACATCCAGCCTAAAAAGATGAAAGGGTAGAGTGTACACTCAGCATATTTGCTGATGAAATGAAACTGGGAGGATTTGCTGATACACCAGCAGGCTGTGCTGCCATTCAGCAAGATCCTCTTTTGACAGGGTGGTTGGACTCAATCTCTGGAGGTCCCTTTGAATGTCTAATATTTTGTGTTTCTGTGATGTGGACAGACTGGAGAGCTGGGCAAAGGTAAGTGTAGAGTCCTGAATTTGGGGAATAACAGCCCCCTGCACCAGTACAGATTAGGGATTCACCTGCTGGAAAGAACCTCCATGGAGAAGAAGCCTGGAGTCTTAGTGAATAGTTATCCATGGGACAGCAATGTGCCCTTGTGGCTAAGAAGGCCAATGGTATCCTGGGGTGCATCAGGAAGAGTGTGTCCAGCAGGTTGAGGGAGGTTCTCTTGCCCCTCTACTCTGCCTTGGTGAGACCACTTCTGGAGTGTTGTGTTGTGTTGTGTTCTGGGGTCCTTAGTTCAAGAAGGACAGGGAAATACTAGAGAGAGTCCAATGGAGGGCTATGAGGGTGATATAGGGAATAGAACATCTCTCTTATAACACTGAGGGACCTGGGGCTGAGAAGATAAGGCAGAGCGGGGAATCTTACTAATGCTTACAAATGGACATTAAGTGAAACACAGGAAGTTCCATCTCAGCATGAGGAAAAACTTCACTGTGAGGGTGCTGGAGCACTGGAACAGGCTACCCAGAGAGGCTGTTGAGTCTCCTTTCCTGGAGACTTTACAAATCAACCTGGATGCATTCCTGTGTGACCTGCCTCAGGTGATCCTGCTTTGGTAGGGGCTTTTGACTAGATGATCTCCAGAGGCCCCTTCCAAACCCTACCAAGTCTGTGATTCTAATCAATCTGCATTTATTTCACCTTCAGGTATCACCTAGCGGGAAACCATGGGTAATTTCAAAGGGCATGCCCTCCCTGGAAGCTTTTTCCTTCTCTTTGGCTTATGGTGGTCAGTGAAGTATCCACTGAAGTATGCCTGTCGAAAAAACAAGAACGCTTGCTACCTTGGTTCCAGGGCAGGATTTCAGCGCCTGGAGTTTGTTGAGGGGATCATCAAAGCTGTATTTGCCCTGATTGGTAAGTAGGGTGGACTTAGGGCAGACAATAAAAAGGCCATGCCTTTTAATACATGTATTAAAGCAGGGCTGCTGATACTAATTGCATAGTTATGGCTGTAAGATGGTTTCTATTCACAGAGCTCTTCTGGAACTTCTTTAAGATCTCCTGACTAATTCACATCTGCTCCATCTGAATGTTCATGTGCTGTTCACTTCTGTAGGGAGAGAGATAACCAGGGGCTCTCATGTGCAGACTGGGATCACCAGACTGCATGGTCATTGCTTTGCTATTTTGGATCCAGCCATCTTGGATGTTGGTAACCTCCACTAAGTGTTGCATTCAGAGAAGGATAAATTTGATAGGAGATTAATCCCCTTGTGTTTTAGCTGGTCCTCAGAGATTAGAGGGTTGGGGTTGGCTGGACTTATCTCTTACTAGATAGACCGGTTGTGTGTGCTAATGTCCCTATACCAGTTGCGTGAACAGCCTGTCTGCTGGAGGTCCAGCTCTGTTCAAATGAAGTGTGTTCAGTTTTGGGCCCTACAATACAAGAAGGACATTGAGTTGCTGGAACATGTCTAGAGAAGGACCACAAAGCTGGTGAAGGGTTTATAGAACAAGTCTTATGAGGAGTAGCTGAGGGAACTGGGATTATTTAGTGTGGAGAAGCTGAGGGAAAACTTCATTGATCTCTACAACTCCCTGAAAAGAGGTTGGAGTGAGTAGGGCATCAGTCTCTTCTGCCTAGTATCAGGTGATAGAACAAGAGGAAATGGCCTGAAATCATAACAGGGGAGGTTTAGTTTGGATATTAGAAAATTCTTACCTGCAGGAGTGGTCAGGTATCAGAACAGGCTGCCCAGGGAGGTGATAGAGTTGCTGTCCATGGAAGTGTTCAGGAAACATGTGGACATGGTGCTTTGGGACACGGTTTAATGGCCGTGGTGGTGTTACATTGATGGTTGGACTCTCAGAGTCTTTTCCAGCCAGAAAAATTCAGATTCTATGATTCTGTGAAGCAATTTGTATGAATAGTAGGGTTTATCTACATGCAACACACAGAGATTCTTTAAGTTATCAGTGATAAACACACTGAGCTGCGGAATCGCTCTGTAGCTCCAAGCTACAATTGCAGTTACACAATCTCACAGGGAAGCAGTTGGTGTAGCTGGCATCACAACTCTTGCTTAAAAGGCATCCCTTCTGGGGAGAAGGGTTGAGGGGGGCAAACCTGTCCATCTGTCCTGGCTTTTTGGCATCCAATTCTTGATCCCCTCTCAATGAGATATGAACTCCAGAAAATATTTTTAGCTCATTATCTACAGTTGTGTGGAGTGTGTGGAGGTGGAACTGCAGTCAAGTCATGGTTCCTGGTGGTCAACCAGTTCCCTTATCAGTTGCACAAGACTTTTCTTGTGTTTTTTGGTGTGAACCCTCTGGTCAGCAGTGTGATAAGTGGAAAAACAGAGTGATGGGCCTCCTCCTTGCCCCTTCCATTCTGTTCAGTGCCATGGCAACACTGAGCTCTGGGTCTCCAACCAGCCCCCGTGCCTCCTCTGGTCACCATGGGTTTATCAGCAGCATTGGGCTTGGTATTTTTCCCATTATTTTATGCTTCCAGCAGTGAGTTATTGATAAACTATGTAAATGTAGATGATCCTATGATTCTTTATTAATGTCATTCAAAAGTGGAAATGCTCACAAACCCAAACTTGACTTAGCTGCTGCAAGACTGTTGCAATGTGGCAGTGTCTGTTTCTCCTTCTGCTGTGGACTGGCCTGTGGACAAACCCATGTGGGTGGTTTAGTGAGCAAAGCAGCTGACTGGAAGTGCCCAGTTCTTGCATTCCAGTGGCTGTATGTCAGCAATTTATCTTTGTAGTATAAGTAAGGTAAATACCAGGGCACCTGGGGAGCTCATCCCAAGTGGCTCTCAAGCTGAAAAAAAACCTCTTTAGTATTTTGAGAATTTTTTAGATCATAGCTATCTACTCTTCAGGTGCTCAGAGCTGCCTGTTTTCTAATCCAGTACAGGTTGTGTCAAGATCTTGTTCTTGCTTTTCCTTCTTCTCTGAGAGCTAAGATACATCAGCCCTGAAGTGATGTTCTGTGGACAGTTTACACTATGATATGCCTTAAAAAATTACCAAAAGCCTAAATAATAGAGTCCACTCTGAGGTGTGAGTGGGGACATCTCTCCTAGAAATCCAGTCAGTGTCTAGAGCTAGCTGGGCAGCTCAAACACTGATCTCGTTCTTTTCACCATGAAACAAAAAAGCTGTTATTTTAATGTATGCTAATTTCAATTCCAGTCAAAAAAATGTGGACAAGAAAACCTGGCAAGGATGAAGAGTAAAAGCAGCAGCAGGAGTAAAACCTGCTGTTTCTGTGTTAGGAGAACTTGAGACAGAGGTGGAAAAATGCTGCATTTGCTCTGCTGCGTAGCTACTTATACAGCAGGATGCTGGCCCTTGCTTTATAAACAAGATAATTAACTTGAACATTTTGAAAGCATAATGTAATTGAAACCCTTCCCAAACTTCACTGATCATACAAAGTACCTAAAAGCAGCTTTCCCCTTGCTGGAATACTGCAGCTAGTTAGCGAGACGCTGAGGGGCCAAGGTAAGGGAAGCAGTGGAGCAGCAATTCCAGTACTAACTCTGTATACACCCTCATGGGACCTTTTATAACTCTGCAGGGTGGAGGGATTTCCTTTTATGGCTTTATAGGAAAAATCCCCTTTGTGTTAAGAGTTTGAACTCTGCCATCCTGCATATTGCAGGGGACTGAAGTGGTAAATCTTTCTTTTGGGGACTTCAGCGTGTGTTCGACTCATGTTTGTACCACTAGGAAAGGCAGCTGAAAAACTGAGTCAGAGGAATACTACAATAGGAATTGTTGTGGGTTTGTTGTTGTTGTTGTTGTTTCTTTTTTAAAAAAGAGGCAGCTTAGAATAGCTGTCTCCATTTTCACTGCTGGAAACTGCAAGATGCAAACAGTCCCACCAGGAGAGGAGCTGAAGCTTGGTTTCCTCTGTCTTTCTCCTCTCTGGCTTATATGATGCTTAATACATGCTTGAGCACTGTCTGTGGCCTTCCCCTCAGGAAAGCAACTTATTTCATGTCTCCTCCACCCATTGCCTTTTTTCTTGAAGATCTCCATAAAATTAATGCCTTTGAGGCCTCTCTGCATTATCACTTGAATTTGTCTGAACTGTGCAGAAGGGATCAAAACAATAAGTAATCATAACATGGCTTCAGTTGGATAATTGGATAATTCAACTGGATAATTGGATAAATCCAACTGAATTGGATAATTCAGTTGGATAATTCAGTTGGCCATTAAAGTTCATCTAGTTCCAACCCCCCCTGCCATGGGCAGGGACACCTCCCACTAAACCAGATTGCTCAAAACCTCATCCAGCCTGTCCTTGAACACCTCCAGAGATGAGGCATCCACAGCTTCTCTGGGCAACCAATTCCTGAGCAATCCTCAGGCAGCCAGATTAAACCCCAAACTGATGTTATGTTGCCTCTATTTTTGGTGTAAAGACTTGTCAGCAGTTTTATACTTTAGGCACCAGGACAAATAGTTATACTTCTTGTTTCATGTGCAGGAATGGTGGCTGAGCAATTTGTTCCTGATGGACCTCATCTGAAGTTGTATAATTATGAGGAAAAGCACTGGGATCACTTGATGAACTGGCAACATGCCACCATGTACCTCTTCTACGGCATTTCAGGACTGGTTGACATCGTGGCTCATGGGACCAACACACTGCCATTGGCCATGGACAGGATGATGCTTTCTGTAGCAGTGTTTATTGAAGGTCAGTTTCTCTCTTCCTGCAGAGGTATGTGTGAAATTTACAGAGGGCTGTCAGCTTTTAGTGTAAGAATCTCAGATCAGCCTTAGGGAATGAACCATCAGGAGCTGGTCTTGGCCCTGCTGATCATACTTTGCAGAGGTGCATTTGTGCTTTGCTAACTGGCTCAGATAGCAGCAAAATTGCTATGGAAATAGCAGCACAAGGCTTTTTTGGGGTAAGTGCTCAGTAGCTCAGGCACGTGTTTCAATGTATGGTACCCAACTGGTTAGCTAAAGCCAGGGTGAGTGCAGATACCTGTTGGACTTGCACTGAAGAAACACTCAATATATCTTTCCGTATGTAGAACATATCTCTCAGCATCCCTCTTGTTACACTGCAGAGACAGATGAATGAGACTTTTTGTTAATGTGTTTTAACCTAAAGGTGGCAGAGCTGCAGCTCTGGTCTGAGCTCAAGGGCACCAGTCTTGAAAAATTACTCTCAGTTCATCTGAGAAGGTGATATTGGCATAAAGAGAAATGTTACAAGTTCACTGTTTCCTAAAAGAAAGGGAAGAAAGTGTCTTAAACTGATCACTGAATTGATTCCAGGTTTTCTCTTTTGCTACCATCTTCATGGGAGAGCCATGCTGGATGTCCATGTTCATCAGTTGTTGCTATTTGCTGTCTTTGGAGCTGCTGTTTGCATATTTCTGGAGGTTTTCTTCCGTGGTAGTATTGTGCTGGAGATGCTCCGTACAAGCCTCTGTATGTTACAGGGCAGCTGGTTCTGGCAGGTAGGTCACCTTTCTGCCTTAGAAATGTCTTCCTTCACCCAAATGGTCACCTGGTATCTGGAACAGTGTGGCAAGCAGGAGTAGGGAATTGATTGTGTCCCTGTACTTCACATTGATGACACCACACCTCAAATAGTGCGTTCAGTTTTGGGCCACTCACTACAAGAAGAACATCGAGGTGCCGGAGTGTGTCCAGAGCTGGGCAATAAAGCTGGTGAAGTGTCTGGAGAACAAGTCTTATGATGAATAGCTGAGAGAACAGGAATTTAGTATGGAGAAGAGGAGGCTGAGGGAAGACCTCAGCTGTACAGCTCCCTGAAAGGAGGTTGGAGCAGGGTGGGAGTTGGTCCCTTCTCTGTAACATCAGGTGACAGAATGAGAGGAAATGGCCTGAAACTGTGCCAGGGATTTTGATTGGATGTTAGGAAACATTCCTTTCCTGAAAGTGGTCAGACTTTGGAACGGGCTGCCCAGGGAAGTGGTGGGAGTCACAGTCCCTGAAGGTGTCCAGGAAATGTGTGGACATGGCACTGCAGAAGATGGTTCAACGGCCATGGTGGTCTTAGGCTGATAGTTGGTCTTGATTTTAGAGGTCTTTTCCAACAGAAGCAATTCTATGATTCTATGATTCTAAAATTAGTCATTTCCCCCTTTGCAGATGTTTTACAGGCAATATAATGTGCCATTTAAACACAGACCTCAAAGGACTCCTTGAAAACAATGCATGCTTAATGTCCCTTGAAAGAGAGAAAAGTAATTATCATACTGATTTATGGGCAAAAAAAGGCCATTTTTCTTCTAGTGCCTTTTATTTGAACCACTACAAAAGCTAAGGTGGCTTTGTTGAGCTCTCCCCCGTGACTGAATATCCCCTCTGATCTCTGTAACATCCTGTTCAAAGTTCTCCAGCCAAATGGCAGTGATTTTACAGCCAGACAATATATGCTGCTCTTTACTAAGACAGTCTGATTGTCAGCTGCAAGTCAGTGCCCAGTGGAGTACTGGACAGGTGAGCCAAAGTGTTCACTGACATTGTGTGAAGAGCAATGAAGATGCAAATGACCTCTCTTGCTGGCTGCCTTTTTCTAAAAGCATTTCAACAGCAGCAGCCTAAGTTTGAATGTAAGAAAGTATTTGAGCTTCTGATTTGAGTGATGTGAAGCCTCCTGCTTTTCCAGTGTTTGGGAAACTGAGCAACAGAAACAGCCCAAACATTTGTATTTCAGGGATGGGGCTCCCAAAAGGACCCTTCAAAATGTAGCTGTCATGCTTTTGCTTACTTGTGATTCTATCCAATGAATAGATGTTTGATAGTGACCCTTTGCTGTCAAACAGGAGAGAGAATTTAGTGAATTGCTGTGATTTTTGCATCAAAGAAACGGAAGCACTTGTGCTGATGTGTGTTCCATCTTATAGTGAATACAGAATACAGAATTAACCAGGTTGGAAGAGACCTTTGAGATCATCAAGTCCAACCTATCACCCAACACCATCTAATCAACTAAACCATGACACCAAGTGCCTCATACAGGCTCTTCTTAAACACCTCCAGTGATGGTGACTCTACCACCTCCCTGGACAGCACATTCCAATGGGCAATCTCTCTTTCTGTGAAGAATTTCTTCCTAACATGCAGCCTAAACTTCCCCTGGCACAGCTTGAGACTGTGTCCTCTTGTTTTGGTGCTGGTTGCCTGGGAGAAGAGACCAACCCCCACCTGGCTACAACCTCCCTTCAGGTGGTTGTAGATGGCAGTAAGGTCTCCAGTGAGCCTCCTCTTCTCCAGGCTAAGCAACCCCAGCTCCCTCAGCCTCTCCTCGTAGGGATTGTGCTCAAAACCCCTCCCCAGCTTTGTTGCCCTTCTCTGGACACCTTCCAGCAACTCAACATCTTTCCTAATCTGAGGGGCCCAGAACTGGGCACAGGACTCAAGGAGAACTGAGGTCACTCCATTGAGTTTTCTTTCCGTTGTGTCTAGACTGCCTTCCCTTTTTTATATGCTGGCCAGACACGTTTAACAAAAATGTTTGCTGTTCCTTAGGAGAGCTGGACACTCAGCACCAAATCAAATATTTAAATGCTTGGCCTGGCAAGAAAGCAGACCTCCAAAATGGCAATATTTTTCTGTAAGTGAACTGGACAACCTGGTGCTGCAGCATTTGGTGTTTTTGTCCTCTTGTTTGTAAACTTTTCTTTGGTGCTATAAGAAGCTTTACGTAAGAGGAATAGAGGCAACCATTTATTCTTTGTTGTCTGCCTTGTCTAATTTTAGAACAAGTTGCATCTTTAGCTCTGGAGACAATGTGGGTTTTGTTTCAAAGTGAAAAGAAAAAAGAGAAAAGAACTACAAATAGAAGAGATTGAAGTGTGGCTTTTCTCACGCTTGCATCAGACTTCAGATGTATGCGTGACTGAAAACCACACACTGGCTGCAGCATGATGAATTTTTAAAAGGCAAAGGGACTTTCTTTCTGCATCATCACCACCACCCTCATTCATGGAATTCTCTGCATGGAAATGCAAAAATGCACTCCTTCCTTCCTCCTTCGTCTCCGAATTCTTGGCTCCTGGATTCTCAACTAAACTGCTGAGTGGGGGCTTTGAAAACTGTCAGGAAAGGCAGAGGACCAGTGCCTGTCAAGACACACCCCTATGCAGCTGCACTTGAAGATCTCCAGAGGATCCTCCCAAGTCCTAACATCCTGTGATCATTTCCCAACCTTGAATGGGAACATGCTGCCCGGGGAGGTGGTGGAGTCACCATCCCTGGAGGTGTTCAAGATATGTGTTGACATGGCACTTCAGGACATGGTTTAATGGTCATGGTGGTGTTAAGCTAATGGTTGGACTTCATGATCTTAGAAATCTTTTCCAATCAAAACAAGTCTATGATTTTATGAATAAACAAACCTGTTATGTATTTCACATGAGCTTGAAGCCTTGGGTCAGAAAGCTGCATTTTGACATAATGTCAAACACTGACTTTTTCCTCAGATGATCAAGAAGAAACAGGCCCACCTTCATTTATTAATCACAGAATCACAAAGTCACAGAATGTTAGAGGAGGGACCTTGAAAGATCATCTAGTCCAAATCCCCCTGTCAGAGCAGGATAATCTATACCAGATCACATACAGGAACACATCCAGGCAGGTTTTGAATATCTCCAGAGAGGGAAGCTCCACAACCTCCCTGGGCAGCCTGTTCCAGTGTTCCATCACCTTCACAGTGAAAAAATAGTTCCACATGTTCACATGGAGCTTCCTGTGCCTCAACTTCCACCCATCTCCCCTTTTCCCATCACTGGGCATCACCAAGCAGAGCCTGACTCCATCCTCTTGGCACTCACCCTTTATATATTTATAAACATTAATGAACTCACCCCTTAGTCTCCTCCTCTCCAAACTAAAGATTCCCAGCTTCCTCAGTCTCTTCTCATATGGAAGATGTATTATTAATTCTGAACCATCTAATACACTCCCAGCTGCTGTTGGGAAGAAGTAAGCCAGTGCAAGTGGCAGGGCAGTTTAACTGTTTGGTGACATGCTTTCTGTTCAGACCACACATTGCTGAGCATCAGCCCCTTTCATGGAACCAGTAAGGTTGGGAAAGACCTTTAAGATCATTGAGTTCAACTGTAACCTAACTACCATGACCACTAAACTGTTCTGGAGTGCCACATCTACACACTTCTTGAACACCTCCAGGGATGGTGACTCCACCACCTCCATGGTGTTCCAACACCTCACAACTTCCAGTAAAGAAATGTTTCCTAATATCCAATCTGAACCTCCCTTTCACAACTTGAGTCCATTTTCCCTTGTCCCATTTCTAGTTACTTGGGAGAAGAGACTAACACAGTCCATGACAGTGATTGTTGCAGGACTTGCTGGACTGGTTTCTTAATTCACTGGGCAACAGCAGGGTGTCTCTGGGACCCCACTATCTGACTGACTCTGCATTGTCAAAGGCATTTCTGCACAAAGCTTGTAAAATGGTCCATCACATCTGAGTGACTGCAAAATTGTTTTTAATAATAATCAACACTGTCACAGAACCACAGAATGGTAGGGGTTGGAAGGGACCTTCAGAGATGATCAAGTCCCACCACCCTGCCAAAGCAGGATCACCTAAGGCAGGCTGCACAGGAACATATCCAGAAGGGTTTGGAAAGTCTCCAGACAAGGAGAACCCATCACCTCTCTGGTCAGCCTGCTCCAGGGCTCTTGCACCCTCACAGCAAAGAAGCTTTTCCTCATGTTGAGGTGGAGCTTTCTGTGCTCCAGTTTGTGTCTGTTGTCCCTTGTCCTATCACAGGACACCACTGAAAAAAGACTGGCCCCGTTGTCTTGACACCCACCCTTTGTAAACATTGAGGGGATCTCCTTCTCAGCCTTCTCTTTCCAGGCTAAAGAGCCTCAGGTCTCTCAGCTTTTTCTCATAAGACATGCTCCAGTCCCTTCATCATCCTTGTAGCCCTCTGTTGGACTCTCTCCAGTAGTTGCTTGTCCATCTTGAAATGGGTAGCCCAGAACTGGATACAATAATCCAGATGAGGCTTCACTAGGGCTGAATTGAAGGGAAGGAGAATCTCCCTTGACCTGCTGTACACACAGAAGTAAAATGTCTGCCTTGTGATGGGCAGCAAAATGTATGATAGAGCACAAGATATATGTCAAATGACATTTACTAAACATCTTTTGTTTTGTCACAGATTGGCTTTGTGCTTTATCCTCCAAATGGGAGCCCAGAGTGGAATCAGACAGATCATACTAACATGATGTTCCTGACCATGTGCTATTGCTGGCATTATGCCTTTGCTTTTCTTATAATTGCAGTGAACTACACAATTGTCAGCTGGTAAGTTGCTTGAAATACCTAAACTTTGGAAACCTGTCTGTTTAGTCTAGCAGGAGCTTTAGTAAAGAAAAGCTTCACTGACAAATCAAAATGTTTCCACAAATCAATTATCTGACAAGGTTGCATAAAAATTGCCAGTCAATGAAGACAATGACTCATTCCTCCAGTAGAAAGAGGGAAAATGTTCATGAATTACAGCTCCTGCAGCATGATGCTTCTCACGTAAATTGAACTCTTTTTGAGAGTCTTGCACATTTTGAAGTGCATATAAAGTTATTCCTACAACATCTTCTCTCCCAGTGCTCATCTCTACTAATTCCAAGTGACTTAGCAGGCTCCATGACTTAACTTTGATGACTATTGGACAGGTTTTATTGCTAACAATTTCCTGCAATTAGATCTGATTTCTTTTTCACTAGACAGTTCCATTCCCTTATTTCTTCCCCCCGCTTTTTCCTCACCACCTAGTGCTAATTCTGACAGAATTCCAATTGCAGCAATAACTTGGTTGTAAAAATGAGCCTGATCCTTCCATGTGTGATGGAATGACCATACCAAGCCTTTGCCTGCACTGCCCTATATGTGCTTCTCACCCATTGCTTTTCCTCTACTATAGTAATAGTCTTATTTAGTCATGCTTTGGCCATATGTAGGTCTTGCAGTCTTGCTTTGCACCAAGGAGGTGCTACCTCTTCCTGGATCTCAGCCAGAAGGCATCAACACTCAAGGCTGGGAAACTGGTTTGTTGTGACAAGGATGTTAACTTTAGAGAAGGTCACAGCAATCTTACATCCTTTCTGATGGTAGGAATGGTGGCTGCTGAAGAAAGGTCCCCTATGTGGATCCTGGTACCCTGTCCTTGTGTGTGACTTCAGTTGGAAAGTCCACACAGCTACGTACACTCAGTCCAGTAGAATCTTGCCTTGATGATAATTTCCTGACACAGGTGGTAGAAGAGCAAATGAGGAGACCTTGTACTAAGAAAGAAGGTCTGGTCAGGGGCATGAAGTTTGGAGGCAGCCTTGGTGGCATGGAATCATGACTATGGCAGTGATCATGACATGGTAGAGTTTGCCTGTTCTAGGTGATCTTGCTTTGGCAGGGACTCAGTGATCTCCAAAGCTGCCTTCCAATCCCTAGTGCTCTGTGATTCTTCACATCCTTATAGGACTCCACCAAGTGAACACAGCTATTGGTCCTGTGCCTGCACAACATTGAGTTTTCTAAATGGTGCACTGAGGTTTGCTTAAGGTGTACACTCTTAGATGTGTCCACAGGAGCAAGCTCTTACTGCAGTTCATACAAGTGGCTTTGTTAAAAGCAGCACATACTAATGCCACAGTAGATATATGCATTATGTAGCAGTTGCCTATGCTAAAATGCAGGTATCTACAATTAAGGCCTGGGGCTAAATTCTGCCCAAATTCTGCTTGAAATCACTCTTTGCTCTCTAAGATCTCTTCCACAGTGGCCCATGCAAGAGTTAACCAGGCTTTTTGATGATGTAAAAATGGCCAGATTAGCCTTTGAGTTGTATAATCATAGAACTGTTGGGGTCGGAAGAGATCTTTGAGGTCATCAAGCCCAGCCGCTTGCCTTCAGCTCACAATCCCACCATGACTGCTAAGCCACTGCCACTAAACCACAGTGCTCAGCACCACAGCAACATCCCCTTCAGGGATGGTGACTTTACACCTCCCTGGGCAGCCTGTTTCAATGCCTAATACATCTTTATGTGAAGAAATTTCCCCTGATATTCAACCCGAACCTCCCTTGGCACAACTTGAGGCCATTTCCTCTTGTCCTGTCTCTTGTTGCTACTGACAACTCTTTTTTGTTGTTGTTTCCAGGGCAGTTCGTGCTAAGGTTAAACAGTCCCAGTCCATGGAAATGGGATTACTGAAAAGATCCGAACGAGATCAGGAGTCAGAAGATGAAATTTAGTATGAATATGGCTTGAATAGCTTACCTGCTCTACCATTAGGCTAACTGATACCTCATTTGTAAATTGGTTTGCCATCTTATTCATTCTTTGCTACAATTTGCTGTGCAACTATCATCCTCCAAATGCTGTCTACGCCTCCATAGTTGCATCTTTACTTGAAGAGGGTAAGCTTGGTATCAAATTGTGGTGGTTGCATTAGCACCTTGCTTATCACATACTTCAAAGGAAAACAGACTAATAGTAGACAGACTTGTCCTGGGTGAGATGGCATGATGAAGGCTGCCTGTTTGTCTCATTAGAAGCTAAGTAATATGTTTTCCAGCTGCTGCTGAACAGACTGTTACATTTCCATGACTAGGGTGTTCAAATAAGCACCCTTCTTTCCCTGCAAAGTAAATTTAAGCCCTATGCATAAGTAACTCTGCAGACCTGGAAACCAGTATAAAAAAAGGTTAAAAACTCAGAGTCCTGCAGCTGTTTTGTGTAACACCTTCATGTCTCTCTTGTGGCTTTATGTTAAATGGAAAGATCTACTCACTACAAACCCATTCAGCATTTCCTTGAAGAGTGTGCAGGGTGTTCACTCCCACAGAGACACCTACCACGCTTGGAAGGAGGACCAAAGAGGTGTAAAATGATCAAAAGTGACTGCAGTTTTTCATTCTTGTGCTTAAATACTCCTGCAGTGAAGCAAGTCTGCTTTCCCCCAGCACCTGAAGTAACTTCTTTTCTAGAAAGAATGAGGGGTGTCCAATGAGACAGAACCCAGCTGCAAAGACAATTTTCCCCCAAAGCTATTTCTTTTCCTTTGGTGGAATTTGGTGGAATTTCAGTAGGGTTGTATGCAACTAGACCCAGCACCTGAATCTGAAGCATCACCTGAATCTGCTGAGCGAGGGCAGTTACCTACATAGTAGCTTCATGCCCAGCTGCCCCAGCAGTAAATGAATTTAAAAAAAGTAAAGACTGGTTTTAATTGTTTTCTCCCCCCAAAATGAAGTCTTGATCTGGTGAAAAGCAGGGTGCCCTCCCCAGCACTTTGTGTTGCTTGAGATGAGCTCCAGCTGCAACAAAAGGGAAATAATTGACAGGTGGTAAAATACATCAGAAAAATGATGTTGAATAGAATAGAATAGAATAGAATAGAATAGAATAGAATAGACCAGACCAGACCAGACCAGGTTGGAAGATACCTTTGAGATCATCGCATCCAACCTATCATCCAACACCACCTAATCAACTAAACCATGCAACCAAGCACCCCATGAAGTCTCCTCCTAAACACCTCCAATGATGGTGACTCCACCACCTCCCCAGGCAGCCCATTCCAATGGGCAATCACTCTCTCTGTGTAGAATTTTTTCGTAACCTCCACTGTCCCTAGGAGTAGATTTTGGAAGTGTCACTCTGGCTCTACATAGGTCTTCTGAATAACTGGCACAAGCAGCTTGTGGCACAGTAGGCCCTGTACTTTGTTTCCCAGAGTGCTGAGTGTGAGATGCATGCTGGTGGCCATGGACCATTTTACATATACATCAATGGTAAGGTGATTGTGGCAGGGTGGGTACTCTGGAAAACAGCTCCTTCCTTTCAGAACTCAGGCAAGTGTAGGACAAGAAAATCCATTCAAATAGTGCCACTTCATTTGGTTTGATGCTGCAGAAGTGGATTTCTCCTATTATTCAGATATTTCCAGATGCTCCTCTAAGGGAATGCAGAGATGGACTCTGGTACATGAATGAGAGTTATAGGATATGGTCTCCTCACTTCTGAGTTTGCCTTATATTTTTCCTGTGTGAATGGGAAAAATGAGTAGCTTAAAATCACTAATTTCAGTAGGCTGATTGCTTAAAAAGATAGGTAATAGTCTGTAGCTCAAAGGGATCTGATGACTCAGAAAAAAAAATTTACAAGGCTTTTTCTGAAGCTATTTTACCTTCAATACAACATAAGTATTCACTTGACTTTTAAAACCTATCTTTTTATATCTCCTTTTTCAAGGAGTACCTTCCTTAGTGAACAAACTGTGAATGCTGAATATTAGGCCTCTGGGTTTATGAATGCCTTTCCAAAACCAGTGCAGTTGTTTGTTCTGAAGATCTTCAGAAAGTACTTTGCTTCTCATGGGCAAGAACAATGCAAGCATCTTCAGTGGTTTTTATTTTGGTTTGGTTTGGTTTGAATTATTATAGATATACCT
Organism: Dryobates pubescens; assembly: GCF_014839835.1. Lineage (NCBI taxonomy): Eukaryota > Metazoa > Chordata > Aves > Piciformes > Picidae > Dryobates > Dryobates pubescens. The sequence goes on along the minus strand of NC_071619.1, from coordinate 33,491,576 downwards.
AATACTGTACAAATATTAAGGTACTATATCTTTAAACTAAAGGGATGATCTGTGCAGGAAGAAAAGCATGGAAAAACTGGCTGAGCTTTCATATGTCTTCTTAGAAAACTTCCCTTCATCATTAAAAAAATGATTTTGCATGTTTGCCAAGTATTGTGAAGTAACACTTGTGACCGAGTGTCACATTATCCAGAGGAATACACTTTGGAAATCCAGAATCGTTGGCTCACAGGCTGGCTCTATGTTTACATACATAGAATACATAGAATACATAGAATAAACCAGGTTGGAAGAGACCTTCAAGATCACCGCATCCAACCCATCAACCAATCAAACACCACCCAAACAACTAACCCACGGCACCAAGCACCCCATCAAGTCTCCTCCTGAAAACCTCCAGTGATGGCGACTCCACCACCTCCCCAGGCAGCCCATTCCAATGTGCAATCACTCTTTCTGTATAGAACTTTTTCCTAACATCTAGCCTGAACCTCCCCTGGTGCAGCCTGAGACTGTGTCCTCTTGTTCTGGTACTGGCTGCCTGGGAGAAGAGACCAACATCCATCTCTCTACAACCTCCCTTCAGGTAGTTTGCAAATGCAAAGTGAGAAACTGCAGATTGCTAGCCAGAGTTCACCACTTCTCCTAACAACTGCTTGCCCTTCTTCAGTGCCTTCCCCTGAAGGGTTTTGGAGCTTTTGGCAAGCCTTAATGAAGTCTGTCTCAGGACATTACTGTGAGCTGGGTACTGGTATGGCTTGTTTTTATCTCAGTGCCTTAGCTTTACAGTGGTCTTAGTGTAAACTCTGAATTAATTGATATTTACTCTGCTCTGCAAATCTAAGACTTGAGTTTCATTACTGTGGTTCCATTAAAATCAGATTTCCTGGAGTGCACCAGAAGGAAGATTCACAGCTTTGCTAAGCAGTTTGCCTGTTAATTGCAGCAGGGATATGTTGGCCAGATGCAGCGCATCATTACACTCAGCTCTAATCTTACCTTCCTTGCACTGTATCACTCATGTCTCTAAATTGTTGGGATCTTTCTAAAGGCCAGAATCTTTTTCCTGTCAGAGTAGTTGGGGTATAAGGTTTCTGCAGTTCTGGGCAGTGAAGATGATGGTTATGTATCAAAGAGACCTTGAGGACTACTATAGAAGTCTGTTGTGATAAGTCAAAATCAGTTGACAAAGTAAATCTCATGGGTTTAAATGACCTGAGTGAGCCATGAACTTGGAGGGTGCTTAGAAAACTCTTTTTTGGGGGGGAAAAGCTGGGGTTTTTTTTCAGAAAAAAATTGTGCCATTACTTGAACATGGTGGCCAGAAGAGTGGCTACCTGCTGCAGTCCCTCCTCTGAATGCCTCAGTCTGGTGGCTGCAGCTCTGTCCTTACCTGTGCCTGGGCATTAGTGCAGCAGTAACTGTAAGTCTGTGCATTTTCTTAGGAAAAAAGCAGGGCTCAGCCTGCTGAGAGGTATCATCCCCTGCCTCCCCGCTCTGAATCTCCTGCAAACAATCAGAGAACTGGACAAATAAGCCCATCATATGCATCTGTTGGTTTTGGTGCAAACATGTTTAGCAAAGATGCCTTTAAAGAAGCCCAGCCTGGAGAGTGATGCAGTCTGTATTACAGAAATACAGGGCACACTTCCTACAACACCTCTGTCTGTGTGCAAGGGAAAGTTGCATTGCTGTATTAAGCTTGAAGAAATACAAGGAAAAGCAGATCCTGAAGCTTCAAGAATCATAGAATGGCGTGGTTGGAAAGGACCTCAAGATCATCAAGTCCAACCATAACTTAACATCTACCCATACACAACTGTCAGACCATGCCACTAAGTTCCTCATCCAAATGTCTTTTAAATAACTCCAGGGAAAGTTACTCCACCAACTCCCAGGGCATCCTGTTCCAGTGCCCAATGACCATAGCAGTGAAGAATTTTTTTCCTAATATCCGATCTAAACCTTTCCTGGTGCAATTTGAGGATGTTTCCTCTCAGCCTACCACTTGTAACCTGGGAGAAGAGACTGGCCCTCACCTTGCAATGAAGTCTCCCTTCTGCCTCCTCTTCTCCACACTAAACAATCCCAGCTCCCTCAGCCACTCCTCATAGGACTTGCATTGAAGACTCCTCACCAGCCTTGTTGCTCTTCTCTGGACATGCTCCAGCACCTCAATGCCCTTCTTATAGTGAAAGACCCCAAAGTGAATACAGTATTTGAGGTATGAAAGGAAAGAGTAATCTCTTGGATTTAATTTTTAGTACTTGGAGTATACACAGAGTAAGCATCTTAGATGGGGGGTTGTACCTGATGCGTTTTTGGTGCCACGAAGAAAAGAAGCACTCCATTTCAGGGTGGGTTTTTTGTTACACAGAACACCTGACCCCTTCTTCTCAAGCATTGTTCAAAAGAGATGTCCAGGAATAGGAAGGTACTCTGATGAAAAGGTGCAACCTTTAGTGTTTCACTAGCAACAGATTCTACTTGAGTTGAATGAGAAGAAGGAAGCCTGCCAAGTTTACAAATGCCACTCAGAAGAAGGAAGCTGCTCTCAAGATAATTTAAGTTATTGTTAAATATTGGTGCCTTTGAAAAACTCTATGGCAGTTTAGAATAGATATGAGAATGCCTGTAATTTTATTTAAATAAAATTGATTTATTCATATGGGATGTCTGTCATACTTCCAAGGGGAAAAAAAATATAACCATTTTGGGGCAGGATGGGGTGGGATAGCCATGTTATTCTCAGAGCTCACCCAGACTTCTCCATGAGTTGCACTCAAATTCAGGAATGGTCAGTGCTGCCTTGTCGCTTTCCCTCCGTCCTACTGTTTCATTGTCATTTACAACACAGGTGCAGAGAGCTCTTTTTGAGGTCTGGGCAATAAAGCTTCACAGATCCTTGGAAGTCAAACACTACGTAAAAAAGAGGTCCTAGTAGAGGTCTACACCTTTGGCACCGCTGCTAAAGACACCCAGGTGTCTTTCCCCTTTTTTCTTTTTCTATCTAAACCTAGCTAGAACTACAAGTAAATTTGTCAGCAAGGAATTTCAATCCTACAGGTTCCTCGATCCTTAAAGCTGAAGCACTGGAAAACTTTGGTGTATTTGGTACCTTCATGCCCTCCTCCCATGTGGTTCAGTTCTTCTGAAGCACAGGATCTGGGGCAGGAGTTACTGGTACAGAAACCAGTGGAGGAAAACAGAATAGGATTTTTTTAATCCAAAAACCCTTTTAGTAGGTGCAGTAGGAGAAACTTGAGTCCAAGGACTGCACAACAAAAGCACATCTGTTAAAAGGGATAAAGACAACTGGAAAACTGTTGGGCACTTGCCTTTAAAATCTATTCTAGGTAAAATGTGTGCTTGCTCAAAGTATGTGGGAGTAAAAAGCCTAATATTTGTCAAACAAGGCACAACTTGTCCTTGGATGACTTTTTCAGAGCAGTAATTTCTAACATCTTGCTGTGTAGTTATTGCAGTTCATGGATTTCTCTCTTTGATACACTTTGTAGCAAGAAAATATGTTAAAGTAGTTGAGAAGCATAATTATAAACACTGCAAAACACTTCACAATTTGATTCAGAAAGAAAGCTCTTGCATATAGGTCACAGTCATTTAATGACAAAATGTTCTTCAGGGGATGCTACCCAGTAGGTCGATGTCAAGTAAGGGCATGACATTGGAGCAGAATCATAGAATGATTTCGGTTGGAAGGGACCTTAAAGGTCATCCAGTTCCAATTCCCATCCCACTCCCCCTGTGGGCAAGGACAATTTCCACTAGACCAGGTTGCTCAAGGCCCTGTCTAACCTGGCCTTGAACACTTAACAGGGAGGGGGCATCCACAACCTCCCTGGGCAACCTGTTCCAGTGTCTCACCACCCTACTGTAAAGAATTTATTTCTACTATCCAGGCTAAATCTACCCTATTCCAGCTTCACTCCATTCCACCTGGTCCTATCACTACAAGCTCTTGTACAAAGCTTTCTTGTAGTCCCCCTTCAGGCACTGGAAGCCTGGTCTCCCTGGACCCTTCTCTTCTCCAGGCTGTGCAGACCCAACTCCCTCAGCCTGTCCTAATAGGAGAGGTGCTCCAGCCCTCTGGTTGTGTCTATGGCCCTCCTCTGGATCCATTCCGACAGTCTGATATCTTTTTTATGCTGGGACCCCCTGAACTGAATGCAGTATTACATGTGGGGTCTCACAAGAGTAGAGTGCAGGGGCAGAATCCCCTCTCTCATCCTGCTGGTCACACTTCCTTTGATGAAGACTAGGATATGGTCAGCTGCCTGGGCTGCAAGTGCACATATGATTGCATCTACATACTGTGGTTACTAGCCATTATCTCCCTGAGACAACTGCAGAGCCTTCTGGGCTGCAAGTGCACATATGATTGCATCTACATACTGTGGTTACTAGCCATTACCTCCCTGAGACAACTGTAGAGCAATTAAACAACCAGCAATCATTCCTAGCACTCTAAGGCCGTGGGAGGGCAAGCTGGCTCCATGATATACAACATTCCAGAGTTATTTACTAGGGACAAGGTTCTCAGACACACTGGGATTTTTATGGCTCCTGCACAGCAACCCCAGAAGCAGTTACACCAATTCCCTACTCCCAATAGGAATGAGAACAGGAGTGTAAGCTTATACTGCTTTGCTGAAATTTTACTGGTTTGTGACTCTGACTCAGCCAGGCACAGTTAACACATTAAAAAAAAGAGCCAAAGATGGTGTTTACTGTTGGCACCACACTTTATTCAGGCTTGAAAACCAAAAAAAGAGAGGAAATAAGAAACATCTGTCTCTAATTAAGGCTCAAAAGAAATGGAGGAAAGCAGAATAAATGTATCTAGTCACTCAAGAATGGTTTTGTCTCCCTACAGCTACCTCACATGTACAAATTTGCAAGTAATAAGGTTTTCATTCAGATTGATTATTCTGTCATACAAACTTTGCTTACTATTTTCATAAATAAAAACATACTCTCCTTTGGGATGTATTGAATTATTTTGGGTTGGCCATCCAGTTTCTTGTACTATTCTTTTTTCTTTAAACCTTATATTTATAAACCTTAGGTTCATAAAATAGAAGCCTAACTTTGTGTGAAGTTAGAAGTTCCCATTCCTTTTGTTTGCTCACAATCTCACTTCCACTTCCCAGTTGACAAACTGTCTTCCATTTGCAAACATGGGCTTGCATCCCAAGGTTTTGAATATATATATTTTACATATCTAAATGCAGCAGGCACAAAAATGTCCATGATGTTGTTAGTTGTGTAAAGGAAAGAAGCAACTGAACAGGAGGGACAATGTCAATAACCACAAAATTTAATTGCTGTTTTCTTCCTACTTTGTCATTTAAAAATCTCTGCAAGTATGCAAAGTCTTTGTTGTCATTTAACAGCTTTTCTACTAGCAAAAGACCCCAGATTCTGAGGCTGGGCATACTTCTCACATACTAGAAACTTCAGGCTTGGTGCTGCTGATTGTAGCTTTTCTGAATGGTGCTGAAGTATTCTGTGACTTAGTTTCTCAATCTGCAAGATCCAGTCCATCAGAATCATGCTCGGTTCCCCTTTCCTCTGCATGTGTCCTGCACAGGGATGAACACCTTCCTTTGTGCATCTTAGACTCAGTTTTAAACTCTTGGCCCTTCTAGCCCCAGAAAAGCAAGCATTTAACTGCTTATGACAAGAATATGTAAAGCAATTAACATGTGCAAAGGTACTGAGCATTCTTTGTGAGCAGGATAAAGAGGAGATGTTTCTTCCCAGCTTGCCATGTCCACACATTTCTGAACACCTCCAGGGACAGTGACTCTACCACCTCCCTCAGCAGCCTGTTACAATATCTGGCCACTCTTTTCCTAATATCCAGACTAAACTAAGTGCATGCCAAGTGCCTGATGTAGGCCAGTTCTAATACAGTCAGCATTTCCACCTCCTCTCAGCACAAGAGGAACATTGCCGCAGACCAACATATATCAGGACATGCTTTAACAGCCAGGCTAGTCTTAAGTTGATGATCTTAGAGGTCTTTTCCAACTGAAACAATTCTATGATTATACACACACACACACACACACGTTTACAAACAGGGATGTCTTGCTTGGAGGGAAGAGAATTTCACTGGCGTGGCTCTGAGACATGCCATGCACTCACTTAACAGACTTTAGCCCTTATCAGCATAAATATAGCTGCATGACTGAGCTTGGACATTTTCCTATACCATGCAGAAGGTATGACATTTAATGCAGACATTGGAATAAGTTGTCCAGGGAGGTGATGGAGTCCCCATGCCTGGAAGTGTTCAAGAAACATGGACGTGGCACTTTGGAACATGGTTTAATGGCCGTGGTGGTCTTAGGTTCAAGGTTGGACTCGATGATCTTAGAAGTCTCTTCCAGCTGAAAAAAATATCTATGATTCTATGATTCTAATGCCTTGATAAGTGAAATGTTTTATAGCTGGCAAACTATAGAAATAATGGTGTGCTATTTCTCCACACATTTATGGTTTGTTTTTCTAAGTGGAAGAGAAAAGGTTAAAGTTTTAGCAATTGACAGGTTAATGATTTATCCACCAGCAGGTTATGAATGTGTGTTATCATTTTATGTCAGAGCAGACAGTTTGGACCCCAACATGACTCCGTTCCACTGGGAGCGAGCATTGGTTGGAATTACCTGTTGTGTAGTGACCGTGACCCTCTGGGCATTGTGTATTTGGCAGGTTGTCCTTAGGTTTAAAACAGGTAAGAAATACAATTCTACCCTATTTGAGCTCTGTTTGAGCTCTTCAGATTTTATTTCCCTTTCCTTAAGTGTTTAAGCATGATTCCTGACAAGTGTTACTACTTGCATGTTATATGCTTCTTAGGTGAGAATCTCTTTCTTCATACACTGGTGTAAAACAGAATGTGATGGCAAGCAATCTCTGGAGTATTTTCTTTGTAGTACGTTTACATTGGACATGATTCCTCTGATAAAGCTTTGAGAGATGTCTTGAAATCATCTCACTCTCCTGGGAGAAATCAAAAGACCAAAAGCCCTTTAGCTAGCCTAGTGAATTATGTTTCAAAGAGGAAATATTGAATTTTCCATATACTTATATGTTTGCATGCATAAAAGCAACACATGCCATAGAGCACCTGTTCATGTTTTCATTACAACTTGCTTTACAGGGGAAACAAAATGATGTTGAAATAAGAATTTGGTTTGCATATTCTATACCTGAAAATCAGGCCAATGCACCCTGCTGAGACATTTCTGACCAGGAGAACAAAACTGGCCAGTGTTTCCTCTCATGAAAATGCTCACTATTTTGATCTGATACAAAATTATGCCTGGAGCTATGTGGAAAATTCAGAGAAAGAATCAAATACTCCTGGCTGTTCTTGCTTTATTACTCTCTACAACTACCTGAAGGGAGGTTGTAGACAGGAGGATGTTGGTCTCTTCTCCCAGGCAGCCAGTACCAGAACAAGAGGACACAGTCTCAGGCTGCACCAGGGGAGGTTTAAGATGGATGTTAGGAAGAAGTTCTATACAGAGAGAGTGATTGCCCAATGGAATGGGCTGCCCGGGGAGGTGGTGGAGTCACCATCATTGGAGGTCTTCAGGAGGAGACTTGATGGGGTGCTTGGTGCCATGGTTTAGTTGTTTAGGTGGGTTGGATTGGTTGATGGGTTGGACACGATGATCTTGAAGGTCTCTTCCAACCTGGTTTATTCTATTCTATTCTAACCAGCTAAGGAGTTGGTTATGATTGGAGACCAAGAAGCCCATGGGAAAATTTATATGGGGATACATTAGGTTATATTTACTTCAAGAGTTTTGTCAGATGATTATACCCAACCCAAGTAATAGTACCTAAGTAAACAGCAACTATTTAATGTGCATCAGTAGTAATTTAACTTTAATAATATATACATATCCTTAGTGCTTTGTTTGACTTAATGAAGCTAAACCCAGATGAGATGGGAGTTATTGCTCAGTGCAGCTTGGAGATACCTCTACATATGCCTAGGATTTACAGAATTGCACACAAATGAGCTGCTAAGAACTGAGTTTCAATTACAGCTACTTCAGGGATGGAGAATACCTTCATGCTTTTCTGATGTGTTGCTTGTTGTGCACAAGGGGTAGTGTTTCTTCTTTATCCAAGCTTTAACCACAAGTATTAGCATCAACGGTGACCATGATGTTTGATTAAAAACCACCAATAGTTCATGATGACATAGTACTAGGCAAGGATCCTTTAGTTTCAGTTGAAAAACACCTATGGTCAAACTCAATGTGATTCTAAGGATGATTAATATCTGCAAATCTTAAAAGCTGAAGAGAAATACAAAGATGTTTCCTGAATCTTAAAAACAAAACAAGAAGAACCTCATGATTTGAAATGAGTGTCAGAGCTACTGGAGCCTGAAGAGTTTTATTGCATGTGGGGGCAGATATGACCACATTAGTCAGCTCAGGATTTTGTATTTGTGAGAGTCAAAAACTTCCCCTTGCAGAAAGATAAAACCCCACTTTACAACGGCACAGGAGACCTTGAACAGTAGGTTAAGAAAGGTTACCAGGAAGCTCTAAATAGAGTCACAGTTTTGACTAGCATTAACAGATCTCACGAACGTCATGTTACAGAGGGACTCTTTTCAGAAAGGCAAAGGGAGGGCTGATGCCATTTGCCAGCACCTCCTCTTTGCTGCACAGGCTGTGTGTCAGCTGTGTCTGCACCTCCAGTGGAAAATGCTGCACCTTTCCCCTCAAAGCCCCATGCTTTTCTGCTTTGTTTCTTTCAAAGGAATCTCAGACTTATCTTCCTTTTCACCTTCCATCTCCTTACAGACCCTTTGCAGCCTGTGACTAACAGTGTCAAAGCCAGACTTCAACACTCTAGCCCCGCTGTGGAAGCACCACAACTATTGCTCCTATTTGAGTTTGCCCCAGCTGCTCCCCTATCCTGCTTCTCAGCAGGCAGCTCAGGATCTGTGCCCTTGTAGATCAGTACTGCTGTCTCCCTGGTTTCTCATAGAATTATAAAATCACAGAACTGTTGAGATTAGAAGGACCTTTGAAATCATCAAGTTCTTGCCTTGAGCTCACAATCCCACCACTACTGCTAAGCCACCACCACTAAATTATGTCCCTAAGCACCACATCCATGTGTTGTTAAATAGCTTCACGGAAGGTGACTCCTACCCTGTCCTAGGCAGTCTGTTCAAATGCTTGACAACCCTGAAGAAATTTTTCCTAATATCTAGGGCTGAATCTCCCCTGGCACAACTTGAGGCTGTTTGCTTGTCGGGATCCTTTGTGACAGATGACCTTCTGCCTGGCTGCTTCGGGCATGTATTCACCAAGCAAGACAGAGGCTTCAAGCTGTGCTGCAGACTCCCCAGCATTTTGTGGGTTCCCAGGCTCCCAATCCAACATGAGTGGTTGAGCCTCAGTGTCACTCTTCTGCCACGTGGCCTCGTGTATCACATGTGTGTGCCTGGCAGATGAGCCAGTGCTGCTGGGCAATGGGGCAACAGCTGCCCAGCCAGGCACTCAGCTCCCCAAGGTACAGCTGCTTGGTTTGGGCCACCCTGACCTCAAATGTTGGAGCATTTTTCCCTTAGTTTCTGTAAGATTTCCAATGGAGAGACAATGTGCTTTGAGAGGCAAATGGCTAATGCAGATATTACCTAGTGACACATACATGTTATTCCAGTGTCATCATAGACATCTGGCTGCAATGCAGCTGAGACAGCCTGAAGCACAACTGCTAAATAGCAACAACATGAGCAAAAGCTGAGTGATGCACGCCAAGAACAGAATTACCCTTGCCACGTGGCACAGCCCCTATACTTTGCAATATTCTTCCAGTCATATGAATCACATTAAAGAGACAGAAGTTAAGTAAGCTTTTAGTTCAGTGAGAACATTGGAAATACACAACAGCATATGAGCTCCTGAGGACACTGTTTGGGTTTGAATTTTCTGTCTTTAGTTGTCAGCATCTCAAAACAGGCACTAAAATGTCAGATCAAATGGTTCTTCTCAACTCCTGGTTTCTGCATGATTTCAAAGCAGGTGCAAAATTTCCAGCATGAACCTTATGAGATTGGATTCTAACTCCCTCCTTCACTTGGTGACTGAGTAAGATCGACTGTGAGGAAGCCTTTGCACATGGAGATCCCCAGGTCTTGGACCTGTCTTTCAGAACCTAAGTTCCATCAGTCCCTTCCCTGTTGCATTTGCAGCTGCAGAACATCCCTTGGACATTCAAAATTTGCCAGACTCTTCTTCAGAGATTTCTGAACACAGCTAAAACAATGATACAGTTATAAATTTCTGCTCTTGCTTTTTTTTTTCCCTGGCTCCTGAAGATGTAGCACCCTGTGCAATGACTACTTCAAACTCACTCCATTATTTCTGCCAAAAAAAAATCAGAATAAAAATCAGCACCAATCCTGGGAATGTGGATAGAGGCTATGGTTGAGACTGGATTTTTATCTGATTTATCCTAAATGTCTGTTTTAAATCAGAGCATCACTGTCTGATTCTTGGATGTGTGACTATCCACATTACCATTCCAGGTCCCTCAGCACTGGGGAATCTGTGGCCCTGATTTGCTTTTTTTGCTTCTGTGAAATCCTGAAGAAGAAATTTGGGTTTTTCATAGATTCAGCAGCTCAAGCTTTGGGCAGCCTGGAGGTCCACAACACCACTCCTGTTCTCATCCTGCAGATGTATGAAACTGGTCCCACCTACATCTCTGTGGGAATGCAAATTCATGTTTGAGAGATTTGGGCCCATGTTGGTTTTAGAGGCAAGGAGGGGCCAGTGATTGAGGACAGGGATGAGACTGTGGGTCACACATACATTTTGGTTGAAGTTTCACATAAATCACAGATTCATAGAATCATTAGGGTTGGAAAAGGTCTCCAAGATCATCAAGTCCAACCTTCTGCCCAACACCTCCATGACCACTAGACCATGTCATGAAGTGCCACATCTACTAGTTGTTTTTTTTAACACCTCCAGGGATGGTGAATCATGTTTGTTTCTTTTCTTCTCCCCATCAGGTAGATGTGTTTTTACATAGGTATCAATGAATAGATTTGTAATAGATTGTAACTCGGTTCTTTATTTACACAGACACTACAGAATCTGTGGTACCTCCATGCTTCTGCCTCAACGGTGGCATCTGTCGGGATGGAGCCTGTGTGTGCCCAGACAAGTGGGTGGGATCTCGTTGTGAAATAGGTCAGTATGAGCTGGGCAGTGTGGGCATCTGGAACCCCTCCACCATAAGAGGCCCCTGATTTTCCCTCCCCACTTCTCCTTGCTGTGACCTGCTCAGCAGGGTGATATCCACAAGAAGTGACGTGGCTCTTCTTGCTAGGTGAGGCCATATGTATCATTCACTCCTGTTGCTCTTTCAAATGAGTAACATGTCTGGGGAAGACATTACAGGCTTCAATTGCCTGTGGCCTGTTTCTCGCCAGTTTGGCTTTTGTTTGAATTCCTCTGTTTGAAGATCACAGCAACCTGAAAATCTGATTCAGACCTCAGTGGTCAGCATTGCTGTGTCTGGATCTTCTAGTGTTTAAGGGACACAATCCAGCTTGCCACCCTGCAGGGCAATGCTTGTCCTCAGGTCCTGCTGCCATTGGTGTTGTGTAAATCAGATTCCTACATGAAGCATGGCACTGGCCTGGTAGTCCCTTCTGCCACAGCACAGCATCTCTGTGCTGCTGTAACTGGAGTGGATGCTCAAAGCTGATGCTGGGAGGGTGTTGGCTCACTGAGGCACGGTATCCCTTGCTCATGCTTTCCAAGCCAACCCACACTGTGCCCAGTGTAACACATAGATATGCCGTCACCTGTCAGCTGCACCTTTGTCAGATGAACTCACAAGTTTGTTCAGAAGGGTGTTGAAAGATCTGCAGCTTATCCAGGAAATTGTTCTTGGTGAAGACTGCTAGGCAGATGGAAACTTCAGGTGTCCCATGTGATTTCCTTTATGACAGGATGGGTAGTACATCCAACAGACAATGACAGATTTGATGGGTTCCTGTGTGGCCTGCCCTAGGTGATCCTCCTTTGGCAGGGGGACTGGACTAGATGATCTCTTCCAACCGCTACCACTCTGTGATTTTGTGGCATATAGGCTAGACAGGTTTTGTAAACTAATTACTTTTGTTCCAATGATGATGGAAAATTTCCACTTGGCTCATATTTTGTTCTTTTTGTACATATAGACATGGTTACTTTCCTACTTTCCTTCACAGGTCATAAAAAAGGGCTTGGTTTTCTTCCTATTTATGGTTTGTTTAAATTCTGGAGCAATTCTACTGAAGTCAGAACATTTGCAATAATTTGAGGTTTGCACTGGTGGGGCAAAAAGAATTTCAGATGGACTCTCTTTTATAAGTCCAAAACCAAGTAGACATAACATATATACATATGTTTTATGTATATGTATGTATATATATAAAACATATATATACATACATATACATAACATACATATATATACACATATATGTATATAAAACCAGATGCATATATAAACCAGCTCAAAGCACTTTCAGATCAAAGCCTAGATAAATAGAAAGATGAAAAATACATCTTGAATAGGTACTCATGTATGAATGCATGCTATGCAACTTATTCCTGGCTTTCATCTGTCAGAAGGAAGGCAGAATCACCACAAAAGTATTAAAATCCATGAGTGTAGACAGCATCCATTCAAGACTGCTGAAAGACCTGGCCAGTGTCACTTGGGGCCTGCTATCTGTCCCTAGTGGTGATCAAGGGAAGACACAAAGAACTGGAAAACCTTCAAGAAAGGCAAGGAAGAGAACTATCTCAGGCCCTAGAAATGTTACAGAGCATGTCCTTGTGGAGTCCATTTCAATACATGTGAAAGATAATCTGGAACAGCAAGGATTTACAAAAGGCAGGTTACATCTGACTATTCTGTTTTGTGTATGAAATAACTGGACAACAGAAGAGCAGCAGAAGTAATAGACCTTGCCTTTAGAGATGCCTTTGACACCATCTCCCTCAGCATTCTTGTCTGGTAGGTGAAGATGAACAGGCTGAGTGAATGAACCGTTTTCCAGGTTGAAATTTAACAGCTAGGCTCAAAGGGTAGTGATCAGTGACTTGACTGAAATATTCAAAAAGTAGAGTAACCTGCTGGTCAACACTAGGGCTGGTATCATTTGATGTCTTGACCTGACTCAGAGAGCGGAATGGTGACACAGCACACCTCCTCAGCTAATCTGCAGGTAATTCTCAACTTGGGGTGGAACAGAGGTCATATTGACAGAGTTAACAACAGAGTTTCAATGCAGAAGAACCTTAGAACCTTGATCTTCACGCCAGGGACATTGGTACAGACCAGGAACTTGATGGCTGTGAGCAGCCCTGCTGGAAAGTACCTGAGAGTGACAGTGGACATGAAGTGGAGCCAACAGCAGAAGTTCGTTGAAAACAAGGCAGGGTGGCTGTTTGCTCTGTGTAGGGAGACAGGTTGACAGACACTCTAACCCTCCTCTTCCTAGCATTGGTGAAGCACCACCAGGAAATCCATGCTTAGTTTTGCCTCTTGCACTCCAGGCTAAAAAGACTTGGAGAAGCTGGAAAGGGTCCCACAAGGTGCAGTGAGGATGGTAAGGGGCCTAGAACAGGTAGCCTGTAGGAAACATTAGCAGGAGATGGGCTTATTCAGTGTGGTGTAGAGGAGGCAGAGGGTAGAGCTAAGAGCAACCTCCAGGTAACTGAGTGGGAGTTGCAAGGACTGTCAAATCCAAACTCTTCTTGGTACCACCAGAATATAAAGTAAGGGCAGCAGTCATGAATTGCAGTCTGAGAGACTGAAATTGAGTATGAAGAGAAATGTTTTGGTTGAAAATAAGCGTGTTACTGGAACACATTTCCTACTGAAGATGTGGTACTCTCTTTGGCCCAGATGCCCTCCAGATGTTCCTGCCACCTCACATTTTTGAGATACCTCATCCTGCTAATAACCTCCTGGCAAGTCAGGTTCACATATGGTGCTGTAAGGCAGATCTAATCTTTGCAGACTCACGTGCCCTTACTTGTTCATAACTATTTCCTGGATGGCATCATGAGAAGTGTAGCCAGCAGGTTGAGGAAGGTGAGTCTCCCCCTCTACACCTCTCTCATGAGACCCCACCTGGAGTATTGTGTCCAGTTCTGGAACCCCTATTACAGGAAGGATATAGATGTGCTGGAACATGTCCACAGGAAGGGCCACGAGGATGATCAGAGGGCTGGAGCACTTCTCCTATGGAGACAGGCTGAGAGAGCTGGGGTTGTTCTGTTTGGAGGAGAGAATACTCCAAGGAGACCTTAATTGTGGCCTTCCAGTATCTGAAGGGGGCCTACAAGAAAGCTGGTGAGGGACTTTTGGGGATATTGGGTAGTGATAGAACTAGAGGGAAAAGGTCCAAAATAGAGGAGGGTAGATTTAGATTAGATGCTAGGAAGAAGTGGTGGTGAGACACTGGAACAGGTTGCCCAGGGAGGTGGTAGAAGCCCCATCCCTGGAAGTCCTTAAGGCCAGGCTGACGTGGCTCTGGACAACTTAATCTAGTGGCAGGTGTTCCTGCCCATAGCAGAGGGGTTGGAACTAGACAATCCTTGAGGTGCCTTCCATCCATGATAATTCTGTGATTCCTGTAGTAGGAAAGTATTATCATGTCATGGGAAACTGTGACCCTATAGAAAACAATTTGTCTTAGCAGGGAAGCCCATGTCAGAACATGGAGAACACTTGAGGTCTCCTGAACCCCTGCTCAGGGGTACTCGTCTTTGACTCAGTCCTATTAATGAGACAGAGCCAGATGAATGAGACACAGCCAGATGAAATGTTGTCCAAATTAGCAAAAGTCAGCAAAACCAGAACGTTGCATGGCCTAAGACGAAGCAAAAATGTCCTGCCTGTGTGCTGCAGTGGTTTTTTTAAGTGCTTGTAGCAAGGTAAATTGTGCTAACTTACAGCAACATGGTATGACATGAGAATTGTAGAATCACAGAATGATAGAATCTTAGAATGCATTGGGTTGGAAGGGAACCTCACAGGTCATCCTGTCCAACCCTGCTGCAGTGAGCAGGGACATCTCCAACTAGATCAGGCTGCTTAGGGCCCCATCAAGTTTGACTTTGAATGTTTTCAGGGGTTGGGCCTCTATTACCACACCTCTGGGCAACCTATTCCAGTATTTCACTATGCTCATTGACAACTTCCTCCTAATGTCCAATCTAAATCTACCCTGTTCTAGTTTAAAACCATTGCCCCTATTTAACAGGCTGCTGTGCTGAGTCAAGCCACAGGTCCACCGAGCTCATCATCCTGCCTTCAGACATAGCCAGGACCAGGTGCTTAGACAGGATGTGGGGTTTGGGGTGGTCACCCTGTTTTGTTCCAGCATGCAGCAGGGCAGTGGCTACCTGTGCCAGAAGACACATCCAACCTGTCATGGTTCAGTCACCAAAGGACCATCTCCAATTATGCAAACCCCATATGGAGCAACAGTATATTTTCATCCCCTACTGTATTCTGTGTATTTTCTACGACCAGGGCAATGGAAACAGGAGAAATGATAAAAAGTATGGGCTTTTAGGGTTTCAGTGACTTCATCGATATCAGTTGCAGCTGCTCATCAGCATGGGCTTAAATAAAATCTACCCAACTGCTTTTATTTCCTTTAGAGTAAAAGATTCAATGAGCTACTGTTGTTCCAATATTATTTTAGTTTTGAAAATTGATCCCTGTACTAAAAATATTTGACCTGGATGCATTTTTCTTTTCCTCCTGTGCAGTTAATTTCTGTGAAGCCAGTACTTACACACTGAATATTTCTGGAAGTGTTATACAAACCCTTACTTTTGGAGAGATTATAGTGGGTAGATATGGCAACTCTGAAGAGAAATGCGAACCTGATACTGTGAATGGTGAGTGTTTCTTTCCTTTCACTTCTGCTTCCCAAAAGTAAAGTTTGTGAAATATTATTACACCAGTTGAGAGGTTGATATTTGAAGACAGAACAGCATAGAACCAGAGCATTAGTGAGGTTGGAAGAGACCTTTGTGGTCATCAAGTCCAACTGCTCATCTAGAGCTCATGATCCCACCACTACTGCTAAGCTACTATTGCTAAACCATGTCCCTCAGCATCACATCCATGTGTCTTTTAAATACCTCCAGGGATGGTGATTCCATCTTGAGGCTTAGTAACCTTTATTGTGAAGAATTTTTTCCTAATATCCAAGCTGAACCTTCCCTGACATAAGCAGAGGCATAGCTCAGTCAACAGGAGAGCAGACCTTTCCACAGAGCTATCTAGCTCAAATGCAGAGAATTTAAGGTATGCACCACAAATTGTATTTGTGTCTGTCTGAGACTGGGCTGGGAGTCAGTTAATACTTGCTCCTGAACAGCCTTTCAATAGCAAAATAATCTAGCTTACTATTTATCATTAGGATTCAGGACTCTTTAACTGTGTGTGGTAGGTTGAGAGAGGGTCTAGCTCTCTCTCCTCCACAGAGTAAGAAACCACAGCTAACCCAGTCAGAGGAGCAAAGCTATATATTTATAAGCATATATGGAAGGCAGGTTATATATAACACAATATATACAGGTATTTACAATATATACACAGAAATATACAGCAAAGATAAATAACACAACAAAAATCCCTCCCCGAGGAGGGATCCCCTCCCTATAACCCCCTCTCTCCCCCCCCACCTCCCTTTTTTCCCAAAAAGGGGTTAGAGAGAAAGAAAGGCAAGTTATTAAGGGAAAGAATCGTTATAAAGCTTTCAAAAGCCCATGCAGGATTAGTTTTTGCTTATCTGAAGGCCAACTCCAGCTAGTTCGTGAAGAAGCAGGCAGGGAGAACAGGCTGAAACCCAAACTCCCCCAACTCCCAAACCAAACTGAACTGAGAGAAAAAAAAATTCCAACTGCTTTACAATTTAAAGTTGCATTTTATCCATCCACCAATGAAATTCGTTTAGAATATCAGAATGTTTTTGTTCTAGTACCGAAAACATTTAGCCAGAGTGTCCCAGCACTGTTTGTTCCTAAGGGCACAGCCTCAAACAGTCACACTGTGGTTCCATGAACTGTCTCAGCTTTCAGAGACCTTGTAGAGGCATTAAGTGTTGCACAGTTGCTTCATGTGCCCTTTGCGTTCCTCTCCGAACATCTGAACTGTGTTTGTCAGGTCATGACAAAAAGCCTTTTAGGTAGCTCAGTGATGATATCTATGTCTTGTGTATAAGAGGTATCTTTCTGCAGCTCTAGAGTAACTAAACCTTTATGAATTTGGCATGAATGTCAGCCACTCTGACAAGATAAGACACGTGTCCTAAAAAGTAGTTAAATGATGGATGGTCACTTGAAGCAGTGAAAGACAAATATTTTACATGCAAACAGAAAATAGCACTGGATACAGTGTCATACCTACAGTACAGGTTTAATTCCTAGTGAGGTCATGTGTAGGGGAGGCAGTGCTGTTTCACTAAATATGTATCTTTCTGCTTTGACAAACCTCCAGGTAACATTTCCATAGCCATCCGGCTGTGCTCCAGAGAAGGGACAACCCCTACTTTACAGCCCCCTCAAATTCTCAACTGTAACGAAAATCTCGACTCTCTAGCATCACAGGTAATCTTAAATTGCTATTCAAACAGTGTCTGAGATTCTGCATCATCCCAAGGGGGAAAAAAAAAAAAAAAAAAAGACAGAAATTGAGGTGGGGCATAGATATGTGATCCATTTCTTTAAGCTTTGCAAAGCCAGATGAATGATCAGAGCATTTTTTCCATGGCTTTCTCAGCATGTGCCTGCTTTCAAATGGTCTGAATTTCCCGTGGTGATTATTTGATCTTGCTTGGTGTGGTGGTTTGAAAATTTCTCCCCAACATGCAATTGCCAGACCAGCTCAGTTAGAATGTGAATGGAGCTGGATTTAGAAGCAAAACTACAACCTAGAAATGAAATGAATGTGTACAAAATACACAATGTGTAATACTTACGTGTATTCACAGTTTATAAACAACACAAGAACTTCCCTGGACAAACCAGTGGACTACTGATAGCATCCTCCTCCCTCCTCCCTTTCCTACCCTCCTGTACATGGGACAAGAGAGAGAGCAGAGAGTTGCTGCTAGTTACTCAACCACAACAAGAATGCATTCAAAGTCAGCAAAGCCAGCAGAAGCACAAGTTAGTGTCTCCCAGAGCAAGGAAGCCAAAAAGAGAGAGAGAAGTCAGTTTAAAAACTAACTTTTATGTTAGGTATTTGTCCAGTGGGACTATTTAGACCTTATCTTTCTTTTTACATCCAATGGTGATTTATTTACATTCTACTACTCTCTGTTCAAGACCTGGGAAAAAATTTTCTAGGCACAGCATAAAGCTATCACACTTGGAAGGCCACAAAGATGATCCAAGGGCTGGAGCACCTCTGCTGTGAGGATAGGCTGAGTGTTGTTCAGCCTAGAGAAGACTCCGCAGGGACCTTATCACTGCCTTCCAATACCTAAAGTGATCCTACAGGAAGGCTGTAGAGGGACTTTTCATAAGGGTGTCTAGCACTAGGACAAGGGGGAAAGGTTTTAAGCTGAGGGAGAGTAGGTTTAGGTTGGACCTTAGGAAGTTCTTCAGTATGAGGGTAGAGTGACTCTGGAACAGGAGTTTGTGGATACCTCCTGTCTGGGGGTGTTCAAGGCCAGGTTGGATGAGGCATGGACATAAGTGGCATGGGGGAAGAAAGTGATGATGATACCAACACATTAAGAAGGATTAAGAGCAAAACCTTTCAGTTCAGTCCTGTGATCATATGAGAATAGACAAAACAATTCTGTCCCTCAGGAATTCTAATTCAAATTCTCTTGTATGAATGACAAACTCTTCCTGATAAAACCCATAACCCCCTAAGCCCTGCTTTAAAGCTTAGGTCTGCCATATCTATAAAACATGGAGAGATGAACGTGACTAAACACATTACAGACAATGACTGCTTCTCTTCTTCTGTGCTTTATTTCCTTATCTCTACTCCCAACTAAAACAAACCAAAACAAAACAAAAACCCCACAAACAAACAAACATCTACAGTCCCTTTCAAAAAGAGAGGCCTCTTTCATCATGCATTTTTATTTGATTACTGTACATTCAATGCAATGTTTCACTTGCCTGAATCTTTTCATGGGGTATCTTTGAGTTCAAGCTAGTATTTTCCCATTACACAGCCTTCACTAAATGGATTAAATGTCAAACCAATATTAGTAGTAGCTATTTCTAATACTAATAAGAATCAACATAAGGTTGCAATATAATGCCCTCAAGTTGTGCCAGTGGAGGTTCAGGTTGGGTATTAGAAAACATTTCTTCACAGAAAGGGTTATCAAGCATTGGAACAGGCTGCCAGGGTGAAGCCATCATCCCTGGAGTTATTTAAAATACACATGGATGTGGTGCTTAAGGACATAGTTTAGTGGTGGAGGCTTAGCAGTAGTAGTGGGATTGTGAGCTCTAGGCAAGCAGTTGGACTTGACGCTCTCAAAGGTCTCTTCCAACCTCAACAGTTACATAATTCTGTGGTTCTAACACAAGGTTACTCTGCTGCCATTAGTAACTTGGGATTTTATTCTGAGTCCTGCTGCCATCTAGTGAGCCCAGGGCAGCTCTAGGTGCAAAGGGGAATGGCAGGAAACAGAAGGAGGAGGTGTCCAAGTGAACCAGAGCCCAGGTTTAAAAGGATGTTATTCCTTCAAAATAAAAATATTTACTTTGAATACAAGGTAATGCTAAAAGTCAGAAGTAAGAACAGTGAAAATAGGTGTTCATGATGGGCTTTGTTCAGGGTGCACATGCAGATGGTTTCAAGATGGTTCAATACCATCTCCTGTATTTATAAATGCTAATTTCCTTCCTCTCTATGCAATATATTCACCTTTCCTGTCATTCCGAGCTTTAAAGTTGCATGACTGAATTAATCTTGATTTTGATAGCTTCCCAACAAGTGATAGGATGAGAGGAAATGGACTTAGGTTGCACTAGGGGAGGTTTAGATGGGATATTTGGGAAAAAATTGTCACTGTAAGGGTCATCAGGTGCTGGAACAGACTTCCCAGGGAAGCAGTGGAGACAACATCCCTGGAAGTGTTTAAAAGACATTTTGATGAGGAGCCCAGGGACATGGTCTAGGAGTTGTGTACAGGGAGATGTTAGGTTATGGTTGGACTTGATCTTAATGTGTTTTCTAACCAGGTGATTCTGTGATCCTGTGTGAAAGGGGAGGTCCTGATGATGTCTAGAGCTTCCTGAAGGCAAGGTGTGGAGAACAATGGGGCCAGGCTTTTCTTTGAGGTTTTTGATTTTAGGATTAGTGGCAATGGAGAAAAGTGGCCGTGTGGGAAATTTGAATTAGATAAGTGAACATTATTCCCCTTGAAGCTGATCAAACATAAGCAGGTTTCTGAGGAACATTGTGGATATTCAAAGTAAGCCCCTCAGCAGCATGGTCTTCCCTCCTCTGCTGGGCTAGGGGATTTCCAGGGCTCCCTTCCAACCCAAGCTATTCCATGAGTCCATTATATCACCCCCAAGGGAGAGTTTGCACAAACAGAAACAATTTAGACAACCAATTCCTTGTACATTTTGAGTTTATGTGAGAATGCTCTTCTCCCTCTTCTCATTTTCTTTCTGTTGAATGGCACTGTGGTTTTGGCATTTTCCTAACAGGTTGAAACTGCAGACTCCAGCAATGTTTCAGCTATTGCAAGTAACACCCAAATCCTCACCTCCAGGCCAGACCAACTGAACACACAGAACATCTCTGCTGCTGCAAACATCGCAGTGCAGATCATAAATAAGCCAAGTGTTTCAGAAGATACTCAGGTGAGACTTACTAAGAATAAAAGAACACTTCTGTAGCAAAACAGCACTGTAGTTGTTCAATATTTGAGACATCTGTTCTGTCCCTCTTCTATCAGCAGAAGTAACACTCTCTTTCCTCTTTACTGTACACAGCACTGCAAACCAATGCATTTATTTTACCATTTATCAGGGTTCATAGAATCATCATAGAATACTTTGAGTTGGAAAGGATTTTAAAGATCATCTAGCTCCAACCCCCCTGATGTGGGCATGGACACCAGATTGCTCAAGGCTCTCCCAGCCTGGCCTTCAACACCTCCAGGGAGGGGGCATCCACAACATCCCTGGGCAACCTGTTCCAGAGTCTCACTACCTTCACTATAAAGAATTTCTTCCTGATATCCAGTCTAAATCTACCATCTTCCATTCTCCCTTGTCCTGTCACAACAAGCCTTTGTAAAAAGTCCCTCCCCAGATTCCCTGTAGGCCCCCTTCAGGTACTGGAAGGCCACTATAAGGTGTCCCCAGAGCCTTCTCTTCTCCAGGCTGAGCAGCCCCAAATGCCTCAGCCTAGCCTCATAGGAGACGTGCTCCAGCCCTCTGATAATCATTGTGGCCCTCCTCTGGACCCTCTCCAACAGATCCTTGTCCTTCTTGTGCTGGGGGCCCCAGAGCTGGACACAGAACTAATCATGAGGTCTCACCAGAACAGAGGGTTCCCTTACCTACCGGCTATAAAATCATAAAATCAATAAGGTTGGAAAAGACCTCAAAGATCATCAAGTCCAACCTGTCACCCCTTCTTCCCTGTAATGTAAAATGGTTTAGTTGGACACTAACAAAAAGGTGTCCCACCTCATTTACCTGCAAACTTACTTCAAGTGTGGTCAGCTGCTGGCTGATCTTAAAGACAGTTTTTAGATAAATACAAAACTCGGCACCAGATCTTTGCTAGGAATGCTCAGCTGAAACAAATCCAATACTGACACCTTCGCTTCTTGATGCAGCACACAGCTGAGATTTTTTGGCTGCCAGTGCACATTGTGCCTCATCAGCCAGCACCTTCAAATCCCTCCCTGCACTCTGAGAAGGCTGCTCTCAACCCACCCACATGCAGGACTTTGCACTTTCCCATGTTGAACTTCAAGAGGTTGGCATGGGCCTGCCTCTCCAATTATTTCAGTGGTCTTGAGTGGAATCACTGCAGAGTCAGATCTGAGAGCTGAATGTAAATTTGTTTCTTATCAGCTGTTTGCATATATCTGGAATTCTAATGTGAGCATCATTTGATGTTTAAGTCAGTGATTTCACTCTTCGTGTTTAAATGAATTAAAGTGTGGTGTTTATGAAGCCATTGGTGAAAAAGCTGCCTTCTCTAGCATGGCATCCTGAGCTTTGTTTACACTCCTGTGTGTGTGGCTCTAAACATACTTATTAAGTGTTCTTACTTTGTCCATCCCCATGTGGTGATTTATTTCAATTCCTTTAAATATTGCCCTTTTTTTCTGCTTTTCTCAGACATCTGTGGCAGTAATGGCTACAGTGAGTCAACTGTTGGATGCCAATGAAACAGAATTCAACAACAATGATCTTCTCAATGTTACAACCAGGTAATGTTAACTTTTGACATTAATGTATTTTTTTTTTAATGTAGTTAACTGCATTTTCTCTTCTGTTTCAGAATGAAATTGGTTCTTGGAGAAGTCAAAATATTTTTAGCATTAAAACTCCAAGGTGCAATTTTGTTGATTCAGTAGATTTATATCAACATAAACATTTTTGGTTGGATTTTTCTGCTTTGCAGAAAGGATGAGGATAGGGAAGGAAAAGCTGGAGAACCAAATCAGAGAGGAAGCTCAGAAACTGAACCTCTAGCTGTATCTTTACAAATAATGGTAAATTTTATCCCACTTTGTACTCAGCGCTGGTGAGATCACACCTCAAGTATTGTATCCAATTTTGGACACCACAGTATAAGAAAGACATTGAGGTGCTGGGGTGGGTCAAGAGAAGGGCAGCAAAGCTGATGAGGGATTTAAAGAGCATGTCTTATGAGGAGAGGCTGAGGGAGCTGGGATTGTTTAGCCTGAAGGAGGCTAAGAGGAGACTTTGTTGCTTTCTACAGCTACGTGAAAGGAGGCTGTAGTGAGGCTGGTGTTGCCGCCTTCTCCCAAGTAACTGTCACCCAGACAAGAGGAAATGGCCTCGTGTTGTTGTAGGGAAAGATTAGGTTAGATATTAGGAAAAATTTCATCATTGAAAGAGTGGTCAGGCATTGGAACAAGCTGCCCAGGGAGGTGGTGGAGTCACTGTCCCTGGAGGTGTTAAAATCAACACATGTGACATTTTGGGACGTGGTCTAGTGGTCATGGAGGTGCTGGGGAGAAGATTGGACTTTATGACCTTAGAGATCTTTTCCAGCCTTAATGATTCTATGATTCACTGCAGCCTCACAAAAACAATGGAGGAATTTTGTTTGACAGTTAACATCTCGCAGCCCAATGTTGCAATTCAGTCTGCCCCACTGAAATCAAATTTCTCTACAATTCTGTTTTCAGCACAGAGAGGTGAGTCTATATGTATTGTTAGATTTACCTGGGCAAGCTGTTATGGAGTGCCCCACCAATCTTAATGCATTCCACTGCTAATTTTGCAGATACCTCACTGGGATATTATCAGTCAACAAAACTTGAAATAAAGGAAAATGCCCCTGGGCTTATTGATGACCTCAGTACTGAAGTTCAGATACTGCTCAACATTTCAAATAACAGTAAGTTCTTTCTCCTACTCAAAACCATGCCTGAGAAAATTTGGATTGAATATTCACTAAAAATCTCCATTGTCAAAAAAAAACCCTCTTAGCCAATATAAATGATTACATGTTGGTTTTTTATGCATGCTGATGCCGTATGGTGGTACAAGAAATGCACATGTCAAATGAGCCTGATAATCTTATTTAAAGATTAATGCATTAGCAGCCAGAATACATTCAGTGCTTGGGACTTTACCACTCTTTTTTTTGTTTGTTTTCTGAGATGGATAATGTAACAAATCTTTGAGCATACCTATAAAGAAATCAGTATCCAGATCAAATACATAAGTACCTTGCATGAAATTCAAAGACATCATTTGTTTCAGCTGAAATCACTGCTGGTGTAAGGTCACAGACAGAATGTGCCTGACACATCCTCACACCTACACATTGGAACAGTCTTTCATGGTCAGACAGGATTTCTCCAGATACTCATACTCTCTGCAGTGCTCAGAGGAGAAATTGGTGCTTTCCAGGAGGGAAAAATAGTTCCTCCTCTTCATTTTGTTGGACTGGGCCTTGAGCAACCTGGTCTAGCAGAAGGTGTCCCTGCCCATGATAGGGTGTTGGAAACAGGTGATCTTTAAGGTCCCTTCCAACCCAAACCATTATATGATTCTACGATTCTGTGATTGCTGCAGAAGCTGATTGTCTTGGGGGAGCTGAGCTTTGGACCTCTGCATTTCTATGACATGCTAATAACCACATGAGTTTCAGACTGTGCATCTGAAACCAGCAGATTTGTCCTCAGTCTCTCTGTGTAATAACAGTAACACAAAGACATCACAGCACAAGAGTGTAGACACCATAATGCTAACATTTCAGAAGAGGAGGCTGAGGGGAGACCTCATTGCCCTCTGCAACTACCTCGAAGGTTGGCGTGAGCCCCTGACCAGACCTTCTTTCTTAGTACAAGGTTTAGAGGGGATTGGACATGGCACTTGGTGCCATGGTTTAGTCATGAGGTCTGTGGTGACAGGTTGGACTTGATCTTTGAGGTCTCTTCCAACCTTGGTGATTCTGTGATACTAGGGAAAAATTTCTTCACAGAAAGGGTTTATCAATCATTGGAACAGGCTGCCCAGGGAAGTGGTAGAATCACTATTAGTCATGAGGTCTGTGGTGACAGGTTGGACTTGATGATCTTTGAGGTCTTTTCCAACCTTATTGATTGTATGGTTCCATGATTCTATGATATCTGCTATTCTTTTCTGTTTTCCTTGTGAAGGTTTATCAGACAATGGAAGAGTTGGCTTTATCCTGTATCAAAATGACAAATTCTTCCAGTCAAGGATTTATCAGAGTCACAGTAGCGTCTCTAAACAAATTGTCTCTGGTAACATTGATGGTGGAAGAACAAGCAGTGTTGAAATAGCCTTCAGTCCCAAGGTAAAACTCCATAAGAAATGCCTTTTTCAGTTTGAATCACAGGCTACACCTACTATACTACCAGTCTTCAGTACTTAGGAAGACCCAAGCAGAGAGATATTTCTGACAAGAAGCTGTTGAGAGAGTTTGTAGTGTATAAAGGTCACATGAGTGAAGTTTGCCTAGATAACATGGTATAGAAAACAAACATTTGTATTTACCACTTGATGTTATTAATGCAGTACAGCCAAACAAGGATGTCTGAAAGCAAAATTGTATCCCATGCAAAATTATAGGTGCATTTGTCCTAGGGTAGATTAGTCCTAAATCATAAATGAAACCAGCCAGGTCCCTGGGAGACAATTTCTCTTTCCAGAATCATAGAATGGTTTGAATTGGAAGGGACCTTAAAGATCATCTAGATGATCCTAGATCACACTTAAGTGATCTAGGAAATATCTCATTTCTAAGGAAATCTCTAAAACAAGCTTGGGATTTATCTCTTCACTTCTACTTTTATTCCTCACTCTTAGCGGAAATACCTAGTGCTGTGAATAGTAGCTTTCACTACTTATCTGTGCTTTGAGCTGCTTGTTGTTTATTAAAAAGCATTTCTAATTGAAGTATGTTGTCCAAAAATGGCTGCATGCAGTTTGGCATATGACTACATGAGGTGCTGTGCTACAGGAGAGGAGGCGGTGGTCCATGGTATTTATTGTTGTTTGCTTCCTCTTACACTATGGGTTCAGCCCTGGCTGGCAGCAATTTCATGCCATTAGTATCTGAAAGCTGTTTTCTGGCTTATACAGAATTCATTTGGGGGCTATTTAATGCCTCATCAATGTGCATCTGAAAGGTAACTGTCTGAATAATTCACAGAAATAGGTAATTTCATTGGCAATCTTGACTAAGAAAGGTACACGATGTAAGTTCACAATGCCACATTGTGCTATTATTGATATTATTCATAAGGTTTACTGGAAACCCTGTAAATCCCTTAGTAGCTGTCAGCTCCCCTTCCAGAGGACAGTTTTCAGTACATGCTGTTTGTTGGTGCACATCTGTTTACGTTTGTGTAGCCACTTTTCCTTCTTGCACTCCCAATTTGCAGTACAACACGTCTGAACTGAAACTGCACGATCATGCCTGTGTCTTTTGGGACTATGCTGTCAATGACTGGAGCACCGCTGGCTGTGCCAAAGGAAGAGACCAGTTCTTGAGATGCAGGTGTAATCACACTACTAACTTTGCTGTCCTGATGGTAGGGTGTTGTCCTTTTTTTTTGAATGGGAAAAGGTTGGGTTTTCTTTGTCATTTCACATGATCATAGAATCGCCATTTTGGAAGAGACCTTAAGATCATTGTGTCTGACCATAATCTAACATCTCCCTGTACACATCTCCTAGACCATGTCCCTAAGCTCTTCATATAGCTATCTTTCAAACACCTCCAGGAATGGTGACTCCACCACCTCCCTGGGCAGCTTATTCCAGTTCCCAGTGATCCTTTTGGAGAAGAAATATTTTCTATTATCCAATCTAAACCTCCCCTGGGGCAACTTGAGAACATTTCCTCTGGTCATATCACTTATTACCTGGGAGAAGAGGTCAGTCCCCACCTTGCTGCAAGCTCCTTTCATGTAGTTGAGGAGAGCAATGAGGTTTTCCCTCAGCCTCCTCTTCTTCAGGCTGAACAACCCCAGGTCCCTCAGCCACTCCTCATAAGACTTATGTTGAAGACTGACCACCAGCCGTGTTGCCCTTCTGAACAAGCATTTATTTGGTTGTTTTCTAGGGTAAGACCAGCATGCCAATGTAAGGGCTTATGCACACACTTACAAGTCATAGGAGCTTAAGCTGACCCCACATTCTTGTTTCTGACCTGTGGCAAAGCTGGCAAATTGGGGCAAACAAGCTGTCCCCAGACTTCTGGAAAGGCAAATATATTGTCAAGTCCCAGCTTCCATTATGTCAGTGCTTCTTTTTACTCTCTCTTCATAGAATAGCATTTGACATTTGCAGTATTTACTTTTTTCTGTATTTCCCTTTATCTTATGCATGTCCTCATCACACAAAATGACTATATTCTAGAGAAGATTTTGCAAAGACAACAGTATTTTCTGTTTCACTGGATACATTGACATTTACTTTTTGCTTTATTGTCACTATGCAAAGAAAGACTGGCTTCAATTTTTAATTCCTCATAAGATCTTGCCTTAGACCTTATCCTCACAAGATAAAATTCAGAATGTACATCAGTATGAAAAGTTACCTATGCTACTTTTTCCATTCTGTGTCACCTTGCATTTTTCTATGAATAATTTAATCTGCTATGTTGTTAAATATTTGATTGACATGAGATATTCAATGTCAAACTTGATGGGGCTGTGGCAACCTATCATAGTATCATAGTATCAGTCAGGGTTGGAAGGGACCACAAGGATCATCTAGTTCCAACCCCCCTGCCATGGGCAGGGACACCCCACACTAGATCAGGCTGGCCAGAGCCTCATCCAGCCTGGTCTTAAACACCTCCAGGGATGGCGCCCCAACCACCTCCCTGGACAACCCATTCCAGGGCTTCACCACTCTCACATCCAGCCTGAATCTCCCCACCTCCAGCTTCATTCCATTCCCCCTAGTCCTATCACTACCTGAGATCCTGAGAAGTCCCTCCCCAGCCTTCTTTGTAGGCCCCCTTCAGATACTGGAAGGCCACAATTAGGTCACCTCAAAGCCTTCTCTTCTCCAGACTGAACAGCCCCAACTCCCTCAGTCTGTTAGAGATGTTCCTGCTCACTGCAGGGAGGTTGGACAACATGGCCTTCAAGGGTCCCTTCCACCCTGATGCATTCTGTGATTCTGTGATCTGTGACATTATTAAGTGGGTTTTTTTGGAGTTCTTCACATACTTCCCTAGTTTTGAGGTCCAGAATAACTTTGTGTGATCTGAAAACTTTGGCAGTGGCTAGCAACAGTCACAACATTACTAAAATACTTTTATTTCCATGAGCAACTAGAAACACAAAATTTAGGAAGAAATGTATCTTATCCTATAACTGCTATAATTTGTTTTCTAGGCCTTTCAGATCAAATATAAATATGCAAAACCTTTGGAGTATATTTCTTACATTGGTGTTGGATTGTCCATGGCTGGTCTGCTCCTTACCATTTTGTTTCAAATATTGACTAGGTAAGAGTGAAGATGTAAAACTGCAAGTATTTTGCATTAAACTACAATATTTTGCTCTGTGTGTAGTTTGAGGAAAACAAAGAGGGTAGCCAGTTCAGGACATATTGGAATATTATTAATCATCAAATTTTATATATATATATATATACACATATATATATATAAGAGCTAATCACAGAGCATAGCTTGGGAACTAGGTGTGGCTTACTGGTTAAAAGGAAGACACAAGATGTCTCAGCCGCATCACTTACCTAGATGAAACTTTATCCTTTCTGTTAATGTTAATCTTTTCATGTGAGGATATATGTGTATGACTATTATTCAATAAATTCAGCTTCCAAAACTGTGAGCTTTGAAAAGCAAGAGTGTTACAGACTATGGATAAGCCCAGTATGGTAAAAGATTGAGTCTTTTGTAGGAAGCCCTGGGCATAACCACTAACAAGAAAAATCTTTTCCATCACTTATAACTCACCAGCTATAAGATAACAAGGCAGGCAGTGTGTGCTACTGAGGATCAAGTCAAGCATTGATCCTTTTACACATGGGCTTTCATCACCATGTCTAAACTCCGGGTAATATCCCACAGTGACATTTGTTTCACTGACATACTGGGTAAGAGTGACCAGCCATTTCTCTGGCATTTCATGTCCCTCATTGCCTCACTGATGTCTCTGGTACTAATCTGGTCAGGCAATTAAAAACACAGACTCAGTGCTGTCTTATTGCTACACTGGTCCATGCTACACATTGACGTGTTTAGATCGTCACTCTCGCTTAATACTAGGCTTTAAAAACAGGTAATAGTATTCCACCACCAGGATGGCCACCTTTTTATTCTCCTGAATGCCCTGTACTGGTACTACAATGTCTAAATATTTATCTTTCCTCTAGCCAGTTACCAACATGCCTGTTACAATGGCATTTTCATTTAAGGCTAATCATTTCAGCCCACTGTCTTATCACTTAGATTATGCCTTGCATATCGAAGCACATCTGTTGTTTCTCAGATCCTCTTCTTACTGTCCTATTGAAATGTTACTCCATTTTCTGTTGCTGATTCGATAGTTTCTATACTCTACAAACTTCTGTTTATAAAATGCCTGTGGAGAACAGGTTATTGCAAAGTACCATGATTATGCAGCAATGAAGGTCATGTTCACTGCTTGTGCTACAGGTTTATTGTAAGTGACTTAAATCAAATACAATTAAAGCAATTTCCTTGATGGATAGTCCTGTGATTAACGGTGTCATGTGATTCCCCCTTGATTGAGGAGCAAAGTCATGCTAACAATGAGTTATTGTAGATGTTTGTGTGTTATTGTAGATGATTGTTTCTCATCCTCCTTGCTTTGGAGCAGTTTCATCAGGTCACCGTATCTAAGATTGTAGGAGCTTCCAGAATGCATTTTAAGTGCATTTGATAAGGTAGCATTTGGAAGGGGAGATTTATTATTCTCTTGTAGCTTGAAGAGTGTTTAGAAATACTTGTCTTATGCTGTTTCACTGAAGAAAAGGATTCTAAAAAGAGAAGAGCTGAAGAAAAAACAAACCAAAACATCACCACCAAAAAACCACAAAACAAACCAAACCCAACCAAACCAAACAAAGGAAACTCAAAAAAACCCCAAGAAAACCCCAAAAGCATTCTAACTACTGTTGGAAAAGTCCTAGTCATAAGAAGTGCTGAATATTTTGTTCTGGTTGAAATCAAAGATGATGGATTTGGCAAGTTGTCTGTGAGTAAAGTTGTACAACTCTGCAAACAAGCTATTGCTTTGTTTTCTCTCTGTATTAAAGACTGCAGACTCCAGCTGGCTTTTCATTATCAATAGGAATAAGAGAATGTTTAACAAGTTTTCTTATTTTGCTCTATTTTTTTCTCCTGCACATATTCCTACCAACAGGAGAACTCGAAGGTCGTCTGTAACGTTGACATTAGTGAGTCTCTGTTCCTCTATGCTTATTTTTAACATCATCTTCATCTCTGGAATTGAAAACCAAAATGCCAGGAATCAGAACAGCAATACCAGCAGCTACTACCAGAACTACCTTCCTTACGATGCCACCAGTAACACCTTACTGACATCTGACATAGTAGGTCCTCCTGCAGACTCATGGTGTACAGCTGTGGCTGCTCTACTGCACTATTTTTTGTTGGCAACATTTATGTGGACAGCACTCAATTCTGCACAGCTGTACTTCCTGTTGCTTAGAACCATGAAGCCCCTGCCTGGACACTTCCTTGCAACCGTGTCAATAATTGGATGGGGTAAGATTTAAGGTTGTATATACAGTAACTCTTACCAAAGCATCAGTACATAGTACATTCAGGGAGAGTTGTAAAGGTAGGAGATTACTGAAGAGCAATTATTACTAGTGTCTCTCTGTGTTAGCACAAAGTGATTTAATAAATAATCTCCTGTTACTGCTCACACCATTGGTGTGAATTGAGCTTGTTTTCAACTGTTTTGAAACTGTGCTGCTTTTCAACTGTTCTGATATGGCACTTAAACTGATAGCTTCTTCAGTGGCACAGCAACATACATAGCTCTGTTGTGTGAAGGAGAAATTGTCACAGTAATTAAGACATTCAACAATCTGTTTCTGTCAAGTTAAAAAAGCCTGAAGACATGGTGATTGCATATATGAACATAGATATGAATGCATATGATCACATAAATGAGCCAGCAGTGTACTCAGGTGGCCAAGAAGGCCAATGATCACAGGATCATAGTATCACAGTATCACCAAGGTTGGAAGAGACCTCAAAGATCATCGAGTCCAACCTGTCACCACAGACCTCATGACTAGACCATGGCACCAAGTGCCATGTCCAATCCCCTCTTGAACACCTCCAGGGACGGTGACTCCACCACCTACCTGGGCAGCACATTCCAGTGACGAATGACTCTCTCAGTGAAGAACTTTCTCCTCACCTCGAGCCTAAACCCAGCTTGTATCAGGAACAGTGTGCCAGCAGGTCTAGAGATGTGATTTTTCCCCTGTGCTCAGCACTGGTGAGGCCAC
Organism: Dryobates pubescens; assembly: GCF_014839835.1. Taxonomy (NCBI): domain Eukaryota; kingdom Metazoa; phylum Chordata; class Aves; order Piciformes; family Picidae; genus Dryobates; species Dryobates pubescens. The sequence goes on along the minus strand of NC_071619.1, from coordinate 33,460,254 downwards.
AATAAAGTGATAATATCTCTCCTTTTAATTAGGAATCCCTGCTCTAGTAGTCGCAGTAACACTTGGAGCTACTTACAGAGAAGGAAAAGCTTTAAATTACCGCCAGGAAGAATTGTAAGTTTGTGTACTATTACAACATGTGCATTATTAGACATGCATTACTCTACACTTTTTGTCATAGCTATAATTATCACAATACTAGACTTATTGTTGCTATAGTATTTTGTGTATCTAAGTACTTAGAAAAAAACAAAACTCTTCACTCAAGTTGAACATTCCATATATGAAACTGCAGGATTTAGGGTACTAGATCCACATCAGCCTTGACTCCTCCTGCAAGATCACCTCTGACTTTAAATGGAAGCTGTAGATGCTCTTAGCCTAACTGAAATTCAAGACCTTCCTTTAAGTGCGTAACTTCTTGTCAGCACCTAAACAATTGTCACATTTATTTAAAATCTTTCTGGCCAATGTAAATATATACCTATTTACCCAGAGGGTTTAGCATCAATATTTAAGTGCTCACACACCAAAGCAGGCTACCAGGCTTACAATGTACCTATAATAGTGGATGATACAGAAATAAGGTAGACTTCTTTCAGAAATGTAAATATAACTCCCCTTCCACATGGTGACCATCTTATTATACTTATTTAGGGAGTGTTGATTTTTAACTTGAGATTATTTGGCAATGAACAAAAAAAAATAGAGGTAAAGATTATTGCAGGCTAACTCTCTCCTCCTGTAGTTGCTTCTGGTTTTGTCTCAGTCTTTATCCATAAGGTCTCTCCTATTACTTTTTAGCTCTATTATAATTTACACTCACAAGATAAATTTGCATAGGGTGGCCAGACACCCATTTAGCTATATTGCACCTTATTATATTTCCCTATGCATTTGAAAAATCACTTTTGCATTCCCCAGAGAAAGAGAAGCATGACTCAAAGCCCTCAGTTCTCAAGGAACAGTTGCCTTCCAGAGATAGGTTAGCTGGACTTGGAAATTCCTAGGAGATCTTTAGGGATGAAAAGTGGAACATTATTTGGGTCTGTTTGTGTATCCTGGATAATGTGTCTGGCAAATCTTTTGAAAAGGCCTCTCTTTGTCTTAAAAGTTGCTGGTTGGCAGCACTGGATCAAAATCGGAATTTCAGTATGCAAAAGCCCATGTTGTGGTCATTCCTCTTGCCAGTCACGTTCATACTCCTGTTTAACATCATTGTCTTCATCAAGATCAGTGTCTCTGTGATATGGAAGAAGAATGAGAATTTGACAAGGTGAGACGGCATAGGACTGCTCAGATCTCTCAGTAAATGTCTCTTGTCTCAGCTCAGTCTCTTGTCACCAGCTCAGTCTCTTGTCACCAGCTTAGATTTTCTCATCAGAAACTCAGATTTTCGATCAATTTTTTTGTGTTAAAGAAATGTACACTTAAAGAAGTCAGAAAATGAAGGCCAGATTGGATGAGTCCTTGAGCAGCCTGGTCTAGTGCAGGGATAGTGCATAGGCAGGGAGGTTGGAACTAGACAATCTTTAAGGCCCCTACTGTGAATGAGTCAGACTTTGTTTGAGTCCATATCAGTCAACATATTTCAGGCGTTTGCCTCATTTTTTTGGTGGCAGTGTTACTCAATTTCAATTTAAATCCACAGAAGTGAGAGCAAATCTGGGTCCAACCAAATGAGAATTATGAATTTCTAACATCAGGCCAGTTGTCTAGGAGATTTGAAGCAAATTTAGTTGCTCAGTTTTACATCAACACTTCATGTATTGTCACAGACTGTCACAAACTCTGTAGTGTTCATTGTATTATTTAAAGGGGATTGCTTTTATTTTTGTTAATCCCACGGAACTGATCTGTTCAACTCAACTTTGTACCATTTTTTCCATTCCTTTTATGTACAATTTTCACAGCTGAAGCAAACAAAATACCTTAGCTCTGACTGTCCTCAGGCTTGAGAGAACCTGAATATCCAAATGTCGCTAGCAGTTTATTCTTGTATAGAAAACTGAAGTTATAAGCAATCTAAAGAGCTTATAATAGCCAACATGCAATTTTCAGTACTTTTTGTTCCCTTGGTGAACCTCAATTTTTTTTTGCTAAAGAAAGCAACATTCAAGCTATGTAATCCAAACAGATTATTCTGATGAACTTGGTTAGATTTCTGTTTCTGGATTTCTTTTCTGGATTTTATCTCTGACTAGCACATCAAACAAATGTCAAGAGGTGTATGTCCTCAACTCACCTGAATAACACATCTTTGTGACATAGCCCTAAATAAACAGAAAGTTCAAAGCTCAAAAAGATGTTAAATGGTATAGAGAAAGACTTAATGACTCTTGTGTGTGTGTGTGTGTGCTTCTAGGAACAAAAGTGATTCATTTATGAAAAAGGCAATTGGCACTATCTCTATCGTGGTAGTGCTTGGAATCACCTGGACAGTAGGCTACCTCATGTTAGTCAATCATGAAGAAACAAGTCTTGTTTTCAGCTATCTGTTCTGCATTTTGAATGCTACCCAGGTAAAGTATTTAGCAATTCTGAGACTGAAAACTGAGATAAAGTCATATTTATTTGTTTTATAGCTTGGTATAGCCTGGGAACTTGATGGAAAGCATTTATAGGGGTTCAGAATTTTTGTTGAGAAAGGGATGCTGTCCTTCTGGTCTGTCACATTTAAAACTCATTTCCATTGTGCAAATCAGTGTGGGATTTTATTTCAAGTTCACCACTGAAAATACCTTCCTGTTTGAGTGGCTTCTCTTATACAAAACCATAGATAAAATTATATTCAGAATGAATAGCAGGAAAAAACTTCTGCATCAGCTGTGCGAAAAGAGTCCCAGGGAAGTAACCACAGCTTCATGGCCTAAGATCTTTTGCAGTGATCATGGATAAAAACTCAGGAGACTCCTGATTAATCCTTGAGATCAGAGTTTAGAAATTCTGGTATAGAATTCAGGTATTCTGAAATTCTGAAATCTGATTGAAGTGCTGATAGGGAACACCAGCCACATTTAATGCTTATGGCGTGCTTAAGCAAGCCTTACCTTCATCCTATCTATCAGAAGGTATTAATATGATCCTGTGACATGCTGTCTAACCCATTACAATGCAGAAATGAGGTGACTACAATTCCAGATTCACAGTTACATGGAATAATTTTCCCACTGAAAGCACTTCCTGTATTTCAAGGTATTAATGCCACTGTTAGTGGTTACTGAACATTGTTTTGTGGTTGTTTGTCAAGTCAAATAATATTCATAGATTCATAGAATGGTTTGCATTGGAAAGGACCCTCTGGCTTTGGCAGGGACACCTTCCACTAGACCAGGTTGCTCAAGGCCTCATCAAACCTGGCTCTGAACACCTTCAGGGAGGGGCACTCATGACCTCCTTGGGCAACCTGTCCCAGTGTATCACCATTTTGACTCATCTTTCCTGGGTTTCTCATAAAAAATAATAACTCCACACTTTCATTTACTCTACAGGGACTTCAGATTTGTATTCTGTACACTTTCAGATCACCAATCTTCAAGAAAAACGTTTCCAAAGTGTTTCCTGTTTTCCATGTGCCAGAGGTACCACTGTATCTGCATTCAAAAACGTACTATGTATCAAAATCAAAGGTTGAAAAACATTTACAAGAAACTTTCAGATCAACCCAGACTGTTCCAAAGAATATTTCCTTGTCTACCATCTAAGTGAACTTAGAAATATGTAAATATGTGAAATATAATCCTACTTTTTTTTTTCTCATGGCATATTTTATGTATCTCTCTGAGGTATTTTGAATGATGGACATGCTACTCCAGCCACACATAGCTCAAAACAAATCATAAACCAAGACCACTAGCAGCCCAAAGCTGCTGGACCACACACTAGAAGGACTGTGGAATTGTTAAGTAGCAATGTGGTGCTAGATCCTCTTGGTACTACTTGTACTGCATGCCACTGAGGAAGGAGTTGAGGTTATTCTGGTTTTGTATTCTAGTACAGATGTAGAAAAGTTGCTGTATTTGTGCCCTTCTCATTTTTTCAGACCCGTTGAATCTACCTTATGCTCTGTAGCTCTCTTCTCCCACTTATAAGGACAATTTCAATTTAAATAGAACCCAAAAGGTAAATCAACAAACAGCACTCCAAATTCTACTTAGTAGTTTGGCTTTGGCTCCAAATTCTACTTAGTAGTTCTAATATGTTGGCTTGCTCTTTTCAGAAGAAAATCTGTATCTCACAATGTTCTTTTAGACTTCCCAGCTAAAACATGTTCACTATAAGTGGTAACTAGACAAAATCCCATTCTGTCCTGTGAGAGGAAAAATGGCAGAGAAATTTAGATGTGTAATTAAACACCCCTTTATTTCTTAGTTCTATTCTCTGAACAAATATTTTTGTATGTTTTACTGTCTCTGGATTTAATAAAATAAGAACACCATTTTGAGTAATCTGGTTCAAGAAGTGTTGTCAGATTTACCTCCTGTTTTCACTTTTTTCCTGAAAATAAATGTGGTGTGTTTTGAAAACTTTGAAGATGCTCCAAACAAGATCAATGGCATGATCAGATATGATGGTTGAACATCTAGGGACAGCATCTTTGCATACACTGGGCATCCTACACGAGAGTCTTTGAATGTCTTCAGAGAAGTGTCTCAGTGGCCCTCAAAAATTCTCCATGTCTTAGAAGTCTGTGCTCTCTGAGTAAAGCAGGAAATAAATGTTCTCTAGCACTGATAAGCCTTCATAAACAGCAGTCATTCATCAATGCTGATCCAAAAAAGGCAGTTCATTCAAGGAAGATCAAAAAGGAAGTTCATTCAAAGTTACCCAAGAAAGGAAATTAATAATTTTTTTTGTTTGGGTTTCTTGTTTGTTTAATAGGAAATGTATGTTTCTATAGATTATTATTATTATTATTATTATTATTATTATTATTATTATTATTATTATTATTATTATTATATCAAATGTCTTTGCCAAATCCTTCCATTTCACTGAGGAAAGAATATTTTAGAAATCACAGTGTGGTTTGGGAAGGATGATACTTGATTGTGTTAAAAAAACACAGCTAGGCACGGTGAGGATGTCGTCTTAAATGTGTGAAAACATTTTCTCATCATTGAGATTTTAATCCCCACAAACAAAATATAGTCTCTAAAGCATTTCACATTTAATTTAGAACAAAACTCTTTAAAAAGAAAAAAAAGTCTCTCTATTATAAAAAAAGTCCAAAACATCCAAGAAGAATTTGAAGCATTGGATTGAAAGATTGTTGACTTCTTACTAAATAATTAAGCATCCTGTACCTAAGTATTTCAGATATTAAAATAATGCTGCTATATCCAACACTGAGTGCTTCTCACCCAGCATAAAATACCTTCAGAAAAAAAAAAAGCAGAGAATTATACATCTTATGACTTTTCTTTCTTTCTTCATGTAGAGAATCCTATTTTCAAAAATGGAACAAAGCAAATTATATTTTTCAGGCTATATGCTTGACATAGGAACAATAGTTCAGTTCTTATCTACACGTGGAATATATGGATCTCAAGAGTGTAGTGGACTTTGGTATTCCTGGTGACATGTGGACTGTGAGTATCATGAAGTTCTAAGGATCTTGTTAATACTTTGGATACACTGTGTTGATAAACACAAGGACTGGGGAATCAGCAGTACAAAGGTGTGAAATACTAGCAGCAGGAAGCACAGTTGATGGAAAAATCCTGTTTTCCGGATCTTTTCCTTATAGCTTTAAAAGTGAACAGGCAATATCCCCCCCTCCATTGATAACATTCCAATTATTTCTAAGTATTTGCTAACACTTATCAAATGAGCTTCCTGAATCACGTCCCTCCTTCTCAAAATACACCTATCATTAAAACCGTATTCAGCTCCTTTCACCTCCATTTCTATGTGAATAACTCCTGCTTATTGTTAGCGGATTCGGCACTTTGGAACGTGGTTTAATGGCTGTGGTGGTGTTAATGATTGGACTTCACGATCTTATAGGTCTTTTCCAACCAAAACGATTTAGGCTGGATGTTAGGAAGAAGTTCGTCACAGAAAGAGTGATTGGCCATTGGAATGAGCTGCCCATGAAGGTGGTGGAGTCACCATCACTGGAGGTGTTTAGGAAGAGACTGGATGAGGCACTTGGTACCATGGTTTAGTTGATTAGATAGTGTTGGATGATAGGTTGGACTCGATGATCTCAAAGGTCTCTTCCAACCTTGTTAATTCTATTATTTCTATTTCTATTTCTATTTCTATTTCTATTTCTATTTCTATTTCTATTTCTATTTCTATTTTTCTATTTCTTTCTATTTCGATTCTGTCATTCAACCTCATTGATGTACACACATCACATGCTTTGATGTACTGGCAGAAGAGGCTGAAAGATTTTGCCCCTGACTACTCTTCAAAACTCGGCTACATCCCACTCCTCCTGGGGAGGCAGGCAAGAGCGAGCTGACAGGCACTGGGCGGGACGTAGTGGAGCACGAATGAGAGGCGGGGCGGGGGTGCCACAGATGCAGCGCCAGCGAGGCGCCACGCCCGCGCTGACGCCGGCCAACGGCCGCCACGCGCCGGCGCTGGGCCGGAGGCGGGGCATGCGCAGAGCGGCGCTGGCCGCGGCAGTGCGCATGCGGGCGGCTTGCGCAGGCCCGGCAGTCGCGGCCGTCGCTCCAACCCCTTCTCTGCCCTGCCACGTACGGGCGGTGGTGACGGCGGCCGTGCCCAAGCTCGGACGGGGCGGGGGGCCTCCACCGCCAGGACTGCGGAGAAGCCAAAGTAAGAGAGCGCGACTGATTGCGTCGCCTTTCCCGCGCTGTTCCTCAGGGCAGCCGTTTGCCGCGCATACGACGGCAGCGGGAGGGTGGCTGTGGGCTGGGGGTGAGTGTCTCTCCCTTCCCTGTTCCCGGGGCGACGCGGCCCCTGGCAGAGAGGCTGGGAGACCCCTCGTGTACCCCCGGCCGCGCCTGAGAGAGGCTTGAATCGCTGTTGGGCCTGGGGACCTGGGGGGTGAGGGCTAGCAGAGGCCTCCACATCATCCGCAAAGGGGGTGTTCCCTTGCCCACCAAGCCTGTGTTCCCTCGGGAGCCAGGGGAACTGCAAAGTCCTCATTTCCCAGCAGGGACTAGCCGTGATTCTGTTCCCCAGGTTGGGCCTGCCCTTGTCGCAACTCGCGAAGAACGAAGAGCTCATCTCCTTTCTGCTCCCCACCCCACTGGTGTCGTGGGAAAACGCACGGTTCCGTCAAGTGGGGTTTGGGAGGCAGTGCTGCTTGGCCCTGTTTCTATGTGCTTCGCCGTGATCTCTTGTTCCTAGTTCATATTTTGGCAGTGAAAAGTGAAGGGGGAATGGTTGTGCTGCCCTTGCTTAGGCAAGGTTGGCTTTCTTTGCTGCAATGCAAAAATGGTAGTGAAATCCATCGCGGGCATGACGTGTCTTTTAGAGGGGATCCTGAAGTGACCGACTTGGACTGGGCAGTCACTGTCCACGTGCACTGTCCAGATTGGTGAATGATGATAAGAGTCATAGAATGGGTTGGGTTGAAAGGGATTGCTTAGTTCCCATCCCCCTGCCAGAGGCAGGGTCACCTTTCACTAGACTGATGTGAATAGTAAGTGAGCCAAAACGGGAGGAAAAACATCTGTATCTCCAAAATGCATGTGGCACACCAGAAAGGTTAGAAAGTTGTCAGTGATGTCACAAACGATCTTGTGAAAAAGAAGTCTTCCTTAAACAGACATTTATGGTTTTTTTGTTTGGTTGTCTTCCCCCCCCACACCCTGATAAAGTTAGACACTGTGATTGTTTCTGTTTAAAACGCTCATTAGTGGGCCATTCTGGATGTCTTCTGAAAAACTGAAGTGAGTCATCCATTCAGCAATGTCACAGTGAGGGAAGTAAAGCTTGAATGCTGTATAATTCAATAATTAGCACATTTCACGTAGTTTTCTGACAGTTGAGAGCAGTTGCAATGCTTAGAATCTGTCTTAAAACCTTCAAGCTGAATGGAGAACAGTTGGACAAAATGCATTTGAATGCTTTCCTGTTAGCTTTTGAGAGAGACAGCAGATTTCTGTTATTAGTGTTGGTAAATAAGACATTGTAATTCTTTAAGTACATTGCAGTAGCTAGTTTCTGTACACAAAGACACAAATAATGCTTTCAATCTGTTGAAAGGCAACAGTAGCTCAGGTGTGCATCTTTAGGACTTAGATGAGGATCAGTTATTGCTGTTGTCAGTTTCTAAGTAGCTTACATTGTAATTCTGAAGAAGCAAAACCAATATCCACTCTAATGTTTAAACAACATGAGATGTTAGCTAAATGAATTTTCTAAGTTAAACCACTCTTAGATGCATTATCTATATCCTGTATTAGTACATTGCAGTTAATTTTGACCTGGAGCTGTAGCTGTGTTGGGGTGGAAGGGGTACCGGGGTACCAGTGAGGAGTCGGAAAAGTTGTCTCTTCCTGTTCATCTGGTTTGAATGCCACAACAGTCCTAGCCTCTCTTTGTCAGGAGCCTGTACAGCCCTGCTTAAAGGTGAAGATGAGAAAATGGCCTCAGATTGTGCCAGGGGAGGTTCAAGTTGAATATATTAGGAATAATTTCTTCACAGAAAGAGTTGTCAGGTATTGGAACAGGCTGCCCAGGGAGATGGTGGAGTCACCATTCCTGGAGCGACTTAAAAGATGCATTGGATGTGGTGCTTAGGGACATGGTTTAGTGGTGGTTACTTGGAAGTGGTGGTGGGATTGTGAGCTCTAGGTGAGTGGTTGAACTTAATGATCTCAAAGGTCTCTTCCAATCTCAGCAGTTCTATGGCTCCAGGATGAGGAGAGCAGCTGCCTGTCAATGAGAACCAGAGAGGGCTTTTCTCTGCTTCTGTCCTGTATATCTCATGCCTGTGTATTCCAACTGAGTTGAAAATGGAGAGCTGGGAAGCCCAATTTCATGTGAATGGGAGGAACTTACCTTTTATCTGTGATTAGTAGTGAATCATCTGAAAAAAGATCATGAATGTTTGAGAGTAACTGTGTGCGCGAGAGGGGGGCAAGGAGTGCCAAGTAGGGTAAGCCTATTGGGTGAGTGAGAGTAGCATAGTTATGTTCACCATTGGACAGGTCTGTATGCTAAATTGTTGTCCTGTAGCTCTGTGTATTTTTAAGTATTTGTGTAATAAACAGGTGGGCATCACAGGTTTTCCAGCAGAAAAAAGCACAGCCTTAAGCTGCATCAAAGGCAGATCGTATTTTCAAGTGCTTGTGTATTTTTGACTGCATTTCCTTGCCCAGTTTGGTGGCTCTTCCTGTGGGAAAGTGATGTTACACCTTTCCTCTTTCCCTAATGCTGTGCAATCTGTTCTTGAATACACACAGTTTATTGCTACAGAGGTTTCAGCCTTAAACTAAGAAACAGACCTGTAGGTTTTTCTACTTCTGAATCAAAGTTTTAACTTAATCCAGGGTTTTAAGATGGAGGCCATACAAGTGAATATTTTCAGGCTTTTGGGGAAGATTACTGTTCAGGAAAAGATCAAATTTCTGTTAGGACTTGCTACATGCATTTAGAAAATTAGGGAAGACCAAATTCTTGGTCAAAGTCTGCTTTAGCTGAACTTTAACATACAGTACTCAAAAGTGTAAATCTGACAGTCACTTTTACCTGTAATGTAACATATTTTTAGTTATGTATGTTTACTGAGGTATTAGAAAGTGAAAGATTGAAGTGTATAATTCTAAGGAAGTGTGACTGTAAATAAGTGTTTCCTTTTTTTTTCTTTTCCTCCTTTCTTGATGCAGCTTCCAGTTTTCTGGCACTGATAGTGCATGGCGGCTTATCCTAACGTTGTCCTGAAGTGAGGTGGGAAATCTGTCCAGTAATCTAGCATCAGTAAGACAGACAAGGTAATGATAAAAATAAGGCTTTTGGAAATGAAATTAAAGAAAATATGTGGGTGTACACTGTTTCACTTTTTGTTATGCTTTAAATAAAAAGGAAAATGGCATTCAGACACCTTGTGCAAAACCCTATGCTTTTGCAACCAAATTGAAGTGTTAATTACACTGAGTCGATGAGCCTGCAGTCAAAACCCGTATGTTGCAAAACATGAATAGTGCATTAGCGAGCATAAATGATATCAACTTCCCTGTTTCATCATAGTGTCTCAGCAGCAACTTGTCTGTGTTAATTGCAGGTCTCTTTCCTCTGCAATTAGGCTGTATCCACCTACCTCCTGTTATATCTGATTAGGAGAACTGAGTTTTTGGGGTAGTTGCTTGTCTTTTTTTTCTTTTTTTTTTAAAATGACATTGGGCTAGGCAAAGGCCTTTTCATGAAATGCTTTCTTTATATTAAATTATTTGCCCCCAAAAATCCCAGAAATTCAGTTTTCATCTAGAGATACCACCGTGCTACATCTTTTTAATGCAAAACATAGCCATCGAAGCAGAGTGCATCAAGATGTGATGTATTAAAAGCTTTAGCTGAGTGTCTTGTTTTTCTGGTAGGAGAGAAGTAACTGTCAGTGCAGTACTTTAAAAAGCAAAAGTCAGACTTCTCATAAAGCTTTACTTAAAGGTATGGGAGAAATAACTCTTTTCTACCAAGAATTCTTTTTGCCAGAGAGAATTAAGAGTGTGCTTGCCTGAATGTGGCTTTGGAAATGTCAATTTTGATGTGTAAGGCTGCCTACTTTTAATACTTCAGTACTTTAGTTGCTAAGATAACTGCCTCTTTAATTTGTTTATTCCTGATCTATTGTTTTGGTCCTGTCCAAAACAGTGAAGAAGGAAAGGGGCATTTGACTAGCTATTCTAGATAATTTCTTTTTTTTACATTGCTCTGCTTAGTAATTTCTTTGTAGTTTCTATTTTTCTTTTAAAGATAAGGCCTTTATGTTCTTTACAAGAGGGATGCTTCATACAAAGTCCTAGTTTTTAAACTGCCTTATATAAAGTGTTAAATGACACAACAAAAAAACTCCACCCAAGTTTGAAATTTCTAAATGTTGCATGTACTTATAATCTGTTTCACTGTACAAAAAAAAGTTTACTTTTAAAAGTTTGAGCTCTGGAAACAGTGATGACTATCAACTTGAAGATCTTGCAGGATCCTTTGTCTACGTTGTGCTACTTATCATTTGAGAAATTAGTGCATCAAAGAATGTGTCCAAGAGTTTCTCTGGAGAGCTTCCTGAAAGTAATGCTTTCCTAAGATAGAAAGCTTCAGAACTGTCATCAGATACATTTAAATAACTAACAATTTAATTTTCTAAAATGTTTTTACTGTTTTGCTGTTAACAGGTCTGCAACTGATAAGGAATCCATCATGAATGGGCAGCTAGACTTAAGTGGGAAGTTGATCATCAAAGCTCAGCTTGGGGAAGATATTAGGAGAATTCCTATTCATAATGAAGATATCACCTATGATGAATTGGTACTTATGATGCAGAGGGTTTTTAGAGGAAAACTTCTGAGCAATGATGAAGTCACAATAAAATACAAAGATGAAGGTAAGGTTTAAGTACTGTCGTTGAGGTTTAAAGTAGTACAGTTGTCATGATACAGTTTACCTAGGGACAGAAAATCACTGTGTCAGAATTGTCCATATTTGATGTGTGCGATTGCTTTGTGAAATCCTTTGAATCAGACAGTAGAAGCTGTATCTCTCGTGCTTTTCCTGTCTTAGTGTTTCCTTCAGTTTTCTGAAATACCAGCAATCTGAAAGTTCTTTCACTTGCGGTTTCAAGAAGCTGGTGCAGTGTCAGGTTTCTCTTTTCACTTTTGTTAACCATTTTTTATGTATCTTCAGTAATAAAGTGAGTTTGAAGGCAAGGAATGAATGAAGATGTATGAGTTAACCCAAGCTCTTACAAGACTTTGGAAACTTGATTTATGTAGTAGTAGTTATTTAGTATGTTTTACTCCGTCAGCAAAGATTAGAAGAAACTTGTAATTTAACCTGAAATATTTGTTGAGAGTAATCTTTCTCATGTGTGACTCTTTGAGTCTGTTGGACATTGGTGGTGTCAAAAAAACCCTTGATCATTAGTGCTAAAAATCCACAACCTTAAGTGAGGGCTTTCACAGGATGAAAAAGGCCCTGTATGAGGAGCACAAAAAGAGTTGCGACTAGAACACTTCCCTCTTTCCATGTCAGTATGGGGCATGGATGAGTTACAGAGAGATGGTATTCATAAAATGAAACTTGAAATGAAGTGATAAAATCCCATCTCTTAAACATTGTGTGACTGTTATGTTGATGCACAGCAAAAGAGCTACATGACTGAAACATTCAAGGTACGTTTTTCTTAATTGCCCCTTAGCTCTCTGTGGTGCCTAAAATGTCAAATAACTTCTCTCCATACAGCTAAGTGATAAAATTTCACTTTGAATGACACCCTGAGACTTTTTTTTGTAAGAGGGACACTGCTCATCAAAATTAATATGCAATGAAAGGCTAATATTTTGGACCTTCATCTCTAGCAGGGAAGAGCTCGCTGGATTTGTGATGGCTTTGTTTTTCCTTTTATCACATAATCAGTTTCTTTGAAATGGAAAAGGTGAAAGGAAATTGCATGTTTTTACATTAGGTTAAAGCTTCTATACCCTTTTCATCATTCTTCTCTTTTCTTTAAATACAATTCTATGGCTTTGTGTATGCTTCGATCTTTCTGAAGAAGAGAATGGTATACTATGGAGATGGTAATTATGGTTTTGTTCTTTGGTTGTCTTTCACAGCCTAGAGATCTCCTACTTTAAATTACAGCTTTCTTTATCTTAGAATGTACTACTGCTCCACTGTGATGTGAAATTTCAGTATATGTTATCCTAGCTGATCATCACTACTAAGAAAGTCTAAGCTTGATTAATATCAGGGGAAGCTGCAAGTGATTCAAGAGAAAGTTAACAGAACTAGGCTTCAGTTTGATTGTCATGTGATAATCGTGGTGGTCTTGACTTTGTTTCAACTACAGTTATTTTACAGTGGAATATAGACATTCTAGGTAGTTCCTTTTTGCTATTTATCCCTCCAGATGTGGAGGAACATCATTTATATGAGGATTTCTACTGATTCTACAAACCTTGATCTGTGTCTCCTCAGAATTCATGTGCACACAGTGTTCAGAAGACTACTTCTTTACTCCTCCTGGCTTTGTTTCTTGTCGTAACACAAGAAGCTAGTGACCTTCAGGCGAGGATATGGGATTTTCTACTTAATTCTTTTTTCAAAAGAATTTTCATGATTCTGTCATAATCCTTGAATCCAACTAATTTTATTTTTTTTTTTGTGAGGTTGGTGGTGTTTGGTTGTTTGTTTTTTTGTTGTGGGGTTTTTTTTGTGTGTGTGTGTGTTGTTTTGTTGTGTTCTGGTTTTTCAGTCTGAGTTGGAGACGGTAGGAAACTTTAAATCCCAGTCCTTTTTTCTTTGGATTTGTGGACTCAGATAGTCAGAAGCACATTCTCAAGTTACATTTAGGTTATGTGATGCTTTTATTAATTACTGAAAAGAAGTTTCAGTTTGATTAATTTCTTGTGGAATTAAGATTTATGTTCAAGCTGGGCATCTTTCAGACTCTCAAACTAAGGAAATGACTGGGTGTGAAATAATTTTCACGTCTCGCTTAACATTCTTGAATATGTATTAAAACCTAATGTCTGAAAAACAAACCAACCAAAAACCCAACAAAACAACCCACCAAAACCTAAACAAACCCATTCACCACTGCCAGTGGTGAATTTATATCAATCAAAGCAGAATTTCAGCTATCTTATTCACTTAAATATGCAAAAATCCTTGCAGAGCCAGCCATTGAAATGTTTGGGGGTTTGTATTATTTATGTTTTAAATTAGGCTTGAATTTGAAACTGGAGTGCCTAGGGTGAGATTGGCCTTTTCCTTCTTGTTCATTAACTTGCAGTAGAAGTTGGTGTTTTTATGTCACAGCCAGTAATGAGTTATTTAAATTACACTGCTTGTAATCAAGGCGGTATTCTTGACTTTGCCTTTGGTAAATTTATCAAAGTGATGGTGTTTGGGCTTTTTGTTTGTTTCTTTGTTGTTGGTGGTTTGGTTTGTGTGTGTATAGGTTGGTTGGTTGTTTTTCAATAAATATAAGTGTAGATAAAGCTAGCAAATGAGGATGCATCATAGCTGGCGGGGCCAAGGATAATGAGACAGATTTCTAATGCCTGAAACGTTTCTAATTTCTCAAGTCATTAAAATTGGAATGCATCATGATGATGCAGAATCAATTCCTTGGTAAGTTAAGGGAGTCAATAGCTTATGCTGAAGATAAAGTTGTAATTGGTGTAGTAAGGAATGTTTAGGGTATGTGGGGAAATTGTAGAGTGTGAAAGCTATGTCCCTTGTGAAAATGAGAAAGGTGGGTTCTTGAAATAAGATTAGTAGAGAAAATAGCCTGTTTTGCTTTGCAATAGGTAATAGTTAGTATTGTATATTCCTCTCTACATTATGCTTACAGGAATTTAAGCTCCACTGACCTTCCTTAAAATGAAAAGCTTGTTTCATAAATCTGGAATACTTAAATTGTCAGATTTTGTATGGCTTGGTCTACTCATATACTGTATGAATCCTGTACTTGGGTAACAGCTTGATGGCTGTCAGTAAGAATCATAGTGCTGACTTCATGCATCTAATAAGATTCTGTACTTGATACTCTTCTGCCTTTTTTGTCTGCTAGCAATTTAAAATAGAAACTTTAATCATTATTTTTAATGCCTTCAACATAAAAGTTAAAATAGCTGAGGGGGAGAATAAGATGGAATGATCTGGATTCTCTTGGGTGACATTTATTCATGTCAACCACTTGTATTAATATGCATTTTCATTTGGCTGTGCAGGATAAACTCTTCAGAATTTGCACCCTTTGCTCAGGCAGAGGATCTGAGTATTGGACTTGTATGGCTGAAAAGCATCATAAGATGATCTGTCACTGCCATGCCTTGGCAAGAGAATTGACTGTTTTATTGGGGGAATATGGAATAGGAAGGCTTTGTATTAATATACCAGGGGTTTTTGGTATCGGCATTTAAGAAAGGATAGTGAAAAAGCTAGAGGATGTGTTATCCTATCTGTTCATCACTACTAAGAAAGACACTTGGAATAGGCATGTAACTTTAACTGGCATCATCATTCCTTCTGGTATCAGACTTTGAACTCTTGTGTTTCATCCTGTTTGTAAACAACAAAGAAAGATAAGCTATATGGAACTTTCAGAGGGCTTAAGAAAGCTTCCTTTTGGAGCCAGTCTGCCTATCTTCTATGCATAATTTCCCTGCACACCCGCAGTAAAATAATAAACTTTTTTTCTTAGTAACTTGAGAATCAAATAGGAAAAGTTATTTTGGAGTAATGAAGTTATACTTCTTTCCTAGCATGAAGTTCAGCAGTTAATAGGCTTTGCTTCTAATGTAACTTTTTCCTATTCTTTTCAGATGGAGATCTTATAACAATTTTTGATAGCTCAGATCTTTCCTTTGCAATTCAATGCAGTAGGATACTAAAGCTGACATTGTTTGGTAAGTATAGAAGATTGTCTTCATGTTAACAGTGTTGATTAATATTCAGGCAGTGGGCTTCACTGGAAAGTACTAAAAGCTTTCAGTTTGTCTCCTCAGAGGAATGAAATGAGTAAGTTAAAAATACTGAGTAATACAAATATTGATTAATTCAAAGTTCTGTCAATTTTTTGTGTGTCATCTGAACTTAGGGAAACAAACTGTTTTTATGAGATTTCTGAAAGTATTTGGCATGCATGTAATTGTGGTCAATGTTCTGGGTTTTGTTTTCTCTTAATGTTATTTTCTATCTTATTTTCCACTCCAGTATTTGTACAGCTAGGGGGGACCTCATTGCTCTCTACAACTCTCTGAAAGGAGATTGGAGTGAGGTGGGGTTCTGTCTCTTCTCTGTTGTGTCAGGTGATAGAATGAGGGAAAATGGCCTGAAATTGTGCCAGTGGATGCTTAGATTAGGACAGTAGGAAAAATGTCTTCACTGTAAGTGTGGTTAGGCATTGGAACAGGCTGCCCAGGGAGGTGGTGGAATCGCCATCTCTGGAGGTGTTCAAGAAGCATGTGGACAGGGCACTTTGGCATACAGTTTAATGGCCATGGTGGTGTTAGGTTGATGATTGGATTTAATGATCTTAGGGGTCTTTTCTAACTAAAATTTCTAACTAAATTCTATGATTCTATGATGTATTTGTTCAGGGTATATTCATGGAAGGGTAAACAATGCAGAAACTTATGACAGACTTGGCTGTGCAGTTCTCACAATGTAGATTGTGCTGAACTGAGATTGTTAAAGACATGGTAAGCTCTAGGAGTTCAGTCTGTGTTGCCTAAACTTTGTCGCTTGAAACTCTATAGAGGATGCTAAAAACAAGAGAAGGTTTGGCTTTTTTTTTTCCCTCCTCCAATTTTAAACAGGATGTCAAAATGTCTTATATTTATCTAATTTCTGTTTTGCAGTGAATGGACAACCAAGACCTCTAGAATCTAATCAGGTGAAATACCTGCGTCGAGAGCTGATAGAACTTCGCAATAAAGTCAATCGTTTACTGGACTGCTTAGAACCGCCAGCTGAACCAGGACTTTCCACTAATCTACCTGACAGTGGTAGGCAGCCTGGCAAAGAGGCTTTTTGCAGAGTTGTGGGCTGTTGAACAAAGTGGAAAATAGAAGATGCATACTGGTTGTGACCATCCTTAATTGTTGCTTGACACTTCATAACTCAATTTTTAGGGCCTCAGTTATTTCAGAGGGGAGGATGTTAAATCGCATTATCTGGAGTAAAGCACTAAGTTAGGAATAAAACTTCAGTGTGAATTTCTGTTGCAATGTATGAAAATTTTTTAACACCTGTGAGTCACAACATTTTGAGAAGGCTTTGAGATGAACTGATATTTTTTTTGTTGTTGCTAAAGAGTTCTTGCTCCCTGTGGGGTGCTCATGCTGCTAGATCTGGTGCTTGTTATATTGCTAAGCAAGTTTGATTCACTAAACCAGTAAAAAACAAATTCAGCAAAAATGGTTATGAAATTGAATCCACACATTTTGAGCTCAGACCAGCATCAGAGCTGTTTTGGGGTAAGCAGCACAAGGGTGCATGTAGGGGTGGGAGCAGATCTTTGGAAGACATCAAAATGAGGAAGAAAGTCTTATTTCTCCAGTTTTGAGGCATCAATCTCCTATCTTGGGGCTGTTGTGCTATTAGAAGTATACCTCTGTGTGCTTAACTATGAATTTTGGTTAAGATGGACACAAAATAATGACACAAAGTCATAGTGTGCAGTATTTGGAATCAAAAGGACAGCCAAGAACTCCAGCTTTTTTTTTTTAACCTCAGGAAATGCAGCTTTTGTATTTTACACTTCAAAGTTGTGTTGTTTTTCAAACAATCCCAGACCCTGTTTGTACAATGTAAGCAATTACTAATTTAGTTGGAATACCATGATACCATGGATTCTGGCTATAAACCCTTTAGAAGGAGGTCAGGGTGATGTTCTTAAGAGTGCAAACAAAGGTAGCCACCCCACCTGCACTTGCTTGTTTTTAAGAGACAATATAGCAAAACTAAATAAGGAGTCTCTGAGTGAGTCAGAGGAATTTGGAGAGATGGGATAGAGCAAACCAAAAATGTCACTTGGTAAAACACCATAATAATTTGGAACCTATCCTGTAGTGTTCTTCATTTGAAGTTCTCATATCAGAAGTCCTATCAGTCATATCAGAACAATTTGTTTGAAAAAGGAGCCTTGTAGCTTTGAATTTAAGACAAAATGTACATCATACTTATCCTGCACAGTGTCTTTTGAGTATTTGTGCAATGAAACTTAAGCTTTGTGATTCATCAGTCTCACATCACAGATTCATCACTGTTATCCTAACATAGTCATTTCAATGGTTAAAATATTTAAGCACACCCCCCCAATTTTAAAGTTACTGTAATATAATATATATATAATATATGTTGATCTTTCAGCTCTCAAGTATGAGCAACTGGACATTTTATTTTGTAGATGCTGTAGATGGTAGGGAAGAAAAGCCTGCTGCTGCTGACTCTAACGTCAAGCCATCCACTCAAGCTATGGAAGCAAGCATGTTTGCATTCGATCCTCTAAAGAACCAGGATGAAATCAGCAAGAATGTCATGTCAGCATTTGGCTTGACAGATGATCAGGTGTCAGGTAAGAATACACCTTAGTGAGAGGAGAGCAAAACCTGTTCTCAATCATAACTCAAATCTTTATTTGCAACAACACATTTTTATTTTGGTGATGTTAAGCTGTGTTCTGTATTGACTGTTTCTTTTCATAATTCTACAACTTGTTGTCTTAAGGAGTAACTGCATAGAAGATGTTGCTGTTGGTTTCAACATTGTGTTTTAGCTTGGAGTAGAAAATGGTTTAGAAATTATAATTTTAGTTATTTAAAGCTGCTCTGTAGAGAATTGGTATCTACCCGTGATCTAAAACCTGTATCCATTGTTCTGCCTTAGGGTTTGATCCTGCAGTTCCATGTTCCTCACTTGTGCATTTGCTGTCTGGTTCAGTCAAATGTTTTGTGCAACCCTGCTTTCTTCCTGTTTCATTTTGAAAGTAAATGGTGTCAGCTTTTTTACTGTGAACAAAGGAATGACATACTTGTCTGAATTAGCTGTGTTCTTGAAGAGTTGCAGGACACTTGGCCCTACCTGGTAGAATGCTAAACATATAAAAATGATTATACTAAGCTGAATACAAACAAGTTAAAGTGTAACTGAAGTTGGACAAGCACCATAGACTAGTAAGTAGTGTGATGCAGAATGTAGAAAACTGATTTTGCACAGAATCTGCCTGGGTTTGGTGAGGTTTAATGTGGCATTGAAACTTGAAAATAAAGCTGCTGATACCTAACAGGATCTGCTGTGTGCTTGGAACTTCAGAGCAAGTACACTTCATACGGTGTGTGACGTGGTGATGATAGCAACTGGAGCATGTTTCTGCAGCACAATTTGTCTTGTCACACTTGGTTATTTCACAGACTCGATAAAGATTTGATGGCACTTGAAAACTTACAATAAACTGCTCTGAACGATGAAGTGATAGTGTGAGAGGTATAACTAGGGAAAAATTTGAGCTACTTTTTTGAAGCAGTTTTGTCTTCTGGTACAAAGCATCAGTGTCAGTTAATGCTTTGATCATAGCATACTTTGGGCCATGGTAGTCTGAAGCTGATGGTTGGACTTGATGATCGTAGAGGTATTTTCCAACCAAAACAATTCTATGGTTCAATGTTTATTTGTCTTCATAATTCTTCTAATAGAGAAAACTGACTTGACCATGCTTTGATTGTACAGAGAGCTTCCCAGAAGACCATTTAAGCGGGAGATAAGAAATTCCATTTCTAAAGGTATAATCCTACAGTTACGTCTGTAAAGGCAAAACCAGAAGTAGGCAGGTTGGGCTCATTCTCCCCCTCATAAGGGTAACATGAAAGCAAAATTAAGAATGCATATTTATCTTGTGTAAATATAATGTTCTTAGAATTGAAAGGGTATTTGCAGCAGTTCTAATACTTGTTTTTAACTTTAAGCCTGCATTTGAAAGCAGTGTCTCATAATTAGTATTCATATAGCTAAGATCTGCAAAGATCCAGGTTTAAGCTCTCTTATTTCTAACAAAGTATTTTGCATTTAATTATGTAATACACCTGTTCACATACATATTTCAGAACTTCCCACTCAGTGTAGAGAACATTTGAATTCTGTGTTTCCACGCTTGCCTTGGGTGCTAGCTGGCGTATTGTTCAGAGTTGTCATAACAGACAATTGCTCTTAGAGTGAAGCCTTGCCATATCCTATCCAGGAGTGTGACTTGAACGCCTTCTTTGGAGACTTTATTTCACCTTCTGCCACGTGACTGCTCGTAAAACACTTTGTTCCCTGGACCAGTGAGGGCCACAATAAAACACAAGTGCATTTGAACAGTTTCACACAACTGGGTCATATTCCTTGGAAGGATGAAATTTGAATGACCCAGAGATAGGTGGAAGATTCCTTCCCCAAATATTTTCAAAGGAGAATTGAGATATGCAAATAAACTTAGTTTTAGCTTGGTTGTGATATTTTTGGATGTAAATCTACAGAAAAATGGAGAACTAATGTTAAAAGGTCTGTAATGGAATGGTCTTCTGAGATTTTTTTTTTCTTTGGGATTTTTTTTTTTTTAGATTCATCCTTTCTCTTCACATACTATACTTTGTTCTTGTATCTCCAGGACCACCCAGTGCCCCTGCAGAAGAGCGATCAGGAACCCCAGACAGCATCGCTTCCTCCTCTTCTGCAGCCCACCCCCCTGGTGTTCAGGCACAGCAGCAACCATACCCGGGCACACAGCCACAGACTGGCCAGGTGGAAGGTAAGCAGCATGTTCTGTTGTAGAAGATGTGAATGATGGTGTCTGATTCTGAGTGAGCAATAGCTATGACTTCCAGTTTAGCCCAGAGTCCATACCAAATTACAAATGCATTTTCTCCACCAGGCAGAAAAGCCTTTTTTCTTGGCATGCTGTTCAATCTAGAAACAGCAGATGGAGCAGTAGCTCTATTGAAAAGGGTAGGTAGTGTGACAGGAGGGATTTCACTGCACTCTTTTCTGCTTGAGTCCTTCCTGACTTTACTTTTTACCCTACACTTCAAAGCTGTCCAAAGATATTAGGTGGTCTCCTACCTTTATGTATTGTGTCAGGCTTTCACTCACCTTATGGCTTTGTTGGCTTGTCTACTGTGAATTAAAAATGTTATTTATTCATAATTTCTGTTTAACAAAACAGCTGTTGCTTCTTTATTTTTTTTACGTCTGTGTGCTAGTCATGTTAAACCTTGTAGCTGCCTTTCATTATAGCTTCCCTGTGTTAAGCCTTGAAAGCCTCAGTTGGCTCTCCTTTAAAACTTGAGGTCTTAACTCTGGTATTCAGACTCCTTTTAGTGTGTCCTTTTATATGTTACTTGACTTCTAAAAATAAGTCTGTTCAGAGATTTGCTGCATTTGGGTATCATTTTCCTATTGATGTTTTCTAAGCTCAGTGAGCCTTCAGACCTGCATAGTTCTGGATGAAACTGTCTGTGGAATGACTTCCTTTGGTATTTCTACCTCTCTGCAGTACACAATATAAAGGTGTTTCTGTGTTAGCTTAGAGACAAGTGACAGTCCTCTTCTGCTTTCTGTACTGACCTAACGCTGAGTTAGATGAGAGGCATTACTGAGAATATCATTTGAGGATCACGGTATCCACAGTCACTTGGAACGTCTTGCCTGGAGGGCATAAGTTACATCTTGACCAAGCAGAGTATTTAAGCAGCTTGTAGCTGGTACAGTATTTAAGCAGGTACAAATGCTGTTGGGTGCAGTAGAGCTTATAAAACACTTGTTGATTTGAGCTTGGTTTTATTTTGTTTTGGTTTTGATTTTGTTGTTTGGTTTTTTCCCCCTAAGAATTAGTGACATGATTGAAAAAGAAAACAGGAGGAGACATCTTTGTAGCTTGAAGATGTAACTTTGGCATTTGCATGTGGAAGTTACTTTTGGAAAAAAAGTGCTTCAGGTTCTTCTCTCTGCAGCCAGGAAACTTGAAAGATAAAGTCTTTTACTGCTGAACTTGGATTTTATGATTCTAGGCTTTTAACATGTTAAGGTATAGAGTTTTAAGTGTTGAGTCTAAACTAGAAATGCAAAAAAAAGTGGAACACTTACAAGCACTAGTAGCAGCAGGTTGGAATCCTGAATTGGCTGCTAACATCAGGGAAGAGAAAAACAATTTTCAGCAAAAGCCATACTTGGGAAAGCAGTTGTCTAGGCTCATGGATCAGAGCAGGTGTAAGGATGTTTCTAAGCTTGTGATAAGTGCAATGCTTTTATGTTTTGAGACTGTTCCATGAATATACCTATTTGGTCTTTTTTCTGAATCGGGCTAAAATGGCTGTTTCAGTGCACAGGAACAACGGTAAATATGCTGGCAACCAGACCATGATGCTGTAGCTTATCTTGTTTTCAGAGTTAAAAGCCAGGGAGAGGGAAAATCATTGTGTTTGAGGACCCATAGGATCCCCAACTATATTCATGGCTGTAAAATAAGTAAGTTCACTTGAACAGCACTGGAATACCACCAGTGATCCCCTCTAGCAGCTCAGCCCTGGTGAGGACAGCAAGCCGCCTCAAAGCTTTGTAACAAACGCCATGGCTTTTCTTTCATTTTCCTTTGCCTGTGGTGTCCAGCAGGTGCCAGTGTGGTCTTTTTGTTAGCCTGAAGGTAATTATCCTGAGACAAGCAGCCTCCTGGTTGTCCTCCCAGAACTTTCCTCTAACAAGTGAGTTTAAGAAACAGAAAACATGCATTCCGAGTGTCTAATTCTCAATTATCAAGCTAATGGGCTTAAACCCTCTTCAAGCCTTGTGTTCAGCACTCTCTACACCCCACAATAACTGCATATGAAATAATATTTTAAACAACTGCACCATTAAAAAATATTTGGAGCAGCTTAGTGTGAATGTAAGATACCATTGCTTTCAGCTGCAAATATTACAGAGAAAAGCAGAAATTGAGTTGTTATAAAGCAGGGGTCTGGGAGGACTGGGAGCAGAGCTGATTTGCTTTTGTCTTGGTGCAGTTCAGAAGATAAAACTTCTGGTATATTTATGCAGCCTGCTGATATTTGCAGAATGAATAATAGCACACTAAATACTTTATAACAGTAAAGTTTCCATGCGTGCTGCAGTTCAGCTCAGTTTTAGTTTTGGCAGATAACTGGTTTTGTTCTTTGACTGTACCTGTTTCTAAATTGAATAACAGCAGAAGCCTAAACAAGGCGTGTAGCTTAAGGCTAAACAAATACTCTGCCTCTTTTTCACAAGGAATTTGAAACAGTGAATTTAAGACAAAATCAGCACTGAATTGAAATACTCAAGATTTTAAGAATGTGTGATTTTTATTTTTGGTTAGGGGTGCATACCCCTTGGTCTCTTAAGAAAACTTGGCTTACAGCAGGTCAGATACTAAGAGATGGATGACTTCTCTGGAAAATGTGGTCAGAATAAATAATGTACAACTCTATTTGGAACACTTAGGTATAGAAATGGTCTTTAAACCCCAATATCAATAGGCAATCTGAGGGCATGTTTAACTTCTGAAGTACTTATTCTGGAGCACTTTAAAGATTCCTGTTCTGTTACACACCAGAGTGGCACTAATTAAGGTGCGTGGCTTCTGGTGTCTTCTGAAATGAGAACTAGCAAAGTCCCATGTATCACAGTGAACTATGCATTCTGTTGGAGATAGATAAACGTCATTTGGGCTGGATATTAGAAATTGTTTACAGGAAGGGTGGTGAGACACTGGAACCGGTTGTGCAGAGAGGTTGTGGATGCCCTCTCCCTCGAGGTGTTCAAGGCCAGGTTAGACAAGGCCTTGAGCAATGTGGTCTAGTGGGAGGTGTCCCTGCCCATGGCTGGGGGTTGGAACTAGATGATCTTTAAGGTTCCTTCCAACCCAACCCATTGTGTAAATCCATGATGATTCTGTGAGTTAGTGTTCAGAACAGCATGGTTCAGAAACTGAAATCCGCAGATTGATTTCAGTTGGAAATCAGGTGGAACACTTGGTCAGATTTCATGGTGTGCTAAGAAAACTTTCAGATGTCATGAGAGGGTTTGTCTCTGTGACTTTGAACTGTTCGGCTGTTGCTCACTGTGTGTACCACAGCTAGGGTACCAGGCCTCAACCACAAATGCGTTTTTGATCCCTAGGTCAGATGTATCAGCAGTACCCCCAGCCTGGTTACCCTGCCCAGCAGCCACAGGCGCAGCCGCAGCAGCAGCAGTATGGTGTGCAGTACCCAGGTAAGCAGCTTGCCACGCGGGTTAGCTCTAGAATCTTCTTCTTCAGTGCCCCACCTTCTGAGCTTCAGTTTCTGAACCTGTGGGGCAGGTCAGGGTGCTAAGGAGCCCAAGTGCCCTTGGTTCTGGTGGGAACTGGCACAATTTGACAGTTACCAGTAAGAGAGCACTGTAGCTTTCTATAGTTTTAATGCCTAGTTGAAGTTTCAGTATCTCAATCCTGGCTGATTGTGAGCAAAAGCAGACTTCATTATTAATCAGCAGAAGGCACTGTTAGAAAGGTGTGCAAAGTGAAATCACCTCAAGTCAGTCTCCTCAATATGAGGAGGACCTTTTCCTCAATATGAAAAGAAACTTCATTGTTGTGAAGGTGCCAGAACCCTAGAACAGACTGCCCAGAGAGGTTGTGGACTCTCCTTTATCTGGAGACTTTCAAGACCCATCTGGATGCATTCCTGTGTGACCTGCCCTAGGTAATCCTGCTTTGTCTGGGGGGTTGGACTAGATCATCTCAAGAGGTCCCTTCCAACCTCTACAATTCTGTGATTCTATGGAGTGTGTGAGGTGATTCAGTTGTCAGGATTAACTTCTGCAGTATTGGGATTTTAGCAAGTGACTGAAACATCCCAATTTAGCTTCCTTAAATATTGGAGGTTATACAAAGATGTCCTTTCTTGAATCTAGAATGACCTCCATGTTGAAAATGTAGTGGTGTGAAGATCAGTGATAGTTGTCACTTAGTAAATCCTTACCTATTATAAATACTGTAATGTCAGAGAAGCTCTTGAGTCATAGCTGGTTTTAATTGTTCATTTTATTGATACCTCATTTAAAGGTGCCAGTAGACTTTTAACAGGAGAACATTTTAGTACACTAGTGGTTTATGTGCAGTCAAAAATGAAGAGCTGGCTTTTGCTTATACCTAAACCAAACTTGACTCCAGAACTTTCAGTGAATTACTTTAGAAGCAGCTGGCATCTAATAGCACATAGTATATGCTAGGAATCATCATCCAGCTGAAGTAGAAGGATGAACCTGCAGCAGCAAGTTCCCTAACAAACCACAAGTTGCTTAATACTTGTAGAAAATGATACAAAGCATTTCTCATTCCTTGTCTTAAACAATCTTCCTTAAAGTAAGCAAAAGGTTCCTGTACCACTTAGTGCCTCAGAATAGAGCCTGTATGGCCTTTTCTTTTGGTGTGCAATATATACAGGGGAGTGCATCAGTTCTGATGTAGATGAGAGCACTTGTAGAGCTTATGGAGAAAGTCCATGTTTATCTTGGATAAGAACACTAGAAAACTTGGAACTGAAGGTTTGTGCCTCAGCCCTTGTTTCTGTGCACTGTGTGAGAGCTGGTTGATTTGGGTCTCTTAAATGGTATCTTGTTCTCTGCAGATGTCTCACCCTCACATTTGTAATTAGAAGACCAATTTCAGAAGTCTAATTTCAGAAGAAGTAACAAGCCTCTTGGAAGTAGAAGGGTTTATCTGACTTTTCTGTAGGCTTGAAAACGGAGTGGGGGGGAAAAAAGATGAGTTTCCATCTACTTTCTAGTGGTATCCTACCATCAGCTGAGCTGTTATTTTAATGGAGAAGTTCCTGTGAAAGCTGTAGTACAATACTAGTCCTGCTCTCTAATCAACATCATCTTCAAGTAAGATTAAAATGCCACCGAAACTGATCTGGGCTCTTCTGTTTCTCATAACTTATTTCATGATTAACCTAATCTTTCAGAAACAGCCTTTTTCTTGAGAACCCAGTGACAGCAGCCTTTGAAGATCTTGACTCATAGGATTTGTTTGTTTTGCTGCTGTTCCCATGAGTATTGTTTCCTTTCAAAGCCACGCAGGTCTGCTAGGCAACCATGTGGCTATTTACTCATGGTAGTAAAACTGGACCCCTTCAGAGGTTTGTCTCATGAGTAAATTTTGATCCCAGTTGCAAGGTGAGTTTACTCCAGTGCATTCTTCAATCCTTACCCTTTCTGTTTAGGGCTGTGCGCTGTTAATAATCTGTGTGTCTGGTGTTTAATGCTGACAGGATTCCAGTCACTGGAGAGGTTTCATTGCAAGTAGCTGCAGGTGTGTTTCATGATGGATAAAAGTAGCTATTTCTTCATCAAAGGCCTTTGTGTCATTTTAAACTTAACCAATAAGACAAATTCCTTTTGGAAGCTGGTTGTGCACTGAAAAATCAAGCCTGGGACACATTTTGTACTAAGGTGTTCTGCAGAGCTTTCTTTTTCATATGTTAAACTCTAAAGAAACGGCAACCACCAACGGTTTAACCGGAGGTGTGACTTCTCTTAAACTCTGACAGCATTTTCATGGCAGTTTACTTTTGATGTTTTGCTTGGGAGAAAGGTTGCCATGTTATTTTTCATGTGTCGTGTTGGTAAATACAATTTATTGTTTTTTTAATTTCTTGTCAGCTGCGAGAAAACTGTTTCAGAGTAGCTGGTTTTGGTGTAGCTGTGCTGCCAGGGCAGTGCCCCAAAGCCAGGGCAGTGTGCTTGTGTGACAGGAGAGCTCGCAGTGTTTGCCTTTCTGTGCGTACCGCCTTGCTATGTGTCGGGCACTGTAAACAAACAGCCAAGGTGTTCGGTTCTCTGCTGTCTCTCACCCTGCCTTGCTCTTTGCCTTCCTAGCAGGCTACAGCCAGCAGCAGACCCCCTCGCAGCAAGCCCAGCAGTTCCCGGCCTACACCCAGCCGGCCGCCCCAGCCCCGGCTGCCGCTTTTCCCGGTCAGCAGCCACCCCAGCAACCGCTGCCGCCGCAGCAGCCACCGCAGTACGCAGGGGGCAACTACCCGCCGCAGCCCTACACCACGCAGCCCTCACAGCCGGCCCCCTACAGCGGACCTCCCGGTGGTACCCCAGCAGCGCCTGGCACCTACCAGCCACGGCCTGGCTTCACCCCGCCGCCTGGCAGCACCATGACCCCTCCACCCAGCGGGCCCAACCCATATGCCCGTAGCCGGCCTCCCTTCGGTCCCCAGGGCTACACCCAGCCCGGACCCGGCTACCGGTAAGGAGCTGCCGCCAGCACAGGCCTTCTGTGCCTGCCATTCCATCCCCACAGACTCCAGGAATTTGAATTGAGGTTCCAAAACTGTGATGAGGCAAAACCATAGCTGTTAATGAAATTCTGCTGGGGGGAGGGAGCAACCAAACCAATCTGTCCTGCTTCAAGTGGTATCTGCTTCCTAGTTTAATTCGGGGCTGGGTTATTTTGGGGAAACACGACCTGAGTGTCTGTAAAGTGATTGGCATTCAAGCTTGTCTGGTTGGAAGGAGCTGAAGAGCTAGTTGGAAGTTTAGCCCACTTACGAGATTTGTTTTTACTAATACCATGGTGTACTAAATTAGATCATTCTGGAGGGAAAACTAGATACGATGTATTATAAATTGTAATGCTCACATGGAAAACTAATAAAAACCCTGAATCTATTTAATGCCTGGTCTTCATTTTGGAACTGAAGTATTGTTGAGCACAAAAGCATTCTCTGGAGGTGTTCAAAAAAATGTGTGGACATGGCACTTTGGGACATGGTGGTGTTGGGTGAGTGGTTGGACTCCATCTTGGAGGTCTTTTCCAACTGAAACAACTCTATGATTCTATTCCCAGTGTGTGTGGGAGCTGTACAGATAGACACCAGCTTAACAAAGATCAGCCATATTTGGGGCTGTAGGAGAAGAGGTAGGAAAAGAGGCAGATTTGTAGGTGTGTAAATGGAGAAGTGTTGTGAATACAGATGGCTTTTGCAGAGGTTCCACAGCAGCAGAGGGTCTGGCACTCCCTGCTGTTACTAATTGCCAAGTGACCCTTTTACTAAATGAGTAAGATCCAATACATATGCTCTGAGAGCCCTTACCAGTTTCACTTTAACAAGGGCAGGGGGAGAGCTGGTTTATTGAAAATTTAAGCCAAATATGTATTTATAAAAAGAGAACTCTTGAACAATTTTCCACAGGTTCTTTGCCACCCAGAAAAAAAAAAAAGGGGAGTACAATTCTAGTCAGTTTTGAGCCAAGGAAAAGCAGTTCAAGAGCTGTAAGAAATTCAATAGACCATATAACAGCAGAGGGCAAAATACTCTCCCTGTTAATATTTTCCATCCTATGGGTTCTAGGAATACATAAAACTACAAACAAGGAATTAAAGCAAGCTGCTTGAACTCTCAAAAACAAATTAGGAAATAGAGAGAAAATATTCCTACCTTAGTCTCAGCTGTACCATCCAGCCCTGTCTGTGCTCTCCCTCAGCCCTAACACCCCAGAACATACTGCTTCCAGAAAGAACAATATTTGCCACACAAAAGCATTTGTTTTCATGTAAAGCACTAAGAAAACCACTTGATTAAAAAATATTTTATTAGGAGTACAGTGTACCTGCAATGTACTTTATAAGGCATTTTCTATAAATGACTATTTCTACTAATATATATATATTTGGGTGTTCCTGCTCATATTATTATTTTTTCAATACATTAGTGATGCAATGAATAACACCTTTAAAAAACAAAACACCTACATCTCTTTATTTAGTTCATAAATGTTCAAGCAGTACAACAAGTAGCTTTGGGAGAGGTTTTAATCAAAATGACTCAAGCAGTGAAGTTCAGTTATTGCTATTTTCCCTCTGTCCCCAATGAACAATCTTTTAAACCACTTCATCTTCTCCTTTTAAAATAAACCTGGTGCTGGTGTGATAAGTAGCTTATTTTTTCCCTGCCCCTGTTTCATTTCTTTTACCCCCTTCACTGTGCTTGCCTCTGGTTTTTGAACCAGTCTCAGTCTCTGAAAACTGCATTCTGTGAAAAGCTTTCACACCCAGCTGGAGGCCACTTTCATCTTTATTTATTTTGTGGCAAGCACTTGGACTTGATAATCTCAACAGTCTCTTCCAAACTCAACGGTCTTTTCCAGCCTCAACAGTTCTATGGTCCTATCTATGTAGGCACCCATCTGCTTTAACTGGAGGAAACCAAACCCACCAACCAGGCACTGCCAAGCTCAGGGGCAGTGGCTCGGACTCCAGAGCAATAGGCTGAACATACTCTGTGGGAGCTGAAGCTCAGGAAAACAAACATGGAAAAAAAGCATGGACAAAAAAACCCTAACCAGATGGCCTAATGCTGCACATACAGCGATCTACCTCAGTGTCCTGGCAGGGTCATAACCTAGGTGGAAGGAGAAAGCGCTTCAAGTTCACTGGTTGCAGGGTACTGAAAACTGAAGGGTCTCTTCTATAGTTTATCACTGGGAAGACATCGGGTATCTGTCTGGACAGGTAGCTTGTGGCACTTACATTATAGAAGACGACCAGTGACTATGTAAAAACTACTGCACATGGTATTCCATGAGCAGCTCTGCCGTGACCGTGCCTTAAACATTTATTACAACATTATGATAAATAATATACACACTGTATCTTTTAAAATACCATATAAACCAGACCTCAAGAATAGGGAGCCAGCTTCCCTATGCATTATCCTACAACACATCCCTAGCCTCTTTGGGATTTGTATTTTAAAATCTGAAAACACATTTGTAAAACAGGAGTAACTACAGCAAGCAGCCTACGCTATTACACAATGAATGCAGTATTGGCATTAGACTTGCACAGACTCTTGCACACCAGCAAACATACTGAGGTGCCATGCAGATCAGAAACATTTCCATCTCTGATCCTGCCTTGGACAGCTGGTCAGGGGTAGCTCGTGCTGGGCTGTTTGGTCACCAAGTTCGTGTGGCCTCTACCATTTCCCGGGTATCGATGTTCCGCACTCGTACCAGCGAACGTAGTTGATTTGAGTCTCTCCGCCGATTTTGCCGAATTTGACAGGCTCCTGACGAACTGCCCTGAAAAATCCTGCAACAGAGGAGAGAGTGTTGTGTGCATGGAGCCCTCAGATGGTGCCTTTGATTCCCCTGAGGCACCTGTGTACAAGCCAGTTATTGGCTGAGCTAGTCAGTACCCAAAGGGCCGATGAGGGCCTACAGAAAAGCTGGAGAGGGATGTTTATAATGGCTTGTGGTGATAGAACAAAAGGCAATGGTTTTAAACTAGAGCAGGGTAAATTTTTATTGGACATTAGGAAGAAGTTATTTACTATGAGGGTGCTGGAAGACTGGAACAGGTTGCCCAGAGAAGTTGTGGATGCCAAACCTGGAAGCATTGAAGACCAGTCTGGATGAGGCTTTGAGCATCTTGGTCTAGTGGGAGGTGTCCCTGCCCATGGCAGGGGGGCTACAACTAGATGATCCTTAGGGTCCTTTCCATCTCAAGCCATTCTATGATTCTGTCATTTAACTAAACCCAATTGCCACAAGCCAGTCTGTTTGCTGCCCCTCTATTGGTGAGCACTCTGAAGCAGCCAGCATTTGTGCACCCGGCTCCAGCCAAAGCAGAAGCACTTGGGATTGCTGCAGCACAGAGCAGGGAATTTGAATCCTGCATCCACTGGGAAGTGATGGTCTCAGCACCTCTGTGCAGATGGTGCTGGCCTACACCCCTCTTCCCCCATCTGGCTGCTCCTGGGGTTTTCCTTAAACAGGAGTTGGTTCCTCCTTGCAAAGTTAAGATGGATTACATAGTCCCCACTGCAGTAGCCTTAACACTTCAGGAACCTAAATAAACCTGACAGCTGGGGATATTCCATGCTATTTCCCCATCCCCAAGCAACAGCTGGTTCCATCCTGCTTTCAGGCTGTGCTGTGTGACAGGATCCACATGCTTCCCATTCCATTAATGTTAAATTGAAAACTAAAGTGAGCAATTGGTGCTGAATCCATTCTGATCACCAGGCATGACCATGTGGCTAAAGCACACACACACACACACACACACACACACACACACAATTGTTCTGCATCCAATAGGCAGAAGCAGTTTTGATTCTCTCCCTGCATTTCAGGTCAAATGTGTGAAGCCAATGCTGTTTTGAACAGAACTTGCACTGGCCAGGGAGGAACTGAACAGCCATGGACAATCTGTCTGTTCTTTCCTCTGTTCAGTTAATTTTCTGGGTTTGTAAGCTACAGAAAAGGCTGTTAGGGTTTGATTGAGTTTAGTGTTTGATTTAGTGAGTCTTCAGGACATGGTCTAGTGGCCATGGAGGTGTTAGGTAGAAGGTTGGACTTGATGACCTTAGAGGTCCTTTTCAACCTTAATGATTCTGTGATGTTTTGCTGTTTGTTTTGTATTGTTGATTTTCCTAAAAATGGTTGTAGCTCATGAATCCACTCAGTTAAATCCAGTCACTGAATCCAGATTGGTTTAAAATGTCTGTTAAGCTGGACTAGCAACCTTTTCATCTGCAAGTTGGTTGGTTTTCCTTCATATATATATATATATAAAATCTTTTTAAAGTGAATATGGTACAGCTGAGAGGTCTGCTGTCCTGACAACACCAAATTGGATTTAGACAATCCCTTACATAAACAAAATACCTTCATGAATAGGCAGCACTGACTGGGGAAGGAAAGCAAAGTCCTCTTGAGAATAAATAAGTAGTAATAAAACAAAATTTAAAATCACAGGACCTTTCAGATCCTTCACCTGCTGTGTGTTTGGGAAAAGCTTGTGAAAGATTTAGGCACCTCACTTCAATCTTCCACGGCCAGCTCAGCATTTCTGTACTCTTGGAAGGTGTTCTATAAATGAAGCCCCACAGACAAGCAGGTTTGGTCCACGCGCGCTGGTGCCGTGCTGCTGTTTTCCTCAGCAGAACGTTCCATGACGTGCATCTTATCAATGCAGCTTGTGTTCTTACCCCACAAGGGAATGGAACACCTCATGCTGTCACCGCTGCAAACAAGCAGGGCAGCATTTGGCTGACAGAAATACAGCTTGCTTATTCCTGAGCCTCAGCAACATGTGAAAAACAGCCCGGCAGGTCAGCGCTGTGTTTTGGACAGCCAGTCCCATGCCCACTTAGAACAGTCTGGAATTCAAGACACTTGGTTCAAATTAGTCCACACATTCTGCAGCATGAATTATATTTTCCAGTCATAACTTTTTAGTTTCTTTTTAGCACTAAACAAAGCTGCTTAATGCCCAGTTGATGATTTACTTCATTTTAAACCAACCATGCTAGTTTGAACAGAACACCTCATGCCTCTCTGCAAACTCAGCTTTGGGGTTGAGTTTGGATATGTAATACCCACTATGAATAATCTGTTGGAATGTTTTAAGCAGGAGAGAGGCTGTTTAACTACCTGACAGAACCAGACTCTTAACCTTCTTTGAATAAGTCATTGCTCATTTTCAAAGTCTTCTTGACTCCCTTCTGCCTGCAAGGCCAGGAGCCCTTCTCCATCACCCACCGCAGCAGTGGGTGCTGACTGCACTGGCAGGAAAAAGCAACACAGGAATTGCCAGGGTTTGCTGCAGAGACAAGCTTAAGGACTTACCATCTTTGACTGGTAGATCTTCTTGCTGTCCTGTCCTTCCATCCAGGAATGAGTCTACAAATTGGCAATGATCTTCTCCATGGCCTCTCTGGTCTCCTATGTCATAAAATTTTCCTGAAAGCAAATGTGGAGCAAAGTTACAAATCCATACTGAGTTTAGTGAGGGCTATTTCCAAGTGCTGCTAGAGGCAGTGGGCTGTGCTCTTCACTCTCTGGTGAAGCCAAGATCAGTCTACCACTCTTTCCCTCTCAAGGCCTGTAGCTGTTATTTGGACATTCTGTGCATACTCCAAGGACAGTGCTTATGGCTGTAGACAAAAGTGCCTCTTTCCTGGCAAAAAAAAATTACCAATGCCTGAATGCATTTTTAATCCTTCTTACATTTCATACAGTAAGTGAAATTCTGTTATTACCTAGAACTGAGAAATGAGATAAGTTTTGCTGAATGGAAAGGAGGTTTGGTTCCCTGTGAGGAAGCCTCCTGTACCTTCATTTTTGGTTGTTTTTGATTAGACCACCTCATAACACAGCCAAGGCTTGGTTTAAAAGTCATATTTCTGTTTCATATCATTGTGGTTAGGATTTGTATGTGCCAGTGATGTCCTTCAGCAAACAGATGACCTCAGTGTATCCAGAGCGTGATGTGTGCCTGTGTATTTATTTGCAGGATTGCTTAACAGGACAATTGCAACTTGAATAGAAAACAAGGTCTCGAGTGGCCCATGCAGCATGTGCTGACATTATGGGCTGTTAACAAGAGGACTCACAGTGAAGTAGTTTTGACAGGGAGATGTTTTTACTTACTGGTTTGATTTGCAAGACACTAGTAAAATCCAGTTCAGAAGATGGAGAGAAGCATGCTACCTTCCCTTCCCAAACCTGGACGGGAAGCATTTTCAGATAACCTTCATTTTATTTCTTAACTCTCTTCACAGCACTCCTTCTTAACATGTTCAACCACTGGTGGTGAGGTTGAAAGGACAGGTGAGGCTGTTTTGAACTAGGCCTGGTGCTCTAGTGTAAGCTAAGCAGGAAGTCCAGTGACTCGTTAGGTGTTGGGTGTCCTATGGCCTTGAATCTGTGCCAGCCTGGCTGTTTGAGAGATGGTGAGGTGGCTGATAATACTCCTTCTGAAAGTGCCTACCAAGGAACTCATATTTTTGTGTTCTGATCAATACTTTGGCAAGAAGTCTCACCTCCGCTTGAGGGTCTCTGTGCATGCAGGTTTTGCTATGTGCCTTTTCCCCCTCCCCTAGCTTTAGAAAATTATTTATTACTATCTAGTTTTGGCTGCAGGCAGATTTTTTCCATAGGAGAACTGGTCAGAGTGAGTTCTTCTCAACAATTTTTTGATCTGAAATTAAGCACATTCAGGCTGCCCAAACCAGCATTTTTTCTCTTTTTCCATGGCTGTTGAAGGTCACACTAAGCATTTGTTTTTTTTCCTCCCCTCAATAAATACTTTTTTTTTTTAGGGGGCCTGCTTTTCTGGAATGCAGCAGCTGCTCTGGAGAACTCTTAAATGAGGTCAGCAGTAGATGCTGGTTTATAGGACAGTCCTGGCATGTATAAGGTAGATGACTTTTTTTCTTCGTGAGAGTCAGAATAAACCAGATCTTTTAATGGCTAACACAAGGCCAGTAACTTCCAGATACACACACACGATCTTCTGGCCCACATCATCACTCAAACAGTTGCTCTGCATAAATTAGCAGCATCCTCAGTGACTATTAAATTCTTACTGCCCAGTTCTTCCACACCAAAGGAATACACTTAAAAACATTTAGCTAACAAATGTCTACATTGATTTTTCTCTTTGGAGAAGAGCAGTTCTACCATAAAGTACTTTTTCTTTTTTTCTTTTCTCCCAGTGTTCCTTAGAATCATAGAATCAATAAGGTTGGAAAAGACCTCAAAGATCATCAAGTCCAACCTGTCACCCAGCACCTCATGACTACTAAACCATGGCATCAAGTGCCATGTCCAATCCCCTCTTGAACACCTCCAGGGATGGGGACTCCACCACCTCCCTGGGCAGCACATTCCAATGGCCAACAACTCTCTCTGTGAAGAACTTTCTCCTCACCACGAGCCTAAACTTCCCCTGGTGCAGCTTGAGACTGTGTCCTCTTGTTCTGGTGCTGGCTGCTTGAGAGAAGAGACCCCCTCCTGGCTACAGCCTCCCTTCTGGTAGTTGTAGAGAGCAATAAGGTCTCCCCTGAACCTCCTCTTCTCCAGGCTAAACAACCCCAGCTCCCTCAGCCTCTCCTCACAGGGCTGTGCTCCAGACCCCTCCCCAGCCTCATTGCCCTTCTCTGGACATGTTCAAGAGTCTCAATGTCCTTCTTAAAATTGAGGGGCCCAGAACTGGACACAGTACTCAAGGTATAGCCTAACCAATGCTGAGTACAGGGGCAGAATGACTTCCCTGCTTCTGCTAGCCATACCATTCCTGATGCAGGCCAGTATGCCATTGGCTGCCTTAGCCACCTGGGCACACTGCTGGCTTATGTTCAGCCAGCTGTCAATCAGCACCCCTCAGGTGCCTTTCTGTTTGGCATCTCTCCAGCCACTCCGACCCCAGCCTGTCGTGCTGCATGGGGTTGTTGTGGCCAAAGTGCGGCACCTGGCACTTGGACTTGTTAAATGACATCACTACCCTTCATGGGTGGTCTTCAGAAAATTAGATACAATTTTTGATTTATACTCTAACTTCTGCAACAGCAGAAGTATAAATCTGTGCTAAAAGCCAGCACACAAAAGTATGGTTGTTGGCTGCCTTATACAGTATTTGTACAGCCTCCCACATTCCAAGATCTTCGTGCTGCTTAAACAGCAAAGCTTCAGAAGGTGTTTTCAGCCCAAAGTGGAGCTCAGACTTCAGCACAGGACTGCACCGCTGGCACATGCTGCTAGCAGATAGACTTCTGATGGCATTGGGCGAACACATCAAGACTGTTTGGCTTCAAACTGGACTTTTCTCACTCATCTGTAGAGGCTCATGCCATACCAGTCTCACTTAAGAAAGGAGGAAAGAGCACCTTTCCTTCTACAGAAACATTTCAGTGCTTTCAAATACTGTGACAATTGGTTAGCACTGGTTGTTAACACTTCCAAGAGCAAGAACCTGGCTTCTAATGAATACAATGTGGCTACCATCATCCTTCTCCAGCCAAGATAAATCACCACCTTTCCAGCAAGAACAAAAACAATCTAATGAAAATAGGAAAATGGGCTCCTGATACATGAAACTTTTCTTCTAAGATTGAAGTAGCTTTCACTGCAGTGTTAATTCACTTGATTTAGGACTGAAGTCTGGTCCTGCTAGACTAGCACTGCTATTTCCTCTACTGGCTGTTTCTGTGATGCCTCACTGCCAGTGTTTGCCATTTGATCACAGCTGGTTAGTACAGCAACAGCTGAATGAATGATACTTCTGTGCAAACCAGTCCTTTTTATTCACATAATTGCCAAGATATTGTTTATGTATGAGGTATTGTACTTAGTAGTAAGGACAGGGCTTTCCTTTCTTGTCTGCTCATGGGAGAATGGTGTTGGATGCAAGACTAGGCAGCCAAAAATTTTACTTGCCTGGCCTACTCTACACTGCCCTGCTCTTGTCTTTCTACATTTCTGTATACAGAGACCAGAGCCCTGCTCTTGTGAGGTACTGAGCTCTAAGATGGGGCAACTTTGGGTTGTTAAAGATGATTTTTTTTTCAGCCAATTATCCCTAGTTAATTCAAGCCAATGTGA
Organism: Dryobates pubescens; assembly: GCF_014839835.1. Classification (NCBI taxonomy): domain Eukaryota; kingdom Metazoa; phylum Chordata; class Aves; order Piciformes; family Picidae; genus Dryobates; species Dryobates pubescens. The sequence continues at coordinate 33,424,164 of NC_071619.1, read as the reverse complement.
TGAACATGCTGCCTACCTTGCACTCAAAACACATTTCCCATACATGGTGGTATTATTATCTTTGTGCTCTGAGTGCCACACTAATGCCATTGTGGTGGAGTTGTCCATGCAGCTCTGATAAAAGACCTCTGATAAAAGAAGAAAGCCAGGATCTTGAGATGGATTGTAAGAAGGTAATGTATTTCTAAATCTGGCTTGTAAAAGCTACATGAGACACAAAGTTCTGTTTAAGTATTGATTAGCTGAAAAACACATTTTTACAGGCAGTTTCCCCAGCTTACACACAGCATGTGTCACTTGATTCTGATCTTATGTATGTTGTATTCATGTATTCATCTGTGTGTTCAGTACAGCTTCAGGTGCTTATCTCACTCTTGTGACCTTAAGACACGGAACACAACTTGAGAAGATAAAGCCAGGAGGCTGCTGTTAATAATAAAACCTGAAGTAAGATAAATAAGGGAGGGGAAAGGGATTATAGGCAAAAATGGGACATGTGAAACAAACCAAAAATGTCAAAGCAAGCGAATAAAACTTGTTGACTAGAGTTGAAGTCTCAGGTATTTACAAGCCTCCCAGTAATGAAGCGACTAGGTGTTTACCAAATGGGATGGAAATGATTCAGTGCAATCTTGGTCTAAAATGAGATCCTAATCCTCTAATTAAGAATTATTCCAGGCTACTCTTTAAATACAGATTTGGCACCCTAACAATATGTGCTATTCACTGGTAGAGACCTGATCTTTATCAGTTTTCAGGATGACCCCCAGGATACTGACGTATCGGAAATCAGATGATCACCAGGGCAACAAAGCTGGGTCTGGAGCACAGCCCTGTGAGGAGAGGCTGAAGGAGCTGGGGGTGTTTAGCATGGAGAAGAAGAGGCTCAAGGGGTACCTTATTGCCATCTACAGCTACCTGAAGGGAGGTTGTAGTCAGGTGGGGGTTGGTGTCTTCTCCCAGGCAGCCAGCACCAGAACAAGAGGACACAGTCTCCAGCTGTGCCAGGGGAGGTTTAGGCTGGATGTTAGGAAGAAATTCTTCCCAGAAAGAGAGATTTACCGTTGGATTGTGCTGGCCAGGGAGGTGGTGGAGTCTCCATCACTGGAAGTGTTTAAAAAGAGACTGGATGAGGCACTTAGTGCCATGGTTTAGTTGATTAGATGGTGTTGGGTGATAGGCTGGACTCAGTGATCTCAGAGTTCTTTTCCAACCTGGTTAATACTGTATTCTGTCAAGATGATTATCACAGAGAAGTAACTCTTGGGTCTGGAAATTCAGAAATTCAATATCAAACATGTCAATAGTTACTGAGCAGAAGCAGTTTGCTCTTTATGATTGATCTGTCTGTGAACAAGATGAAACAGAGCAGAGCCTGTCCTGTTAAACTTCTTATTTCTGGAAGTTTGATATCTTCAAGGCATGAATAATATGGACAACACATTGTGACAATGTGATGTGAAGGTCTCTTACCTGTGAGTGAGTCACTGAGGTATATCTTGTATCTCAAAGAATTACACAGCTGCACTCCTACAAATTTCTTATACCAAGTCCTCTTTACGTATTGTTTCCCTTTGCATTCTGAATAGGTGTCTGAATTGAATTTGATTTCAGTCCAGATAGCATCCTTTCCCACTGCAGAAGAGGAAGAGAGAGGCTGAAGTGTGATGTTGCATACAACACTGTGTACAACAAATATATTCAAATAAATAGGATCAGAAACCTCGCACCAGTCAACTGCATTTTGAACTAGAGAGATACCTCAGAGATGCACCAAAGTGTGCAGATATGATTGATGTGATGAACTGCTTTTGCTCTCTGTGGTGTCAGTTTGGAATAAGCTCATTCTAGGACCTTGTTAAGAGGAATTTTTACAAGGGCTTGTTCTGATAGGACAAGGAGGAATGGCTTTAAGCTGGAAGAGGAGAGCAGATTTAGACTGGATATTAGGAAGAATTTCTTTACAGTGAGGGTGGTGGGACACTAGAACAGGTTGCCCAAGAAGGTCATGTATGCCCCTTCCCTGAAGGTGTTCAAGGCCAGGTTGGATGAGGTCTTGAGCAACCTGATCTAGTATGTCCCTGTCCAAGGAGAAGGGGTTGAAACTGGATCATCTTTAAGGTTCCTTTCAACTTAAATCATCCTATGACTCTATGATATGATTCTGTGACAATGTGTGTTGACATAAAATGTGTGATACAGTCACTGTTTTTCAGTGGGTTCAAGCCAGGACCATCAACTGCTTGCAGCAAACTGCATGTGATTTAATAAAACTACACATAATTATGAAGTGCATTGAATTATGTGGAAAGAAGTTGTGTCCAGTCAAATTGGTGTCCATTACAAATCAAGAAGCAGCCCAGTTTAGTTGGATGATCTCAGCTATTCTTCAAAGGCTCAATTCACCTCCCACCAAAGACGGAAAATGTCATGGAAGGGGCCTAAAGCAGAGCTGGATCAAGCCTTTGGACACAGAAATTTCTATTCTAAAATACAATGGTGGATAAATAATATCCTGAGTTGTGATCTGTTAACTCCCTTAAAAAGTGAGGCACTTATTCATTTTACACAACTTTCTTTTGCTTTAATGACAAGGCTGAGAAAATATGAGGCTCTCCTTGCTTCATTTGTGTATATTGGTTTGAAGCCATCCCAGCTGCCATGGGAGCACCACATTACATTGATGGTGTTCCACTCATGTAAACAAGCAGTCTGGCATGAATTCCTTACCAGGGGTATGGGTGGAAGGAATGAAATAATGTGTGAATGTTGTTTGAGTCTATAAGTCATTTAATGGGTGCAGTACAGTCACCCTCCTTGTAAAAGTATGTTTTGTCATTTCTGAAGCAAAGCATGAGGTTGAGGAGGGTAGATATCAATAGGATATTAGAAATTCTTTGCAGTGAGGGTGGTGAGACACTGGAACAGGTTGCCCTGGGAAGTTGTGGATGCACCTTCCCTAGAAGCGTTCAAGGCCAGGCTGGATAAGACCTTGAGCAACCTGGTCTAGTGGAAGGTGTCCGTGCCCATGTCAGGGGGTTTGGAACTAGATGGTCTTCAAGGTCCCTTCCAACTCAGACCATGCTACAATTCTGTGGCACAATTCTATACATAATAGACTTACCTGAAATTGGCTCACTCACTCTTGGGTCCGCTAGGGGAAGAGAACAAACATTCAGTCAGATACTGAAAATGAACATTCCCAATATTTCAATGGAGAAACACTGGGAAGCGATTTTCTACAGTGCACACAAGGTGTAATTTGTGAAACAGAGTTTTGGAAGCAAAGTTACTTATGTATTAAATGAAATTAAATCTATTTCTTGTGCGTAACAACAATATCAATGAACTGTTCAGGCACTGGAAGAGGCTGCCCAGGGAGGTGGTGGAGTCACCATCTATGGAGGTGTTCAGGAAATGTGTGGACATGGCACTTCAGGACATGGTTTAATGGCCATGGTGGTCTTAGGTGGAAGGTTGGACTCGATGATCTTAGAGGTCTTTGCCAACCAAAACAATTCTGTGATTCTATGAAAATTTTACATAGGGGACTATACCAGTCAAACACAGCTCTAGTGCAAAAAAGAGTTTAAACCTATAACCAGCAAAACCCAGCTCTACTGTGATGAGAGAGAATGGCTTTAAACTGGAAGAGCAGGGCAGATCTAGACTGGATATTAGGAAGAAATTCTTTACAGTGAGGGTGGTGGGACACTGGAACAGGTTGCCCAGGGAGGTTGTGGATGTCCCCTCCCTGGAGGTGTTCAAGGCCAGGTTGGACAGGGCCTTGAGCAACCTGATCTAGTGGAAGGTGTCCCTGCCCATAACAGGGGAATTAGCACTAGATGATCTTCCAAGTCCCTTCCAACCCAAACCATTCTGTGATTCTATGCTATTTTAAAAAATTTCCATTTCAAAACCTGAATAATAAAGACGACCCCTCTGTGACACAAAACCTGGCTATGAAAACCCCAAAGTGAGAAATGCATTTGTGCAACTGAGTAAAAAATGAATCTGACCACTTCATTTGTCCAAGCTAAATAGGAGAGAGAGCATAAGCTTTGTCAATGATGAAAACTGCACTTGGCATAAGCATATTTTTTTTTTCAGCTTTAACAATCAAGGATTACAAAGAGTGCATTCACAGCTTTTAAATGTGTGTGGCATATTCTGCACGCCTCCTTGACTAATCCCTTGCTCAGCCAAAGCTCTCATCCATCGGTGACAGCACTGGATGAGCACTATTATATTATTATACCTGGGCCAAGAAGCAAATTGAGAAAGTCCTTTTAAAAAGACTAAATCCATTTTGTGTTTTGTATGGTCCTTACACACTATTGGGCAATAAACACTTCCACACAAAGGATGGTGTCTTGCTTGTATGAAGTCAACAAGTCATCTGCAGTTGGCCTCATGGGGAACTGGAGTATGGAAAGCAAAGGCACTCTTTGATTCTCACCTTTGAGTCAGATAGGACTTGGGGACCTACCCATTGTCAACACAGGCTTGTGCACACCTCTTTAACATTTTCACTGGAGAGTAAACAGGATGGAAGAGCACCTACTGGGACACTGACTTTTCCCACCTGCTATTTCTCAATCTTTCTTTCAGCCAAAATACATCACTGTTACACAGCAGTCTTATTGAAGAAGTAGCAAAAGTGCCTACAAACACATCAGCTCAAGGAACAACCTTGTGTTCCCCACCCAGAAGTCATTAATGAGAGTGATAGATACAAAAGGTCAGGAATGACCGCACCTTCTCTAAGGATAAAGTTAGTTTCTCCATAGTAAACACGAGGCACACTCTGTGCTCCTGTTTTCCCCTCCTGCAGTTTGTCCATCTTATATCCTCACACAATATAGCCCTAACCTTCCAGGCACTACTGTAACTAGCTCAGTAGTAAAAAACCAGTCTGAAGACAGTCAAGAGCAACATCAAACACACAAAATGAAGCAGGACCACCTTGTGTATCTCCCCCAAACATGCATACAAGAGCCACTGTAAATGATGGTCAGGTCTTCAGAAGTCCTTACCTGATTCAGTACTGAATGCCACAACACTGCTACTTGGGCCTTCACCAAGAGGGTTTTTAGGTTTCACATGGAATTCATAACTGGGGAATAAAAGAGAAGAGATGAACATTTTGCAAACCATTCTCTCAGAGTCTGGAGCAAACAAACTACTAATGCACATCTTGGTGCTACTCGCCTCCTGAGGAAGAAGAAAAGGTCTCATCTCTTGCTCTGAAAACACTGAGATGTTACTTGTCCTGACAAGATAAGACCCCTCAAAACACAACATTTACTTCACACATGCTATTAATGTTAGATTTCATACACCACTGATTTCAGTCTGCCTCCTCTCACACAGGCAATTCCAGTTCTGGCAAAGGGAGTAGTTCAGGTAAGTGCAAAAGCAATCTGATAAGCAGATGTTGAATAAAGCACATTGCTGTTTATCTGTACATTCCTCATTCATAAAATAACAAACCTCCAACTTAATGCCTCTGAAGCCCACCAACAGTGACAGACAGGACCAGCAAAACACAGAGAATGTGAAGGATCTTTAACATAACTTTTATGAGGAACACCTGAGGGAACTGGGATTGCTTAATCCTCAGAAGACGAGGTTCAGTGGAGACCTCTTTGCCCTCTAAAACTACCTCAAAGGAGGATGGAGCCAGGTTGGGGTCGACCTCTTCTCATATGCAACAAGTCATAGAATAAGGGGAAATGGCCTCAAGTTGTGCCAGGGAAGGTTCAGGTTGGGTATTAGGAAAAATTTCTTCACAGTAAGGGTTCTCAGGCATTGGAACAGGCTGCCAGGGAATGGTGGGGTCACCGTTGCTGGAGGTATTTAAAAGCCACATGTCTGTGGTGCTGAGGGAAAAGATTTAGTGGTAGTGGCTTAGCAGTAGTGGTGGGATTGCAAGCTGTAGGTGAGCAGCTGGACTTGATGATCTCAAAGGTCTCTTCCAGCCTCAACAGTTCTATGGTTCTATGTCTTCCATGACCAAGGTTCAGCAAGGCAAAGACCCAACTGCTTGAATACATGTCAATAGCAAATATATGAAATGATGACAAGATATTGTGCAGGATCTCCTCCTTGTCTTCATGGTAATGTTGCACAGCACCAGTGTGTACTGATGATCTCTTTTTCATCACAGCTATGTTTGGAACCAAACACAATGCTGTGAAAACAGAACAAGACTGAAGAAAACAATCCATTCAGTCTCCTCTGCTTAGGCCTCTTCTGCCTCTCAATACTTGGCTAACAGTAACGGACAGTCAAGATAAGTTATTCTCTAACTCTGCACCTCAGCTGAAACTTATACTTTCAGTCAGAAGCTCTAGGTAAGCACCTACTGAAAGACAGTGGCAAACCAAAAAATGTAACACAGATGACACCAGACATTGATATTTGAAGGTGACCTACAAGGAAGCTGGGGAGAGATTGTTTATAAGGGGTTGTAGTGATAAGACGAGGGGCAATGGTTTTAAAGTAGAGTAGGGTAGACCTAGATTGGACATTAGGAGTAAGTTCTTCACAATGAGAGGAATGAAATACTGGAACAGGTTGCCCAGAGATGTGGTGGAGGCCCCATCTTTGGTGACATCCAATGTCAAACTTGATGTGACTCTGAGCAACCTGATTTAGTTAAATGTGTCCCTGCTTACTGTAGGAGGATTGGACAAGATGAGCTTTGAGGGTCCCTTCCAACCTGATGCATTTTATGATTCTATGAGGCATGAAAGGGTTATAAGAGTGGACATTGGACACAGTTAAGGTCTTGCATCAAGGGGCAGAGATAGGACCAAACTCTGTATTTCCTCTCTTGCAGCACACACTATCCCAGCAAGCTTCTTCCAGGGTGTCCTGGCTCCAGGCTGGCAGCATCTGGGAATTTCTTACTGCTCAGCAAGAGCTTAGTGCATTCCTGTAGGAACTGCATGATTCTATGTCAAAGCATTCCGACGAGTCAGCCAGTCAACAACACCCTCTTCCTGCCTTCCCTGTGAGCTAGAAGCAACAACTTGTCCCATGCATACCACCTACAGAGAGACTTTTCATATGCTTTGAGCGCATCCATGGTGAATCTCTCAACACAGAGCATTTTATTGTCAGCAAGAGAGTGCCACAGGACACGAGTCAAAAGGAAACTGTAGGCCTGGAAAATGAGTCCCAGCTTAGAGACTAAACACAGAGCAAAATGAGAATCCCAGAAGTGGACAATTACACATCCAACTCTTGGCTCATGAAGGTTCACCTACCTGTGATAATTTGGTGGCTCATGACTATAACATAGCATTGTAATGTATTATGGAAATTGTTTCCAAACAGTAATTTTCAAACAAAACCAAACCCCAAACAAAAAAACAACCAACCCACCAAAAAAAATCCCCCAAATCCAAAGCCCAACACCCCCAATCCTCATACCACTCTTTGCATGCTTGGAAATTTGTAAACCCCATTTGCAAGTCCCTACAAGAGACAGAAAAACTCAATCCAAACCTTGGATTACCTCTCATTGCTTCTTGGCTCCTGCAAAACCTGAACAGCTTGCTAATTAACCTCAGTGGACTAATCATGAAGTACGAAGCAACTGTTTTCCATTCACAGCACTTCTAAGGCAACATTTGACTTCAAAATTGCTTACTTCAGCAGTTGCCTTTATTTCTAGGGTTTCCTTTTCTTTTTAAAGTGAATTACTTCCAAAGATTGGTATGCATCATGGGTAATTTGTGGATATTTCTAAGTGAAACACGGACTTGATTTGAACTTTAAACAGACTGTTTGAAGTGATCTTAATATTTATTCAAACATGCTGCAAGACCACTTTGAGCAACTCTTATTACCCTGTTGTAGGCAGGAGACATGAAATAAATAATACATTAAATACTAAGTTCTAGACACAAAAGTCTCTTCATCATCAACTTGGAATTAGTTATACAAAATACAAGCTGCATGTAAGGAGTTGGAATAGAATAGCATAGCATAGCATAGCATAGCATAGCATAGCATAGCATAGAATAGAATAGAATAGAATAGAATAAACCAGGATGGAAGAGACCTTTGAGATCATTGTGTCCAACCTATCATCCAACACCATCTAATCAACTAAACCATGGCACCAAGCACGCCATCAAGACTCTTCCTAAACACCTCCAGTGATGGTGACTCCACCCTGGGCAGCCCATTCCAATGGGAATGGCTGGACACAATGATCTTGAAGGTCTCATCCAACCTGGTCTATTCTATTCTATTCTATTCTATTCTATTCTATTCTATTCTATTCTATTCTATTCTATTCTATTCTATTCTATTCTATTCCATTCCATTCCATTCCATTCCATTCCATTCTTCCAATGTCTTACTGTTCTCATGGTGAAAATATTTCTTCCAGAGTCAACTGTAAACTAAAGATATACAGGCAGCATATCTGGATCTTACCTGAACATCTAAGGGTGCACAGATTTTGCAACCCATATTTGCTGACAGAAAAATCATAAGCTGGACAAGACAGTGGAGGGGAAATCAAGTTATTTTGCATATTTTTGCACAAACATATTGTCCTCAAGAGCTGATATGCTCTACTTTGAGTTTCATTGGGCAACATTCTTCATAGGAACCAGTCCCACTCCCGAAACACTGAAGTCGATGAACTTGGACCCATCAATTCTCTAACTCCATAAAAAGAACAAACAAGAACTGAAGACTAAATATTTTCCAATCAGTGTTTTTCAAACTGTGGTCCAGGGACCACTAGAACCTCTGCAAAAAAATCAAACCACAGCTGGAAAAATTATGGCAATAAAGAACTAAAATCTACACACAGAGATTTCAGCTCATGTAAACACAGAAAGAAAACTGGAGACAAGGAAAGTAATACAGAAATGTCCAAAGTTTAGTTGGCTCAATTAGAGGAGCCTTCTATTAGTAACATTAAAGATTTTTAAGCTAAAGTATTTACAATTCTACATTTTTTTGTGGCAGGTATCTTTACAGGTACCCAAGTGTCTCCTTTCCTCATTGTTTCAATCCTGAAACAATGGCAATGGTTGCAGCCACACAAAACCAATTATAAAAAGTAAATAAACCAAACCAAAACCCAAGCACTTTTGGAGATGAAAAGAAGTAACTACTTGACTGAGAACTGAAAAAGAGAGAAAGAAAAAGTTACACTGTGCTCATGGTTAGATAGATGATACAGACTAATTTTCAAGCCATGATGTGGCTCTCTTCATTGAAAATCATAGAATCATAGAATCAGTTGGGGTTGGAAGGGACCACAAGGATCATCTAGTTCCAACCACCCTGCCTTGGGCAGGGACACCTCACACTAGATCAGGCTGGCCAGAGCCTCATCCAGCCTGGTCTTAAACACCTCCAGGGATGGGCCTCAACCACCTCCCTGGACAACCTCTTCCAGGGCTTCACCACTCTCATGGTGAAGAACTTCTTCCTCATGTTCCTTTTTGTGTACCAGGCAAAAGATCTGGGCGGGAAAAAAAGTGAAATGGTGGAAAAAAGGGTCTCTCCTTCAATCTTATGCACTTCCATACAAACCTCCAGGGAGGGAAAATTAATGCTTAGAGGTTCAAGGAACTATGTAGGGCAAAATTAATTAAGGGAAGTAGGAAAGCTCTATAATTATCCCATGTCTACCTCTAGACTTACACATGAGAAGCTGGATTATGTATTCCATCTTTATGTCTCTGGGCCTATGATGCCAAAAAGTCTTCTACCCAATACTGCAGCAATCTAACATGTGTCACACCTCTAACCTCTAAGATTGCTATCCCACAAACCTTGGAGACTAGCCTTCCCAAATCCTCCCAAACTGCATATGACAATAAAAGCCCTTGTGCAGATTAAATGGACTTGACTTACAGTAATTACAGTGCAGAGCAGATTTTTCCACCCTAGGAAATCACTATTCCACATGGAACTTTGGCAGAGACAGCTGCTCCTGCATTTTTCAAATCATGCAAAAGGAGAAGGCTGAAGACTGCAGAACTGAAAATAGGTGAAAAGTGATTTCCCCCATAATCACAGAATTGCAGAATGGTTTGGGTTGGAAGGGGCTTTGAAGAACATCTAGTTCCAAATCCCCTGCTGTAAGCAGGGACACCTTCCACTCAAGTGTCCCTTTCTGGGAGGAGTGGAGCAGCTGAGTACGGTCCTGGGACCTCAGGTCAATTTCTAGGGAGATGCTGGTGGTTAGATGTCAGTTGTGTAGGACTGTTTCAATGTATAGAGCTTCTCTGTCTCTGCGTTGTGTTTGAGTAGCAGCATGATCATAAAACTAGGCTTAAGAGAAGAAAAGACAGACATAGATACTAAATAATGATGTTAGGTATTACCAGTTTGGTACATGCATAGACTAAACATTTCATGTTTACTGTACTCTTTTGGTTGCTTGTGAGTTTTGTTTTTGTTTTCTGAGGAGTCTTGGAATTTTATTTATTTATTTATTTATTAACATTTGCTGTTATTTCTACTCCTCAAGACAGATCATGTCTGGAAATACACTTTGGCTTGGGACACAATCTAACCCAGAAGTCCAAAAGAGACCACTCAAGTTATTTTTAGAATGAAAAAAAAATTTCTGTTTGAGATTATCAAACTGCTTCACTGAGCAAAGAATTGATACCTGAAGGGAAGTTTTACAAAGCTGCATATTGCAAGCATCAGAGGCTTTCTGTTTCTTACTAATATTAATTTTTCTATTAAAAAATCTACAACAGCAGGCTGCTGGGATGCATCTTCTAATGATGGCACCTGAACTCCCTCAGAGCTATTTGGCACATCTCTGAGTGCAGTCAATATTTTTCTTTACTGCCTTCCCATTCCTGCCAACACAAATATGCATGAGAAATGTTTTCAGCAATATCCAGATTCTTTTCTGAATGCTTGTAGAAGAAATCTGTGCTGCGAAGTTTCCTGGACCTTAGTTCCATGAACTTAACTGCCCTTAAAGAAACCACCAGAATGAAAAAAAGGAAATGTACACCTAAGCAACAGAAGTATTTCAAGATAGATACAGGAATAAGAATTACATATTTTGGAAGAGAAAATAGCAGAAGAAATAGCAGAAAAAGTCAGGATGATGCTGCATCAGATGGCTGGAAGACTTGAAAAAAGAGAAATCAATTTTAAGGAAAAATCCAAAACAAGTTTAAAAAAATAAAGAAAGGAAGAAAAATAGAAAGAAAAAAAAGAAAGAAAGAAAAAAAGAAAGAAGAAAAAAATAAAGAAAAAAAGAAAGAAAGAAAAAAAGAAAGAAGAAAAAAGAAAGAAGAGAAAAAGAAAGAAAAAAGGAAGAAAGAAAAGAAAGAAAAAGAAAGAAGGAAAAAAGAAAAAAGAAAGAAAAAAGAAAGGAAAGAAAGAAAGAAAGAAAGAAAGAAAGAAAGAAAGAAAGAAAGAAAGAAAGAAAGAAAGAAAGAAAGAAAGAAAGAAAGAAAGAAAAGTGAAAAAAAATAAATAAAAAGAAGAAAAAAGAAAGAAAAAAGAAAACTGCTAGAATTCCTTTGGAAATAAGAAAATAGAATTGAAAAAAACCACCCAAACAAACCACAAAAGCCAAGCCAACATCTGCATTTAATATTCTAGGTTAGGAAAGGTTCATGAAAAACACCTGCAGGTCAGTGAAAGAGTTTTTAACAAAGAAGATGCAGATGAACACCATCATCACTACACAGGAGACAAAGTGAAGAAAACAAACCTCACAGTAATTCCATTTCAATCTCTTGCCTCTCAAGGTTTATTACAAATAACTCTTCAAAGAAATTGCTGGCAGTGACCTTACTCTTGACTCAAACATGGGCCATCATGAAAGGTCTACAGAGCAGGTCTTACAAGGAACAGCTGAGGAATCTAGGATTGTTTAGACAAAGAAGAGGGGGCTGAGGGGAGACCTCATTTCTTTCTACAACTCCCTGAAAGGAGGTTGTAGTGAGGTGAGGGTCATTTTCTTTTCCCTGTCATCAGGTGGCAGAATGAGAGGAGATTGTGCCAGGGGAGGTTTAGATTGGAGATTAGGAAACACTTCTTTCCTGCAAGAGTGGTCAGGCATTGGAACAGGCTGCCCGGGGAGGTGGTGGAGTCGCCATCCCGAGAAGTGTTCCAGGAAAGTGTGGACATTGCACTCTGGGACATGGTTTAATGGTCATGGTGGTGTTGGTTGATGGTTGGAGTAGATTTTAGAGGTCCAGCCAAAACAATTCTGTGATTCTATGATTTTGCTTGACCATTATCGTAGGGGAAGTTACTGCACTACTTTGGTTTTAAGAGCAGTTTTAAGTCTATACTAAGAAGAGAGAAAGAGCACAGAGTCCTGAGTATGCCAGTGAAACTAAGAGCTGCAATATGAACAGCCTTGTAAGGAAACTCAAAGGCAAGGAACCTGTACAATGAGTTAGATTGGAATATTCCAACGAAATGACTGCTTGGAATTTAAACTGTAATTGCTCTGACCAAAACTATCAGCTGCGTAGTTTGGCTTTAACTGTTTTCCAAGTGGAGTAAATGGTATGTTTCCCAAGCCCAACTGTGATTTTTTTTTCAGTATAAAACTTGTAGACTTTTCAAGAGGAGGATGAGAAATCTGAGGGACAAATTAGCTCATACTAGCACATCTCTTCCCCTTACTTTTCTTTGCTAAGAAATTAATGGCATATACAGTGACAAACACAACCACTTTGCCCTGCAAGAAGAAAAAGAGCAAACCTGGTATTTAAAAGATCAGAAACTATCCCTAAGATATGATCATACAATGACTTAAGTTAGAAGGGACCTGTGGAGGCCAACTTGTCCAGGCTGATTTTCATAACAGGGCAACTTAAAAGCTACATTAGGTTGCCCATGGTCTATTATTCCATTCCATTCCATTCCATTCCATTCCATTCCATTCCATTCTATTCCATTCCATCCCATTCCATCCCATGCCATTCCATTCCATCAACAAGACATTCATGGATTGAACAGAGTAAAATATGAGTAGCTCAGTACTTGGTCCAGACTAACTAGAAGAAAGAAGGATGACAAGAATTCAACTGTTTCACTTTTTTGACAAGAGAAGGACTAATTGAAGGACAAAAATGACAAAAACTGCAGAAAATGCAGTGTGTTTTTGTGTGGTATCTTTCTTCTCCATGGTGCAATGCAATAGTCAAGCTTCACAGAGTGGCCAAACATGCATCTCATCTTAATATGCAGGGAGGCTACTTTAGTAGTGCCAAGCATCCTTAAACCCCAGAGAAAGAGAACTGTACATATCAAAATCTTGATTTCAACACATCAGGTTAGTATTTCTTGTATTCACCTTGTTTCATTACTTGCTAAATTAAAGAGATTTTTAAAATAAAAAGCAGTACATTGTCTTACATTTGACTGTTAACCTTCCTGATAGAACAGATAACTTCTGCAGTTTGTCCAGGTCATACTCTTGGAAATTCACTAAAGTTTCTGCTAACTCAAAAAAAAAAAACCCAACCCCAAAACTTACCTTTTTCCTATCAGAAGGGAATAAACCCAGTTTGGCCTTAAAAACAGTGTAAATTTCTTGGGTTAATGAGAAAATGATTTGATTACCTTGTGTCAGGTTTTAGGTTTTCCACAGTAGAATGAGTTTGATTTGTTGTGATAATCGATTGCTCCTTTTCACCATCACTTCCTCCATTTTCAGTTGACACAACCTCATACTCTGGAAAATTACAGGAAAGAGAAATTGCTTATATAGCAGCTCTTACTTGAGTCTCTTGATTGCTCTCTTTTTTTTCTCATCTGATTTCCCTCCTACTGTCTAATAGAATGTAAGTTCATTTTGTCTGAACCAGGCTGGATTTACTATACTAAAATGGTTTAGGAAAGAGAGGGTCCATTCCAGACTGCTGCATGCCTAGCCCCTCACCCTTCCTTATAATCCAATTATGGAATAGAGGATATTCAGCATCTCAGTTCTGCCCAAAGGTGAAAAAATTCCGAACACTAAATAGTTACAAGCAGTCTGCAGTTTGAATGAAAAAAAAAAACATCAAAGATTAAAGTGTAGTTTCTAAATGCTTAAATCTTGATCAGTTTAAAGTAAGACCAGTATGTTTAAGATTTCCAGAGGGAAATGCCCAGCTAATTTGGATTGTGCACTTAGGCAACCTGCCATTTTAGAATGAAATCATTTTTGCATAAATTTATTTCTGTATTTATGTGATTATATTATAGAGTCTCACTGCTTTGCTTTCATCTCACTGGGGTGTATCATCAAGCACAAGCCATTCTCCTCGCTGGGATTTAACAACAGATGTTTGGGAAGAAGATACTTCTTCAGTCATAGACCTGTCTAAGATGCTATCTCTTCTAGCAGGCAGCCCCTGTCCCAACAGCCTCTTCTAATAAACACACTGAGCATGTTGTTAATTTTCCTCTCTGCACAAAGAAATCCACAAACTCACCAACAGCTTCCTTTTATCTTCCTGAAACTTGTCCATAATATTAAGTGCAGCTTTGTTAATCATAAACTAGCAAAGGAGAATGTTTTCAAAGATCATTTGTAATAACATGAAGATCTACAGCACAATGAATGAAGCAGGTGAGGACAGCAGACCACCTATCAACTGTTACAAAACCTCAACATAATTTTTTGACCTAAAAGGACATTGACTTGCTGGATCAGGTCCAGAGGAGGGCTTTCAAATTCCCAGCCTTTTTACACCTTCATTTAGCATACAGAATTAACCAGGTTGGGAAAGACCTTTGAGATCACTGAGTCCAACCTATCACCCAATAACATCTAATCAACTAAACCATGGCACTAAGTGCCTCATCCAGTCTCTTTTTAAACATTTCCAGTGATGGTGACTCCACCACCTCCCTGAGCAGCACATTCTAATGACCAATCATTCTTTCTGTGAAGAATTTCTTCCTAGCATCCAGCCTAAACCTCCCCTGGCACAGCTGGAGACTGTGTCCTCTTGTTCTGTTACTGGTTGCCTGGGAGAAGAGACCAACCCCCATGTGGCTACAACCTCCCTTCAGGTAATTGCATATGGCAATAAGGTCTCCCCTGAGCCTCCTCTTCTCCAGGCTAAGCAACCCCAGCTCCCTTAGCCTCTCCTCACAGGGCTGTGCTCCAATCCCCTCCCCAGCTTTGTTGTCCTTCTCTGGACACATTCCAGCAACTCAATATCTTTCCTAAACTGAGGGGTCCAGAACTGGACACAGGACTCAAGGTGCAGCCTAACCACAAAGGGCAGAGTGAATCATGGAGGAAAAAACCCAAAACCCTCAACAAACAGGCAAAAGCCATTATTTGTCCTAATTAAGTATGTTTGTTAAGAAGGATGGGAGAGAGGTACATCTAGACAGAGAAAGAGTAGGTAACTTGGCAGGAACATGATGAAATTCCTTGCACATAGCTGAAAGTCAAACAAAGTAACCATTTAAAAACTTTGCTCGATAAATCACATTTTCTGTTGCCACAGTTCTATCTGAAATAGTGTTAAAAAAAAAAGGGGGTGGGGAGGGAAAGGTTTGCTGCCAGAGTTAGCTGATAAAAAAAACATGTATAAACTACAAAACCAAAAAGAGATGACAGAAAACTTGATTTAAGTCTGTCTAAACAAGTAACATCATACTGGTGCCAATATGAAATAATCACTGGGGATTCAATGCTTTCCCTTGAATTCATAAAGTGTCCTTAGATGAGTCACTAAGTGAGTAATTCTTTGAAGTGCAGGTGAAGGAGACAAGCTCAATGAGAGTATGTGTAAGCCCCAGAAGGGGATTAGACCCAATGATCGCTGGAGGTCCCTTCAATCCCTACCATTCCGTGATCCTGTGTTACACACTGATGTTAAAAAGAGAGAAGATGGTGTTTATGGGCAAACTGTTAGCTCTAGGCAGGAAGGTGGCTGAGATTGAAAACTAGAGTTTCTCTCAGGGAAGCAAAATGATTATTAGCCATATAATCTGCATAAGGTTTTAATCTTCTTTCCTGGAATGGGGAAAGGTGTGCCAGTTGCCTCACAGAACAGATGAAACATTATGGCAAGTTAACTAAAAGCTGATTGCACCTAAAGTCTCAGAAGAAGCGGTGAGTATTGCAGGGTCTATATTTCATAACACACACTGGAAAAGAAATATTCTCAGAAGGCATTTAGGCCTTGCCCTCATCTAGATGATGTGCATTGATATTTTTAACAGCCATAGTGGAAATGTTTTTCTGTTTTTGTAATACAAAAGCCTGTGCTGCAGTGGGTTCCCTAACATGCTCAAGAAAAACAGCAAGTCTGCTTCCAAGGAAACATCCAGACTAAATGACGTTATCTGATCTAATCAAGTTAAGGACTGGTCTGTGAAGAAGGCCTCCAAATGACAACAGCAACAAAAAAGATTTCCCTGAACAAAAAGAAGTATTGCAGAGCTGCCTGAAATGGGGACTGTTCACAAAGAGCTTATCCTCAGCTTAATCCTAAGGCAGCAGCAAGCTCACCCTGTCTTTGCTTCCAGAATGAAACACATGGTGGAATGCAAGCCAGGTCATCATTCTTCCCACTCACTGGTATTTTTTATTAGCCTATAATCTCTTGTTATTCCCCATTTAATACAGCAGAAGGGCAAGCTTTCTTCCTGTTTTCAGGAAGAAAAACGTGGAGGGAAATTTTTGTCTTGAGTGTCTGGTTGGTTTTGCATGTGTTATTTTTCAAAACAGAGGGGAGAGTAAGAAAAGAGGGAGGCCAAACCTTTTCCTTAGTTCTAGAAAACCAAGTAAGGTCTACTTTGAAGAAGCAAGTGGCCTTGCTTGTGACAGTCATCTAATAATACCCCTGCACTGAAATCTCTTGATGTGCACTTACCACACCTGAAAGCCTCCTAATTACATGCTAAAGTGAACAGATAATGATCAAGTCTTAGTCCTTGCAGTTCCTGGTCTCGTGTGTTCTACTCACCTGTGATGCAACACAACCAGATCCATTTGGTCATGGCTGTGATGTGTATGCATCTACATAATAAAGACTACTATTGCATTGCTGGAAGGAACTACTTGACTAAGTCTTACCAGAATCTGTACACAGAGAAGCCAGAAATTCAGAGGAGACACAGAGTCAGACTTTCTAGCTATATTTTTGTGTTGTCGCTGACACCAATGACACAATTGTGAAAATGTTGTTCTATTCTAGCAGTATTTTCTTATCCACAGCATAGTTTTAACAGTAGCACAAAATAAAAGCACTCATGCTTAAGACTCTCTAGGGATTAAAGTATTTTTTAAATGGCATAAACACACTGTGAAAGTAAAAACAAGCTGGGAACACTGTATTCTGATACAATGGAGGAAAGAAATGAAACGAACCAGTAACAGTGTCATTGTCTGGTTTTTCCCAGTCCAATATGACGAACGTTGGACAGCCCTCAACAGTCACCACTGTGAGGTTGGTTGGAGGATTTTGTGGAGGACGAGTAGGTTCTTCTTTGCTGCTAGCTTCTTCTTGAGGAAAATGTTCAAGAGAGCTTGTGATAGAGCAAGGCACATCATCATCTTTCTTCATGTATTTGACGTGGGGGGCTAAGAGCAATAGGAAAGAGTTGTTATTTGTGACAGCCTCTTGCAAAATGTCAATACCATTTCACCTGGTGCACAACTTCCATCTCAGACCACCGAGTGAAAAATATGCACAACAGGTCAAAGTCAAACGTAAATGATTCAGAAAATACCCCCATGTATTCAATATTAAACTTCTTGTTTGTAGAGGTGGTTTTTTTTGTGTGTGTGTGTTTTGTTTGTTTGTTCTCAATTATTATTAGACCTGGAATCTGCACTGCCTTCCCTCTATACCTGTCAGTATCCCTGATGAAATATCACTCTGAAGAGTATTAGTGGGTGATATGCACAGTTTGAAAGAACTAACTTCTGTCATATAATAGGACAATTAATTTTAGTCCTTCTTTAGTAGAATGACATTACAAATCTCATGTGCAAAGATATAATGCCCATCAGGGTTTTGTTTCACCACAAAGAGTAACATGGTTTTTCCACAGTTGTCCCATCATTAAATTTGCAGCTTCTAAGGTGACTGTTGAAATGTTACCCATTTTCTGTGGTATAGGACCAAACCTTAAAGCAAACATAAGGCAAATGTCTTGTACTCTGCATTAAAATTAGGAAGATTACTGAAGACAAACACTTTGGCTCTAAGCCTAAAACTTCTACTCGATGTCAGCAATAAGCTCTTGCAAAAAAGGCAGCCTCTTCAGAAACGTAGTGTCTCTTGCCAGACCAGGAGAAAAACCTGAAAAATCTTTAGGTACAAAAGATCTTTTTGGGTTGTCTCACCATGCTAAGCTCTCTAGATTACTGCAACAGTGATATTGTGACTACTTTATTATGTAGAGAGGCCTCGAGCACAAGCCCTATGAAGAGAGGCTGAGGGAGCTGGGATTGTTTAGCCTGGAGAAGAGGAGGCTCAGGGGAGACCTTCTTGCTGTCTACAACTACCTGAAGGGAGGTTGTAGCCAGGAGGGGGTTGGTCTCTTCTCCTAGGCAACCAGCACCAGAACAAGAGGACAACATCTCAAACTGTGCCAGGGGAGGTTTAGGCTGGAGGTGAGGAGAAAGTTCTTCCCAGAGAGAGTTGTTAACCATTGGAATGTGCTGCCCAGGGAGGTGGTGGAGTCACCGTCCCTGGAAGTGCTCAAGAGGGTATTGGACGTGGCCCTTGGTGCCATGGTTTAGTAGTCATGAGGTTTGTGGTGACAGGTTGGACTTGATGATCTTTGAGGTCTTTTCCAACCTTATTGATTAAATGATTCTGTGTTACCAATTATTTGAATGTAGACAGCCTGGGATGAGAAGTGAGGCATCCAGGATGGGTGGGTTTCCCTTACAGTGAGGTGCTGAGAGATACCTCTTTGGGTACATTTGTGAGCCCACAGGAAGATTTTCATTTTCTTGGTGGAATGTGGACAGCATGCAGTTGTACTACAACTGGCATCCAAGGAAAGCCACAACATGTTTTTGGGCAAGACTATAAAGTAGGGAATGGCAGCAGGGAAGTAAGTAGAAGCAAAATTTAGTCCAGAATATGCTGGCAGTCTGCACCTCAATATTTTACCTGACATTAAAATGAAACTGCATCAAATTAATCTTTGGCCTTTGAATGACCAAACAAGATAATTTTGGTGCAAGATAGGTCACTCTTCATATATTCCCCCAAATAAAAATACCACAAATACTAAAATCCTACCTTGATACCTTGGTTTGCCTGAAGAATCTGTTTCTGATGTAGGACTTGAGCTGAAGACAGTTGTATCAACTGTGGGAAACATTTTTATAGTTTAGTTTGCAACAAATAAGGAATTTCACTGTTAGGACTTCAGTATTTCACAGTTCATTTGGCATTTTAAATCATGGGAAAGCTCTTCCATGGTAGAACTTGCTGCCAGAGTTGTCTTTTTCTTTTAAGGTAGACGTTTTGGCTGCGACTCTAAGTAAACCCCATACTTACCTGATAGGATAAAGAAAGCTGTAATCAATATGACAGACTTCATGACTATTGCTGGATTAAATTAATGAAATATATGCAAAATGGTCTTTAGGCCTTTTAATAAGGATCTTTTTGCACTGCACTGGCTATTTAGCTTGAAGCAAATAACACTGGTGAATGTAAATGTGATAAACTAGTCTGAATTGCTGACACCAGCATTGTGTTAAACAGTATTGAACAGAATCTTCTCTTGGATACAAATACTGCAACAGACCCTAACAGACAAAACACAATATATTAACAGCAAGCATTTTTGGTAAACCTAGCATCTAGGTTGCTTTACTGCACACTAAAGGCCACAGTGGGTTGATGATCACTATAAGGAAACAAGAATTTCAGTATTACTGCAGGAAAACAAAACCCAGCATCAGTTAGTGCTGCATAGTTGAGCTCAAAAATCCTAAGCACATCTTACTCCGAAGTGCCAGAGAGGAAATCAGAATCACCCCAGACAGAATACTTCTTACACTAAACATACAATACATCAATACAGTTTAGGGAAGAAAAGCAAAGGAGAAAACAAGAAATTTTTATGTTCATGAAATAATTAACAAGAACTGCTTGCAATATACTTACCATAATCCTCTGGAGTTGCAAAAGCTGTTGGGATCTTATATGATGTTCCTGTCCTCACAGGTGTTGTTGGTCCAGCTGGTTTAGCTACAAATGGCACAAGAAAGAACTTGTAGCAATAGTGCATTCACTGTTTCAAGAGTGAAACAGCTTTCTGATTTTCTAACAGAACTCAGATTGCTTCCTGGAATGAGTACTCTCACTTAAACTGTAACATTCCCTCTAATCTCATACAACAGCTTCCAGTTAGAGTTAGGAAAGTTCCAAGCTGTCAATCTAATTTACTCCTGAAACCCAGCTAGAAAATTCTTTGCTACTTGGAGACTGTCTTGGAGGACTTCAATCAACTGGAATATGAGCTGTTTAAATGCACTGAAGTATCCTGCACAGGCAGGTAAAAGGATGCAGAATGACCAGCATGGACATTTCTGTTTCTCAAATAAAAGGACACATTACTTCATTAGTTGTAAGAACAGATGAAGCTGGCAAATGATACTTTGATTTCTGCCCTCAAATATAGGCAAGGTCCTTTCATTTCTAATCTCCATACAGAATATATGTTAGCAAGGCTGGAGCTGAAATATATATGAAGATGAACACAGAGTCATTAAATGTGGTCTGCATGGAGAGTTGAACCACAGAACAGTGCTGAAGCTTCCACTAAAATGAAATTAAGATAACCTCTAGCCATAGTTACCTCTCCTGCATACATGACCAAGAACATGTTGACCGAAGGCAGAACTCTGACAAGCCATGTTTAAAATGATAAAAATCCTTACTTTCTAATAATTTCCTTAATAAAATAGCAATTTATTAAGATTCAGGTAATCAATAAATGATAAGAATTAAACAAATTATGACTAAATTTATTAAGATGCTTGTGATAAAAATTCTCTCCCTATTTTCCACCAATTTCCTTAATAAAATGGAAGTTCATTAAGGATCTCACCAGAGTCCAGCACAAAGGTTCCAGAACTCCCTTTTTTTTTATCCTTTTCTCCATTCAGAAGACTTTTAATGTCTGCATAGAAACCTCCCCATAATACTCATTCAGCAGATGAGTAAGAAGGATGCAAGCAGGGAATTAATCACAGTGTTAATGAGAAAGAGAAACAGGATGGAATTATGAAAGGGAAAATTCAAGAAGAACATTGAAGCAAATTTTTCCTGTTACTACAGTGGAACAGTCTCTTCTGGGAACCAGAAGCAATTCAACTACAATGTTTAAAACTAAGCTGGATCAAACAGTAGGAAACACAGAAGAAGGAAAATCTGCTACTAGCCCCACAAGGAAGAACCAGATCGTCTAACTAGCTTATTCCATCTTGAATCATCTAACTAGCTTATTCCATCTTGAATGCCTAGGAAGGTATCATAACTTCTGACTATCTCATAACCTGGCCTCTAGTGTATGGAAAACAGGGGATATTTCAAAACACTGTTATATTAATTAGCCACTTAATGGAGAAAATTAGCAGGCACTCCATTACAAGCAGAAGCAAAAGTATCATGTCAACATCTTTTTCTGCTACATTGTAAGACTGGCAATATCTTATGTTGTGTTGTAGCTATTACTAAGGAAACACCAGTGATCAAAAGCAAGTACTGACACAACAGTTTGATCACAGCTCTGCTGTTTTGTAAATCTACAGCCTGTTTCATCCAGCCTGGAGATTCTTACTTTCAATCTCATGCATAAAATACTAAAGAATTATTTAGGCCTTTATTAAAGCACACAAAGCCTCAAATGAAACAAACCAAAGAAAGTCTGCAGGGAATGCAGCAGAGCCAAAGCCTTGATACTTCCAGTGAACTACATAGAGCAATATGATGAGGGAAACACTTCTCATGATGATAAGAGCCATGAGATGATAGATTCTGACTACCTGGAATGTTAGCTTGGGGATTCTTGTGTCTGTGTGCTCTTACTCTGATACTGAGAAAAAAGAATACTGTAGCACAGGTCTGAAGCTTAACTTTTTGCACATGGAATAAATTCCAGTGTAGTTAAGTTTTCTGGGTGCCTTTGAAACATAATATTGAATATCTCCCATCTGACACACACATTAAGTAATTGCAATTGCTATGGCAAGGATGAAGTGTTTTAAAGGATGATCCTCTTAAAGGATGACTTGTATTATACTTTCAAATCCCATACTAGGGATGATTTTGACATAATTAGAATAGGAAAACAAAGAAAGAAAACAAAGTTCATGTATGAAGACCAAAGACACAAGGTCAGTATGTTCGAGAAGGCTATTTTCTATAGATATCACACATTGGAGAAAAAGAATCTATACTATAAAATTCTTCTCTACACTGCTGATCAGTTCAATTTTATCTCACACATTATAAAATATGTATAGGGAAAAGGTTGAGATACCTGGACTCCCTGGTTTACCAGTCACAGTGTTTGGAGGCAGAGGTTTTCTTCGCATTTGTGTAGGCTTGACAGGAGGTATAGGTGGATGCCGAGGGCCAGGTGATGTAGTGACTGAATGACATGACAAGATGGTGTTATTAATTATTTAACCTCAAATTCCAGAAAATCAGAAACCCCTTACAAGTTATAGTCTGACTTCTCAAGCAAGGCTTTATTTCTCCTTTAGTATCAAAAGTGGAGAGGTGAGGTTAGGAGCTGAACGGAGCTGTATTTTCAGCCTTAAATTCTTTGAGAAGTATGTGCCATGGAGTTTTAAACCCAAGATTACACTGAAAAAATGTAGCTCCTTGGAGACTTTGTACACGTGTTTCAGCAATTCATTTTCCGTGTAGTTACTCATTTCTGTCAATGATAACATCCTGGCAGCACAGGGGATGTTTCTTCCCACAGTTACCATCATCTCAGTGTCCTTGGAACCCCTCTCAGTATCTTACTCTCAAAATTGTGGATAATTTGTACTTTCTAAGTGACAAACCAGGTCACCCTTAGCTTGAAGCAAAAGTGTATCACAAGAGACATTATCATAGTGGTCACTTTCTGCTATGCCTTTCAAAAGTGAAAAATGAATAAGGTCACTCTCAGTTCATGCACTGACTTGGCTAGAGACAGTTACTCCTGAAGCACCCAACTAGATTATTTCAATGTGCAGCTCCAGCCAGTATCTATTAAACTCATCTGGTAAGGTCCTTTGACAACCAAGTCCTAAGAGAGAACCTAAGCCCCTTAATTCATACTTGCAAAACATTTTGCTGTATTTTCCAGGCAATTGTAAAGGATTTTATTATTCAAAGGAAAGGATTTTCCTTCCACTATTCACTTTTGCACATATTTCCCCAAGAAAAACACCAAACAAACTGGAAATATGTGCAACATTTATTTAACAAAGGAGGTTTTGTATCTAGCAGTGTAAAACCCTCAAGAGTAGTATAGTTCTTAAAATGCTGCCAATGTCAACAAACATGCAGGTTGCTTGATACTGGGTTACTGGCTATGCAGAGCAACTTGGCCCCTACTTATCAGACCTCAATTTATGCTATAAATAGAGTAACTGTGGGTAAGAAGGGAGCATGGTTGGACTTGATGGTCTTTGAGGACTTTTCCAACTGAAACAATTTTATGATTCTTTATTAAGACCTCATGAAGAGAGCTGAGATCTCAGATGTATACAAGAGAAGGGCAAAACAGTGGTAGTTAATTTCAACAACCATACCCAACTGTCTTTTATGACTATAGTTAAAGGTATTGGCTTACTTAAAAGCTCTAAAGGCTTAACTTAAAACATCCAATGTCATAAGATGAGTAAAAGCAGACGTAGATGTGCTGTCAGAACTATGTACATAAAAAGATTCCAGTCCCTGCAAATCACAAGCTGGATTTACTTAAGTACACCCCATTGCCTGACGTTCAGGAACAAAAAAATGCAGAGCACTACCCTTGTGTACAGTTTACTGTCTACATCCAGCTACTACTAAGAGTAGCTGGCCTTATCTTTACCAAGTGTAATCTTCAGATTGAATAAACTTTAAAAAGATAAAACATCAGTGCTCAGCTGTCAAGATAGGCTCTTGTCTTTGTGCAGGTAAATTAGCTGCAAAGGAAATTCAGCAGGGAGTAAGAGCAAAAAGCAGTTTATGAGTTTGTTAGAAGCAGATCTTTGTGCCTATGTTTTTCAACCTAACATCTTTTCAGAGTAAAACACAGCTAATAAAAGTGCCTGCAGCAAATCCAAGAGTAAAACTGGGCAGATTTTCCTTTCAGACAGTTTTTATGCCAGTAACACACAGCTAAACCAAGTTTTGTTCTTGATTGTGCTTAGTAAAACAAAGAAATCCTCTAAGTGTAAGGGTGTTTACATGTTTGTGTGTATGATTGTGTCCACACATGTGGCATACAAACATTATATATTCTACAGCTTTTAGATTAAATGGAAGACTTCAAAGAAGATGACTAGAAAAAGTGAAATACAAAAGGTCTATTTTTGAAGGCCTTATTGTGGAAGCTGTTTTTCAGTACAAAATATCTGGAGTGTTTTGAAAATGTGATTGCCAGAGTTGCTAGAAAAGTAAAACTGTCACACCTGTCACAGCACAAAACCCTATCATCTACACTTTTATTTTGCTTCAAGCCTAAGCATTCTAATTTTCCTAACAATCCTAATAGCCAACAAAGCATTCTCATAAGTGTGAGGATAATCTGGTTGTGCACTCATCTTACCCTCCTTTGCTATGCAGCAGCTATTAGTCTGAAGAAAAATAACCAGTGCTTCCAACGTTGTGGCTGTTTGATGACAAAGATACAACATTGGCTGTGGTCACTTTTAAACATATGGCATGGATTAGTGATTAAATAGTGACCATGAGGTATTTTTATCTCTTTGAGTAGCATTCTGGAGACAAGAGAAGGTGTATTGATGAGGATGGCTGAGATGTATTCACTAGCTTCCCTTTGAAGTGCAGTCAAAACACAAGCAGATGTGTTACTTTTGGACATGGTCTAGTGGTCATGGAGGAGTTGGGTAGAAGGTTGGGCTTAAGGATCACAGAGGTGTTTTCCAATCTTAATGATTCTATGAATTATTTTCTGTTCTTAGTTGAGGTGTTTTTTGTGTAGGAAAGGCACGCTTTTGTTTTTCATAACTTTAGGGGTTTGGGTTTTTTTTTTACTTTGCTTTTTTTCCCCTTGAACCTTACCAGAAATTGGCTTTTCCCAGGTATCAATATATTCCAAAGGCTTTTTCACATCCACACCAAGTTGTCTGGTGATATCCTCAGGTGTATACACATCATCTGTGAAAAAATGAAAGTTAGTATCTACCAAGTCATGGAATATTTGTATATTGTGCATGTTCAAACCTACCATCTATGGTACCACTTATGTTTTTACTGGTAACCTAATAATAACTGTTATCTTCCTATTCAAGTAAGTAGAAAGTGATCTGTGGTTGGAGAGCCTGCAATTTAATTTTAAACATTCATTGAAAGAAGTTTATTCAAAAAGAGAGAGTCACTAAGATTAAGAGATAATAGATGAGTTAAACCAAAACTGATAGAAAGATAAACACAAAGAACATTTTTGTTTTTCAGTATATAGAATAAAATGTCCCTTGATCCTTGCTGAAAGCAAAGTTCTTCTCCCTAAAAATAGCATCTTTGGTTTTCTTCTGCATTGAATGGCTAGAGCAATTTTGACTGAAACATATGGAGTAGTGGGGGGAAAGTGTATATAAATTTCAGTTTGTATACAACGGAAAGTCCTGCTTAAAAGTTACAGAAACACATTCTGAACAACCTGGAGCAAATGGCATTGGAAGATCAACACAGCTACTCCTGGTACAGAGCAACTATTTTACATGCTGATATTTATAGTACAGCCAGCCTGTTAAATTGGTATTCTTACTCTCCACAAAATAATTTTATTTGCTTTGTAAAACATCTGTGTGAGGTAGACTGAGGAGATGCATTGCAATTGCATCCTGTTTGTGAAAAAAAACCCCAGAAATTAAGAAAAACAAAGAGAATTACACTTTCTCATGACATAGAAAAATAAACCCCTATTTAAAATAAATCTCAAAACTGAACTACCAAATTCCAACCCTTTTCCAACATGACCTAAACATTACAATCAGATTTATAAATCTGGTGCTGAGTTTGTTTTGAGATTAAACTAGTATTTTAACTGCATGAAGCTAGTAATTTTTCAGTTATGTTACTATTTAGCCTGGAGAGGAGGAGACTCAGGGATGACCTTATTGCTCTCTACAACTACCTGAAGGGAGGTTGTAGACAGACGGATGTTGGTCTCTTCTCCCAGGCAGCGAGTACCAGAACAAGAGGACACAGTCTCAGGCTGCACCAGGGGATGTTTAGGCTGGATGTTAGAAAGAAGTTCTATACAGAGAGAGTGATTGCCCATTGGAATGGGCTGCCTGGGGAGGTGGTGGAGTCACCATCATTGGAGGTCTTCAGGAGGAGAATACATAGAATACATAGAATACATAGAATACATAGAATAAACCAGGTTGGAAGAGACCTTCAAGATCATCGCGTCCAACCCATCAACCAATCCAACACTGCCCAAGCAACTAACCCACAGCACCAAGCACCCCGTCAAGTCTTCTCCTAAAAACCTCCAGTGATGGCAACTTGATGGAGACTTGATGGGGTGCTTGGTGCCATGATTTAGTTGTTTAGGTGGGTTGGATTGGTTGATGGGTTGGATGTGATGATCTTGAAGGTCTCTTCCAACCCGGTCTATTCTATTCTATTCTATTCTATTCTATTCTATTCTATTCTATTCTATTCTATTCTATTCTATTCTATTCTATTCTATTCTACCATTTTTGGTGGGTATTCCTTAGGAATCTGCAAGTCTATAGCATGGACATGTTGCTTAAGATTAAAGTAATGAGGCTTATAGTGCCTGGCCTCTTTGACTAAAATTTCCAAACACATCATGTGGTTTTAGGTAACTGCAATCTGTCTTCAGGTAACTAAAGTGGCTAATTATATCTTCAGATATACACAGCAGCAGAGTGCTAATCAATGTTTCATTGCAATGGTATTCAAGGGAGAAGAGGCATTGGGAAGACCAGCACCAACTGGTCATAGTCCGAGTGTATTTAGTATATTTAGTTTCTTAGGTTTAGGCTGGAGGTTAGGAAGAAGTTCTTCACAGAACGAGATATTGACCATTGGCATGTGCTGCTCAGGGAGGTGGTGAAGTCACCATCACTGAAGGCATTTAAGAAGAGACTGGATGGGGCACTTGGTGCCATGGTTTAGTTGATTAGATGGTGTTGGGTGATAGGTTGGACTTGATGATCTCAAAGGTCTTTTCCAACCTGGTTAATTCAGTTCTATTCTATTCTATTCTATTCTATTCTATTCTATTCTATTCTATTCTATTCTATTCTATTCTATTCTATTCTATTCTATTCTATTCTCACAACAAACACATTAACAAGATACACCCAAACATTGACTATATCTCACTAAATCTCTCAAGTATCCATTAATTCACTTTTGCCTCTTAATAATGTCTACAGAAAGCCCTATCCCTGTCCTGCTCCTTATAACCCAATTTAGAATCACAATCTTTGCTAAATTACATCAGCTAGGAATGAACAAAATATTATGGACATTCTAGAAAGCAGAATTAATTATTTCCTTTGCCTCCCCCAGAAACTTCCACTGCCTACTAATGAAAATAAGTCAAACTTTCAGGTAAAAAAAGCTGACCAAACCACAAGTTTTCCCTGTTGACAGACTCTCCTTTTGAATGCTTCAATGCACTTTAAAGTTACATAAAAGCTTGTTAGCATTTTCTCACAAGGTACCTTCACTATCAAACTGCTTACTGTATTTATCATAGCAATCACCTTATGCTAGCTAAGGTAGTTTGCTTATTATAAACATTTTGACTCCAACATTTATCCAAGCTTTTAACAGAACTGAGAATAAATGTCTTGCTTGCATGAGAGTTTGTGTCTTCTTCTATCTTTTTTTTTGTTCCTGAAAATATTGATATGGTCTAAGCTAACTGAACCACTAAACTAAACCACTAACTAAACCACTAAAAGTGGTTAAAACTAACCACTGCATTTTTAATAGCAGAAATACCCTTAGAAGGTGGATTCTTTTAAGGGAAGAACTGGAAAAAATATCTCTGATAAAACAAACTGAAGTACCTCAATACTTGAGTTCCTCTAGAACTTGGCTGTACACCCACAGATTCCAAAATGAAAATAAAATAGAATACAAAGTTAATGGCCACGTTAATGATAATGAGCTCTCTCTCTCTCTCTCTTTCACATGGGAAATGGAAATGTTGCTCAAAGTTTGTTTGCTGAAGGTTGTCCAGAAGCATAACAGAACATGAGAAGCTTTTAAACCATTCAGATGGAATGAAAAAACCTCCACCTGAGCAAGATGTTAGGTACACTAAAACAAATAAGAACTCCCACATCAGTAAAATAAAATTCAAGGCAAAATGGCTAAAATATGGTAGAAAACTGAAAGGAATGTTGGTCATGAGGAGGCCTCTTTCCCACAGTCAAGTTTACCACCTGGCACTACAGCTAGCCAGGAAACTGAAAAGCCTGCCAGGAAACCAGCCACAATCCCATGTGCTGCTGCTGGAAAAAACAAACTCCACTGCTTATCATCTGCGCCCTGCAGCTGCCAAGCACAATCTCCATGAGGTGAAAGGTCTTTGCACTGGTGCTAATGAGGTCTCCCAGTCTTTCTTCATCAGAAAGATATTCCAGTCCCTTCATCATCCTCATAGCCTCCATTGGACAATCTCTAGTAGTGCTCTGTCCCTTCTGAACTGGGGAGCTCAGAACTCAACACAATACTCCAAAGGAAACCTCACTAGGGCAGAGCAGAGGGCCAGGAGAACCTGATGGGCACAATTCTCATAATGAGAAGGCACCTTGCTCTGTCATGGTCAGCTTACTGTCCACCAGGACTCCAAGGTCCTTCTTCATGGAGTTGCTTTCAAAAGACTTTTATCATCTAAAAATCATCAGAAACCAGTAGCCACATAATAATCTACCTGTGAGATTACACTGGTTGCTTGTCAATATCATTTCATAATGGCACTTGGAATTATATAACATGACCAATAGCAGCAATTGTTTACCATACTCTG
This sequence comes from Dryobates pubescens, assembly GCF_014839835.1. Taxonomy (NCBI): domain Eukaryota; kingdom Metazoa; phylum Chordata; class Aves; order Piciformes; family Picidae; genus Dryobates; species Dryobates pubescens. The sequence goes on along the minus strand of NC_071619.1, from coordinate 33,394,953 downwards.
AGAAGTTAACTTGTATAATCAAACACAATGAAATACCTATCATGGCTCAAGACAACTGAGGAAGTCACATTCTGTCTTTTACAGAGAAGTTAAAAAGAATTGCCAAAGCATAGCTCTACCTGGTGATGGCACAATCCACTTTGGCCGTCCAGGAGCTTTTGTTCTTGCTGGTGCTACTGTGGTTTCACTAAGAACTGTGAGACAGGGGGAAAAAAAAAGAAAAAGAAGAAAAAACTTCCATGAGAAGTTCCATGAGAACCCAAAAGACTTTTATATGCTTCAAACAATTCATCATTAGAGTAGAAAAGGTATTGCTGTGATGATAGAATGGAATGGAATGGAATGGAATGGAATGGAATGGAATGGAATGGAATGGAATGGAATGGAATGGAATGGAATGGAATGGAATGGAATTAACCAGGTTGGAAGAGACCTTTGAGATTATCAAGTCCAACCTATCACCCAACACTATCTAATCAACTAAACCATGGCACCAAGCACCCCATCCAGTCTCTTCCTAAACACCTCCAGTGATGGTGACTCCACCACCTCCCTGGGCAGCACATTCCAATGGCCAATCTCTCTTTCTGTGAAGAACTTCTTCCTAGTATCCAGCCTAAACCTCCCCTGGTGCAGCCTGAGACTGTGTCCTCTTGTTCTGGTGCTGGTTGCCTGGAAGAAGAGACCAACATCCGCCTGTCTACAACCTCCCTTCAGATAGTTGTAGGGAGCAATAAGGTCACCCCTGAGTCTCCTCCTCTCGAGGCTAAGCAACTCCAGCACTCTCAGCCTCTCCTCATAGGGCTTGTGCTCCTAACAGGGGCAGAATGAGCTCCCTGCTCCTGCTGGCCACACTGTTCCTGATACAGGCCAGGATGCCTGGGTACATTGCCAGCTTAATGGTACACCGGTACAATACTACACTGGCACTCTGGTCTCATTTAAAACAGCTTTATACTGGGTAATTAAAAGGAGAAATACATTATTTTCTTCTTCCTTTTTCTTTTTGGTTTTTTTTTTTGTTCCCCTCTTTTCCCAGCAACTTTTAAAATTCCACTGAGAATAGGTGAAATTAATTAATTAACCTCTTCCCCATCCCAAATTGAATAAATGATTATTACCAGGTCTGGTCTGTGGTTTATCAGATGGCCTTGGTCTTGCAGAGGTGAGACGTGTTTTATGAGGTGCTAGAAGAAATAAGATTCAGTTTAAATCCTACAGGTAAAAGGGAGAGTGTAATTCATCAGAAAAAAAGGTCCATGCACCAATGGCATACAGCAAAATGGGTACTTGAGAATTCTGTGGGTTTGAGGCAATATTTATGGAACCTTGATTTTCAGAGCAATGAACAAAAATCATCTGAGGAGGGGGAAAATAAATTTTTGTGTTGTATATCTGAAAGAGTTATAAAGGTATTCATGAACAGATCATCAAACCTTAAAGCACACTGATTTTACTTAAGGGCTACAGACTCTCACTACGACCATTTATGTAAATCCTAAGAATTACCTGAACTGAACCGTGGAATTTCAGTTGCCAGAGCAGTTTTGGGCTTGGGTGAAATGTGGTATGTTTCATTAGGAGCTGAAAGTGAAGATATAATTGCTTGTTAGATGCAAATAATTTCCTTTTAGATATAAGACACCACAGGTGAAAGGAAAATTCAAACTGTCTTTGTGCACTTTATAAAGACTTTATCAAGAATTTATCAAGACTTTTCAAGACTGGGAAGAGACATATCATTAGTAAGGCAGGCAAAAGATGATCAGGCAGTGCCATTTTAAATGACTTCTCAGCCTTGTCCATTACAGGATGGATTACATGGAAGAAAAAATGCCTGGAAGAACTTAAACCCATCATATTCTTTACATGCACTGGAATGGAACTAATAAATGAACATGCAATAAAGATAAATATTAAGACATTTCTGTTGATGAAAATGTAGGCTTAGCGTAGAGCAAAAGCAGAGAAAGTGAAGTTTTATGACAAATAGTCTGACATTGTATTCTCATTACCCAAAGTCATTTTGGACCCATCAACAACATGAACTGTTATAAGGTTAATTGATCCCAGGTGTGTTGCCCTTGGAGCTACAAGAAATAAAACATTGTTCTGTGAGAAGTGAAATTAAAGAAGATGAATTTCACAAAGGATCTCTGTCCTTTATTTCCTAAAATCCTGTCTAAGACACATCTGCTAAGACAATTCGAACAGACATCAGACAGACACGTGTTCTGATTAGTCTGGATGTATTTTCATGCTTACAGCTAGAAAGTGCAACTATTCTGCTGGGCCCCCATCGACTTCAGAACAAATGCCCTAAAGGTGGGAGCTCTGACAGAGTTTGGTTTGTCTCACACTGAATGTCTCAATTTGCACTTCCCTAAAAAAGATTCTAAAAGCTTGTAGTAACACATTTACCTTTCAGACATTCTTCCCTCACTCAAATTTGATTGAATACAACAAAAGATATCCAAGTTACTGGATGAAAAGGGAGAGACTGACAAGCAGAGGCACACACTACACAGAATCATAGAATTGTTCTGGTTGGAAAAGATCATCAAGTCCAACCATGAACCTAAGACCACCACAGCCATGTCCCAAAGAGCTATGTCCATACTTTTCTTGAACACCTCCAGGGACTGTGGCTCTCAACACCTGTCTAGAAGCCTATTCTGAAGCCTGACTACTCTTCCAATTAAGAAATGTTTCCTAATATCCAGCCTAAACCTCTCCTGCCACAGTTTCAGGCCATTTCCTCTCATCCTAATACCTGATATTAGGGAGAAGAGACCAACACTCATCTCACTCCAACCTCCTTTCAGGTAGCTGTAGAGATCAGTAAGGTCTCCCCTCAGCTTCCTTTTCCACAGACTGAAAAAATCCCCTCAGTTTGCTCCTCATAGACCTGTTCTCTGGAGTCTTCACCAGCTTTGATGTCCTTCTTTGGACATACTACAGGACCTCAATGTCTGTCTTCTAGTATTCAAGGTGTGGCCTCATCAGTGCCAAGTACAGGGGTGTGATCACTTGATCATTTTCCTACTCCTGCTTACCACACTATTGCTGATCCAGGCCAGGATGTTGGTGGCCTTCTTGGCCACCTGGGCACACTGCTGGCTCATGTTCAGCCAGCTGTCCACCAGCACCCTCAGGTTCTTTTGTGTCAAGTAATTTTCCAACCACTCTGCCCCAGGCCTGTATCATGCATGTGTTGTTGTGACCCAAGTGCAGGATCTAGCACTTGGCTTTGTTAAACCTCATACACTTGATGTAGGCCCATCTATCCAGCCTGTCCAGATCCCCCTGTAGAGCTTTCCTACCCTCAAGGAGATCAACATCCCCACCCAATTTAGTCTTATCTGCAATCTTGCTGAGGGTGCACCCAATTCCCTCATCCAGATGGTAGACAAAGATATGTCTCTGTGTTTCAGAGATGAGGTTAAAATAGGGAAGCTGGAAAGGGCAGTGGCTAAACAATGCCATTTGGTTTTAACAACTTTCTTAACATTAGTTTATTTTGCATATATATCCTTACAATGATTTAAAATTTGAAAGGAAAAGAATGTCTGTAAATTCTGTTTTCTAAAGTTCTTCACCTACAATTAGCTCTATAGTGCTACCAAAACATGACATCTCATTCAACTGGTACTTAGAATCTAACCCTGATTACTTAATAGAAAGCTCTTCAAAATAAGGCTTATTGAAAATGGATCTTTCTCCTGGACTGTTTATTTTGATTGTCATAGTTACACCCAGGGTGAAGCTGAGATACCATCATCCTTCATTATGACTGTGTATCCCTAATCATAGAATCATAGAATTGTTTCAGTTGGAAAAGATCTCTAAGATCAATGAGTCCAACTGTCAAGTAGGAACCTATACTCTTAGTAATGATCTTGGACTGAGATTCTGTAAGCCAAGTTTCAAAAGCATTTAAGAAATCAAAGCAAATGTCTTCAGGGTAGCTATATACCCCAAAAGAAAATAACTTAGTGAAGCTGGGTACAGCAGTATGTTTTTATTGAAATTAATTGAATCCCTCACATGTTTAATGGCTGCTACCCAGCAATTCAACAAATATCTTAAAAAAAAGCCAACCATCTTAATTTCTGCTCTCCATGGAACCTGATGCAATTCTTGGGTCTTTTCTTTGATACCATGATTAACATATTCTGAGATAAACAATGCCACTAGTTTCTGCCTACAGATCATGCATATCACATGACTGCAGTTCTGAACGAGGGCAAGAAGTGCAGCTGAGGCAGTGCCACAATAACATTGTTAAAGTTATGAAGTTTAAATTACCAGTTTTTGTCTGTAGTACTTCTGGCCCAACAGATGTTTTGGGTTTGGAAGGAAGCAGTGTTTCTTTTGGAGCTGAAAGAAAAAGAATATCATTTTATTCTTCAGAATCCACTATCCAATGCCATATTTAGCCCACAGAAAATGCATGCCACAAATGCCTGGGAAAAAAAAAAAGACAATAATATTTCCATGGACTTCTGGAACCTGAAACAAAATGTCTATCCAAAACACAGAGAAGTCCTAGCACTGTGCTGTAGGATAAGTTGAGTTAGTGGCTAAAAATCTGGCTCTAGAAGAACATTCAGACCACTGAGTTTGCTTGGATATCTGACAAAGCCTTCCGACCAAACATGTGCTGTAGGCTATTTCTGGTTTAGGCTAGAACTAAGACTCATCTCTATTAAGAAACATATGCACATGAAGAGAGTGAAGGATAGTGGAATGATGTTGCATAAAATACCCCAGCAGAGCATGTTCTCCAGAAATTTCTCCTGTTGACAAACTAAAAATGCCAGCATCTTAACTTTAAGGAAACTTATTTACCCAGTGTTGCCCTTGAATGCTCAGTGGTAGGAGAAGACTTTGCAAAAATTGGTTGTGGAGTTGTCTGATGTATTGCTGTTAAGGAGAAAATGTGAAGAATCTTAGAATATTCAACTGCAATAGGAACAGAGTAGCATTTGCATTGGTTCCAAAACTTTCAAAATGCTCCAAACTAAAGAGTAGGAGAATAGCTTTAAAATCAGCTGCTGACAGACATGATCTTTCTTTTAGTTTCTCATATGCATTCCTTCTGTAACAAAAATAGAAAGAGACTCAGCCCCCTGTAACTGTTTTTCAGATTATTTTTGTTTCAGTTTTAGCACAGAATCATAAAATGGTTTTGGCTGGAAGGGAACTTAGTGGTCACCTAAATCAAACTCCCTTGCCGTGGGTAGTAACACCTTCCACCAGACCAGGTTGCTCAAGACCCTGTCCAACCTGGCCTTGGACAGCTCCTGGGAGGGGTCATCCACAACCTCCCTGGGCAGTCTGTTCCAGTGTCTCACCACCCTCCACTGTAAAGAATTTCTTTCTAATATCCTGACTAAACCTGCCATCTTCCATCTTCAATCCATTCCCCCTTGTCTTATTACTGCAAGCCCTTGTAAAATGTCAGTTGCTTGCTGTACAAGACATTGCAAAGGAGTTTTGTTATATTTTATGGATTAAAAGAAATGCTCACAGAGAACTACCTTTGTGATACAGAAAAGTATACTTCAGATACTCCAGAGCAGTAATCAGAGAGAATTCAGTCTATTGAAACTTGTCAGTAATCACGTCTACTTTTTAGCCATTATTTTTTCATGTGTACCAGAAAGGAGGAGAACCATCTTTGATGCTAAGCAACAAATTCCACTACTATTTTCAGTGCAGTTTTGGCATGCTTTAGTTTGGCAGACTTAGGTGCAATGCATTTATTTCAGCACAAAACCAGTTATGAATAATTCTGTTGAAAGGCACAATATCCAAGGCTAAAGGAAAGAATGATTAGACACAAACACAGAGAAGTAAAAGGATGACTCCTTTACCGGGTTTGGTGTGTGGCACTCTTGGTTTTTCATATGGTTTTTGCTTGGCATGAATAAACTGTTTTTCAGTTGGAACTGAAATAGAAACAAACAGCACCCAGAACAATAACTGAAAAAAAAACACCCCAGTGGTTTCATAGCACACACGGAATAGAAGTATGACCTGATCTGTAGTGAGACAAATTATGTAAGGGTTAAACTGAAAATTAATCAAGTGGAATTACTGCAAAGAAAGGAAAACAAGTTAAATGGCTGCTGGCATAAACAGATTTCTCCAAAATGACATTAAAAAGTTAACTTTTCATGAAGCAGTGAAGAACATAGTCACAAACAGTATACAGCAGAGTAATGGAGCAAAAATGAACTGTTGCAGCCTTCATCTTCCACATCTGCCACTCCTGAGTATCTGAGGACTTAGTTTTTAGGGGACCCTGCATAGCAGACTTGATTTACAAATGATCTTCTCTGTTCTTACATTTAAACTATCCAATCTTGTTATCTTCACACTGTTGTGTTAGAAATTCTTGCCATGTAGGCATCTTTTACTGCTACAGGTTATCCTAGCACTTGCTAGTCTGTGATCCACACCAGTGTGAGAAGTCTTCATAATATTTGTCTCAAGCAATACTCCTGCTGCATATTTAACAACAATTGCTCAAGCAATAATACTGCTTGGATTCATTATTCTAATTTGGTCTACATCTGACATTTAAGATAAGAGGAATGAATTCTCATATAATGTTTTATGTATTTAAGCAACTTTTCCTGACATAGATGACTAGAAGCTAGTCCAGAAGCTTTAAAAGCTAGCATTTGATTTTGAGGGTCACATAGCTAATCTGTTTTGGTATATGTTATGCTATATAGTTGACACCTTATCATTTGCTTCTGTAGGTGTCTTCTACCATAAAGAAAGAAGCAGACCAAAGGGTAAGCAAGTACCTAGAAACAGACTGAAACTTCATTATTAGTTTTTAATATCATGTAATGATCTCTCTCTAAGAATGTCTTCTCTACCATGAATGAAAGATAGAATGATTATTTATGAAATACACTTGATTACCCAATGTTGCCTTTGTTCTTTCAGGAATATGAGGAATCATAGTAGTGTGTGGTTCACGAAAAGTTGGAATGATTTCTGTTGGAAAGAATGTCAATAAATGCTCAGAATGTTGAAGAGACTCTCCCTGTCCCTCCTGCCCCCTAAACCCCCCAGACCTTCAGCACTATACTACAGGTACCACAAAAGGAGTGCTTTAAAACATCAATGGGCATTTACCCTCAGAGATTTATAGTTGCAGAGTTTTGGTTTGTTTCTTTGTTTCAAACACCTAGGTATTTTAAAATGAACAATAACAACCCTTTAATGAAACCCTTTAATGCCATGGTTTAGTTGATTAGGTGGTGCTGGGTGATAGGTTGGACTTGATGATCTTGAAGGTCTTTTCCAACCTGGTTTATTCTATTCTATTCTATTCCAATATTCTATATAATAGATTATATTGTACAAGTCAGATATATGATAGGGACTTTCCTAACTAAAATACAACTGAAGGGAAATCTCAGTCTAATCTGGATGAATGTGTGAGTATAAAGGAGATGTACTGTTCGCTGGACTTGTTGATCTTTGAGGTCTTTTCCAACATTATTGACTCTATGATTCTACTGCAACAGCTCCTAAGAGTTTCAAAAACATGGTGCAGACAACTGAAGGGTGTTGCTCATGTACACATTGTGAATAACTGTTTATCATTATTTTAAACACACTGGTCACTACTACTTCTTCTTTTGGTAGTATCCACATAGTCTATATATGTAAACCTCCCTGGAACAGTTGTACTTTCCACCAGTGGTGAGATTTTAAATGCAGCTTTGTAGAGGTTTAATAAGCTAGGATGGTACTCGGTGATTTAAAATTATTAAGTTATTTTGAAAGTAATTTCTTTTTGCACTGAGAAAGTTAAAACTCCTATAAGCATCAGCAAATGTACTGTTGACAACACCTCCCACTGCCCACCCTGAAAGCAGTTGCTGAGTTATCAACAACAGCTTGACAAAAGACCGGACAATTTACCAGGTTTGCTGTGTGGAGCATCTGGGGTATGAGCTGCTTTAGGTTTAAAAGGAGTATGTTGTGGTTCTTTAGGAGCTGAAAGAAAAGAGCTGGTGTAAGGGTTTATACTCTTCAGAAATCAGAGATTTGTGGCACAGGCACCGTCTCATGCATGCAAAGAAAAACAAGATCCTTATATGACACTGAAACAAATTACTATCAGGTACATACAGGAACTTAAAAAGAAAAGAAAATAATGAATGAAAACATCCATGGAAAATTGATCAAGTAAGCAAAATCTGGAGTCAAGCAACAAAGACTGAAAGAATGCAGAAAACTACAGCAGAGATGTTTCCATCTGTATTTCAGAGCTTGTAATTGAAATACCCATGGCATGCTTGTCTCCTAGAAGCATCAAAGAAATGACAATGTGTGTGAGGGTGAAGAAAATTTTCCATGAAGGCAACAGAACAGCTAGGAATCTTTCAATACCTGGAACAGAGTAGAATTCAATTCAGTAAGCAGAAAAGAAAATAGGTTCAAACCCCAGACAGATGACTTGTGAACACCAGCCTGATGATATATAGATGTCTGCTCAAGAAGCAGCAGGGGAGAAAGCAATGATCAACCCGAGGTAACGTCTTTACCTTTTGCTGCCTTTGGTTGTTCAAATGTAAATGTGGTGGGAGCTAAAACTTCATAAAAAACAAGAATGTACACATGATTAGTGATAAGTACAAGGAAAAGGGTAAAAGTAGTCCCTTTTACATGACTGATTTTCAAATTGGAACACAATTAAATGTGTGGTTTTTTTTTTTTAAAGTCATTTACTGGTGGAATTAGTGAATATATTCTTACTGAAGATGAAGGTTCAGCTGATGCTCTCAGAACCATCACCTGCTACAGAGGCTTGGAAGTTAGCTAGTATGTAAATATTAATACTAGCCCTATTTTCAAGGGTCAAATTCCATTACTAGGGCACAGAAACTTGTGTGTGGTTTTGCTCTCAGGTATTCAGATACCCTCAAATATGGTTTCCTGTAAGCATCTTTTGATAGGCACAGAAGAGATGCAATTTCTTTCAAAAACATTTTTATAGAGTTTGTATATTGTCTACCCTGATGTGGGCTATTAACACTGACAGCTATCATGTGGCTGAAAAGCATTGAAATCTAGCTAAACCTAGACACCAGCTCATCGAAACTCTGCCATTAAAATAACAAATCAGCCCTGTCTTTCTTTAAACCTGTATTTATTCGTCACTAGAAACATCTATTTGTTTGTAATATGAAGAGATGTGTACTCAACACTTCATTCATTGAGGAAAGACAACCCAAAATAAGCCTTGACTACTGAAGCACAACAAAACAGCAGTGTATTTACCAGGCTTTGTGTGTGGTACATCTGGACTTGGTGATGCTCTGGGCTTGGGAGTGACTCGTTGACTTTCTTTTGGAGCTGTGAAGATGAGCAAAGTTTTGAACATGTTATTGAGGATGACAATTCAACACACATCTTGTGATTGACAAGACATCCATTTTCTGCAATGAATTATTGGGGGTGGGGTGGGGTGAGGTGTGTGCATTTGTTTTGATCTCTTCATTAGCAAACTTTCTTATCATGCAGTTTGAATGCACTCTGGCTTCCAGGTGAGTGTCTTGTGGAGATGCTTAGTGTTTTCCTTTGAGAAGGAAAACAGTGCTCATGGTTGCAACTAAGAGTTCTTTGCCCTGGAAATGAATCTTGATTGTATCAATTCTTACAATTTTACAACTGACTAATCTTCCTCAGAGGAGCCAGTTGTTAACTTAATTGTGATGTGGTCAATAAGTTTCTTCTTGAACAGGCTTTGTGTCTAATTTCGTCATTGCCTGGCTGTTCCTATGAGGCTTTTGGCTCAAGAATAAATTGAAGTCCCATACCTGCCCATAGCAGTGCACAATTCTATATCAAGCTAATGTGAATGGGCTGCCCAGGGAGCTGGTAGAGTCACCGTCCCTGAAGGTGTTCAAGAGGGGACTGGATGTGGCATTTGGTGCCATGGTTTAGTAGTCATGAGGTCTGTGGTGACAGGTTGGACTTGATGATCTTTGAGGTCTCTTCCAACCTTATTGATTCTATGATTCTATAGCAAAAATTTACAGTATCACAGTATCACTAAGGTTGGAAGAGACCTTGAGGATCATCAAGTCCAACCTGTCACCACAGACCTCATGACTAGACCATGGCACCAAGTGCCACATCCAATCTCCTCTTGAACACCTCCAGGGATGGTGACTCCACCACCTCCCTAGGCAGCCCATTCCAGCAGCTAACAATTTCAACATTTGACTATGACAGTAAGACACAGGCTATTCAGACACTAGCTGACCACCTTTAGAGAGACAGTTGGACAGTTTTCAAACTGAAAAACTTTCATACACTAAAGGGCAAAACATTGATAAACTTACTTGCTCTAGTTGGAGGAACATATGGACTGGGTGATGTTTTAGATTTGGGAGGCCTATGACGTGCATCTTTAGGAGCTGAAAGAAAAAAAATGGATTATATTAGACTAAAATCAGTGTCTGCTACCACAGCAGTCAACAAAAACAGCACAAAGGTTTGAACTAAAGATGTTTTTTTGGAAGTGATGCAAAACCCGAAGACTTTTCTTTGAACAGAATCAGGCTTCCAAGAAAAGAAATGTCATTAGAAAGCATGTGACGGAATTTCTAGTTCTGTTTAAGAAGAGGAGTGAAAAAAAACCCCAAACAGCAAAAGAAGAAGAAAACAAAATGAGTAGCTTCAAATACAAGGACACCACTGCTGTGTGATGGAGGTTGTACAGGAATCATACTCAGTACCTGATTCAAATGATAAAAATACCTTAGTCAAATGGGTCTGGGGTCATATAACCAAAAGATCATTGAAGTGATTCTGCTCTGATAGTGGAACTGAGTGAAACAGATACTGCTCAGACCTCTATGAAAGATTGAATTTCATTTGGTAAAACTGGAAGGAAAGGGAAAAAAACCAAACCAAACCTTGCAGCATTCAGCTCTGTTCATCCAAACCATACAACTGGAACAGTGTCAGCTCTGCAGTACGACTGAGAACATGTGAGTTAGGATCCTGTTCTGATCTGCTCTCTGCCTCTTATCATTAAATATTGAAGGAAATTGTCCTGTGTTATGCACACAGCAACTTGAAAGGAAAAAGGATCTTCCTCAATTGTTTTGTAGAAAAAAAGGAAAAAGACAGAGAATCTTGACTTAAATTATGAAGACGTGTACAAAGAAAGGTGACGAACCTTTTGCAGGTTTGTTAATGATTTGTGTTGAAGAGGAAAGAGAACATGACTATTGAAAGACAATATGACTTTTCAAGTAAGAAAATATCATTACCTACTGTTGACTTTGGTTTCTCAGTTCCAAATGTAATTGGTTCCAGAACTGTATTAGTGTGATAAAAAAACAAAAAACACAAACCCAAGTTTTACCAAGAACAATCCAAGCATTCCAATCACTACTTCCAGAAAGATCATACCATCCCTGTGACAGCCAATGACAGATGGTCAATCCCTCCTTGAAACTCAGTGCATGTGAGGATACTCACATATGCCACTCAGAGTTGCCCCCAGTTCAAGGCACTGATCTAACACAGAACAGAGCCCAAACAGGAAGCTGAAGCTTTTGCAATAAGTCATGAAGAATTTGTGGGTGGCTTTTCATCTTCAGCTTTGTAACTTTCCTAACTTATTCCAAGATTTTGATTCAAACAATAGGTGCAGACTTACAGGGGAGAAAAGGAAATGTGCTTGTCATCTTTCTGCCCATTTCTCCAACAGTACCATCTAATACTGCATGTACCTTGGATACCCATACTGGGTTTGGCTGGGATAGAGTTTATTTTCTTCAGAGCATCCCCTGTGGTACTCTGCTTTAGATTTGTGATCAAAACAGTGTTGATAACACTTATGTTTTAGCTATTGCTGAATAGTGCTTGTTACAGGATCATGGACTTGTTTTTCACTCTGCCCCCAAGTGGGCAAGATGGTAGGAGGAGATACAGCTGAACAAACCGACCAAGGGGATATTCAACCTCACATGATGTCAAATGTCATGCTTAGCAACAAAACTGAGGTCTTTCTTTCCAAAGTACCCACTGCTTCTAGACTGCCATTGATCTGCTGGTGAGATATGGTGAATAGTTGCCTTTGTATTACTTGTTCCCCCCCCCCCCCCCCCCCCCCCCCTTGCTTGTTAAACTATGGGTAGGGTTGTTTGTTTGTTTTCCTCTGTTTTGCTCTTCTGATTGACTCCCCCAATGCACTGCAAGGTAGAGTGAGCAAGTGCCTAGTGGGTGCTTGGATGCTGGCTGGGGTCAACACACCAGAGTAACTCAAGCAGGTACTAGTGTCACTTGTAAAACTTTTTCCCTCCATCCTTAATTAGCCCAGAGGCAATTATCTCCATACCAAGCTGTGTAAACAATATTGCAGAATATATTACACATTCTTAAATCTCTGAGCAGCATTAGGGTGTTGCAAATGTGAACTGAAAATTATGAATGAATGATTGTGCCTGAGAAAGAAAAAAACATGTACACAATTTGAGAAAGAGAGAAAAAAAGCCCTTCCTCTTTGCAATGACATCCCTCCTTTTCACCTTTACTTCCCCCAAACTCTAACAAATTCACACTGGAATGCCCACTTTTACTGACAACTGCATAGAAAATGCCCACTGCTGTGATGACTTCAAATGTGAAAAAGAACTGAAGACACAGATTTTAAACTTACCTGGCTGCTTATGAATTTTGTGCCACAAGATGTGATGCTGGATTTTATCCTTTAAGGGATGCTCCAAACTATACACCCACCACACCAAGGAATACATATAAATCTGAAGTTCCACTGATCCCAGTAGAATTCAGTGTTATGAGATGAAGGAACAAGGTACTTACCAGGTTTGGTTTGTGGCACCTCTGAGCTTGGGGATGTTCTGGGTTTGAAGGGAACACGCTGTGTTTCTTTTGGAACTGAAATATATATATATATATATATATAAAGTAACAATTAAGATCTGTCAAGAACTGAGACTGGCAGATGGCATAACATTAAGGATGAACACATGCCTTTGTGACCCTCTGGAAACACAAAAAGCTCACATGAGTAATGGAAACGTATGAATGTCTGGTACACAAAGAAATAATGATGATGGAGAATCTCTGTAACAAGATAACATAAAGCAAGGCCAGTATGGATCAGCATGAGTGTAAACCATGAAGCAGCACATGACATAAACTGAGTACAGAGAAATATGATAACAATTAGATTGTGGTGCTTCCATCCACTATACAGAACATTTTTGTGGGGGAAAAAAGCCCCAAACAAGATGATTATGAAGTTAATGTAAAATCACCAAAAAGCTTACAGCAAGACTAAATTTCATAGCAAAAAATATTCTGATAGTGGAGCAGAATGAAGATGAACTTGTGAAATAATAAGAAAGCACACTTTCTTCTTATAGTATATAGTAATAAAGAAGCTGAATGTGATGATCTCTGTAGAGAAAACCGTTACCTATTGTTGGTTTTAGTAGATCACTTCTATGTGTTACAGAGTCCATGACTATATCAGAAATAAAACATAAATGCTGTTATGAAAATTAAAGGGAGTAACTCCACTTACAGTTACTATTACCTGTCTAATAACTGCATTTTGAATTCTATACTATGTGTGCTGCCTCATAAAAAAACCTGTTACCTTACATGAAAGCTCTGAGAAAGCAGTGTAATCTGAAACACAACATGAGCTTACTTATCCCGTGGGCTTCAATGAAATAATCAAATATTTATCACTACTTTATTCAGAAAAAGGGATTTTAGGGACACAAATCTCTTCACTTTGTGGTGTAGGTCAAATGTAGTTTGGCCTGCATCTGGTTCAGGTTGGATATTAAGAAAAACTCCTTTTCTGAATGAGTGGACAGACATCATAATAGGTTGACTAGGGACATGGCGGGTCAACATCCCTGGAGGTGTTCATAAGATCTGTAGACGTGGCACTTTGGGACATGGATTAACAGCTCTGGAGGTGTTAGGCTGATGGTTGGACTTGATGTTCTTAGAGGTATTTTCCAACCAAAACAATTCTATGATAAACAATTGGAATCAGAGACAACTTTACTCTTCTTTTTTCAGATGCTATCTTGTTAAAGGACATTACAGTGTACTGTATTGCATGACTCCTTCAGCCTCTCCTCATAGCCTTGTGCTGGAGACCTCTCCCCAGCCTTGTTGCCCTTCTCTGGACACGTTCAAGTGTCTCAATATTCATCTTAAATTGAGGGGCCCAGAACTGGACACAATGATCATTAATGCTAATAAATATTAGTATTTATAAACAAATAGAGACTATGCACTGGGTAATTTACTCATTCATGGAGAAAATAATAATGTTATGAAATGAAATAACTGGGATTTAAGAGGGAAGTGTATTTATTCTAACAGTGGGAAGCAAGGTGGGAAAAAATAGTACAACTTAATTAGTCATAATACTTTCATTATCATTGTAATCTGAGTTTAGCAGAAATATTCTCATCCTACTGCCATGAAGTAGCAGAGATTCACTGGTTTTGCATGATGAAAAACACTTAGGGAACGTTCCTCCTGAAAATGGCAAATAGATCACTGAAGACACTGCAGAACAGAACCCCTTTATGTTTTAACTGGCTTACACAACTAAGTAACTGCTCAGAAACAAGTTTCAATTCAATGTAAACTGTAACAGAAATAATCACATAAAGTAGTTTACCATCTTTGGCTTGTGGGCTATGAGGTTTGGGTGGAGTTTTAGGTTTAGAAGGAACACGTTGTGTCTCCTTTGGAGCTGAAAGAGAAAGTAGAGGTGGTAAGTTGGTTAAATTGCACAGGAATTAGCCTCTGATATCAAGCTGAACACACAAGCACAGAAACTTCACACCTGCAACAGAGAAAAAAAGGTCTGTATAGGAAGTAGGAAAGAAAGTCAGGTAATGCTCATCCTGTGTTTATGACAACCTAAGCAAGAGAGTGGAATTGTAGTCAGTTTTGAGCTCAAGTTTTAATTTCTTTTTAATTATGAAGCGGGGAGAAGCACACACAAGCATAATTATGAGTGAAGTGATTCAGAGCTGCCAGCATCATTTTCTGGAAACAAAAAAAGGTGAGGGAGGGGGGCAGAATTTTCCAACTGTGAAGAGAGCAATATGCCCAAATGTCATGAATGCCAAGCAAGAGAGTTACCTAGAAGAAAAATGACATTCAATGAAACAATTCTAAAGCATCAGGTGATTAGCTTTAGTGCTGCTCTGTGATGAGGAAACAAATGTGACACCTTGCCAAGCGAATACCATTACCTATTGTTGACCTTGGTGGTTCAATTCTAAGTGTAATAGGCTCCAAGACTGCAACAGAAACGGTGTGACAAAGTAAGTATGCAAAGTACTTTAAAAAAATGTACAATGACTCCCTTGGTAAGTATAAAAGCAGGTGCTAAAAATACTCCACAATATGTATATCTTCGAATTGGCTTTTACTTTTTTAAGCCACTGACAATTGAACATCCTAATAGCACCAATTCGATAAGAAAAATTAGAGTTGTGCTAAACTGATGGCAACAGAAGCAAAAAGATGTTAACAGAAAGCTGTAAACCTTAGAACAAGCCAGCCACACAGATTAACATAGAGATACAGAAAAATGTCAAGAGTCTCCAAAATGTTGCTTGCTACTACTTGGAAATAACACATTGATCATGACAAATCAGTTGAGTTCTTCCTCTAAGGTGAACAGAGGATTGAAAAGCTGCCTTTGGGTACAGCTACAAAAAACCCCCCTTGTCTTAGATGAAGCCTCTTAATTTTTCCTCATTATACTCTATTATCATTTGGATCACAATAAAAATAAAGCACATCCTTTTCCTTCTTGAAACCAATACCAAATTGGACAAAATGAAGAAAGACAGACATCACAATCTTAAGTTATAAAATGATATAACTTATCAAAAATTTCTGGCAGTATAGAAAATATATGAAATATTCATTGATAAATTTTCCCCTCTTAAGGCAGCAACAACAGAAGTAACATATACAGACATACAGACCTAAAAATAGGAACTGTTCTATAATCTGTGCTCTCTTATCTCACAAATTCTCTTAGACTTCTGCCTGCTTTAAAGATGGGAGCTACAATAAATAAAGCCAAACCAACCAATATTAACTTCTTTCTGTCAATGATGGCTAGATGCTATATGGAAACTTAACCTAGTTACTAATCTTTCTAATGTGCCCATGACAAATCTCTCTTTGCATTTCATTCAGGCTCAGCAGTTACTTTCAAAGTTCAAATTCAAATGATTTTTCCATAAACCACACATTTCTAATTCCAAGTTGCCTTAGACAAATCAGGGAGTTCTTCAGGAAAATAAAAATTAATCAGTGATTCAAAGCTAAATTAAATTAATTGTTTGGTCTGTAAATTGTTTTCTTAAGGAATTTGGATTCTCTCCTCTGGGGGAAAAAAAAGCTGAAGCTCTGTCACTATTTCACTTTCTACAAGACTCACAGTACACAATTTCAACAGAAGTGCCCTAACAGATTTGGATTGAGGTGCTTCAGTCTTAGCAGATGATTTTGGCTTCAAATGTGTTGATTGTGATTTTTGATGCAGGAAAAACACTGGTTTATAAGAGCCAGTATTTACACTAAGAGTAAATGTTGTTTCTCAGAAGAATCAGATTCTCATTAAGCAATGAAGTCCAGGAAATGATCCTCAGTTTGTAGCAATGAATAACTACAGAAAGAAATTATGGTGCTATGGTTTCATGCATGAAATATTATTGGATATGAACAAAACAAGCAGACAGAGCCTTTGAAGAAAGGGATAACCAAAGACTTGGATGCTCCTCTTCTCAAAATTAGCTTCTAAGATTTTAACCAAAAGCCAAAGAAAAGAGAGCTAAAGAAAAGAATGCTAAGGAAACATTGTCATCCAATGTTGACCTTGGCAAACCAAGGTCATTAGAAGAGTTTTGAGAGTGCTTTATAAAGCAGAACTTGTTGCAGTTGTAAACCATCAATCTAAGTGATTTCTCGCACCCAAACTAATTGGTTCCATTTAATCGCATAATTTAAGCACAGGCAAAGCTATCCTCATCCTGTAAAGTGTTATGTATGTAATTGGCTTCATCCAGGTTTTGAAGAGCAAAGCTAAACCTCTGAAAACATCTTAAAGGACAATGTGCAGAGTAAATGCAAAGAGTGACTCTTATGAATTTGATCTATTTCAGAACTCACTTCAGAGAACACCTTTTTTCTTAGCTGATGAACTGATGAAGCACATCAGTAAACTGTATCCAAAATGGTAACTATCATGTATTACTTGATACAAAATTTACTCTCACTAAAATTAGAATGTCTTAATTTTTTCTTAAATTGAACGCAAGTTTCCATGGATCAATTGAAAAGATGCAACATTTTTCACAGCTTTGAGAAATGGTCCAGCAACATTAACTTATGTGAAACAAAGAGCTCCCCTTTCTACACAAATTGTTCAGTAGTTTGTAGTTTTCAATGCGATTTCTACATTAAGTATATTTCATTAAAATCTTTATTACAATAATTCTTATTCTTATTCTTTCTCTCTTCCCCGTCCCCCACCCCCCCCCCCCCCCCCAGTGTCATTCAAGCTTTTAATCAGCTGCCTTTGAAATAATATCCTGTGTAAGCAAGATGCCTAGAGGAAATGGTGTTACCAGCTGCACATATGATCATGAGACCAATGAAAAGATGAATGACTAAATGAATGACTAGAGATGACTTGTAATCATTACCCTCTGCAGACTTTGGATGTTCATATATGTAGAGACTTCTAGTAGTGACTGATGCTGGAGTGGTTGCTGTTGGAATAAAAAGAGTTTCTTAAGAGAATTACAGGTGCATCTCTATCTATTTCTCAATGCCTGGTAGGGTTCAGCAGCTCTTGCTTCCCAAAAGTCCATCTCCTCATCACTATTCAAACAGAGCACTTAGTAAGTAATACATTCACTGAAAGTTCTTAAGCAACAGTTACTACCCTGTGTGACTTTTGCTGCTCTTTGGAAATAAAAGGTCCATTTACGCTGCAGGAGCACCTCTGGCAGAGATACTTTATGAGTCATCCTGTTTTCCTGACCTTTTTTTTCTTGCTGCAGACAACTGAAAGAATAAAGGTCCAGAGAAATAGGTTTTGTTTTTTTTTTTCCCTTTGCTAAATCTTTCTATTGAATTTTCTGAGTTTCTTCCACAGTGATACATAGATGAGATGTGAAAGATCTGAGGTGTAAATAATTGCAAAGTGACAGAGAGTAGGGTTGAAGATCTCAGTATGTTATCTAGTGCTACAGCATACTAGGATAAGTCAAGTCAAAAAGCTTCCATCTCTATCCAGAGTAGTTAATTAGGTTTGACAGGAAAAAACTCCAAAAACTCTGAAAAAAAAATCACAGAATCACAGAATCACCAAGGTTGGAAGAGACCTCAAAGATCATCAAGTCCAACCTGTCACCACAGACCCCATGACTATGAAGTACTTGGAAGACAAAGGCAGTAGGACTTTATCTATATTAACAGGACTTTAACACTGGAGTAATTTTCATTCCTAAATATATCTACAGTCATTAAGCAATCAGTGTGTTTATCCAAATCCTCAAACTTTACCTCACTTGTTTACTCAGCTTGTGGTTTATTATCTATACTGCCTGGTGTTTTCTTTCTTTAAGATGTTAAGTTTTGAGCCCCTCTGGTAGCGATTTCTTCTCAGCCCACAAAAACTTTGGTATTTAATTAATAGATGTATAATTCACATTTCACATAGACTTTTCTGGATAAAATGAAAAGGTTGGGCTTGGAGATGGACTTCTAAGAAAGCTGATGAGAGGAAAAGAAGATTGGCAGGAAATAAAATGCCTGTAATTTCCTCTGACCTTCTTTTTTCCTGAAAGCAGAGTCTCTAAAATCCCTCCCAGGCAAAATAAGAGAATTTTGATGTAAAAGTTACTCTTGGTATTACTGAACAATTATTGGGTTGTAAGCATCAAGAAGCCAGGTGACTTTGAAGTAAACAGTAAGAAAGACATTGAGTTATCAGGCAGAGTTTTCACAGACTAAGAAGCCACATTTGTCTGTTATGACTACTTCAGAAGCCACATGTTTAGAAGTCCTTTCTGGGCCCTCATAGTCCTGATATAGGACAGAAAGGACTGTGAAAGGACCAACTACATGTATGGACCAATCTATCTAACACTACTTTGCCTTAATTTCAGTCCTGCACTACTGAGACTGCAAATTTACAAATAGTAGGTGGTTGAGACCACCTTCTACACCAGGTAAGTTCTGTTCATTTGTTGGTAAAACAGTTGTGCAGGTATTTTGCAGAAGTATAACATCCCCCCTCTGGAAATGCATGCACATGAGGAACATTTTGTACTAGAAGCACAGGAGAGTGCGATTATGATGCTTCCACAGGGAGACAAGAAGGGTTCAGTATAAAGAGCTATTTTTGCACTTCTCTAAAAGAAACTGTTGCAGGGCAGTTTGATCCATGGTGGAAAATTTATTAGAATTTCCTTTTTCTGCAAAAAATGGAGAATTTAGTGTGTTTAGACAGAGAGACCACTGGCTAACGATAATACAAGTGAACACAATGAATGGATGTGATCACACTGGCAATAAGAACTTTTTATGCAATTGCCCAAATATCAAGGAAAACAAAGCTGTAAACTTTCCCTAGAATGTGCAGTTGGTTGGGTGGGAGGGAAAAAAAAACCCAGAAGTAGTTTTTCCTTTGCTCCACTGTAAAAATACAAATCCTTCACTAGAAATGATACAAAGGTCTTAAGAGTGGGAGCCAAGATTAGCTTTCAGAAATTCTACTTGCCCCACAGTTGGTTATTAATACATAAATCAAGCATCACTTTGGTACACATTCTTCATTATTTTGACTCACTGTTAAGGAAAGGTAAAAAACACTGTCAAGACATAAGTTTCTAATTTAATCTAAATTCCCAAGTGACACTGGAATGCACAGGAGATCCTGCTCTTCGTCTGTTTTACCACCTACCCAATAAAACCAGGTTATCTCCAAGCACTGCTTATTTTATGACTCAACTAATAATTACTGAACAAGAATGTCATCAGAACAAATGCCAAACACACAAATACTTACTCACAGGAAGATCATTACAAGCTTAATTATGATTTAAAAGTATTTGTCAGGTTTCTGTCTGATCACCAAAATTACCAACAGGGAAAGGACAAACAAAAGGCACATGGACAAATTCAGGATCAAGCCACCTTCTTTGTAGTTATATAGAAACTTGTGATATAGGCACTCATTGGGGAAACATCAATAAACAGTGTTGATCTTGGCAGTCCAAGTGTGTAAAACTATTCTGTGTAAATTTCTAAATGAGTTGGGTTTTATCTCTTTCATTTCAAAAAAGTCCATGCAGGATTCAGATTTACATTCAGATATATACATCTACAGCAGAGACAAATGTGAGTGTTCTGGTAATACAATAGAGGATTTCCTACACTAAAAACATAGCAGGAGCTGTAATCACCACAAGAAACTAATTATGCACCGTTCTGAGAGAGTTCCAAGTCATAAAGGCCATTTAGTTAACAACTTTCTCAAGGAATTTTTTGATCTGAGGAGAGTCAGTCTGTTTATGAGGGGAAAAAATCATTTGCAGAGAATCTGGAAAGAACGTAATAATATTGCCTGATCTCTTTCAGAATTCAGTAATAAACAATTATGCAATTTTAAACATTCTAGCTTCATTATAAACCATGTAACATTACTAATGTTTTTGTTAATAAACATTCCAGGTTCCTTTTGTTTTCTGACATATACCATACACTTAATTTAACCCTGGTAGGAAGGTGCAAGTTCATTTGCCATCATAAAATGTGCCTTTCCTAAATTCCAGAGCAGGATTTCACTTATTTCCACAGTGTTAGGTAACTCAAAGGAAATCCTGTGGTTCTATGCAAGATGCTGTAACCATCACCAAAGAGGAGATTTTGTATTTCCTAGATCTTGTGCTCAACTAAGTTGGAGAACATTTTAACTTGAAATGACAAGCAGTCAGGAAAACAATTTGGTTCAATGTCAGGCCACATGACTTGGTGATTGGGTTACTGAACTTAAAAGTTTTCTTATTTTGCTTCAGATTTATTTGGTTCAATGCAAAAATACTTCCCAAAGAACACAACTCCCCTCAGTGCCCATCTTTCTGACAATTAAGTGCTGAACTTCACACACAATAAACTACAGTATAGTATGATATTTATAACAAGTATTTGCCGTAGAAGTTAGTTACCAGGTTTTTTTCGTGGCTTTTTGGGTCTGGTAGGTGGTCTAGGTTTAGATGCAGGTGGTGTGAGTTTGGCTTCTTTAGGAGCTGAAAGAAATATACCGGATTGTAAGATTATCCTTTCCATTGTGTCACACAGAAATCACATACTTCAAGCCTGAAACGAAGCAATGAATCCCTACTGGAGAAAAAAGCAAATGGTGAAAGTGGATTCACTAAGAAGGCTTTTCAAAAATCTTCCTAAGTCTTCACTACCTCAGCAAAATGTCTGCTGGTTCTTCACTGTAGAAGTCAGTATGCAAATTTATAGTATGTAATCATAGCTTACAATCACATCAAAATGTTCCTTTCACTGTGTTAGCAAGTTCATTTTTGCAAGATACGCACGAGGTAAGAGAATAATAATGGTCTTTATCCTTTTGAACTCCAGGGTGATTTTAAGCCATTAAAAGACATGCAGAATAAAATATGCAAAACTGCATTCAATTTTCAACACAGTATGGAAATTGCTGGTAGGCAACTGGAAAAACTTGAATCAATAACAAAAGATGGAATTGCTTTATAACTCAGTTCTGTTAATAAGATAGAAGTGGCATCGTGTAAAAAATGAAGAGCAACCAGTCCTATATGTTATTATTTTTGTTTGCTTTGGAGGTGCATGGGCTGAAACTGTAATTAGCTAACCTTGACTGTTAATCTGACATCAGGTAAAGTTTAAGGTGAAATCACATCAAAATGTTCCTTTCATTATGTTAGCAAATTCATTTTTGCAAGATACCCAAGAGGTAAAAGAATAATAATGGTCTTTATCCTTTGGAACTCCAGGTTGATTTTAAGCCATTAAAAGCCACATGCAGAATAAAATATGTAAAGGAAATTGCTGGTAGGCAGCTGGAAAAACATGAATCAATAATGAAAGATGGAATTGCTTTATAAGTGTAGTGACTTGATTATGTTAACAAAATAGAAGTAGCATCGTGTAAATGATGGTAAAAAATGAAGAGCAACCAGTCCTATATGTTATTATTTTGTTTTGCTTTGGAGGTGCATGGGCTGAAACTGTAATTAGCTGACTATGACTGTTAATCTGACATCAGGTAAAGTTTAAGGTGAAATTCAGGTAGCATAGTCAGTAAGTTGGTTAATTTGTATAAAGCAGTGCTATGTGACACGTACAACATTTAGAGAAGGAAAAGCATATGACATTTATAGGTAGAAAAGTGAAATAAGATGTATGAAGTGACTGAGGAGTGTTTCTCAAGCCAAAATGACATGCAGAAAGATTTATAAAAGAAGAGTAGAAATGAACACATTCACCTAGTGCCAAAGAAATTCTTCACTGAGAGGTCTGGGATTAATGTCCACAATGCTTAACCATGCACTTGGCCTTACAGTATTTTTTCCAGTAGGTCTCTGATGATTTTCTGAGAGAAAAGTGTGTTGGTGTAGAAAAATTCCCAACAAAATGGAAGACAATTCTGATCCCCACTGTAGAACTGGTGTAGTATAGAACTAGTAAAACCATGTCAATAAAATCCCAACTTGCTCTTTTTCTCTTAGTTTAGAAAAATCTATTCCTGAATGCTAATTTCCTAACTTTTTTCCTCTCTCAGAGAAACTGATTATTTATAATAAAATCTATGGGGATGAAGTAACAGACTACAAACTGTGACTTGGACTGCAAAGGAGAGTGACCAAGAGCTACAGAAAAATGTATTACCTAGTGTTGCCTTTGGTTGTTCAACAGTCTGAGTTGTTTCAGGCTCCAAAAGTGGTGGCTTAGGGGCTAGAAAAGAAAAATTCAAGTGTAGGAGAACAGATGAGTGGATGTGTCTACAGTAAGCCAAAAATGTTATCATTCCAGTAGTTCAGGGAGCTTGTTTTTAAATAGATTAGATAAGCATGCAACTAAATTTGGTGCTCATGGTTATGTGTGAGAAATTTCTTCTAAGGCTCCTTCCCTGTGTTTATGATCTCGGGACGTTTTTAATCCATTGTTTGAGTCAATCAACAAATACATTTATGTTATGGGACAACTGTGAGAAAGGATGGATGAGGGCTTTGAAACAGAGACTGTAGTCCATAACAAATACTAGAGAACCCACAGGAAAATTCCAAAGGCCAAAATCTTGCTGAAAATCTTCAATCAGAGCCTGCAGTTAATTGTAAAACATGTCTAAGACATAAAGGGCAATTCTTGCTTTCCCCTGACCTGCTCGTTTGCGAGATATGAGAACAAAAACATTTTTAGGGCTCTAATAATGCATGCTGTATTTATTGGTCCGGTATTTGCATAATTAAAGGAGACAAATTCACCTCCCTTAATCTTAAATCAGAAGAAAATGAGTAGAGAGATCTATTTAATTTTCTTTTTTTATATCCAAAAGCAGAAAACAAAAAGACACAACATGGTAATAATATCCCACGGTCAAAAGAATGAATGTCCTGTGAATTTGGAAACTTCCCCTTCTGCACTGAGAAAGATGTCTGATTTCCACTAAAATGGCAACCCTTTCCATTCAGTTCCCTGCATGAGGACTCATTGATTAGATGAATAGAACTTTTAATCAATGAACTCTTGTGACAAGCAAAGGTGCCACCTTTGCCATAGTGTATCTGCATGAAAGTGGGAAATGAGGACAAAAGAGACTACAGAAGACATGATCATATATAGTGTTTGTACAAAAAGACCCTGTGCCACCAAGAAGATTTTTATCCCCTCCAATCCTTTAAAAACAGAGAACTGATGAGCTTAGGCTTCTCTTATCCCAGACATTTATCCAATGAATTTGTTCAGAATAATCTTCTGTTTTCCTTTGTACACCCAATAGTGATTCATGTCTATTTTTCTACTTTTCTGCTCAAAATCTGCAGCTAAATTTTAAAGACATAGCCTGAATCATAGAATCATAGAATCAATAAGGTTGGAAAAGACCTCAAAGATCATCAAGTCCAAACTGTCACCACAAACCTCATGACTACTAAACCACGGCACCAAGTGCCACGTCCAATCCCCTCTTGAACACCTCCAGTGATGGTGACTCCACCACCTCCCTGGGCAGCACATTCCAATGTTAACAACTCTCTCTGTGAAGAGCTTTCTCCTCACCTCGACCTAAACTTCTCCTGGCACAACTTGAGACTGTGTCCTCTTGTTCTGGTGCTGGTTGCCTGGAAGAAGAGACCAACCCCCTCCTGGCTACAACCTCCCTTCAGGTAGTTGTAGAGAGTAATAAGGTCTCCCCTGAGCCTCCTCTTCTCCAAGCTAAACAATCCCAGCTCCCTCCAACTCTCCTTCTTTTTGTTAGGCAACTTCAAATGACTGATTTTAGAACGAGTTAGTCAAGAGGCTCATGTATGGCATAGGTCCTGTCCTTTTTAGAAGGTTTTGTTTGGTGAACATATGTCTCAGCATCCCAGCTTCTAAAAACGGTATACACAATTACCAGGTTTTGCGTGCTGTACTTCTGGGGCAACAGATGGCTTCGGTTTAGAAGGAATAAGTGGAATTTCTTTTGGAGCTGAAAGAAAGAGCTCAGTTTGCAATTAAAAATTGTTTAACAAGTGTTTCCCACAACAAACAGCACATGCCACAAGGCTATTTCGAGGAAGAATCAGCTTAGTATGGAATGTCAAAGCCGCCTGATGAAATCATGTGGAATGGAGATGATACTGAAATGTTGTGCCTTGGTGAGAAAGAGATTCTATGCCTCCAAAACAGTATTTCCACTATGAAAGTTCTGCATATCAAAGACAATACATGCATGTGCATGAAAGTGAGATATAAACAGTGCACTCTGATAACAGAAAGATGGAGTTTTTCATGCAAGAGGAAAGTTTTACTCTTCTGAGGACAGACAAACCATCCTGAACCATGTTCTCATACAAGGATATATCAAGAAGAATCAAGTCTCATGGCAACAGAAGAACAGGACTCTCAAACCAGGGAAAAGAATAATGATTAAGCACGTGAAATGGTGTGCTGCAAGATATGAGGTCATATGGGATGAAGTGATTAAAACAAACATGGAGTTTTTCACTGGGTGAAAACAACATTACCTAATGTTACCCTTGGCCACTGAAAAGGATGAGAAGTTTTAGGTGTGAATATTTCCAGAGAGGATTCACTTGTTGCTGTTGGAAGAAACAGTGACAGTCATGAGGGAGCAAAGAGCTGGTGGAAGACACCCCTCCTTCATCAGCAAAACCAACTCTGTTTTTACAAGGACAACAACTGTTTCACTAATGCTTGGACATTTATCAGCTTAGTATGCAAACTACACAGAGCTTCAGTGACTATAAACCAACATATTTGTGTTGTGTAGAAATGATGGACATTTATTTCCTGCTGCCTTCACTGAAACTGATCTCAATCTCAACCACTCCCAAGTAGGATTTTAAGTGGAATATTTGAACCTTTATGACTTTTAGTTTGTTAGTCAGATGTTAAAACCACACAAAATTTGTAGTATAAAGCTAATTATTGATACAACTGTGGTTTCAGTCAAAAAAAGAGAAAACATCTGTGACTGTTTACCAATTTTATGCTGTTCAAGATACACTCTTAGTGTTTTTAAGAAGGCTACAGCAGGAGAGTGCATTCTACTGCATACATTGCAGGATTTTCCTCAGCACTACTGGACAATAAAGAGTTTTCTTAATTATCCATGTGGCATATTTGTCAAAACATTGAAGGTGTGGCTATGAGTAGTCACATGCATTTTCAGTATGAGAAACTACCAGTTTCAACCATGAACTGCAATCTAAATTAACAATTCAGATGTTATGGTTCTAAACCTAATGTGGACTGAAACTGAAGATTCCTGGTGTGCTCATTTCAGTGAGTTGTAGAGCATGTTCTGAGGTTAGAGATTATTGTACCTGGCTCAGCATCTGCTGTTTCAGGTTTACTAGGTGTCACAGGGCTTGAAAGAACAGGTTGAATACCACTGTAAACTATATATATAAAAAAAAAAGTATTAAAAAGAAGTCACAGTATCTATGATTATTAATTCTAGACATAGCTGGTTTTTTGCCTTATAGGAAAAAACTATATCTTTTATGTTATATATTATATTTTATAACTTGCCTATTCTACATTGCAGAGGTCCACCCACAATAAGCATAACCTCCCATGACAGTAAAACAGTGCCATTTTATAATGAGAGTGGAAACTACTGGTTAAAATGACAAATGAAGCTAAAGTGTCAGCCAGCCAAAGGTAGCATGACTTCAGATATGATATAAAGATAATGATTCCATGATGATGATGATGATAATAATAACAATAAAAAGAATAGAATAGAATAGAATAGAATAGAATAGAATAGAGTAGTATAGTATAGAATAGAATGAAATGGAATAGAATAGAATGGAATGAAATAGAATAGAATAGAATAGAATAGAATAGAATAGAATAGAATAGAATAGAATAGAATAGAATAGAATAGAATAGAATAGAATAGAATAGAATAGGATAGAATAGGATAGAATAGAATTAACCAGGTTGGAAAAGACCTTTGAGATCACCAAGTCCAACCTGTCATCCAGCACCATCTAATCAACTAAACCATGGCAGCAAGTGCCCCATCCAGTCTCTTCCTAAACACCTCCAGTGACCATCATAAGATAGAAGAATTTCTAACACGATATGATATGATATGATATGATATGATGTGATGTGATGTGATGTGATGTGATGTGATGTGATGTGATGTGATGTGATATGATATTATCCTTATGCACACATTTGAAACAAGAATAAACCAAATACAGGAATCACTGAACAGTAAGAAAATAGCGAGAAACAATCTTACTATGCTGGCATAAACAATATAGAACATATAAACGTGTGCATCCACCTAGATAAGAGTAGAAGAATGAAGCTTGAGAGAAAACCACCATGTAATTTAAAGATTCCTCTGAAGCTTTAGGCATTATTTTTGTTAGTATTAGTATTATTTTAGCAACAGTATGATCATAATTTTCATCAATATTGTCATTTTTATTGTTATTATTAAATATATTATTATTATGTTGTTGGTATTGTTGCTGCAGTTATCATTATCATTATCATTATCATTATCATTAACATATCTCAAAACAGCCCTAGTGGCTTTTTGAGAGACACATCAGAAACACTGTCAGGTGGGTTTCTCAGGAAGCACAAGGTGACCTGGCACATGTGAAGAAGGGTACTTTTGTCTACACTGATAATGACGCATGACTCCAGTGGAAGACAAGTATGGCAGATACCCAAAATATCTGAGATGAACAGAATCTCCAAAATAGTTATCAAAAGACAAAGTGATTGAATTGAAAGGTTAATGCATTACTATTACCCATAGTTGTTGTTAGCCCGTGGGGTGTTCTGGAAAGGGAAAGCATGGATTTTTCCAGGTCAGCTGAACTCGTAACTGCAGAAAAATGTAAATAACCCTGAGAGACAGATTGATGTTGGTGCAGAAATGGAGATAGGGGGAAAAAAATACTAATAATTTTTTTAAATGATAAAAAGTAAGATAGTTTGACATTGCTTTGAGAGATGCCAACACCACTATAATACAGACTCCCACAATTTCCAGCTTAAAAAGGAATGAGCACCTCAGCTGAAAAAAAGTCACGTGTGCCTGACAGACACACCATGGCTGAAACTGCAGATCCCCTAATAGCAGACTAACCTACAGGAGCCAAATACTTTGTGCAGATGTAACAGCAAAAAAAACTGTGCTTTTGAATTCACCTGCAGGTGCAGAAAGAGACCCCCACACATTAAATATAGGTTAATAGTACAAGCAGGTCTGTCTGTGGCAAACATTTTGGTTGTTTCAGTTTAACAGATGGCAGTATTTTGGGTTACAGGTTTTACACACCATGCAACTTGTCATTTTAATTAAATTGTGATTGTTCATGTGATTGATATAACATAAATTAACAAAATGTGTATGACATACTAAGGAACCAGAAGGTGAGAGAGAAAATTCAAAGCAATACTGCTGAAATATAGTCAGGTTTAGGAGGTTTCTTCTTCTGATCTCTTGCACAAACCTATCTTTATATAAACATGATTTTAATCTTGGATAGCTGTGACCCTAATAAGAGAAGTTCCAAAGTGAAATAGTAACATAACTTGGAAAAACAAAGCAAAACAAAACAAAACACCCAACCAAACAAACAAAAACCCCCAAACAAACAAAACCCCAACAAAACAAACAACCCAAACCCAAACCCAGTCCCAACAAACCACCTAGTAACTGAGAAAACTGCTAAACAGTCCTTATGGTATTACTAACCAAAAAAATAGAACCTGGGTAAATGACCAAATCAGAAATATATGTTGTAATTGATAATTACTCCATTTAGTTAGTGGTCTTTATAACCAACAATTTAAAAGCACTCATATGAATGTTGATTCCTGAGGATTTGTTTGTTTGATTCTATGCCACAGGACATTATGAAGGAGTTACGTAGCTTAATTACCAAATACTGCAAATAAAATTCACATAGCACCAAGCAATTAGACCAAACAGCTTGTAACTGTAAAATCCTTGATGCAAAAAATCCAATCCTAAGTTATGCAAGTATCACAAACACAATTTACCAGCCTCTGGTTTTGATATTTCTGCAGATGCAGATGTTTGGAACGGGAAAGTAACATGATGAGAGTCCACTGAAGCTGGAAAATAAAACAAAACAAATTCTTTTTGGCCTCATCTCAATCTGTAGACTGAAAAGGTTTCAAACCATTTCTAAGGAACCAGGGAGCTCAGAAAGGAAAAAAGCCTCCAATGTGGATGGAATGGATTTACTGGTATGTGAATGCGTGAAGAAGCACTGGTGATGATAATGACAAAGTGGTTGAATGGAATACAAAGAAAGATTAATAGACATCAAACAAAAGAATGGAAGAATAAGAAAAAATAACAAAAAAACTAAGTAAAAAATTGTGAAAGGCAAAGAAAAACTTGTTTATGCCTTGCAGAATAATACGTGACATAGAAAAACCTCAAGAGGAATACACTATTAATAGCAGAGGTAATAGAGGCAAGGTGTGCAACTTCTGATAGACAGAAAGAATTTTTTTAACAGAAGATAAGGTAAAAGGATCATTCAAATTATTGATACAGGAAAGAATTGCATCACCATTTTTAAAAGGCCCTGAAGTACACAAAACGGTATTTCAGAATCAGTTTCCATGGAGACTGAGACACCATCAAATGGCACCTTAATGGAAAGGTTAAAAAGGTTCATTACACTTTCAACTTACACTCAGCTTCAGGTCTGTAGGCTTAACCTACATGCTCATGTATTGCTTTGTTACCTCATGGGCCAAAGCATACTGCCAGGACACAGCATTGCTCCTGCACACTTGCCTATATGAAAGAAACCAGCAGCAGCAGCATCTCCACCCAATGACACCACTTGCCATATCCAAGGAATTCAGTAAATATGGCTTTTTGCATACAGCTGATTTGAACCTTGAAGAAACATGCTGGTATTCACCCAAGGCTGCAAAGAGGCATCATTCCTAAAAATCTTAATGTAAACTCAAACATAGCACTGGAGCAGAATACTCCCACTTCCCGGTGATGGCAATGTAAAGGTGTGGGCAGATGCTTCCAGCCTCCTAGAAAGTCAGTGGTGAAGCTATCAGTGGCAACACCCTTGGACCAGGAAATCCTGGTGGGCAGCTGAACTGCAGTGCTGTCCTCTTGTGCCAGCCCAGAGGGAGTTTGTCTGCTACAAAAGCTGTTGGCTTTGAACATGTCAGGAGGAAGGAAGACAAGGTACCAAAACATAAAGAAGCAGGAGAAAGGTAGCTAAGGGCAAGGTGAGATGATGTATTCTCTGTGCAAGCTGTTCCTCAGTCCTCACAGGAACGCTCATCAGCAATGGAAAAAGCATGGGATCAAACAACAGGACCACAGAACCGTAGTGGTGAGTGCTTCAGCAAGCCAAGCTGCACCAGAAAGTCTTCATACTCTCCATGGAAGATGACAAGGGTGCCAGGTGGATTGGGATGGGAGGTGTGATGGAGAGGAAGAGAGAGAGGAGAGAAGGAACCAAGAAGATATTTGGCTAGTTACCCATCAGAGTTTGCTGAGTGGTCAGGGGGGAAGCAGTGGTGGACTTCCGCCTTGGTCTTCGAGTAGCTAAGATCAAAGACAAAAACCCCCTTCAGGTCCTCAGACAGGCTGTTGTCACCTGGCTGGTGTCAAGACAACTACAAACACAGAGATGTGGCCCCACTCATGGCAGGCTTCCCAGCATCACTCCCCACAGGAGCATGATGCTCTCATTCAACTGGTGATGGAAGAAATCAACCACATGAAAGCCCAGCAAAGGCAACAGGAAGCCTGCAAATGCAGTGATTTCTAAAATGGAGAGACCAACCACATCATGGACACACTTCTCAGGACATCAGAACATCCGAGGACAGGCTGATGGCTGCAGAGAAAAGCATTGCCCAAGAGATCATCAGAGGAAGGGAACCCCTGGCTATTTACCCTTCACAGGCCTCTTGGTTTCCACTGAAGCAGTTGAGGTGGGCTCCGGGTGCAGTCTCTGGGTTGCTACAGTCAGACAGGGAAATGATCTTGAGATACACACACACAACTCTGGTTCACAACACTTGAGGGGTCTCTATATAGGCTAATACATCCCTTCTGCTGCCAATACGTTGTGTCTCAGTGACCCAATCTGCAGGACATTATCCTGCAGTAGTTGCAACTAATACAACCCTCACAGAAACTCCATGGATAGGTGATGCTCTATTAGCACAAAAATGGCTAAATGGCCTCATTGCTAAAGCACTCAAGTTTGCTTGAAAGATGCTTAAAAAACATGAAAGAAATATGGCCTATTTCTGCAGGCAGGGAGTTCTTCATATTGCGAGCCCTCACAACTAATTAACATTGGAGGACGAGTTGTAAGAAATCAAAGTTGCCTGATTCTTTACATCAAGACAGGAGGCTGTAAGAGTTCTGAGAGAACAAGCTGCAGAGAGCAGTAGAGTCACACTTGTCTACCTGCTAAAGACTTCCATCTAATGAAGATAGTTTGATTAGACAGGAATGACCTTGGAAACAACAGAGTTCTCAACTTTAAAAGGACACAAAAATATTGCATTTGTGCAGAGGCAGGGTAACTGTCAGCACCACCCATGGAGCAGTAATAGCTGCATAATGTTTGTGTTTAGTGTGAATTCTGTGACAGAGAAGAGCCAAGGCTTTTCTCAGTTTATTTGGGATGAGAAACTTAAAGAACACTGACCAAAGGTTAACAATTAACAGGGGTTTGCTGTAATAAACTAATCTCCAGATGACAAAAAATACTAACAATCATTTTGTCACATCAGCTTTACTGTTGTGACATTCCATCCTTGAGGATAATTGTGATGCTGACACTCCCAAAATCAACAGAGTTCAACAACTTCCTCTCATCTGCTGTGTTGTGCCCCACCCTTCCTCCCCACTACCCTTCAGTAATACCAAAGTACCCTGAAAGATCCAGATCCCATTAGGATCATTCAACTGAGACTAGAATGGCTGGACACTGGGAACTATTACAAACAACAGAATGCCTCCAAGCAGAAATGAAAGCCCACTGCAAGGAGCTTAAAACACCAGGAGAAATCAGAACCATTGGAATAGAACCACTTAGACATCAAGAAAGATCAAGGATTGGAAATAAAACAAATGCCATTTACCAGTCTCTTGCTCTGGCATAACTGCAGATGTAGAGGTTTGGGGAGTTGAAGTAACAAGAGGAAAATCATGTGATGCTGAAAGAAAAATGGTGGCTTATTATTTGGAAGGTACAGGAACCATCACACCACAGCATCATCTGCAATTAGGGATGGGATGGGTTAGTCTCCAAATAATAATGAACTGAAAATACATCAAAATGTTTCCTGAAAAAGGAGAAAAATATACCCAGAAAGCTGTTAATAGGTAAAGATGTATAAAACCACACAAGCATGCTGCAAAAAATGAAGTGGAATGCAACAAAGAGAATGGGAAAACACTCCTGTGAGGTTAGAAGCACTATCAGGCTGTAAAGGCTCAAGAACACTGGGTAAAGAGGGGCACAGAGAAAGCAAATTCATGAGATGATGATATTGAAATATAGCCAATTAAAAAAAAATGGGCAAAAGTAGAAGAACGAAGAAACGGTCTAGATAACATTACCAGATAAGGAAAGAGATAAAGAAGTCTTTAACACCATCAAATATTTATGTACTATTCTATGTTTATATTGTATTGTAAAATCAAGAAAGGAAAGTCAAATCCTTGAAGAAATGCAACACAAGAAATGGAGCTTCCCTTGAAAAGACCCTCAAGTGCATAACATAGCTGATATGCAGGCAAGACTGCTGCAAGTCCATAATGTCACAAAACATCCCATGACATTGGATATGTTTCATTACACTTCGAACTTGCACTCAACTTCAGGTCTGTAGGCTTACCCTACGTGCTCATGTATTGCTTTGTTACCTCATGGGCCAAAGCATGCTGCCAGGACACAGCATTGCTCCTGCACACTTGCCTATATGAAAGAAGCCAGCAGCAGCAGCATCTCACCCCAATGACACCACTTGCCATATCCAAGGAATTCAGTAAATACGGCTTTTTGCATACAGCTGATTTGAACCTTGAAGAAACATGCTGGTATTCACCCAAGGCTGCAAAGAGGCATCATTCCTAAAAATCTTAATGTAAACTCAAACATAGCACTGGAGTAGAATACTCCCACTTCCAGGTGATGGCAATGTAAAGGTGTGGGCAGATGCTTCCAGCCTCCTAGAAAGTCAGTGGTGAAGCTATCAGTGGCAACACCCTTGGACCAGGAAATCCTGGTGGGCAGCTGAACTGCAGTGCTGTCCTCTTGTGCCAGCCCAGAGGGAGTTTGTCTGCTACAAAAGCTGTTGGCTTTGAACATGTCAGGAGGAAGGAAGACAAGGTACCAAAACATAAAGAAGCAGGAGAAAGGTAGCTAAAGGCAAGGTGAGATGATGTATTCTCTGTGCAACCTGTCCCTCAGTCCTCACAGGAACGCTCGTCAGCAATGGAAAAAGCATGGGATCAAACAACAGGACCACAGAACCATAGTGGTGAGTGCTTCAGCAAGCCAAGCTGCACCAAAAAGTCTTCATACTCTCCATGGAAGATGACAAGGGTGCCAGGTGGATTGGGATGGGAGGTGTGATGGAGAGCAAGAGAGAGAGGAGGGAAGGAACCAAGAAGATGTTTTGCTAGTTACCCATCAGAGTTTGCTGGGTGGTCAGGGGGGAAGCAGTGGTGGACTTCCGCCTTGGTCTTCGAGTAGCTAAGATCAAAGACAAAAACCCCCTTCAGGTCCTCAGACAGGCTGTTGTCACCTGGCTGGTGTCAAGACAGAACTACAAACACAGAGATGTGGCCCCACTCATGGCAGGCTTCCCAGCATCACTCCCCACAGGAGCATGATGCTCTCATTCAACTGGTGATGGAAGAAATCAACCACATGAAAGCCCAGCAAAGGCAGCAGGAAGCCTGCAAATGCAGTGATTTCTAAAATGGAGAGACCAACCACATCATGGACACACTTCTCAGGACATCAGAACATCCGAGGACAGGCTGATGGCTGCAGAGAAAAACATTGCCCAGGTGATCATCAGAGGAAGGGAATCCCTGGCTATTTACCCTTCACAGGCCTCTTGGTTTCCACTGAAGCAGTTGAGGTGGGCTCCGGGTGCAGTCTCTGGGTTGCTACAGTCAGACAGGGAAATGATCTTGAGATACACACATACACTGAGTCTTGTCACAGCAGTACAAACAACCCTGGTTCACAACACTTGAAGGGTCTCTATATAGGCTAATACATCCCTTCTGCTGCCAATACCTTGTGTGTCAGTGACCCAATCTGCAGGAGATTATCCTGCAGTAGTTGCAACTAATACAACCCTCACAGAAACTCCATAGATAAGTGATGCTCTGTTAGCACAAAAATGGCTACATGGCCTCATTGCTAAAGCACTCAAGTTTGCTTGAAAGATGCTTAAAAAACATGAAAGAAATATGGCCTATTTCTGCAGGCAGGGAGTTCTTCATATTGCGAACCCTCACAACTAATTAACATTGGAGGACGAGTTGTAAGGAATCAAAGTTGCCTGATTCTTTACATCAAGAGAGGAGGCTGTAAGAGTTCTGAGAGAACAAGCTGCAGAGAGCAGTAGAGTCACACTTGTCTACCTGCTAAAGACTTCCATCTAATGAAGATCATTTGATTGGACTGGAATGACCTTGGAAACAACAGAGTTCTCAACTTTAAAAGGACACAAAAATATTGCATTTGTGCAGAGGCAGGGTAACTGTCAGCACCACCCATGGAGCAGTAATAGCTGCATAATGTTTGTGTTTAGTGTGAATTCTGTGACAGAGAAGAGCCAAGGCTTTTCTCAGTTTATTTGGGATGAGAAACTTAAAGAACACTGACCAAAGGTTAGCAATTAACAGGGGTTTGCTGTAATAAACTAATCTCCAGATGACAAAAAATATTAACATCTGCTTCACTGTTGTCACATTCCTTCCCTTGAGGATAATTGTGATGCTGACACTCCCAAAATCAACAGAGTTCAACAACTTCCTCTCATCTGCTGTGTTCTGCCCCAACGTTCCTCCCCACTACCCTTCAGTAATATCAAAGTACCCTGAAAGATCCAGATCCCTTTAGGATCATTCAACTGAGACTAGAATGGCTGGACACTGGCAACTATTACAAACAACAGAAGGCCTCCAAGTAGAAATGAAAGCCCACTGCAAGGAGCTTAAAACACCAGGAGAAATCAGAACCATTGGAATAGCACTACTTAGATATCAAGAAAGATAAGGATTTTAAATAAAACAAATGCCATTTACCAGTCTCTTGCTCTGGCATAACTGCAGATGTAGAGGTTTGGGGAGTTGAAGTAACGTGAAGAAAATCATGTGATGCTGTAAGAAAAATGGTGGCTTATTATTTGGAAGGTACAAGAACCATCACACCACAGCATCATCTGCAATTAGGGATGGGATGGGTTAGTGTCCAAATAACAATGAACTGAAGATACATCTAAATGTTTCCTGAAGAAGGAGAAAAATAAACCCAGAAAGCTGTTAATAGGCAGAGATGTGTAAAACCACACAAGCATGCTGTAAAAATTGAAATGGAATGCAACAAAGAGAATAGGAAAACATTTCCATGAGTTTAGAAGCACTGTCAGGCTGTAAAGGCTCAAGAACGCTGGGTATAGAGGGGCACAGAGAAAGCAAATTCATGAGATGATGATATTGAAATATAGCCAATTAAAAAAAAATGTGCAAAAATAGAAGAACAAAGAAATGATCCACATAACATTATCAGATAAGGAAAGATAGGAAGAAGTCCTTAACATCATCAAATGTTTGTGTTCTATTATAATACATATATTTGATTTCTACATTATACAATCAAGAAAGGAAAGTCAAACCCTTGAAGAAATGCAGGACAAGACATGGAGCTTCCCTTGAAAAGACCCTCAAGTGCATAAGATATCTTAGGTGATATGCAGGCAGACTACTGCAAGAGCATAAAGTCACAAAACATCCTATGACATTGAATACTTTTCATTACATTTTGAACTTGCACTCAACTTCAGGTCTGTAGGCTTACCCTACATGCTCATGAATTGCTTTGTTACCTCATGGGCCAAAGCATACTGCCAGGACACAGCATTGCTCCTGCACACTTGCCTATGTGAAAGAAGCCAGTAGCAGCAGCATCTCCCCCCAATGACACCACTTGCCATATCCAAGGCCTTCAGTAAATACGGCTTTTTGCATACAGCTGATTTGAACCTTGAAGAAACATGCTGGTATTCACCCAAGGCTGCAAAGAGGCATCATTCCTAAAACCTTAATGTGACCTCAAAAGTAGCAGTGGAGCAGAATACTCCCACTTCCTGGTGATGGCAATGTAAAGGTGTGGGCAGATGCTTCCAGCCTCCTAGAAAGTCAGTGGTGAAGCTATCAGTGGCAACACCCTTGGACCAGGAAATCCTGGTGGGCAGTTCAACTGCAGTGCTGTCCTCTTGTGCCAGCCCAGAGGGAGTTTGTCTGCTACAAAAGCTGTTGGCTTTGAACATGTCAGGAGGAAGGAAGACAAGGTACCAAAACATAAAGAAGCAGGAGAAAGGTAGCTAAAGGCAAGGTGAGATGATGTATTCTCTGTGCAAGCTGTTCCTCAGTCCTCACAGGAACGCTCATCAGCAATGGAAAAAGCATGGGATCAAACAACAGGACCACAGAACCATAGTGGTGAGTGCTTCAGCAAGCCAAGCTGCACCAAAAAGTCTTCATACTCTCCACGGAAGATGACAAGGGTGCCAGGTGGATTGGGATGGGAGGTGTGATGGAGAGCAAGAGAGAGAGGAGGGAAGGAACCAAGAAGATGTTTTGCTAGTTACCCATCAGAGTTTGCTGGGTGGTCAGGGGGGAAGCAGTGGTGGACTTCCGCCTTGGTCTTCGAGTAGCTAAGATCAAAGACAAAAATCCCCTTCAGGTCCTCAGACAGGCTGTTGTCACCTGGCTGGTGTCAAGACAGAACTACAAACACAGAGATGTGGCCCCACTCATGGCAGGCTTCCATGTCCCAGCATCACTCCCCATAGGAGCATGATGCTCTCATTCAACTGGTGATGGAAGAAATCAACCACATGAAAGCCCAGCAAATGCAACAGGAAGCCTGCAAATGCAGTGATTTCTAAAATGGAGAGACCAACCACATCATGGACACACTTCTCAGGACATCAGAACATTCGAGGACAGGCTGATGGCTGTAGAGAAAAGCATTGCCCAAGTGATCATCAGAGGAACGGAACCCCTGGCTATTTACCCTTCACAGGCCTCTTGGTTTCCGCTGAAGCAGTTGTGGTGGGCTCCGGGTGCAGTCTCTGGGTTGCTACAGTCAGACAGGGAAATGATCTTGAGATACACACACACTGAGTCTTGTCACAGCAGTACAAGCAACCCTGGTTCACAACCCCTGAAGGGTCTCTATATAGGCTAATACATCCCTTCTGCTGCCAATACCTTGTGTCTCAGTGACCCAATCTGCAGGACATTATCCTGCAGTAGTTGCAACTAATACAACCCTCATAGAAACTCCATAGATAGGTGATGCTCCATCAGCACAAAAATGGCTACATGGCCTCATTGCTAAAGCACTCAAGTTTGCTTGAAAGATGCTTAAAAAACATGAAAGAAATATGGCCTATTTCTGCAGGCAGAGAGTTCTTCATGTTGCAAACCCTCACAACTAATTAACATTGGAGGACGAGTTGTAAGGAATCAAAGTTGCCTGATTCTTTACATCAAGACAGGAGGCTGTAAGAGTTCTGAGAGAACAAGCTGCAGAGAGAGGTAGAGTCACACTTGACTACCTGCTAAAGACTTCCATCTAATGAAGATAGTTTGATTAGACTGGAATGACCTTGGAAACAACAGAGTTCTCAGCTTTAAAAGGACACAAAAATATTGCATTTGTGCAGAGGCAGGGTAACTGTCAGCACCACCCATGGAGCAGTAATAGCTGCATAATGTTTGTGTTTAGTGTGAATTCTGTGACAGAGAAGAGCCAAGGCTTTTCTCAGTTTATTTGGGATGAGAAACTTAAAGAACACTGACCAAAGGTTAGCAATTAACAGGGGTTTGCTGTAATAAACGAATCTCCAGATGATAAAAAATATTAACATCTGCTTCACTGTTGTGACATTCCTTCCTTGAGGATAATTGTGATGCTGACACTCCCAAAATCAACAGAGTTCAACAACTTCCTCTCATCTGCTGTGTTCTGCCTTACCCTTCCTCTCTACTACCCTTCAGTAATACCAAAGTACCCTGAAAGATCCAGATCCCATTAGGATCATTCAACTGAGACTAGAATGGCTGGACACTGGCAACTATTACAAATAACAAAAGGCCTCCAAGTATAAATGAGAGACTACTGCAAGCAGCATTAAAAAGCCAGGAGAAATTGGAACCATTGGAATAGTGCTACTTAGACATCAAGAAAGATAAGGATTTTAAATAAAACAAATGCCATTTACCAGTCTCTTGCTCTGGCATAACTGCAGATGTAGAGGTTTGGGGAGTTGAAGTAACATGAAGAAAATCATGTGATGCTGAAAGAAAAATGGTGGCTTATTATTTGGAAGCTACAGGAACCATCACACCACAGCATCATCTGCAATTAGGGATGGGATGGGTTAGTGTCCAAATAATAATGAACTGAAGATACATCAAAATGTTTCCTGAAAAAGGAGAAAAATAAACCCAGAAAGCTGTTAATAGGCAAAGATGTGTAAAACCACACAAGCATGCTGCAAAAAATGAAATGGAATGCAACAAAGAGAATGGGAAAACACTCCTGTGAGGTTAGAAGCACTGTCAGGCTGTAAAGGCTCAAGAACACTGGGTAAAGAGGGGCACAGAGAAAGCAAATTCATGAGATGATGATATTGAAACATAGCCAATTAAAAAAAAAATGGGCAAAAATAGAAGAACGAAGAAATGATCCAGATAACATTACCAGATAAGGAAAGAGATAAAGAAGTCCTTAACACCATCAAATGTTTATGTTCTATTATAATACATATATTTGATTTCTACATTATACAATCAAGTAAGGAAAGTCAAACCCTTGAAGAAATGCAACACAAGAAATGGAGCTTCCCTTGAAAGAACCCTCAAGTGCATAACATAGCTGATATGCAGGCAAGACTGCTGCAAGTCCATAATGTCACAAAACATCCCATGACATTGGATATGTTTCATTACACTTTGAACTTGCACTTAACTTCAGGTCTGTAGGCTTAACCTACAGGCTCATGTATTTATTTGTTACCTCATGGGCCACAGCATACTGCCAGGACACAGCATTGCTCCTGCACACTTGCCTATATGAAAGAAGCCAGCAGCAGCATCTCCCCCCAATGACACCACTTGCCATATCCAAGGCCTTCAGTAAATACGGCTTTTTGCATACAGCTGATTTGAACCTTGAAGAAACATGCTGGTATTCACACAAGGCTGCAAAGAGGCATCATTCCTAAAATCTTAATGTGACCTCAAAAGTAGCAATAGAGCAGAATACTCCCACTTCCTGGTGATGGCAATGTAAAGGTGTGGGCAGATGCCATCAGGCTCATAGAAAGTCAGTAGTAAAGCAACCAGTGGCTATACTCTTGGATCAGGAAATCCTAGTGGGCAGCTGAACTGCAGTGCTGTCCTCTTGTGCCAGCCCAGAGGGAGTTTGTCTGCTACAAAAGCTGTTGGCTTTGAACATGTCAGGAGGAAGGAAGACAAGGTACCAAAACATAAAGAAGCAGGAGAAAGGTAGCTAAAGGCAAGGTGAGATGATGTATTCTCTGTGCAAGCTGTCCCTCAGTCCTCACAGGAATGCTCATCAGCAATGGAAAAAGCATGGGATCAAACAACAGGACCACAGAACCATAGTGGTGAGTGCTTCAGCAAGCCAAGCTGCACCAAAAAGTCTTCATACTCTCCATGGAAGATGACAAGGGTGCCAGGTGGATTGGGATGGGAGGTGTGATGGAGAGCAAGAGAGAGAGGAGGGAAGGAACCAAGAAGATGTTTTGCTAGTTACCCATCAGAGTTTGCTGGGTGGTCAGGGGGGAAGCAGTGGTGGACTTCCGCCTTGGTCTTCGAGTAGCTAAGATCAAAGACACAAAACCCCTTCAGGTCCTCAGACAGGCTGTTGTCACCTGGCTGGTGTCAAGACAGAACTACAAACACAGAGATGTGGCCCCACTCATGGCAGGCTTCCATGTCCCAGCATCACTCCCCACAGGAGTATGATGCTCTCATTCGACTGGTGATGGAAGAATTCAACCACATGAAAGCCCAGCAAACGCAACAGGAAGCCTGCAAATGCAGTGATTTCTAAAATGGAGAGACCAACCACATCATGGACACACTTCTCAGGACATCAGAACATTCGAGGACAGGCTGATGGCTGCAGAGAAAAACATTGCCCAGGTGATCATCAGAGGAAGGGAATCCCTGGCTATTTACCCTTCACAGGCCTCTTGGTTTCCACTGAAGCAGTTGAGGTGGGCTCCGGGTGCAGTCTCTGGGTTGCTACGGTCAGACAGGAAAATGATCTTGAGATACACACACACTGAGTCTTGTCACAGCAGTACAAACAACCCTGGTTCACAACACTTGAAGGGTCTCTATGTAGGCGAATACATCCCTTCTGCTGCCAATACCTTGTGTCTCAGTGACCCAATCTGCAGGAGTTTATCCTGCAGTAGTTGCAACTAATACAACCCTCACAGAAACTCCATAGATAAGTGATGCTCTATCAGCACAAAAATGGCTACATGGCCTCATTGCTAAAGCACTCAAGTTTGCTTGAAAGATGCTTAAAAAACATGAAAGAAATATGGCCTATTTCTGCAGGCAGAGAGTTCTTCATGTTGCAAACCCTCACAACTAATTAACATTGGAGGACGAGTTGTAAGGAATCAAAGTTGCCTGATTCTTTACATCAAGAGAGGAGGCTGTAAGAGTTCTGAGAGAACAAGCTGCAGAGAGCAGTAGAGTCACACTTGACTACGTGACAAAAGCCTTTCATCTAAGGAAGATAGTTTGATTTGACTGGAATGACCCTGGAACCAACAGAGTTCTCAACTTTAAAAGGACACAAAAATATTGCATTTGTGCAGAGGCAGGGTAACTGTCAGCACCACCCATGGAGCAGTAATAGCTGCATAATGTTTGTGTTTAGTGTGAATTCTGTGACAGAGAAGAGCCAAGGCTTTTCTCAGTTTATGTGGGATGAGAAACTTAAAGAACACTGACCAAAGGTTAGCAATTAACAGGGGTTTGCTGTAATAAACTAATCTCCAGATGACAAAGAATGTTAACAATCATTTAGTCACATCTGCTTCGCTGTTGTGACATTCCTTCCCTTGAGGATAATTGTGATGCTGACACTCCCAAAATCAACAGAGTTCAACAACTTCCTCTCATCTGCTGTGTTCTGCCCCACTCTTCCTCCCCACTACCCTTCAGTAATACCAAAGTACCCTGAGAGAACCAGATCCCATTAAGATCATTCAACTGAGACTAGAATGGCTGGACACTGGCAACTATTACAAATAACACAAGACCTCCAAGTATAAATGAGAGACTACTGCAAGCAGCATTAAAAAGCCAGGAGAAATAGCAAACATTGAAATAGTGCTACTTAGGCATCAAGAAAGATCAAGAATTGGAAATAAAACAAATGCCATTTACCAGTCTCTTGCTCTGGCATAACTGCAGATGTAGAGGTTTGGGGAGTTGAAGTAACATGAAGAAAATCATGTGATGCTGAAAGAAAAATGGTGGCTTATTATTTGGAATGTACAAGAACCATCACACCACAGCATCATCTGCAATTAGGGATGGGATGGGTTAGTGTCCAAATAACAATGAACTGAAGATACATCAAAATGCTTCCTGAAGAAGGAGAAAAATAAACCCAGAAAGCTGTTAATAGGCAAAGATGTGTAAAACCACACAAGCATGCTGTAAAAATTGAAATGGAATGCAACAAAGAGAATAGGAAAACATTTCCATGAGTTTAGAAGCACTGTCAGGCTGTAAAGGCTCAAGAACGCTGGGTATAGAGGGGCACAGAGAAAGCAAATTCATGAGATGATGATATTGAAATATAGCCAATTAAAAAAAATGTGCAAAAATAGAAGAATGAAGAAATGATCCAGATAACATTACCAGATAAGGAAAGAGATAAAGAAGTCCTTAACACAGCCAAATATTTATGTTCTATTATAATACAAATATTTGATTTCCACATTGTAAAATCAAGAAAGCAAAGTCAAACCCTTGAAGAAATGCAACACGAGAAACGGAGCTTCCCTTGAAAAGACCCTCAAGTGCATAACATATCAAGACTGCTGCAAGACCTCAGAAGTAGAGTGGAGCAGAATACTCCCACTTCCAGGTTATGAGAATGTAAAGGTGTGGGCAGATGCTTCCAGCCTCCTAGAGAGTCAGTACTGAAGCAACTGATGGCGACACCCTTGGACCAGGAAATCCTAGTGGGCAGCTGAACTGCAGTGCTGTCCTCTTGTGCCAGCCCAGAGGGAGTTTGTCTGCTACAAAAGCTGTTGGCTTTGAACATGTCAGGAGGAAGGAAGACAAGGTACCAAAACATAAAGAAGCAGGAGAAAGGTAGCTAAAGGCAAGGTGAGATGATGTATTCTCTGTGCAAGCTGTTCCTCAGTCCTCACAGGAACGCTCATCAGCAATGGAAAAAGCATGGGATCAAACAACAGGACCACAGAACCGTGGTGGTGAGTGCTTCAGCAAGCCAAGCTGCACCAAAAAGTCTTCATACTCTCCACGGAAGATGACAAGGGTGCCAGGTGGATTGGGATGGGAGGTGTGATGGAGAGCAAGAGAGAGAGGAGGGAAGGAACCAAGAAGATATTTGGCTAGTTACCCATCAGAGTTTGCTGGGTGGTCAGGGGGGAAGCAGTGGTGGACTTCCGCCTTGGTCTTCGAGTAGCTAAGATCAAAGACAAAAATCCCCTTCAGGTCCTCAGACAGGCTGTTGTCACCTGGCTGGTGTCAAGACAGAACTACAAACACAGAGATGTGGCCCCACTCATGGCAGGCTTCCATGTCTCAGCATCACTCCCCACAGGAGTATGATGCTCTCATTCAACTGGTGATGGAAGAAATAGACACATGAAAGCCCAGCAAATGCAACAGGAAGCCTGCAAATGCAGTGATTTCTAAAATGGAGAGACCAACCACATCATGGACACACTTCTCAGGACATCAGAACATTCGAGGACAGGCTGATGGCTGCAGAGAAAAACATTGCCCAGGTGATCATCAGAGGAAGTGAATCCCTGGCTATTTACCCTTCACAGGCCTCTTGGTTTCCACTGAAGCAGCTGAGGTGGGCTCCGGGTGCAGTCTCTGGGTTGCTACAGTCAGACAGGGAAATGATCTTGAGATACACGCACACTGAGTCTTGTCACAGCAGTACAAGCAACCCTGGTTCACAACCCTTGAGGGGTCTCTATGTAGGCGAATACATCCCTTCTGCTGCCAATACCTTGTGTGTCAGTGACCAAATCTGCAGGAAATTGTCTTTCAAGCGGGAGTTATGTGAGCCTACTCTGGATTCAAAATTCATGTTCTGATTCCATGTTTTTACTATAATTAAGCAATTTTGGAATTATACAAGTGAGAAATCTCATTCCCTGGCACTAATAATGTGCAGAGACTGTGTGAAGGAATGTCTGGATGTAAGTGATTCCATGATTCTCTGCAGAGACCACAGGCAATTTTTCTGCAGAATTCTTGTATGTCTTTGATCTCTCACACTTGTACATCTCACCCTGCCATTGTATGCTGAAGAAGAAGTAGTTTCAATAAAGTGGCTTCCTCTTACTCTCT
Source organism: Dryobates pubescens (assembly GCF_014839835.1). NCBI lineage: Eukaryota > Metazoa > Chordata > Aves > Piciformes > Picidae > Dryobates > Dryobates pubescens. The sequence goes on along the minus strand of NC_071619.1, from coordinate 33,351,146 downwards.
AAACTCAGGTGTGCACAGAGAAAAGACACAACCTAAGACACAAACCTGTGTAAAATCTAGCCTGGGTGTACTCATTCAATTCAATTCAATTCAATTCAATTCAATTCAAATCTAGTCTAGTCTAGTTTAGTCTAGTCTAGTCTATTCTCGCTGCAACAGACACAGCTAATCTTTCTATCTCCTCTCACACTTTTACAGAGAGCGAGTCACAATCACCTCTCCACTTAGTAAATCATTGTTGAGTCTTTACAGAGACTGCTTAGATATCATGAGACCTACAATGAAGAGAGTTCATTATTACCAGCTATGATTGGTGGCATTTCTGGCATGCTAGATGCTGTGGGACCTGAAGGAAGTGGCTTCCTTTCTCCTAAATCTGAAAAGATAATCTTGTGTGAAAAGGCTTAGTTGCCCCAGCTGCTTATGGATACCACAGAACTCAGCAGACAAACGTTTGCATTGTTAAAATAGAAGCAGAAGGAAATTTGCTTGCAAATGAGCTTGGCATTAATGTGTCTCATGAACTGTAAGGCTGGTGTGGAAGTCAGTGTGGAAACCATGTGGTTCAGTTCTCAATAATTATGGGAATTCTTATTAGTACTTAATATACTTAGCACATTATGAATTGCATGTGCATGGAGTAAGTCAGCACTTTTTGACCTAGGAAGGAGTCAGCCAATATAAATCTAGTCAGTCCCTTCCAGAAACATTACACAGAAATATATGCCAAGTGCTCCGTTCCCTCTCACAGTTAAGCACAGTTCTCTCAGCACATGAAAAAAAAGAAATATCTCTGAAACTGGGAAAGGCAAGGTCCATATCTGAGAACCTCAATAATGAGAAACCCAAACCCAGCCAAGTAAGGGTAATGACCCTATACATTCCTTTCACCTACAAAGATGAATGATGAATGATGAATGCAGATGAGAATCTAGTTAATGGCAGGAATAAATGCCATGAATTATGGGGATGGTGACAAGGAAAGCAACAGAAAGGTTCCAAAAATAGCAGCAAGTATAAAATGAAAAGAAAATCTTTACAACTACATGAAGCCATCTTATCAATTTTACCCATTGCTGTTTCTAACAACTGAGGTTCTGTAGTAATTATAGGCCTGGATATTTCCAACTCAGTAGTATCTCCTGCTGCAGGGAAAAAAAAATCATATTAAAAATAGTAAATATCCCTGAGAAATATCTTCATGTAAACAAAGTAAGAAGGAAGATTTGAGGGAGATAAATTTTACCTTCACTGCTCTTCAGAGTATTATTTTTTATTAGTATTTATTAATAAAATTAACCTGGCTTTCCCCCCCCCCCCCCCACTAAGTATTTTAGATAGCTTCACTAACTACTTAGCTGAAGATGTTTTTCTAGTCTTCCCAGGTGTGTAAGTGTCCACAAAGTGTGTGGAAAAACAATATGTATATATAGTTTTACAAGCACTTGCCTTTAATACTACCTGAAAAAAAACCACCCCAAACTCTACAACTCACACTGTTTCTTACAATGAAGTTTAGAATTCTTCAGAAAAGTTAGGGAGAAAATTAGATTTCATAATATTAAAGTCTCTTGGTATCACTTGATTAAGTCACTTAGCTCTCTGCAGTTTCTCAATTTTGGCCAATTATTTTTCATTCAGATTTGGACCCAAGTATCCCATAAACCAGAATGAACTAACTTGCTTTAAAATAATTGATGGGAGTAAGAGAATTTGTAGAAGAGTGTGGCAAGGCTGAATGCTTGAAGACTGTGTTGGGATGCCAAGAAAGAGCATGTCACACAGCAGAGAATTTAAGAAGCTACAGCTGCACTGCTGAAAGTTTTGGGCAATGAACCTCTTTCTTTTTCCCTCCACCACATGCTACCTCTTCCCCATACACATAATTCACAGAATCACAGAATGGTAGGGGTTGGAAGGAGCCACTAAAACTTCACAGATTCATAGAATCATAGAATGCTTCAGGTTGGAAGGGACCTTAAAGATCATCTCATTCCAACCCCTTTGCCATGGGCAGGGACACCTTCCACTGCACCATGCAACCTGACCTTGAACACTTCCAGGGAAGGGGCATCCACAACCTCCCTGGGCAATCTGTTCCAGTGTCTCATTACCCTCACTCTGAAGAATTTCTCTCTAATACCTGGTATGAATCTACCCCTTATTAGAGCAGGATCACTTAGAACTTGTTCATGTTCAAACCATACTTTAAAAATGTAAATCATCCTCAAGTATCAGAGGTTACAGGAGAAACACCTCCAAAGTTGTAACTGAAAGTACAGTTTAGTTAGAAAGGTCTGGCCTGAGATGCAGGGGCTTTCTTATTTTAAGAAAATACATAGGAAAAATCAATGCCAAAAAGTATATGAACACTGAAAAATAAAAGTAAGAGAGAAGGAAAACAGTCTTATCACTGAAAAGTGTCTTATCTTGCTTGACTGTTACAGTCTTAAACCTTTGCAGAATTTGACTGCTTCCCTGGCATACCCATTTGATATACTGCAGTGTTCAGACTCTGCAAACTAGCTGCAGTTTTGGTTTAAACCTCTGCTGTGCCCGATCCCAGGGATAAGGATTTGAAAAACTAACAGAAAGGACAACACTCAATGCAAGCAGTATGGCACAACTATCTGAAATCATCAACGTGGAAGCAGTAAACTTCTCAGTACGATTCAGCCAAAGGGCACGTTTCTGAAATAACACTCCTGTAATTTACCAGTGTCTGTTTTTTCTGAAGCTGTAAAAGTTTGGGGAGTAGAAGTAACATGGAGAAAGTCATGTGAGGCTGGAAAATAAACACAAAAAAAAAATCATGCTGTATTGTTTTGAAGTGACAAAGACCATCATGCAACAGCATCATATTATTTCATGAGCCGAAAAAGCCCCTAGGTAACATTTAACAGATAATGTTCTGCAGGAAGGTAAACTGAAATGTACAATAACCAACTGAGTATGACTTGAAAACAGTTTTGAAGACAGTTTCAAAATCAGACATTAACATTACCATACATAAAATCACAGAATCATAGAATCACAGAATGCACTGTGTTGGACATAACGCAACCAATGACCAAACTGTTGGCACAATTACACGAAAGAGTTGAACTATGGAGTTAAAAAGAAGAAACACAGTACCAATCAAAGGAGGGCAAATGACAAACAAAAATTCATAAATGGAGGATCTATGGATTTTTTTTTTTGTCCAGAATTGCAAGGATCAAGAAGTTGGATATCCAAGTGTGGAAACTGGAGATGGAAAAAAGATGACAAAGCAGAAACTCTACCAAATAAAACATGGAAAGTGTATTTTGATTGCATTGTGAATGGCTGATGGTTGCAATCAATCTCCCCTTTAGTAGTGGATTGCCCTGAAAAATTAATTTCTTCCAAAACCACATGCATCAGGTTTTACAATATTGGCATATTAATGAAGTGAAAATTTTCCAACTGGCTCTCCTCTCACTATATTTTTCCCTCTTTTGCATAACTGTTGGTATCCCCAAATAAATAGTTAGCTCTTACAAACTCATGTATAAATTCATAGACATTTTGTTAGGACCAATTAGCCAGTGCCTGAATCTTCAATGACATGTTTTTATCATGCCATAGATCTGGGCACTTACAACTGTGTCTGTGCTTATACAGGAAGTCTAAAAGAAGAGCTACAGTTTCAAAAGCTGGAGGGATTTCTGCAGTTTCCATTAGGACTCTGAGTACTTCAGTAAATCAGGATATTCCACTTACAAAACTCAGGTGTGGGCAGGCCTATTTAACATGAGTGTTAACTGTAAGTCAGATTTAATTTAAAAGCTGAGAATTACATGCTGCAGCCAAATATGGAAAAATACTTAATCACCAATTCAGTATTTCATATAAAATACCAAAAATGAACTTGCTATTTAATACAGCACTTTCATACCTGCAGTTACTCTTTACTTATATGAAACTGAGCAAACTGGTTAATGAGAAGCATTATGTCTCCTCTGAAAATTCCTGTCAAGAGGACTAATCTTATGAGAAATCATTACCAGATCTGATTGGTTGCCCTTCTGTGGTACCAGGTGGTTTAGATCCTGAATCAACAAGCTGTGTTTCCTCTGAAAAAAGAATTTGAGCTTAAAATGTTTGAGAGACCTGTGACTTAATGGGTTAGCATCAAATGAAGGCTGTGCAATTCCAGATGCTGCTGCTGCAAAGCTAAGCAAGACTGCAGGCCTGACAGTGAGACGTGAGACAACTGTGCCGTGACAACAGGAGACAATGGCATGCAATGGCCTTCAAATTTGAGTTCCACATGCCCGAAAGAATTCATATCAGCAAAGAATTTCATCTTATTCAGTTTTCTGGGATGAAAGCTGAGCTATACAAAAAGAAATAAGCTAACAATGAGCTGTGACAACGCTGTCTTCAAGCAGTTTTTAAGCCAGTGATGAACAACAGTAAGAGAGCCGAGAATGTTGTGGGTGATAGGCAGCCTTCTGTGAGTACTGGTAGCCAAGATTCTAAAGCAGATGTTTAAATTACCATTTGCAGATTGATGTGATGTTAAGATAACAGAAAAAAAAATTATTATGGAACTAATCTGCTGATTACCCATCTCCATCTCTCTGGTTTCTGATGAAGGTAGAGATGTGGATTTCAAGGTTGGACTCTGAGTAGCTAAGAGCAAACATGAAAAGAATGTTATGATACCGAGACAGACACTCTCCTTGCAAGTGGTAAAAAAACTATCTAATTTTGACTGTAACTAGCAAATGTGGGTGTTGGTTTTTTGGGGTTTTTTTGGTGGTTTGTTGTTGTTGGTTGGTTGGTTTTTTAAAGTCTCTTCTTTCGATTCATTTTTGCCCCATTAAAACTTTGGCATACATTATCTAATCAGGCTGAATCCATATTACTTAAAGGGTTTTTCTTAGAATCACAGAATGCATCAGGTCAGAAGGGACCCTCTAAGGTGAGCAAGGACATCTTTAACTAGATCAGGCTGCTCAGGGACCTGTCAAATTTGACCTTGAAATATCTCCAGGGATGGAGGCTCCACAACATTTCCAGGCAACTCTATCGTCACAGCAAAGCAGCTACAACCCAAACAATGTATTCAATCATAGAATCATAGAATCAATCAGGTTGGAAAAGACCTCAAAGATCATCAAGTCCAACCTGTCACCCAAGAGCTCATGACTACTAAACCATGGCACCAAATGCCACGCCCAACCCCCTCTTGAACACCTCCAGGGATGGTGACTCCACCACCTCCCTGGGCAGCACATCCCAATGGCTAACAACTCTCTCTGGGAAGAACTTTCTCCTCACCATGAGCCTAAACTTCCCCCTCACAGCACTCACAGGTCTGTATAAGCTGGTTACTATTACATTATGTATAACTATTTTAAAAGGAGGAGTAATGGGAAAAGATGGAGGGGAAAAGAGCAGTACAATGAAGTCAGTGAAATGTTGTGAAGGTTAGTAAAAACACCTTTGATCTGTTATGCTGTAATGAATACTATTGCAAAGACCTTTCACTTCTGTCGCTTATTTCACTTACATCATGGATAACCTGAAGTTTGCTTTAATGAAAACAAGGAATGAAGGTAGAATTAGCCATTCTTATCTAAAGGCTGTCATGAAGGTGTTCTCACTATGTGAGAGTTTTGCATTACTATCCTGCTCCTAAGAAACAGAACATATTCAGTATTGTGCACAGGCCAGTGAGTACCACTCTTTCCAGTAAACTATTCTGCATGAGTCAGTTATGACTGTTTAGGTCACATTTGAAAGAGAATACTTCCATCTATATTTTTAACTGTTATACCAGAACTCAAAACGCTTGAAACTCCGAATAACATGAAACCAGCTAGGTACAGGGTTCATTTCTAATGTAGGCAATATGAATATAAGTTAAAAAAAAAATGAACAGACATTTATTTCATATCTTGGATCTGCTTTCCCATTTGCTTTCAATCAGATTATCACATTAACAAATATAATCTCATGTTACTGTCCTGATATAGCTGGCCTCAGCAGTTGGACCAGATGATCCTTGTAGGTCCTTTCCAGCTGGAAATGTTCTATTCTGTTTTGCATTTATGGAGAAGAAAATAATACCAACAAAAGCCACATGATTCACAGCTTTTGACAAAAGCTTCCATTGACCCATTTGCATCCAGTAAGAATGTAAGTGGTCTCCCAAAGGCATCAGAACATTGAAGGCATGTTAACAAAGCTGTCTTTTCAGAAAGGTTTGAATTCAAATTATACTGACCACACAGAATGTTTACAAAACAAAGGAGGTGTCTCTGTTTGGTAAAATTGAGATAGAAAAACACACACAAAAAGTCTTTAGGGAGCCAGGGCAGAATACAGGTCACGAGGCCACCTACACTTAAACTTCAGAAGTTTTGCTTTCTTTGCTGGTTTTATGACAGCAGATGATCAAGATAGTGCAGAGAAATGTCCTCTGTATGACCACCCCTCCACCCTGCTCTCAAAGAGTATCTTTGATTTCAGCATTGACTTCACAGGGAGAGCAGATGTTCCAGCAGATCCAGTGGCTAAGCCCAGCCTCACGTAATAAAATGTCACTTTTGCTAAGTGGAATTCTTTGGCAGAAATGGAACACATGAGAGCAAAATCAGAATAAGTATTTGAATGAAACATGCATTTTGCCTGATTTATTTTGCCTTATTATTTTATTTACTATATTATTATTTTACCTGTACTACTACTGGGATTAGGTTACTGTTCCTCAGCAGAAAACAAAAATACTTCCCATCCCTGAAAAAAAATCAGGTTTTCAAATACATTTAGAGCAAATAAGTTCTTAAATCATTGAATGTCTCCCTATCCAATGCTACCTCTAATGATTTAAGTGAACTTTTTTCACTACAGTGAAAACAAATAGGTGTCCCCATCCCTTCAAACATGTCAGGAAAAGAGCTGTCAAAAATTGTAGCAAAGGAAAAGGAAATCATGAAGATAATTTCCATGTTCTTGAGAATTTGGTTCAAATACACCTTTCAAGAATTAAGAGCTGTTTCTGGAAGTGATTTTAAAATCTGGCAGGCTTATTAAGTATGCTGTCTAAATAAGCCAGTGCTATTATATGCTAATTACTTGGCTAATACTTTATCAAATAGAAACCCATACTGATTCAAGATCATTCCAGTTAGTGAATGTGGTAGCTGTTTATACAGAGAACAGCAACAAGCAGTTGTTTTGGCAGAATGAGATATTTGTGACTAACATAATGTAGAGGAATATTGTACAAATGGAAAGGTTTTGAGAATGTGGTCAAGGAGTACAGCAATGGGAAGATAAGAGGTGTGGAGATGTCATGCCATAAACAGCTTGGTGATGGTCAGCTATAGAAGTTGCACACATGGAGCTGGACAAAAATTACTTCGGAGTAACAACAAGAACAAAGGAAGTGTCTACAAATAGCAGCACTTAAGATAAATTCAGATATAAGGTGTTTTTCAGTGAAAAGAAGAAAGGAATGAAGGAAGGAAGGAAGGAAGGAAAGAGGAAGAGGAAATCATCTATAAGAACATCATATTCCTCCCAGCACAGGTCTCTAGATGTTCATGACTTATTGAAATATCCCCATACATCACCAGCAAAAGCATGAAACAACAAAACTTAGGACCCAGCGGTATAGTAGAAGGATGAACAAACCCCAGGAAAAATGGTAGAACCTAGGAAGCCTGTGTGTTGTTACTGCTATTACTGAGACTTTGTCTCAGTAATAGAGACTAAGTACTCTACCTGCATTAATATTATTTGGTATACTGTGAGAGTTAAATCTTGACTAATGATGATTCTTGGATTAGTTAGACTGCTAATATTTCCATTACACTAACAATAAATTCTTGGCTTTATATACATATATACTCATAGACATATATGCAAATGTCTAGGCATGTATACATATGTGTAACATAGAATACCTACACATAACTTAGACAAATAAAGAAGGAAAAGGGGTATTTCTTCTTTGTCCATAAGATTTTGACCTTAACATAGGCAATACTATACTGAAAGTGTGCAGTGCCATACTTTCTCAAATATCAAGCCTTTCCAAAGTGTCCAAACAAGTAGAAAAGAATTAAACACCTAGGAATATTTAAACTACAACAATATCTACAAATTACTGCACTGTTTTAACCAAATAAACAAGTATCTGTCAAACTGCATGAAACCCCACCGAACTGATGCTGGCTGGAATAGTACTCCCAACTGTGAAATAGTCAGTCTCAGAAGCTTGTGAAGTACTTCCAAGAAAATTACAAATCTAAGAGCACAGATTTTAGCTGAGTATGCATTGCCATCATAATTTTCTAGGTAAAAGTTTGTCCATATAGCCTCATGATTTTTTCTTTCTTAGTTTGTTTCTAAAAGAAACATTCATCTGGACCATACTCTTATGACAATGAAGCAAAACCAGATATAGAATGAAAGAACAGATTTGTAAATTTTGTGAAAAGAAAGCTAATGGCTACTTTATTTTAGGTATAGACTAATACCATTGTAGCTGAAGCATTAAAACCTAATACCATTGTAGGTGAAACACTAAAACCTACTAGCCACAGAAACAACAAACTAATTAGATAATTTTCCACTGAGGGTTACTCAAATTTACAAAGAAAGTAATTACCAAGTTCTGTCAATGGACTTTTTGGAGCATCAAGGATTCTGGATCCAGAAGGAGGGGGCTGTATTTCATTAGTAGCTATGATAAAAGAAATAATCAAGGCTTTACTTGACTGAGAATATTATAAGACACAGTATGGATCTATATTTTGGTTTACAAGCCACTCACTTCTGAAATGAAGGGTATTTAATGAAAAGGGAAAATGCAGCAGTTACAACCTAGGGGAAAAAAAAAACCAAACACACCTTTGTCACTTAAAAAGATATGTGGAATGACTGAAATCAGCTTTGTCTTAATGGTAATATATACATCCATCAATCACAAGACTTTTCTAATGAACATCCATCCACAACTATGACAACATAGTCTGAAATTAAGGAGTGGCTAATTGTGATTAAATATAATATTTTAGTCTTTAAAAGCATTGCAAAACAGCTGGCAAGGCTGACTGTGTTTTACAAAAGTAATTAAAAGTTAGAATCGAAATTGGATGGACTGATGGCTCAGCTTCAGTAAATTCTGGGAATCTGCTTGCAACTGCAAATGAAGAGAAAAAAGAGGACATGACATTAACATGAATCAACAGGATTATGTAAAAATGTATTTATTGAGAAGCAGTAGACATCCTCTTCATGGGAAGGTCTCTATTTCAGTCCTGCAAATGCAGATGATTTTGTCATTTATCATACATCACCCTGCATGTATGCCATCTCTTCTTTAGAAAAATCTAATCAAAGCTCGTTTAATGTTTAATCCCACTGCCTGATGTTTAGATTTGTGATAAGAGTTTTGCATCGTTTGGAGACGAATATACAGGCACCAAAAGCAACATTCAGAATTCTGAGGGCAAGAGTAAGTAGATGTGGCTTTAAATTACAGAACTAACAATACTGCTACTTAGATCTGACATCCCATTCTGAGACATCTTTATGAGAGTATTGGTGGAGTTCTTTTTTCCCCTTCAGGAGGAATACAATTATATCATGTCACAGGCAATATAAAATATTCCTGTTGCAGCACTGTTGAGGCCATCTAAATGATCCTGTCAGAAGAAAATCAAGCAGGTAATCATTTCAGTTCCATCACTGAGGTTAATTTGACTGATGGACATTTTATGTGATGTCAGTCACACAGATTGCACAGACAGAAGGCGTTACTTTGAAATATAGAATCAAAACGATCAGTCAAATCTGTTAGTAATGATCCTAGGTATAACAGCCACAGCTCAGCCAGAGCCAGAAGCACCCTGCTTTACATTTCCTGAGTGAGCTGCTGGAAACAGAAAAGGAATTGGAAATTTTTAATCAGCATTTCCTTTGGAGTCAACACATAGGGGATGCAGTAACTAGTAGAAAAGTTCTGCTGGAGGCAAAAAGAGCAATTAAAGTACACGGGAAGTAATAAGCAGCAAAATTAGTTACCCAGTATGCTTTGAGTTTGCACCAATTCAGGTCTAGGCGTTGATTTAAACTCCTCAGGTCCATGTTTTTTCTGATCCTGAGCTAGAAAAAAAAAAAAAAGCTTTATTTAATTTAAAATCTCTCTGAGGTGTGTGTTTGTTTGTGTGTTTGTTTGTTTTTTCCCAAGCTACTGTGAAAATCCCGCCGCTTCTCTTAGCACTATTTTATGCCACCCCATTAATTTCTGCAGCAGCTTGACCCCATCATGATCAATATGTATTTTTTTGTTCTCAGATTTAAGGTCTACACAATGTTTTGCATTTATTTTGTTGCAGTTTCACATGATGGAAGGAACAATCTCACACCTTATACTCCAGGGGCCATTAGAACAGTGGAAGAGAACTTGGGAGATATGGTAACAAAGGAATTGCTTCTACTAAGCTGTGACCCCAGTTTGGATTCAGAGGTGGCACTTTTCATTTCAAGCCTATTCACCATTTCACAAATCTACTGTCATAAATATTTTGGTACAATCCTTAACATAAAGAAATAACCTGTTCTTCTTTTGTAAACTACTTCTTCCATGTCATAGAGAAATGTGGTGGAGTCACCATCATTGGAGGTGTTCAGGAGGAGACTTGATAGGGTGCTTGGTTGCATGGTTTTAGTTGATTAGGTGGGTTGGATAATAGGTTGGACACGATGATCTTGAAGGTCTGTTCCAACCTGGTTTATTCTATTCTATTCTATTCTATTCTATTCTATTCCATTCCATTCCATTCCATTCCATTCCATTCCATTCCATTCCATTCCATTCCATTCCATTCCATTCTATACTGTATTCTACTCTAACCAATGGGTTAGAAGTAACTCTGTAAAGTTAATAAGAAGATTCACACTTTATTCAACTGAGAGGAAAAAAACATGCAGTGATAGTTTGAGGTATATTAGGCATAGTTTTAAAGTCTGAACGAATATTGAAGAAAGAAAAAGAAGCATAATGGGTTTGTGCTGCTGTGTTAAGAGTGAATTAGTCCTAAGTGGAAACCACTGTAACAAACCTGGCAAAAACAAAGCATGAAAGAGCTTACTAACCAGTGTTTCCGTAAGAAGTGCATGCCAAGGGAGGGAAAGGCTGAAATTAAGATAATGATGGGATACCTGGCTGACACATGCACAAAAAAAGTTACTAAACCACCTCATAACACAAAACACACCCTTTGACAAAGACCCACTGGAGTACAAGAGCAGCTCAGCTCATGGAGCCTTTCAGAGAGCACATTTGCTGAAATGCCTCAAACTCCTCTTCCCAGCTTGCATGACTGATGACACAACAGCTGCTTCAGCACACAGCTTCTCTTGAATCAGCATTCTGCTGCCACTTCTGGCACCGGTCCTTAAACGTTTAGCAGCAAGCATTTGCTATGTCTTACACAAAGAATCCAGTATGTTTTTCAAACAGGGAAGATCCAAAGGAAATATAATGAGGTAGAACCCATTAACTTCTTTAATTATGGCTGTATGTTGGCCTGTGGCTCAAATGCAACCTTTGAAAAAGGTCAGTCCTCAGGCCATAGAATTATAGAATGTAACCTTTAGAAGGGACCCTTGAAGGTCATCTTGTCCAACTCCCCTGCAATAAGCACCAGATAAAGTTGCTCAGGGCCCCATCAAGTCTGACCTTTAATATCTCCAGGGATGGGGCATCTACCACCTCTGGGCAACCTGTTCCAGTGTCCCACCACCCTCATTATGAAGAACTACCTCCTAATATCCAGCCTAAATCTACCCTGCTCTAATTTAGAATCATTGCTGCTCATCCTAACGCTACAAGTCCTTCTAAATAGACCCTTCCCAGCCTTCCTATAGGTCCCCTTCAGATTTTGAAATGCTGCTCTAAGGTCTCCATGGAAACTGATCTTCTCCAGGCTGCATAATCCCAACTCTTCCAGGCTGTCATCATAGGAGGGGTGCCCTCCTCTGGACCTGCTGCAGATGACCAGGTCCATGTCCTGCTCTCTTACTTAAGTTCTTATCTTCATCCAGGATCTCTTGTGTCATTTAATTGTGAAAGTCTGGTTCAGATGCTTAAGCATTCAGGTAATTTTTGCATATGCAATCACTAGACAGAAATTACACTCTAAGATTTTTTTTTCTCTTACAGGAGTGATTAATTGTCCTGTTTACTGCCACTTTCTCCCTTTTTTCCCCCCTTTAACTGAAATACTTTAACCACAATGAACACAATCATTAATGTAAACAGTGTGATGTACATTAATGTGAGACACTGGTGTAACCAGCAAAGAATGACTGGAAGGTACAGTCACCACAGAAAAAGAGACATGGAAGTAAAACCACAGAGAAAGCATGAAGTGGAAGGTGAACATGATGCTAAATGTTTCAGTGTGCTAGCAATAAGAATATGTTTAGTTGTAACTTGCCAACTATTATCATGTATAATCAAACACACTATCCACCTTCATTCCATGAATCATCCTCATTGGGTGGGTATTAATCATTGGACTCTTTCTGGTAGCTCCTTGCCTCTCTTGAACTGGGTAGCCCAGAACTGGACACAATACCCCAGATGTGGTCTCACCAGGGCAGAGTAGAGAGGGAGAACCTCCCTTGACCTGGAGGTCACACTCTTCCTAATGAACACCAGGATACTACTGGTCTTCTTGACCACAAGGGCACATTGCTGTCCCATGGATAATTCAGTGCCCACCAGGACTTCAAGGCCCTTCTCCATGGAGCAGCTTTCCAGAAGCTCAGCCCCTAATCTGTAATGATATCTTGGATATACTTAAGGAGTAAAATAAACCCAGTCATGTTTAATGGCAGTATTTGTGTGAATCCCATGATGTCAAAGGAAGAATGTGATATGCCATTTCAGCCTGCCAAGAAATACTTCACAGGGGGAATAATGTCAGCAAGATCATATAATATGACCAAACTAAACCAAAGCAAACATTCACTTCACTGTTTCCTCAAGTTCTTTTTCCATTTTTAAGTCTTGCCACTGTTCAAGCCTCCTTTCTCCCTTTCAGCAAAGATAGCAGAAGCCAACTCTTGTCTCTAATGACAGTGGAATCAAGATTTCAGTCTCATTTATAAGATACAATCCAGACTTGAGAGAATTAAGACAGATGTATGCCAACTTTAAGCAACTCCAAAATGTATGTTGATAACGTGGGTGGAAAGTCACTCTTCATCATTTAACTCTAAACAACTTAGTTGGCTTCAACCTTTTTAGCCTTCAAATTGGAAATGTAAATTGTAGGGTTATACTTTTCATATAGCTTTGATAGTCTGTCTGTGTTCCACTGATCTCTTTCCTAAGCAAATGTAAGCACTATGTCTTGTGAGCTTTAAAATTCTACTTCCTATTTTTTAACAGTTTGTGAAATTAGCACCTGAGTATGTCCTTCTAAAAAAAGATATATTTTTCAGTCAAAAGTAGTTGACAAAAACCTTTAAATATACAAGGTAACATACATTTCACAGATAATAGTGAATATGTCTCTAGGATCAAATTTTGTAGTCCCTTCCCATGTATGTGAGCACTCCCTGTTTACTTTAACAGGATTAGTAAGTCCATGGAATGGAATGGAATGGAATGGAATGGAATGGAATGGAATAGAGTAGAATAGAATAGAATAGAATAGAATAGACCAGGTTGGAAGAGATCATCACATCCAACCTATCATCCAACACCACCTAATCAACTAAACCATGCAAACAAGCACCCTATCAAGTCTCCTCCTGAACACCTCCAATGATGGTGACTCCACCACCTCCCCAGGCAGCACATTCCAATGGGCAATCACTCTCTCTGTGTAGAATTTCTTCCTAACATCCAGTCTGAGCCTCCCCTGGCACAGCTTGAGACTGTGTCCTATTGTTCTGGAATGTGTCCAGAGAAGGTGGTGAGGCGTTTGGGGCACAATTTCAAGGTATCCAGTGCCCCACAAAAATATAGTTCTAAATCTATATGGTTTCATAAACCTAACAGTTGTAACATCTGACACTTTTCTCCAAAATCAGATGCAAATTTTTATCCACATCTACCACTCAGAGCTACTAATTCAGCTCCATTATTCTCATTTTCCAACTACAGCCTCTAAGCGCAGATTAAGCAACGCAAAGATGGGTTTGATTTTGGTTTATATATGTGGCAAAGATATTCTACAGAGTTTCTAAACCCAAAATTTTCATTACCTGGGAGGGACTGTGGAGAGATTTCTTGAACTTCTGGTGTTTTGGATTCAGCAGGCCATACTTGAGTTTCATTCTTAGCTAAAGACACAAAGGCATAAGAGAGTAATTGCAAAGCTGTATCTGCTTTGTTCTAGTTCAGATTTATTTCTGTCCCACTTCAGCTTGCCAAAATAAGCTAACATGAATGCATATGGGAAACTGAATACCTTTAGGAATCAATGAACTTCCACTGCACAAACAGTACCAGCATCTGCCTAGCAAAATTAAGTGCTCATTAAAAGATTCCTAAAAAATAAAGTTTACAGCAAAAAGTTTAATGCCTTTGCTTTCACAGTGCAAAACCAGCTTTCAGTGGTTTTCATTTGTCCATCATTTGAGCATGAACAACAAAGAAAGCTTTTCAAACTTCAAACATGCAGTATAGTGTTGTATGAGAATAGTCTCATGAAGTTTCAAATACAATGGAACTGTCAACTTGGTTATGTCCTTATTTTCTCTGTGTTACTTCTAACAATTACAGTTATGTGTTGATAGTCTGTTCCAACAGATATAAAGATACTCCAGCATAGGGAATTTCCCTATATATAGGGAAAATTAATCCATTTTGACTTGAATAGTACACCTGGGGTTTATTCTTTTGTCCACAGAGGATTCAGGTAATGTGTTTTGTCTTGTTTTAGGGTTTTTTGGTTGGTAGGTTTTTTTTTGCTTTGCTTTGCTTGTTTGGTTTTCCTGGGGGATGTGTGGGGGGTGTGTGTGTGTGTGTGTGTGTAATCTTTTCCCCTGGACTATTGTACTTAAAAAGAAAACTTAGTAGGTTTATGACAAATGCTTAATCCAAACACATCCTTGCTCAAAAATATTCAAATTTAGTTGTACTTTCACACATCCACAATATCTTAACAGGAACAAGCACTGCAGTTTTCTCATTGCAAAGCAAGCCGTAGCCAGCAATGGAGCAACAGAATAAATTTAAACAAAGCAGAAATAAGAAAGGCAAAAATATGATCCAGTTGTTTGGAGTTGAAGTTAAGTATCAAGAGTAGCTAAGCCAAAAGTCAACAGATCCAGAACTCTACTCAAGGGATCTGTGAAAGATGCCCTGGGGGAATTATTAAGGTTTTTAAACAGAGCTGCATTTCCCATGATTGCGTTATTCACAGATGATACACTGGTTTACAGATCTTGAACAAAAATATCAACTTATCTTTTTCCTGAAGTTTTCTGTATTCACAAGATACACAGGAAGACTGTACTGGAACTTTCTTATTTCTGACTCTTCCCCACACCCCCCCCCCCCCCCTAGATTTAATTACAGATAATACAGAAAATCTGTACATGAAATAACTTCTCACATATACTCAAGCCAGAACTCCTAACTAAAAACTAAACTCCCATTTTAAAAGGAATATATTAAAGTATAAAATCTATGACTAAAGCAAGTTACATTGTAAAACACAACAAAACTCCTGAAGTCCATGAAAGTGTTTTCCTTCCTTTCCTCTATGGATAAAAGATAATGTATATTCTTTTAAATGGCTGCAAAATACCTCAAAAACCTGTTCAGATGTTTTAAAATCAAAGAATTTCTATGAACCCTTGTAAGTCCAAGCTAACCATTAATTAGACAGCAGAAGGTAAAAGAGATGCATGAATACATGATCTCACATCACTATGCTTCTGATACTGCTCACAAACACAAGCTTAGTTCATTTCTGCTTACCCAGTTTTTTCCTGGATGCTTGAGGTATATCATCAATTGTCAGGAGAGGAGGAAGTTTCTGCTGAGTTTCATTGAGACCTGGAACAATAAGGTGCACTGCAGAGAAAGAAGCGTGCCATTAATTCCAGAAGAGATGAAAAATACAGAATCAATATGCAGTGAAACTAGGAGGGGCATCAACAAAACCTCCACTCTGGACTTCTGGAGGGTGGGCTTTGACTTATTTAGGGAACTAACTCAGAGAGTACCTTGGGAAATAGCCCTTAAAAACAAAGGGGTCCAGGAAAGCTGGACCTACTTCAAGAAAGAAATCTTGGAAGGCTCAGGAACAGGGTGTCCCAATGTGCCAGAAGATGAGCTGCTGTGGTAGATGGACAGCCTGGATGGGCAATAAGCTTCTGAATGAATGAAAGGGAAAAAAGGGGTGTATCACCTTTGGTAACCCAGGAAATGTTTAAGGATGTTGCTAGGTCTTGTAGGAAAAAAAATAGAGGCAAAAGCCCATTTAGAACTTAGACTGGTCACTTCTGTGAAGGACAATAAAATATGTTTATAAATATATTAATGGCAAGAGGAGGAGCAAGGACAACCTCCACTCCTTATTGGACATGGAGGGGAAAACTGTAACTAAAGATGAGGAAAAGGCAGAGGTATTTAACACCTCCTTTTCCTCAATTTTCAATAGCAGGATAGGTTGTCCTTAGAACAATTGGCCTCCTGAGCTGGCAGCTGGAGTCAGGGAGCAGTATAGTCACCCTGTAATCCAAGAGGAAGCAGTTAGAGACCTGCTTAGCCACTTGGATCCCCACAAGTCCATGGGACCAGATGGGATCCCATTGGAATGGGCTGCCCAGGGAGGTGGTGGGGTTGATGTGCCTGGAGGTGTTTAGGAAAAGACTAGATGAGGCACTTAGTGCCATGGTCTAGTTGATTAGTTAGGGTTGGGTGATTGGTTGGACTTGATGATTTTGTAGGTCTCTTCCAACCTGGTTGATTCTGTGTGTGATTCTGGCTTCTGAGATTTGTAAACAATTGCTACTGAACCACTGGGAATTTATTTTGAGTATTTGGGAAATTACTTAGTTCTAGTCAGCAGTTATCACTCCCATTTGGTGCTATTTACACTTTATAACAGTCACTATATCATCATCATTTCAAGAATAATCATAGCTGAAAAAGGATTCAATACTGGAGCATACAACCCTGGAGTACTACAGTATCACAGGTACTGGGACATTCGGAATGGTGGTTCAAAAAGATTCCACACCAAACATAGTCAGTAATTTGTTTGATTCAAATTCATACATTAACGCTCACACAAAGCAAACTTATGTCAAAGTTAGGTAATTATATAAAGTATTTCTAATACATAAAGGACTAACCACCTTCTTGAATCCAGTTCACAAGGTACATGTTACAGTGAACCTTTCCTCTCCATTTTGGGCAGACCAGTAGTTCACTATACTAAGCCTGTTTTTATGTTCTAAGCCAGTATTATGTATCCTTATAGGTCAAACAAGAAAAGAAAGCATGACACTGAATGTCTTGAGGGAAAGAGTTTAGCCCCAACATCAAATATCAAGGTCTAATTGCAAGGAAGGTTATCATATATATCACTATAAACAAATATACTGGTGCAGGTTTGGGCCTGTAGATGGTTGTCTTATCATGCTTCCTTCAAAAAGACCCAAAATCAAAAGCAAAAGCAGCAATTCTTCATCTTAATAAGATTTTTACCATAGAACTTTAATTGAAGTATGAAAAGACTTCAGTGACAGTATCTTTAAAATACAATGATTCTAATAACTCTAGGCTACATCATCCTCGAACAAGCTGTACCACCTTAAAAGGTGCCACATACTGCCTGAACCAGCTGCAAGGGAAGAAGGGAAGAAGTACTCAGATCAAGAAAATTAAAGCTGGTTACATGATTTTAATTTTCAGCCAAAGATGAAGGAATAAATAAATAAATCATAAATAAATTAAGTTCTAGTCACCTAATATTGCTCCTGGCAGGGAAGAACTGTCTGCAGTTTTTGACTGTGTCCGATTTTGAATGACTGTGGAGAGAACACAGAAATATTAGAAAATAATAGAAAAAAAACCTTGAACAAAAGACAAAATCATACCTGAGGCAAGCTTCAGCATCCCCAAATTGTTCCCTCAACTTACTAATTGGAGATGAGGACACCATCTCAGTCTTTTCTGTATTTGCTTTCGGTTTAAGGGACTGCAAACTGCATTTCCTCTACATCATCTCTTAATTGTGCATCTCCTTCCCCTAGCACAGTAGCTTTATATCCTTGGTGAAAAATTACATTCTATACTTATGTTAATATAGGGTCAGTCCCAGACCATCTCACATTCACAAGTCTTCCACAAAATATGCATATGAAGTAAATGCCAGTACAGTCATATTTTAATGGCAACTACAGCGTTTTGCTTTCAAAGCACCCTGCAGTGTTTCCCTATTCCTGAACTGTGAACTATCTCCAAAGACTACTTGCTTGCTTGGGTTTTGTTACTTAAAAACATAAAGAGTACCATTTCATTTTAGCAAGTTTTATTCTGCAGCCCATTTTCTATCATCTGTCTTTAAGTTGTTAATTTTCAAAGATTACACTACTATACTGTCTCTCACTACAAGAGAGAAACAAGCAGTTCTAAAAGCACAATGATTATAGAGGGATAGAAACATATGGAATGGTTTGGGTTGGAATTGACCTTAAAGACCATCTAGTTCTAACCTCCTCGCCATGGGCAGGTACACCTTCCACTGGATCATGTTGCTCCAACCTGGCTTTGAACATGTCCAGGGAGGGGGCATCGACAGTCTCCCTGGGCAACCTGTTTCAGTGTCTCACCACCCTCACTGTAAAGAATTTCTTTCTAATACCCATTCTTAATCTACCCTCCTCAAGATCTCTCTCCACTCACCAGGGAAAGGAACAGGAGGGAGTCTAAGTCAATGATTCAGCTGAAGATACCCACAAGAAAGTTTCTTAGCATGAAACTTACCTGTACTGCTGCCCTTCATGCCTGCCTTATCCAGTTATGCCCAGCTGGGAGACCAATACACCCAGACAATCCAGCTGACAAGGAATGCATACTAGCAAAAATCAGAGCTGACTGGTATTCATTCAATAACTCAACTAAGATGCTGTTTATAATGCAGTGTAATAGCTCATTTTATTAACATAGATAGAAACAGCTTAATAGTGCTTTTAATTAAAGGACATGATCATCTGTAGGGCTCTACTCATTCCAAAATGAAACTTCCATGACATTCACATGAGCCAGAATTTCTCTTTGTTTTAATTTTAAGTTGCTCTTGCAGAGCATAAGAATCAATTAAAGAAAATGCAAATTTACCTTGTTTGATTATTGTGACTGGGACCAACTTCTTATTATCACGCAGTGTAAGCTGAGAGAAGAGGGAGGGAGGGGAAAAAAAAAAAAAAAAAAAAAAAGCCTTGGGATAATTGCCAGAATAGTAATTGAACTTAGTAACAAAAGCAGAGGGCTCTCATCCAACACCACGCCTGCCCCAAGTTACCACTGGATGTGGCTCTGGCCCTACTCACTGAAGGTTACGCTGTTGCTTCAGTTCCCATGGGCTAGTGGAGTAATACTGCATTTTTATTTCCCTTTTTTTTTTTTTCAGCCTGAGAAGTTTTGCTTCATAAAAACCCCAGTATCTGAAAGCTTAGGATTTCCCAATATTGTGGGTTTTTTTTCTTTCTTTTAAGAATCTTTGAGCAGTCACTGGGATGCAGTCCAAAAGCTAAGAAAAGCTGAAATTAAACTATCGCAAAACATCTCAAATAGACACAGTTACAAATTTGATCACAGGTTAGAATTGCATTCTGGGGGATCCTTCATTTAGAACACAAACTGTTCCAGAACTATTGGTATGTTATCTGCATTTTTGGGTGCATCATCTGCTTCAAGTATCACAGTATCACCAAAGTTGGAAGAGACCTCACAGATCATCAAGTCCAACCAAGTAGACTAAACCAGAGACATTTTGTTTGGTCAAATTGTTTCTGAAGGATCATTGGCCATCCACCCATGTTCTTCTCAAATTTTTATGCTGAATCATTGGACTTCTCTGCTGCTCACTTTTCTATGAGCCAGATTACTTTTTCTGCCTAAGTGGGGATCTTTTTCAGCATTTTATTACCACAAAAACATAGAACACATGAATGGACCACGTTTATTCAAAGGAACAAACCAGCTCATCCCAAAGATTGCAAATCAGTATTCACTAGCAGATGTGAAAGCTTAATAGGAGATGAGAGGACGTAGACTGTAACACCAGCAATATAAAAATTCTGCATACAATAAGAGTGGAATTACTAAATGTCGTTATGTCTGTGCTACAAGAAAGTAAATAACTCACACAAGTACCTTTCTTTGGTAAATGTACAGCATTAAAGTCAGAATCAGTAGATGTTCATCTACTTCCTGTGAAAGAACTCTTGCATGAAAATTCAGCATTTGATGACAAAGCTTTAATTGTTTACTCAAAGAGAGCTGTAGTCTGATCAATCCTGTTTATTGTTTTTAAGCTTTAAAAGCAATGGCTGAGTACACATCAAACACATAGAAAAATCTAAGAAGATGAAGGAAGGCAAATCTCAACAAGACAGTACTTTTACTGGGGGCTGATTACTCTGTGAAAGCCATCACTTTCTGCTACCTAATAACTGTTTTGCATTGGCATGAACATGGTTTGAAATTAACTGGAAGTGCCAATCATTGCCATTAATGTTGAATACAAAACATTTTTCCTCTTTGCTTACTATTGTTCCTTTATTACAAACGAGGTTTACACTTTTGTTTAGTCTAAAAAGCTGTGTTGAAGATGATCAGGTTTTGAGGTAACTTTGCAGTGCATTTATCAGGTGTTAATTTTATTTCTGATCAGAAGCCCTACAAGCAAATAGACACCTCTCAGGCTGTAGTGAGCATGTGTGTAACTGCAGTGCAGAACTGCTTGTCATGATTATTACCAGTAAAAGGTGCTTAAATTGAGAAGAGCATCTGTCCTTTATTGCATAACAATGGATGATTGTAATGACATCTATATGAAAATGCTAAATACATTGAAATACATTCAGAATTTACTTTCTCACTCAAAGATGAATCACTGACATAAAATCCACATTCCATAGCTGCTGAAATTACACCACTGACCTGCACGACTCTGCAAGTGCTGCAGTTAAAAACTTTTCACCATGTTGTAAGTCCTCTCTTCTCAGTCTCCAAAAAGTGGCTACTTTAGACATTTCTATGTGCAGTAAAATTTACTGCTTGGACAGACTATTTCAAAATCATCAGCATATCATCTGTAAGAATGGCACTATTAACCATATTCTCCAAACAAAATATAGTTACATCAGGAACAATGGTTATTTAAAAGGCTGTGGAATCTCCACGGATGAAGGAAGATGGCAAATAGGTTATTTCTAAATTTCTGAGGAAAATCAAAGATGGAAGTTATACCATAAGTCAGGCATTTGAATTTTGGACCATGCACCTGTGGCATATTGCATATGAGACACTTGTCCTTTCTGCCTCTCTTAGAATATTAAAACCATAGAACCACTGAGGTTGGAAGAGACCTCTGAGATCGTGAAGTATAACCACTCACCTTGCAATCCCACCACTACTGCTAGACCACTACCACTGAACACATCTCTAAGCGCCACATCCACATGTCTTTTAAATACCTCTAGGAATGATGACTCCACCAGCTCCCTGGGCAGCCTCTTCCTATGCTTGATAACCCTTTCTGTCAAGAAACTTTTCCTGATATCCAACCTGAGCCTCTCCTGGCACAAGCTGAGGCTGTTTTCCTTGGTGTTGTCACTTGTTGCATGTGAAAAGAGACTGATCCCCACCTCCCTCCAAACTCCTTTAAGGTAGCTGTAGAGGGTGATGAGGTCTTCTCTCAGCCTCCTCTTCTGAAGACTATACAACCCCAGCTCCCTCAGGTATTCCTCATTTGACTTGGGTTCAAGGTATTCCAATACTCCAAAGAGCCACAAATAACTGGCATACAGGCAAGAAACTCCTCAAGGAAGCATTAGGGTCAACCTGGATTGAATAAGCTCTGGAAGAACAGGCATGCTTTCTTCTACACTTGAACAAATGACAGAAGCTAACAGTCCTGCTTTTTGGCTGGAAAAATCAAAGGGGACCCCACCTTTCAGGCAGACATTATGAAATTGGAGGAACATAATCAGACAGAAGAGGAAATATATTTCTATTGTCTTTTCTCCACCCTACCACCACCTATTGTTTATGAAGAGAAAAGAATGACCATCTCTAGAGCTCTCCTTTTCTTCCCTTCTCTCATTAGCTGTGGCTCACACAGCCCCAGGAGCTTAGTCAGACTTAAAGGATGAACCTGCCAAAACAAACACAAGCTGATATGTGACCAGTGTTGAAAGGGCAGAATGACTGGATGGACTGATAATGATGCTTCAATAAACAGTCTGTAAAAATATCTCTTCACAGAGAAGAGTTAGGACCATGCTGACACAAGCCAGTTGTGTCTTTGGAGCAAACTAAGGCACAAACAAATCTTGGTCTAAATAACACTCCTCCTGGCTTTGCACCGAGGACATGATTGCACCCATGAAACTTACCCCACCTAATTCTGTGGAAACTGAAGTAATAATGCAAACTTAAGAGCTTCCCAGCCTTAGTTTTATGGCTTTTTGCATCACCAAAGTAAGAATGATAAGAGAATTTTTAGAACGATCTGCGGAATGTTTTCCTGATGTTTCTGTGGATGAAGCAGTACTGGAGCTAAGCCCTGTGAACCTGACAAAAAGGACTAGACATTGGCTCCAGTCCTCCTTTCATGTTGAAGCTGTGCAAATATTTGGAACACTGTTTTAGCTCACTTTCTCAGGACTTCTCTGGCATAAATAGAATCCCTACTTCCACAGAAGCTGCATAACCAAGGCAAGGCCCTGGCACACAGCGTTTGCTAAAATGAATAGAAGATCTCAATTTGTCCTCCATATGCCAGAATGAATTACCTGGTCTTGGGTTGTCATGTGTAACTTTAAAGATGCTTGTGGGACCAGTGGGAGGAACAGTGAAGCTGATTTCATCAACAACATGAGATGAGCACCTTCCTGAATATCTAATCAACTGGCTTCATATAATTCACAGATAAAACATTTTCTCTTCAATGCGAAACATGACTATGTTTCAAATAACCTAAGCATTACACTGCTCTAACGCTATGTGTAGTACTGTAAGGAAAGTATTACTGTCCTAAATGAACACCTAATTATTCCTACAAGAAAATTTATGTAAGAGACTGTGGGTTGATTGCTGAAGCAATGCCAAGTCTGGTAAGTATGGATTGTTAACAGTATTGTACGATATGAAGAACGAACAATGAGATGTACATGACCATTTCCTACCATGAAAACTTCAGAGACAGAGGAGAATGCATTTTTCCCTTATAATAATCCTCATTCATGAGCAAACCTTTTAAAATGTCTGAAGTAATAAGGATTTCTACAACTGCTCTTGGGAATTTATCCCAGAGTCTACCTCAGACATTACAGTTGCTTAAAACAATTAGAACAAACCAAACCAAAAAACTTTAAACCAATCTAAACCAAAAAGAACCCAAAAGATTAAAGGCTGAAACTTGCACTTTGATGAAAAATCAAGGGAAGTAAGCATGAAGAAGCCAATTTAATCTCAGAGTAGAAGAGATAATGCTTAGGGGTTATGAATAAATTGTCTCTTTTTCATTATACTAAAAATAGTCCACTAACAGTTTCAACCTTCAGATCCTTCATTTCTGCTTCACCTGTAGGATGTGAAAAAGTATGTGTATGTGAATTAATGAATGTATGGAATCAACTCATGATTGCTTGTTATGAGAAATGCCAGATGAGGGCGGGGGGGAAAAGAGAGAGAGAGGAAGAAAAAGAAAAATAGGGGAAAGTAAGAAATGGTGATGTTTGCTTACTCAGATGTTTTGGTGAAATTGTACTTTGCCACCTGGAAGGATTTAATGAACTGACTAGCAATCTTGATAAGCAAATAAATTGTTCTTTCCAGCATCCTCTGGTTCTGCAGACACTTGCCTGACATCTGAGCACTACCAGGGAATCCAGTGAGCCCACTTACGATTTTAGAAGACCCAAGTATGCATAACATTAGTCTGTAAAATAATGACACTACCTTATCACAAGGTGAAAAGCCCACCACAAATATCACCAGGTAACAAACCTGACTAGCACAGAGGAATAAGAAAATTTTAATGTTTGGAATGCACACAGAGAAATCATCAGCTTCATCATTGTTAAACCAGAATCTATATATGGAATCATCTCAGCTACAGTTCTCTATCATTTCATCAATCCACATGCACAAACACTGCTCCATACAGTTATCTAGTCTTAAATTTAAGTGATTTTAAAAATATAGGTCATTTGTGGCCACAATGCTTCTTGCTTTACTCTAAGGGAGGAGCACAAATCTGACCAGACAAAATATAAACATGGCACAAACCAAACAAACAAGACTGTTTTGCATACCTGTGTTTGGGAATTAGGTACCAACTTGTACATGTTCAGGAAATGTCCATTTCCTTTTTTACCTGAAGTGACAGAAAGATAAATAAACACAGAAAGTTTTGTTTGTTTGTTTTATTCAGTGCAAAGCAAACCAAGTTTATTCACTTTCTTCAACAGCTAAGCATGTCATAATTACAAGGTATAAAGCCACATCATATCACAGTTTCCTTTGATCCAGTTTCTCCACATTGATTGATTCATCTGCAAAGCCTCCTCACATTTTGACAATGAGGCAATGAAATGTATTCTTTTTCTACAGTAGGGAGTAAGAAACTTGAAATGGTCTGGGACTTACCAAGGAAACTTTAGAGGTGCCTAGGAAGATTCTATAATAAAAATAGTATAACCACAACACTAATATGGAAAGAAGAAACTTGAAAGAGGAATTTTGCATCTCATCTGTCAGATTTGTATTAGGACTGGCCAGAAGCAGCATGCTTTAAGGTCCCCAAAAGTCTTGCTTTTAAGTGTGCTTAGACATTTAGCACTGGCGATACAGACAGGCCTGAGTCTGACATGGTTAACTTTATCTCAACCTGTGAACAAAGCAACCCATGGATTTTATCTCTGAATTTTCTCTGAGGTCTTACCTATTAGATTCTTAACATTGTGATGCAGCTGTTAAGTACAGAAGAGAAACAGTCTCTTCCAACACCTCTTATATTCTAGCATGATTATTTTCTAGTCCTTTGGTGTAAAAAAAATGAGGCCAGCTAAATGTTGTCATATTTCTTCATATGTACCCAAAACTGATGAGCAATGTAAGAAATGCAAGTATAAAGAAATATCTATTGACAGACACCTAAGCCCACATGCTATCCTGAAAACCCCCACAATCTTTCAAAGTCTCAGGAACAGAACCTATTATTAGCCTAAGGACAAGGGGAAACTGACAAAAATTTCACATTGACTTCATGAGAAAGCCATGTTAAGATGGTCAGAAATAATCTACTTTCATCTCTTTTGATAAGTTTGAGTTAAACAAACACTGAACATTTGCCATGCCTTTTATGTCTTCCTGAAATCACGAATTAAAACCAGATTCTCCTCCTAACCCCTCCCAACATGACAACAATTTGGCCTGTGCATTCAACAAATGCAAGAACAGGCAACAAGAGCTTCAGTTGACAGTAATTTATATATTCTTCAGTGAGGAAAGAAAATTTACAAGGGAGATGTTTGATTTAGATTGAAATGCTTCTTACTATATGAAAAGACTTCAAGCTGCTACAAGGCTAAACATTCAGACAGAAAAAAATAGTGACTATTTGTGCTGATTGGTAAAATCTCATGCAGACAGATGATTATAAATCTTTATAAATGTCCACTCTGTTTGCTGCTCACAGTTTCTGTATCTTCCTATTACACCCTGACAAAACAAAAAGCTTGAATTTGAAATGTGCTGACAGCTTTCTGATTGGAAGATACTTTATCAGTAGACCAGAAAGTGTATAGAGAAACAGTAAGCTCTTTGGATTTAGTGTCTGCAGAAGCATCCACTTAATACCCAAACCTACATTCCAGGAAAAAGACATCTCATCTAAATAGAATATGAGGTCTTATAGGAGAATATCTTTCAACCAAACTCAGTCTGTCTCCATAATTTACAGGTGTGATTCTCCTGGCCTGTTTAAAGCAATTAGAAATACATTACATATAAAGAGCAAATTTGGTGGTGCCAGTGGATATTTCAATCAGTTTCAAACACAATCTTAAACTTCACACAGAAGACACTCTTCATTCCCTTCTATTTTTAGTGTTCAAATATATCCCAGCGCTCACTGGAATTACGTTAAATTACTTTAAAATGTTTAAAACTGAGGAAAACCAACCATTTAGTAAGTCTTCTCTAGAGCTGTGAAGTAGAGTTTCTTTTTGTGAGACAGGTGTGGGAAAAGATTGTCACCATTCTCCACTTTAAGCTCATGGTAACAATGGCATTATTCTGGAGTGCTAACATCTTCATGGGCACTGGGCAGGTAGTTCAAAGTCAGAGCCATCTAATTGATGTTGAAGGCTAGCAAAGTTCCTTATTAGGGAGTATGAGGCTTTCTGCAGTGTCACAAGCATCCTAACCCTTATCTCCCTTACTCTCAAGTATATTGAGCTGTGTAATTTGCCTACAGACTTGAGACTGAGGTCCAAATCAAATTTCATTTGGAAGTCTCAAATTAATGGGGCTCTCTTGTGAGGATTTCCAACCTTTACATTTTGAGTCAGGTAGAAAGGCTGAGCATAGGAGTGTGGAGCATCTTTGGACCAGTGTCATGATCAGAATTGATTTTATGCAAATGCTTGAGGGAAATAAATTAAATTAGGCAATGTCTGTTAAGGTCTCTCGTCCTCTCCTTAGGAGGAGGAAGACTCTACTGCTGCCTGTTTCCTCCACTGATAGCAGTGATTCTCTGAGCAGTACATACAATTTGATGCCACTTTGTCTGCATTGTCTTGTTACTTTGGACAAAAAAGCATAAAATATATGACTGACAACAGCCAGAGATGCCATGTACTGCCTCTGTGAAAACCAAAACAGTTCATTCCTCAAACACAATTTATGTACTTCCTTGAGTGAAAATTACCTTGAAATTCAGCTTTCCAACAGAGTCATAAAGGGCCTATGGTGATCATAGAATCATAGAATGGTTTGAGATGGAAGGGACCTCCAAAGGTCATCTAGTCCAGCCCCTCTGTAATCAGCAGGGACACCCTCCACTAGATCAGGCATGTTGGATAGGGAAAGGCCCTGTATAGCTTTTAACCAGCTTGATCATAAAAGCAAATATAGAACAATATTCAAACAAGCATAATACTCACCATCAAATCAAAGTAGCAACAATCTTATTATTCCTGGCCCAAAGAAAAAGCTTGGTATCCAGGCAGAAGCATAAAGACATACAGTCAATAATTCATGTGCATCTAAATTAAACACTCAAAAGGTCTACCAATCTGCAGTAGATCCTCGTCTATTTGAAATCAGAAGATAACATCTTTCAGAAGAGTCCATGGCAATTTTCCAAGCCATTTCTAGTGTCACAATTCCTGAAAGGATTTCTTAGGATCATAAGGGAGATCATTTAAACAATGAAAACTTGATCAGTATCTCACTTTAAAGAATACCACAACAGAAGGAAAAATGGTGTCAAACTGAGTAGCTATTTGATTAATTATTGTCCAATACTTACCAGAGAGATCTGTCTTATGACTGAAAGTCTTGCTCCAAATGCTATCCTCTACATTGTCTTTAACTCCAAATTCATAAACTGTATTTGGCTTCAAATTGTCCACCACAGTCTCTGTAACTGGGCAAAGCTGAAACACCCATTTCTTGTCTTTACCCTTTTCTCTGTAGCGAACTGTATAGAACCTGCTTGACAAAAGAAAACCAATAATCAAAACCCAAACCCAACCCAACCAAACAAAACAGTAAACACAAAAATGTTTCACAAAAAATCATGGAATTACAATGTCAGGTTGTAAGGGACCTCAAGGGTCACCTGGTCCAACCTTTTCCAGGTGACATTATAGTTGAAATGAGATGGCTCATTACCCTGTCAACCTGTCTGAAAACTGTCCAGTGTAGGGGAATCCACTACCTCCCTTGGGAGATAATTCCAGTGTCTAACTGTTCCTATGGTGAAACATTTTTCTTCTGAGCCCAATAGGAATCTCCCCAGCAGTAACCTGTACCCATTACCCCATATCTTTTCCTTGTGAAAACTGAGTCATCTTCTTCTTTGTAGCCACCCTTTATGTATTGGTACATAATAATAAGGTCACTTCTGCACCTGAGCAAACCCAGTTCTCTCAGCTTTTCTTCATATGGCAGGTCTCCCACTCCTAGGAATATATTTGTTAGGAATTACTAAAATAGCTTCTGCCTACCATCATTCTTGTTCTTTCTGGCCCTCTTTGGTTATCAAATCTCAGATAGCACATAACCACCTTCCCTGCAAACATAGTGCTAGCCCAGTCACCTCCTAGAAACATACATATTCCCCATCACACAGGTCTTGATATTAGGAGCATTATGCAATGAACAAAAGAACAATCTCCTTATTCACAAACAATGTGTGTGAGGTTATGACCACAAAGTGAAAGCTCATTTTGCAAGTAGTTCCTGTTATTCTAATATATGCCAGAACTAGTCAATTGAATCATGAGCCTATTAGTCAGGAAACTTCAATCAATTTCTCAAAGTCTTCTATACCCACCCAGAGGAAGGTGTTCCCTCAAAAGCAGTCCAAAAATATCCTCAGGGGAAAGTCAGTAATAGTTGACCTTTATATCATACATTCCTCATTCAGTGATCCCATTATGAAATGCCCACATTTCAAACAAGAAAATAAACCCCAACATTACTTTCACTGGTTAAAATCAGTAACATGATTAACGTTAACAGATTATGAAATTACAAAGAGCCACTCCTACAGAAATTGCCCAATTGAATCAAGCAACACCACCCTGAAAAAAGTATGATTGCACTGCTAGACAGTATAAAACAGTGCAATGTAAATGGCTGAATCTACAGCCCAAGAACTCTGCTGCCTGCTACAGTCTCATTTTCAATATAGATGCTGAATCGCTGCCAGAATGGGGTGAGGTTTTTTTGGGTTTGTAAAAACAAATGTGAGGAAGATTTGGCAGGTTTTATAGCCAAGCATTATTGAAAACTGTTACACATAATGCAAACAAAGTGTAACTATCTTACATTGACATCAGCTGGGAAAAAAAGAATGAATACCTCCAGTGGTATTTTTCCACACTTCAATAGAGCAAATGAAAGCCATAAACCAAACACAGTTCTAAAACCCCAGGTACATGCCCAGGAATCATTCAATGGCAAAAATAACAAGTAATTTGAGTTCTGAGGTGGAAGTCAGGTATTATATTGGAAAATATATGGGGAGAAAGGAAAGGACCTGAAGAAAACAACCAACAAAGTTATTTGATCAGCTGAAAAGGTACCAAAAGTCCAGATTAAAATGACTCAATGAACCAAATAGAACACTGTTCATGTATAAAACATGCTTCTGCCAAAGTTATAGAAGAGCACTTCCAGAGTAGAGTGAGTGTATGTGAAAGATGAGTGTTGAGCACTGGGAAATTCCAACTTCATTATTAAAACAACCTAAAACAATGCAAATGCATTCATGGAAAGAATTTTCATACACAACATACATTCACTTTGTTTATATATTTTATCTCATAACTGTCAAATTTGTTTTCTTGGCACCAAAAATACAGGTTCTTCTGTTTCAGTTGCTATGATTCAGCTCATTTGTCTGTTCTGTTGGATTACAAAATTGATGTTTATGTTGGCTGACTTAAATCTCTACATTAGCTGTACTACTTTGCATTCAAAACAAGCTACAGTCTGACCCAAACCTTGAAAAAGGGAATTAAATAAATATGGTGACTAGTGGATATCCTTTTTCTTCTTATCAATTCCTGGCCTTCCAAGGGAGAATCTGCATCCTTACTGCTGTAGGCTGTGAACCACTCAAATTTCATATGTCAAGCAATAGACCTATTAGTTGGGCTGACAAAGAATGTGTTTTAAAAGAACTTATTTGCAGCAGTAAAATGAAGAAAATTTAGTATAGATATGGAGACATCATAGAATTATTTTAGTTGGAAAAGACCTCTAAGATTGTTGAGTCCAACCATCAGCCTAACACCTCCATGACCATTAAACCATGCCTCAAAGTGCTATGATCACACATTTCTTGAACACCTCCAGGTACAGTGACTCCACCACATCCATAGGCAGCCTGTTCCATAGGCTGAGCACTCTTGCAGTAAAGACATATTTTCTAATATCCAACCTAAGCCTACCCTGGCACAACTTCAGGCCATATTCTCTTGTTCTATCACCTGATACTAGGGAGACAAGACCAACTCCCACCTCACTCCAACCTCCTTTCAGGGAGTCGTAAAGAGCAATGGGGTATCCCCTCAGCCTCCTCTTCACTAGATTAAACAATCCCTGTTCCCTCAGATGTTTCTCATAAGATTTGTTCTTTCTGCCCTTCACCAGCTTTGTTGCCCTTCCCTGGACATGGTCCAGCACCTCAGTGTCTTTCTCATAATGAGGGGACCAAAACTGAAGGCAGTAGTCGAGGTGTGGCCTCACTGCTGTCCGCACTGTCCCTGATCCAGGCCACAACGCTGTTGGCTTTCTTACCTCCTGAGCACACTGCTGTCTCATGGTCAGCCAGCTGTCAAACAGCAGCCCCATGTCC
Organism: Dryobates pubescens; assembly: GCF_014839835.1. Taxonomy (NCBI): domain Eukaryota; kingdom Metazoa; phylum Chordata; class Aves; order Piciformes; family Picidae; genus Dryobates; species Dryobates pubescens. The sequence goes on along the minus strand of NC_071619.1, from coordinate 33,320,295 downwards.
CTTTCTATCAGGCAACTTTCCAGCCACTCTGCCCCAAGCCTGTAGGGTTGCATAGAATTGTTGTGACCCAAGTGCATAACTCAACTTCAGCTTTTTAACCCAGCAAAGTGTCCCTCCATCCAAGCCTTATGCAACCAGTTTCTCCAGGAGGATGTTGTAGGATATACAATGTGAAGCATGATTATAATTAAAAACATTACTAAAATGTGAATCACAAGTAGAAGTAGTCACTTACTTCCCAGTTTTCCTGAAGGAGAGAATTTTATTTGTATTTGTCTTAATTATTCTATTCCTGCCTGGTTTTGTTGAATAAGGTAGAAGAGAAGTGTTTGCATTTTATGGAAAGAAAAAGTTTACAGTTCAATTATTGAACAGTGTAAATTAGTAGCTGCATCTGTAATTAAGAAGAACACAACCCTCCCACCCCACCCCCAAGAATCTGTCCATCATGAGCAGGCTTTTAAGTAGCTGCTTCCATTTGCTTCTAATGTAGAACATGTTCTGATTTTGGTGGTGGAGTCACTGTCCCTGGTGGTGTTCAAGAAGGGATTGGACATGGAACTTGAAGCCATGGTTTAGTAGTTGTAAGGTTTGACAGATTGGACTTGATGATCCTTGAGGTCTTTCCCAACCTTCTTGATTCTATGATTCTATGAATACTGTCTCTACACTTTCACATTCTTTCTCCCTAACATAAATTAAAATACCAAGAACACTTGCATGTCGAGAAAGATCTTTAAACATCTTTCACTAAAAATCAAGAGCATTAAAAATACAACAAAAAGGATTTTCAGAGTTGTGTCAAACTCTGCCATTAGAAGCATATAGCACAGAAGAAATGTGTTCTCAATTCCAAGATTTCCAAGCCTGTAAAACTTTCACCAAGGGTGTAATTATTTTAGTGGAAACTTGACACGAGTACTAAAAACACTGACTGCGATGACAGAATTTCCTCAATTATTTCAGTAAAAAGCAACCAAAGTGAAGTTCCCTGTAGCAGCTTGCAAGTCACAATCTTTTCACTATTTTCAATATCCAAACTGTAAACAGCAGTGAGCTCTTGCAGAAATGCAATCATTTGTTTCTAGAGTATGAATTCAGAAATGCCAAGTTTTATCATCAAAAAGCAACAATTCGTTGTTAAATTGGATTATCAAGCCGCCAAATGCAGTACAATTTCAGGGCCTGCCTGAAAACATCTACTGATTCAATTTTGTTGTCATTCTAATATCTCCCTTTTCAAACCTCCCTTTCAGAAAAAAAAAATAAAAAACAAATGCCAAAAAAATCAACACATATAATTGAAGACATAAGAAAGCAGTAAAATGCAGTCACCACTCAAACCTATCAGTCCCCTTGGGGCAGTGACATACAAGCACAGAATTTGCACAGCTGGCCTGCTATGTGTATCAGAAGCTGCAAAACTGCTTCCCTTGTATTGCAAATATTTAGAGAAATCTCTCCAAAATGATACCAGGCAGGCTGAAATGGAGTACAGCCACACTCACACAGAGGAGAAAGATAGACTATACTGTTGCTCAGAAAAAAAGATTTCATAGGATCATAAAAAGGTTAGTAGGGTTGGAAGGGACCTAAAAGATTGTAGTTCCAACCCTGCTAGCATGGGCAGGGACACCTTCCACTAGACCAGGCAAGGCCCTGTCAAGCTTGGCTTACATAGAATACATATACATAGAATAAACCAGGTTGGAAGAGACCTTCAAGATCATCGCGTCCAACCCATCAACCAATCCAACACCACCACAGCACCAAGCACCCCGTCAAGTCTTCTCCTAAAAACCTCCAGTGATGGTGACTCCACCACCTCCCCAGGCTTTGAACACCTCCAAGGAGGGGGCATCCACGACTTCCCTGGGCAGCCTGTTCCAGTATCTCACCAACCTGTCAAGATTCCTTCCTAATATCCAGTCTAAACATGCCCACTTTCCTTATCTCTGTGAAGTAAGAATACAAAAAAAAATATTGGATACTGGAGGTCTCTAATAGATAATATGAGAAAAAAATAGCTAAGAAAACAATTAATATCGTTTAAGTAAAATGTAATGGGAACAGTCCCCGCAGTTTACAGATGTGAGTGCTAGTTTGGTGCTTCAGCAAGGAAGTGGCACAGCCAGTTGCACCAGATTAGAATTTACTTTAATCTAGATTCTCAGCAGGTACAGAGACATGACAATCATTAACTGCTTTTAATTTTGATGCATACAGAATCACAGAATTGTTTTGGTTGGGAAAGACCTCTAAGGTCATCAAGTCCTACTGTCTACCTAAGACCACCACAGCCATTAAACCATGCCCCATAGTGCCATGTCCACATTCTTTTTCTGTTTTGTTATGGGTTGTTTGGGTTTTTTGTTTGTTGTTGTCATTTTGGTAGGGAAAGGATACATTTTTTTCAGAACAATGTTTGTTGGATAGCACTTCTATTTCTATTTACCACAGACATGAAACAAAAGACTCTAGGGTTCACTGAGCTTCTATTCCTTCCATAAAATATTAGAGCTGTTTTGTTATGCTTCATAAAAACTAATCTCTCTCCCTAGTGGGCAGTGCTTCATTCAGAAGATACCTCCAAGCAACCCATCACAGTGACCAAAGAGGGAATCTTACCTCCTTTCTTTTCACTAGGCAACTAAAAGGATAATAAAATCCAGAAGTTGCAAAAGGTGTCATGAGAAGGTGAGAGGTACTGTTCTGCTCAGAATTAATTGGTGTAATAAAGCCAACACACACACACAACCACCAAACTACAGTAAAGAGCCTATGTTCACCAAGACAGATTCTCTCCAACTGCAGTTGTGCAACACTGCAATATGTTTAATGTTTGCATTTTTGAAACTCTCTCTGTATTTTCAAGCTTGAGTTATTCCTTTCCAATATTCTGACTTCACTTCCCTCCACCTGTGGTGCACACAGAATGTGAATTAATAAGAGAAATAAAAGAAGCAAACCCAATCTCATCATAGAAAAGAACCCATAAGAATACAATACTACTCCACAGACCAGTCACTGCAGTGATTATATGCAAAGTTTCTGTGAAAGGCTATCAGTCTGATACAAAAGGGTGTTTCTCTACTTTCTGTGCTCAGTTTACATAGGTTTGGGGGTTTTTAAGCTACAGTGTGAGGCAGGGAAATATTTTCTTTCTCAGCTTAGAGCTAGCCTTTTTATTACGCACGAAATCAAAACACGATTACCGTTTTCAAGCAGCAGCCCATAGGGCTTTATTCTTCTTTTAAATCAAAGAAGTCTTGCTTGCTGCAAAGAGAAGCAAAATTCTAGCACTGAGGGGCAAAACATTGTTTTCATAGATCAGTATGAACGACACTGTCTTGCCAAGAAATTTGGTGCCACTCTCCCCAACTCTTCACCAAATCTCTATTCTGCCAGATTCCCAGAAAATGCTTGCACAGTCAAATGTTTGGGCACAAACAATTAGATACTGGAAATCTTATAAGGCAGATGGGTTTATGAGATTTCCAGATTAGGTCAGTTTGTATAAATATCATGGGTTTATTTGGAACCAGATCCAAACCAAAACTCCAAACAATTTAATCATGACTATTTTAGTCACACATAACACTAAACAAACAATTAAGCCTTGGAGATGTAAGAACATTCCTGCTCTGTGATTTTGTGTTGCCCTAGATAAAGATTATAAAACTTATTACACTTTTGGGCACAGGAATGTAATCAGACTTTTAAGAGAAAGCAATGAACATGCCCATATTTATTTATTTGTTTGTAGTTAGATTTCATTAGCAGCACAACATCCATTTAGCATTAAGAAGTCATAAAAGAAATGGTTTGAACTATGATTTCTTTCAGATACTGAATGTTTCACAAATCAGCACATGAAGTAGATTATGTTGTTTCCTTTTTACTGCCAAGTTTATTTTAAAGTAACAGACACTGACATATATAAAATAGATGAAAAGAATTACATCGCTGATGGCTACCAGTTCAGTTTGTAAAGCATGTTCTAATTTAGTTTTCACCTTTGCATGATCACCAAATGTTCACTTTTTCCACTTCAAATTCTCATAGAATGACTGAAATGAGTTGATGAGTTAGAGGCTCTGAAGAATCAGAGGCCAACAAATTTTCCCATGCTGAGACAAGCTTTTAGCATATATTCCTACAGACGTAACCTAAAAGTGTCTGAAACTCAAAAAGTTCATTTCCTGCAGTGTTTTCTCCTCAAAGAATTCTGCTAAGTTTTAAGTACATTTTCTATACCATTTACAACACAAAAGTTGGCAGCTGCACAGCACCACAGATTTGTAGATGCACTCCAAACCAGATGATGCACACATCTTTATGGATTCAGGGGGTTTAAAACCCTACTTCTATGTGTTGCACTACAGAAAGAATTCATTTCTGGTTTTCCCCTCTCTTTTTCCTTTTCTTTTTATTTTTGAAGCATTAGGTGCAAATCAAGTAAAACAGTCTGGACTACTTGCAAACACAATATTGGGACATTTAAATGCTGGGTTAACAAATTTACACAATAGAAATGCGAATTGGTGGAAGTGTTTAACTTGGCCATCATGGAAACCTTCAGGTTTTAAAGGTTTATTTCACATGTATCTGGAAGCATGTTTGCTTCTCCATACAAATTCAATACAGTAAAATACAGGATTCTAACAAAAATATAGTAGTCTATCTAAAGCCCCTGGGTTTGTGCTGTTTGGAAAAAAATATTTGCTGTACCCTCCCCTGACTCTCTCTGGACTTGACCTTAGAGGTCTTTTCCAACTTTAATGATTCTATGAGTCTTAAAGAACTAAAGGTCAAACTCCACCTTTTCCAACCCTCTGCTCCATTTTGGCATTTGTGGAGTTCTAATCACAGAAAAAGAGAAGGGAGGGGGGAAAAAAAGAAGGAAAAGAAGTCTGCACAACTGTGTGTACTCTCTTTTTCAGAATTCAAGGGACAATAAACACAGCTCTCATGTTTATTATGACAGCTCTGTCCATTATTGGTTGCTTGGACATTGAAAGGCAAAGAGAAAACAAATCACTCTGATCTCTCAGAATTACATAAAGAGGAACAGAACACGAACTGTACAGCAGTTTATCAGGACTTTGTCATCCTCATCAGCTACCTCATGCTACTGTCAGAAAAGAGAAGACACTGAGGAAGTGAACTCCACATTATTGGTGGAACCTTTCTGGTGTTAAGTAGTTTTAATCAGCTACATAAAACTAATTGCTTGATTCTGGGGGGCATTGGGTCTTTTTTTTTGTTTTGGTTTGTTTTGCATTCTAGTCCTAAGGCTCTGACCAGAGATGATGGCCACTTCAAGAAGGCTTTAAAATTTGACCTTGCAAAGAACTTTGACCCCCGCAAATGACAATGATTATTTTTGCTTCCATAATGAATTAGAAGTTGAGGTTATCTTGCAGGAAATATATAGCACTCTATTGGCTTGTGCCCTTTATCTCTAGATAGTTAAGTGAGCAAACAATGGTTTGTCAAAAAGTGGCACAGAAAACTTTTCCTCATTGGGGTTACTTAAAAAGCACTTTATAGGTACAGAAGAACACTATGTGCCCTCTATAACCAAGCGATAATTCCACTGAAGGAATACAAAATATTGACACTATCTGAGAATGTGGCACCTCTTATTCAAAACTCATTTGCTCACAAACCCAGTACTTCTAAGGAACATTCCATTGAGACTCTCACCAGAGAAAATCTTAGCCAACAGATCCATGCAGCTCCATATGGTTTTCATCTTCTGAGTCAGTAACGTATTCAACTAACTTATATTATGCAACCTTTGTACAAAAGCCTAGCGTCCATCCGGAGACAGTCAAATCTGAAGTTGAGAACAGTGACTCCACTTCAGGTCATACAGCTACAAATCTAAAACTTAGTGGATATTAACTGACAGAACTGAGTTAAGAGGTCAAAACTGCCACACCCTGCCAGTGTCAGAGATTAGAAGTTAGTCACTGTTCAGCCTCGAGACTGATTAACTGTACATTTCCACATGCCACGTTAAGGAGAACACACCAGATGAAAAAGGATGAAGTGGACGGCAATAGATACAAATGTTGGTGACTATGTTATCTGATTTTAGTCTTGCATTTTTAAAACAAGATTGATTTGCTAAGGATGGGCTATTTTTCTTTTATTATCATTATACATTATCAATTACCATTCAAATTACTATTATAAATTAATCAATTTTCTCCTATACACTGACTATAAATATACTTCAACTAAATCCTTGCTTGAAATTATAGAAATACACATCATGGTCATGACTGAGCTCTGTTCTCCTGTCATAGCACAGGAAAAGAACTTATTTTGCTTCTGTTTGGCCAGCTTTCAACCAATATATTTCCTATGATTTAACAAAGTTTCTTTCAAGTGGGTCAGATAAAAAGGAAGGTAGAGCCAAGCCCATCAGTTTAAGAAGAACAAAGGATCTAGTGTGAAATAGCAAGATTATATGTCAGCATGCAGATATCAGACTAAATTTCCATTCAGGACAAGTAAGGACTTGCAAAGCACTAATTTAAGTAAGGGAGAAGACTTCACATTCAAAGCTACTCCTTCCAACTTTTTAATTTCCGCTGTCAAAATTATTTCAGCCACACCAGATAACTACAATGAATCAAATCATGATCATCATTTAAAAAAAAGGGGGGGTTTCTGTTACATTACCTGTCACTGGCACAGTTATTTGTTGCTGTCCAGTCATGTTTAGGGTTGACTAGGATGCCCCAAGAGAGGAACACAGAGGTTGGGGTGAGAGTGCCAACTACCAGTTGCAGAGGCTTTTGAGTCTTGGTCCGACCTACAGAAGAAATATGTAATTCCAATCACAAGTTAGTATATCTAAACCAAGAACTGTTCCACACCTTCATCTGCCAGACTGAAGAGTCAACTATGTGAATCTTGTTCCATAAAGCAGTTTCTGTAGACTGCCCAAATAGTGCATTAGCAGGGGTTATGGTTTTTGTGTATCTGCTTTGTCTGAAAGGTAAATCACTTGTTAAAAGCTTTCCAGACATAGTGCTTTACATTCAGTCAACAGCAAGAAGAAATGAATCCCAAGCAATTGCTTGGAATTAGAAAAACAAACACGCAAACAACACAAACCCAAAGGATACAAATATCATGGATTCATAGCATGTCTGGAGTTAGAAGTGAACTTTAAAGTTCATCTAGTCCAACCCTCTGGCAGTGGGTTACTCAGTCCCATCCAACCTGACCTTGAATGTTTCTAGTTATGGAGCATCTACTACCTCTCTGGGCAACAAGTTGCAGTGTTTCACCACCCTCATTGCAAAAAATGTCTTCCTTATATCTAGTCTGAATCTATCCTCTTTTAAACTGTTATCCCTTGTCCTCTTGCTAGAAGGTTTATTTCAAGCTATGAGGTGGTAGAGTCACTGTCCAAGAGCTGTCCAATAAATATGTGGACATGGCACTTCAGGACACAGTTTAATGGCAATGGTGATGTTACTCTGATGGTTGGACTCAATGATCTTAGAGGTCTTTTCCAACCAAAACAATTCTATGATTCTATAAACAGATACATATACACTATCTGGTTATTTACGACGGTCCAGTGAGCCTGAAAGTCGTCTCCATATTAAAGTAAAGAAGTAAGAATTAACAATATAAATGACACGATTCAGGTCACCTGGAAATTCTTTGGAAGAGATGAGAACACATTCAGATTTCTGCTGTACTATGGGTAGTTTAAGCTAGAAATACCCCTTTTCCCCTTAACTCCTTACATCAGCAAACTTGGTATTGGCACTGATTTGCACATGAATACAAGCACACACAAATACACACACAAGTTACCATGTTCCAATGAGGAACAAAATGCATTAACATGCCTATGGTGGAAGGAATTCTTCCGGATTATTTGGGAAGGGTAACCTCAATACATTGTGTCTCAGAACTTCCACATTTCTGGGTGTGTGTGCTTTAAACATAAGTAGTTAGTATTTTACATTTCAGTTCTTATTTGTAAGAACTTTTCACCAGAACAACATTCAGGTTGTGCTTCATGATTTCAACATCACATGCATAATTAATGACTGACCAGAAAATACTCTCCTACATGTTCACCTTCCCACACATGGAATTTGTGAATGACAGTCAGACACCAACAATTACAAGTATATTTTCAGAGAAAAACAGTGAAAGATTTTGTCTTTCTTGGACTACTTTAGGAAAGAGGTGCAGGAATAGGAAAATACCTGAACAAGACTTCTTATTATTTGAGACACGTGCTGGTCTGACTGAAACCAAATACCGTGGTTCTGCATCTGTAAATGAAGAAAGCACCAATTAGTACAGATGTACTTTTCATTTGAGAAAGTGATTAATGTATAATTAATAAGAAAAAGCTCAATAATCAGTGAATGCCTGATACATTATCCAACCTTTGCCAGCATTAGACATGCTTGCCTTAAGGTTTATTCACAGATTCGCAGATTTGCAGATTGCTTTGGGTTGGAAGAGAACCTCAAAGGGAACTTCCAACTAGATCAGGCTGCTCAGGGTCACATCAAGTCTGATCTTGAATGTCTCTGGGGATGGGGCCTCAACCACATCCCTGGGCAACATGTCCCTGTATTTCATCACTCTCAGTGTAAAGAACTTCCTCCTAATGTCCAACCTAAATCTACCCTGCTCCTTGACCTATCACTACAATCCCTTCTAAACAGTCCTTCCCCAGCCTTCCTGTAGATTTTCTTCAGATATTGAAATGTATGATAAGGTCTCCCCAGAGTCTTCTCCTCTCCAGGCTGAACAAACCAAATTCTTTTAACCTGTCTTTGTAGGTGAGGTTCTCCAGCCCTATGATCATCTTTGTGGCCCTGCTCTAGCAGGTCCATGTCTCTCTTCTGTTGGAGTCTCAGAGCTGGACACAGTACTCCAGGTGAGGTCTCACCAGAGCAGTGGCAGGATCACCTCTCCACCTGCTGGTCATGCTTCTTGTGTTGCAGCACAGTATGCCATTGCTAGCTCATGTCCAGCTTCTCATCCACCAGTACACCCCAGTCCTTCACCAGTCATTCAGAAATATTCTAGCCATGCACAAAACATTTGGCATATTCTTAACTGGGAAACAACAAGTACATGAACATGGCAGGACACAAATGAGACATTTCAGTGCAAATGTTACTTGGAAAGTGAAGGGGAATCAAAACCCAGAGGAAGAGATGATGACATAACAGAAAAGTGAAATAGAAAGAAGAGGGAAAGCCTCAAGAATACAACCACTGATATCTCCTCTCCTGATATAAGCTAGAGGAATTTTTCTTGCAGTGTTTTCTGTATTCTGTTTCAGGCTATGCACCTTAGTTTTCCTGTTGTAGGCAGTGTCTCAGTAAAGAGCTGACCTTGCATAAAGAGAATAAACAAAATGCACTGATCATGTAGGAGCTCATGCCCCAACACACTAATACCAAGTCATTCATGATTTGCATCACTGTCTGATTACAAGAACAAACAAAACATCAGGCATGCTTAAGACAATCTCCACATCAGTTACTGGCTTGGTTTTATAATTAATTTTGCATACATTTTTCAGAGACTTAGGAAATTTAACTCTTAAGTGCTTTGATGGTTGTGAGTAGTCTTTATGAAACCAAAGTTATTGCTAACTTAGCTCCATATGCTATGAGTTAGTCACAGTATCACAGAATCACAGAATCACCAAGGTTGGAATCACACAATGGTAGGGGTTGGAAGGGGCCTCTGGAGATCAAGTCCCCTGTCAAGGAAGTTTCACCTAAAGGTGATCACACAGGAATATATCCAGGTGAGTTTTGAGTGTCTCCAGAGAGAGAGTATCTAAGAAATCAGTGGCAGCATGCAGCTAACACACATTGCAAAATTCCATCCAACGTTGCTTGTGTCCAAGCACTATTTTAATTCAGTTCATGATTCAACCAAAATATAAATGCAGCTGAAGGCAGAACAACGTAAGAATGAGCTGATTAATCAATGTAGAATAAATGTGACATTAGAGTGTTTCAATGCATCATCATAATTCATAGACCTTGAGTCACAACAAAATTAAGAAACCCAAATATTTATATTCCCCTCAATCTCCTGCCACAATTCATGGCAACAGTAGCATGCAAATATGCCTTACCAAGCTCTGTTATGGAGGTTTTTCCATCCGAAGGCAAAGGAATGTACTGATTGGAAAGGAAGCTGCTTCCATAACCCAGGATAAAACCTTCTAGTCTGGTGTTTTGACTTGGTCTCAGGTACCTCATGCAAACAGTGTCATCTGTTGCGTTGATTTGAACTTTCAGACTCTGCCTTTTCACTGGGGAAAGAGTGGGGGGAAAAGAAAAAGAGATCAGAATCACAGAATCACCAAGGTTGGAAGAGAACTCAAAGATCATCAAGTCCAACCTGTCACCACAGACCTCATGACTAAACTGTGGCACTAAGTGCCACCTTGCAAGAATGCTTTCACTAATAGACTATGACACCATAACAATATGGGACTGTTTCACCTTCTAGTCAAAAGCAACTGAAAGAAATGCCTAAAGGTGGAGTCTCCTGGAAAATAAGTGTATATTTAAAAGTAAATTAAAAGTAATGTAAAATCGTGGCTTCCAACATGTCTGATTTTTCCATTAGTGTAGTATTATCACTAGCTGCAACATCTCCAATTGCAGTAGTAGCAAAGTGCACGAAATACATGGTAAAAATGTGAATAGCTTTCTTCTACATATGAAACTTATACTAGTATTAGCCATCCATAGCACCTATAGTTGAAAAATCTGAAAATTTGACTTCAGATTTGCTTTATTTTTTGGTTGTTACTGAAAAACCTGAAGTTTGAACATTAAGTTGACCACAATACTGAATTAGGGTAGAGGATCGATAGTAACTAGATCTATGTCAACCTGGAAATGCAATTTTCTATTTGAATTTTCCAGGCCACTTGAACTAGCCTATGTACTTTACTCAAAACTACCAAGAAACAACTTTTAAACATCTATTTTTAGGCTTTCCAGGGGAGAAGCACATAAAGCAGGAAGCATCTTACATATTTTGGTTGTTACTGAAAAACATGGAAGTTTGAACATTAAGTTAATCACACTACTAAATTAGGGTAGAGGATTGACAGTATCTAGATCTATGTTGACCTGGAGAATGCAAGTTGCTATTTGAACTTTCTATTTGAATTTTCCAGGCCACTTGAACTAGCCTATGTACTTTACTCAAAACTACCAAGAAACAACTTTTAAACATCCATTTTTAGGCTTTCCAGGGGAGAACCATATAAAGCAGGAAACATCTTACATATCCATTTAATAAAATTTAACTTCTAACAAAACCAGAATGACTTCATAACAGAATAATGAAATTTTTTAGGCTACAAGAGGGTGTTTTGTCTTCTGTTGGTGGGCTGAGGGAGGACTGGCTTGCCTTGTCTTGAAGCTTACAATTTTAATATTCCCTGGTCACTGTGAGGCTTGCCATGTTTTTCAGGATAGTTGAATGCCAATGCTTTAAAAAATGTAATTACTTTTCCCCAAAGTTACAATACTAGCACTGGAACAATACATTTATGCATTATTATTTCTTTCCTCAGGCTCAATTTTGTTTTTCTCAGCAGATTTTCAGCCATCTCTCAAATCATGAGGCTGAAATCAGCTTTGCAGGAAGAAACAGATTTGCACAAAAGGATGTTATTTCAGGAGTCAAATCCTGAAGAAAGCAGAGAGATGTGTGATCTGTCATTAATTAAAACAGGTAGAGCAACCTTCCCCTTCCCCTTCCCTTTCCCCTTCCCCTTCCCCTTAACCTTAACCTTCATTCTAACTCCCTCCCTTCCTTTCTTCCTCTCTCTCTCTGAGTAACTGCAGCCAGATACTCAGTTTCTTTAGACAAGAACTTGTCTATTGTCTGGTGTCATCCCAGCCTGCCCTCTTTTATTTTATGTTTGTTTTTTTCTTTTGCTAGAGAAAATTCCAATGACTACAGTTGCTAAGAAGCCACAACCCCCAGTTTGTGAAGATGATTTAGCACTACTGTCAGGCACCTGCAGTCCTCTGCACACTGAGCATAAAGACCTAAGCCAAGCACTTGTGCCTCTTCCCTTTATAGAAAGGAGTGTACAAGTAGAACTGATGGAAAACATGTGCCTCTGGTGAGACCCTTTATCTGGAGACTGATCAAGTAAAAGCCTTCAGCCAGGAAAGTGCCAGAATTGTTCAAAGACAGCTCTGCAAGGTTCCAGAGGAGTACAAGCCTTCTAGAAAACTCAACTGTCTGGCATTTTTGGCAGTACAATATGCTTCATGAAGATGCTTAGCAAAAAAGCGTCCCCACGCCAAAAAAAGTTTAGGATTATCACCTCTGATTGACAGGGAGCTAGATTTGTTAAATCATGTAGTTAGCTAATCTAATTTTAGAGAGCAGAGCATAAATGCAAGGCCTCCAGGCCTCCACTGAGTATTCAAATGTAAGAAGAAAGATTTACAGCACTCGTTTCAAATATAATAGTCTGATTTCTGTATTAAAATTCATAATCAGACTCAAAATCAGAGTTAAAAAGTAGTGAGTGCCTATTTTAATTTTATAAATAGCTATTTTTTTTCTATGTAATTTTTTTCCTGTGTACCTCTCAGACTCAATCACCTCTCTGGGCAGCCCGTTCCAACATTTGACAACCCTTTCAGTAAAGGATTTTTTCCTAATATGCAAGCTAAACCTCCCCTGACAATTTAGTGTCATCTGAAAACTTACTGAGTGTGCACTAAATCTCTTCATCCAATCGTTGACAAAGATATTAATTTGACTAAATTGTGACTAAATTTTGAGTGCTGGGAAACCCTACTTGTGACCAGACACCAAATGAGTGTAATTCCATTCCCTACAGCTCTTTGGGCCCGGCCATTCAGACAGTTTTCAACCCAGCAAAGTGTACTTCAGCCAGATTCTTAAGGAGAATACTGTGGGAAAACATGTCAAAAGCTTTACTAAAGTCCAGGTAGCCAAAATCCACAGCCTTTCCCGCATCCACTGGGAGAGCCACCTTCTCGTATAAGGAGATCAGGTTGCTTAAGCAAGTAAACCCATGCTATGTGATGGCACTCAAGATTATCTGCTCCATGACATTCCCTGTTGCTGAGGTCAGGCTGAGAGGTCTGTATTGGGCTCCCCCATTCAAGAGGGACAGGGATCTGCTCAAGAAAGTCAAATGGAGGGCTACAAGGATGATTAAGGGACTGGAGTATGTGCCCCATGAGGAGAGGCTGAGAGACCTGGAGCTCTTTAGTCTGGAAAAGAGAAGACTGAGAGGGGATTTAATAAGTGTTTACAAATATCTGAGGGCTGAGTGTCAAGAGGAAGGGGACAGGCCCTTCTCAGTTGCATCTTGTGGTAGGACAAGGAGCAGTGGATATAAACTACAGTGCAGGAAGTTCCACCTCAACATGAAGAGGAACTTCTCTACTGTGAGGGTTGCAGAGCAGTGGAATGGGCTCGCCAGAGAAGTTGTGGAGTCTCCTTCTCTGAAGGCTTTCAAGACCCATCTGGATGCATTCATGTGCGACCCGCTCTAGATTCTATGGTCCTGCTCTAGCAGGGGGATTGGACTCGATGATCTCTGGAGGTCCCTTCCAAACCCTAATGTCCTGCTGTGATCCTGTGTGATCCTGTGATCTATTTCCCCAGAGCCTCCTTCTGGCTCTTTTTGTTGATAGGCTAACTTCCACTCAACTGGGACCTCCCCAGTTAGCCAGGACTGCTGGCAAATGATGCAAAGTGGCTTGGTGAACACCTCTGCCAGTTCTTCAGTACTTTTGGGTTGGTCCTATCTAGCAGAATAGACTTGTGCACCTCTAAGTGTTGTAGTAGGTCACTGATCATATCCCCTTGGATTATGGGGGTTTCCTTCTGCTCCCTGTTCCTGACTTCCAGCTCAGGTGTCTTACTGTTAAAGACTGAGGCAAAAAAAGCATTCACTGCTTCAACCTTTTCTTTATCCTTTGTCACTATGCTCTCCTCTATGTTCAATAAAGGGTGGAAATAAGCTTTTCTTCTTTACTTCTCTTCAGAGATCTAACTACCATCAGTGCTACCATAGCAACGAGGATTCCTGACCAAAGTTACAGCCTGAGTTTGCTGAGAACTGTACCTGTTGAGTGAGATCACTTGGGTACCAAAGAGTGAAAGGTTATACAAGGAAAAACCCAAAGAATGATGAGGACAAAAGGAAGTCCAAAAGCACAGAAACTGCTCTCTCTATCATGGCAGAACTATCAGTGAATGCTAGAGCATTCTTAGCATGGATTCTCTGTGGGAATTACATTTCACTCCAAACCAGGTTAGCATGCTACTTAGTCACCAAACCTTCTGCCTGCCAACAGATTAGCAGGCCAACATCTTTCCAGCAGCCCTGGCACTCTTCCAACACCCCACTCTTGTGACCGTCTACACACAGGAAATTTCTTAGCCTCCTGGTACGTCAAACACCAAGGCTGTGAAGCAACCCTCCTTTTTATAGCTGAATATGTTATAAGGAAATGCTTATTAAAGAACTAAAAATTAAAAAATTAAATAATAATCTGTAAAAAGTGAAAATGTTCCAGAGCTCAAGGAGGTCCCACGAGTTCAAAGGAGCTTTATGAGTAAATTCAATCATTGCCTGAATCCAAAAGGAAAAGGCAGCTTTGTGCAGGAGACTGCAAGCCAAAATCCACTACATCAGTCAGAATTAAAAATGGACAAAAAAGCCTCCCATGAAAAATGTAACAACACACAATTCCTGTTCAGGCCTATGAGGAAGACCCAGGTGGTCAGCCAGAATCCTTGGAGTGGACAAAAGGTTTACAGGGAGCGCAGAGCAGTGCTCTGTGAGCTCAGCGATACATGCTGCACAGGCTACCAGTCTAGTCAAGAGACAACTAGCCTGGAGCAGCAGAGACAGAAAGGACTTCATATCATTTAGCCTGGCACATGGAGACTGCTCTCAGGAGCATATTAGCCAAAGAGATTTCACTTGTGTTGATCCCACAGTATTTTGAACAACTGAAAGGGAAAGCAGGCATTTCCATTCTGAGTGATATCTCTGTCTTGGCTGCCATAATGATAAACATCCATTAAATACAATTGAAAAGAAGTCACAGAATTTGACTGCTGCAATACTGTGAGAAGAATGGATTTGATTCTGGAAAAAATGACTTTGTTGTATTATGGTTTTAGAATACCTTTCCCCCCTTTGTCTCCTTGATGAAAGAGTCAAATGATAAACTAGATAACCTCCAATTCATCACAGAGGTTCTGAAAACACCTTATAAACCCTAAGCAACATTTGCAGGCACAAAGCAAGGCAAGGCTGAATTTTCCAAGCTCTTATTCACTTGTGTCAGCCTTTGGCTTCTGTTGCTGAAACTTTGGTATTTACATTTGTAGATTAATTCTTTTACATTGAGGCTATCTCCAAATGGAAGATTTTGGGCTCTATAGCTACGTCTGGAAAACAATCTTTCCCTTCGTGCTTGCCAACAGAAATTCCACATTGATGTGCAAGTATTCTCTTTAACAAAAGTCAGATGATGGCCAAAACCAGCAGGACAACCCAGGCACAGCACATCTGAACTAAAAGCACGATATTAAGTGCATCAGACCACTTGCAATGTTGGAAACACTCTAGGGAAAGGACTCTTTGGCTGTAAGTGGAAAGGCTTTTAAAGACAGCTTTATCAATCAGCTGCATCATAAGGGAACTAGCCACCAATAACACTACAGAAAGAAGAAAATAGATACAAATAGTCTGAAGAACCATCCAGGAGCACCACAGTTAAGCTAGTTGGAAAAAACCCAGGTGGTCATGTATAGACAGCTAGAAACAAGAGCAGATAAACTGACACTTCACAAAAAATTCAGCTCTTCATCACCTAACTGAAATTCACATCTTTAACATGTAAGAGCAGCTGTGGAAAACAATATAGAAAATATGCAGCTGGACACTTGTTCAATCTTTGGGTCCATGAGGGTTTAAATGAAGTATCTTTTTTATCCTATCACTTTAATTAATGATGAAGTAACAGAGGAGGAGAGAAAAGAGTTCTCTTCCCCTCTACTCTGCCCTGGTGAGATAACACTTGCAACAGTGTCCAGTTTTGGGCTCCCCGATTCAAGAGAGGGATCTGCTGGAGAGAATCCAATGGAGAGCTATGAGGATGATTGCAGGACTCAAACATCTCTCCTATGAAGGAAGACTGAGGGACCTGCAGCTTTTTAGTCCTGAGAAGAGAAGGCTGAGAAGGAATCTTATTAATGGCTATAAAAATCGGAGGCATGGCCCTCAAGATGAAGGTGTCAGTATCTTTTCAGTGCCAGTACAAGGAACAATGGGTACAAGCTCAAACACAGGAAGTTCCACCTCAACATGAGGAGAAACTTCTTTACGGTGAGGGCAGCAGAGCCCTGGACCAGGCTCCCCAGAGACGTTGTGGAATTTCCTTCTCTAGACACTTTCAAAAGCCAGGATGTATTCCTGTGTGGCCTGCCCTAGTTGATCCTGATTTGGAAGGGCTTTGGACTCAATGATCTCTGGAGGTCCCTTCCACTCCCTAACATTCTCTGATTCTGTAAATTCATAAGCACTACTATCACCTCTTATTCACATCAGCTACATCTAGTTGATGGTTGATATTTAGCTACAACACAGACAGAGAAGTCCAGTTTTCAATCTCAAAGCCCTTTGGCTGAGGTCTACCATCTTCCTATGAAACCACCACTGCCAAGAAGTCTGAAAAGGCAAAACATTTACTGGCAAAATATTTACTGCAAAGAATAGATTTATATAACTCCTTTGCCATTTAATAACTGGGGAGAAGTAAGGAGATAAACAGAAATGGTTCACTGGGTTAGCTGCATTAAAGCACATGTTGTTTAGTAATTCAGAGTTAAACCCTTTGAATTTCTGTGTCCTAAGCCTTATTATAAGAAGGGCAACAAAGCTGATGAGGGGTTTGGAGCACAAGCCCTATGAGGAGAGGCTGAGGGAGCTGGGGTTGCTTAGCCTGGAGAAGAGGAGGCTCAGGGGAGACCTTATCACTCTCTACAATTACCTGAAGGGAGGTTGTAGCCAGGTGGGGGTTGGTCTCTTCTCCCAGGTGACCAGCACCAGAACAAGAGGACACAGTCTCAAGCTGCACCAGGGGAGGTTTAGGCTGGATGTTAGGAAGAAATTCTTCATAGAGAGAGTGATTGGCCATTGGAATGTGCTGCCCAGGGAGATGGTGGAGTTGCCATCATTGGAGGTGTTTAGGAGGAGACTTGATAGGGTGCTTAGTGCCATGGTTTAGTTGATGAGATGGTGTTGGATGATGGGTTGGACACGATGATCTCAAAGGTCTCTTCCAACCTGGTCTCCTGGTCTGGTCTATTCTAGTCTAGTCTAGTCTATAAGATTACATTGGGGAGGGAATGTTTAGAAATGTTTATAGTGATAGGATTATTGGCAATGGTTTTAAACTGGAGCAGGGCAGATTTGGATTGGACATTAAGAGGACATCCTTTACAATGAGAATAGTAAGACACTGTAACAGGTTACCCAGGGATGTGACTGAGGCCCTGTCCCTGGAGACATTCAAGATCAGACTTGATGAGGCCCTGAGCAGGCTCATCTAGTAGGAGGTGTCTCTGCTGATTGCAGGATGGTCGGACAAGATGATCTTTGAGGGTCCCTTCCAATCTGTTGCAATCTGTGAGTATTGTTGGTAACAATAGATGTGGAGTTAGTGAAACTTGCCAGCTGGTTTGACTTTCCTCTGTTTCACGGAATGTGAGAGAGCTTGGGTGATGAGGTGACTGGAATGTGAATTAACTGTCCCTCTTCTGTTTCTGCTCAACCCCCAAATATATCTTGGCCCCATTAAATAGAATATCTTCAGCTGAAGAGCACTCTATTTATCTCTCCAACTTAAGAAGATATGACAACTGGCTGATTATTTATTCCCTACAAATTAACACATTCAGAAGTAACCCCAAGGTGCTCCTATAGCTACAAACTTTAATAATGAAGCAAAAATGGAATAAAGTAACAACTTGTTTTGAATTTTGTCTTTGCAACTTATATTTTGAGGTATTTCTTTGCCTGCTTCACTGAAGGCTCAGCAAAAGCAACAGTGGGGAAGATGCTACTGGTGTGCTTTAAGGGTGTACAGTCTCTCATAATCAGATACAGTCCTCATCTTTGTCTTTACCCATGGAGTGAAAAGCCTTGAACTCTGCCCTACAAAACTAGAGGGTGAATGCAGCTGTACTATATTACAGCAAATTTGGCTATGTCATCAGAATTCCTTTTGCCTTACATTGACACTGTTTGTTTTTCACCATTTCAAAGATTTCAGAGGGCATGAAGGCAAGCCCTAGCCCTGCCTCCCAGAGAGCTAGACAAATGAAGCATGCCTTAAGAAAATACTTGAGCGCCATCGATTTGGGAGCACCAACTCACTTATAAAATTCAAACTGTTCACAGCACTACTTTTATTTTCCAAATCTGGTGCCGCAGCACCACTAGCCAAGACTTCAATGATAATCCAACACTGCACAATTTTCATTTTTCCTATTTTATAGTTTTGTATTTACTTTGGCTCCCAAATATGGAGAAATATTAGTTGCTTGGCTCGTTATCAAATATAGCCTAAAATAGTTCTGTTTCTATGCACTAGAATAAACAAGATACACTTCTAAGACAGCTACAACCATAGAAGCATGGAATAGTTTAGAGTGGAAGGAGCTTCTGTGGATGGGTTCCTGTGTGACCCGCTCTGGCAGACAGATTGGACCAGATGATCTTTTGAGGTCCCTTCCAACCCCTAATATTCTGTGCTTCTGTGATCTAGTCCAATCCCCTGCTCAAAGCAGACCTAATCAGATTGGGTGGCTCAGGGCAACATCCATCTGAGTCTCAAACACTTCTATGGATTTCCATAAAACCTCTGAATAACCTCTTCCACTATTTATCATCCCTATGCTTTAAAATCAACCAACCAACAAACAAAAAAATCCAACCCCCAAAACAACCAACCAGAAAAAAACCACCAGAAAAACCCACCAAGAGAACCCCAATGCAACAGTTCCAATGTGTAACTGGAATTTCCCATTTTCTAATTTGTGCCTAGTGCCTCTTGTCATATTGTTGTTCACTTCTGCAGAAAATGTGTTTGTCTTCTTTCCTTCCTTTGGTCATGCAGCTGTGAACAGTATAACATCTTTCTCATTACAGATTACATGAAACACCAATACTCCTCACTACAAAATCCACATTAATAAATACCCTGAACAATGTTCTGGCAGAGGTTTGGACCTGATGATCTCCAGAGGTCCCTTCCAACCCCTACTATTCTATGATTAAGAAAAGGGCAAGCTAAAAGCATTGCACATAGCTTTATCATTTGCAATTGAAGTTCCTCAATTTTGTTGTAATCATTAGTATGCCTACACTTACTACACAATTCTAACATTACTTCAGTAGAACAGGCTGTCAACATGCAGCAGTTAACCTTTGGAAACATGTAGAATCATAAAATTGTTTTGGTTGGAAAAGACCTCTGAGATCATCCAACTGTCAGTCTAACACCACCATGGCCATTAAACCACGTCCACATGTTTCTTGAACACCTCCACGGATGGTGATTCAACCACATCCCTGGGCAGCCTGTTCCAATGCCTGACCACTCTTACACGAAGGAAATTTTTCCTAATAGCCAGTGTAAACCTCCCCTGGCACAGTTTCAGGCAATTTCCTCTCATTCTATCACCTGATACTAGGGAGAAGAGAATGACCACCTTACTCCAACCTCCTTTCAGGAACTTGTAGAAAGCAATGAGGCTGCCCCTCAGACTTCTCTTCTCCAGGCTAAACAATCCCAGTTCCCTCAGCTTCTCCTCATAAAACTTGTTCTCTAGACCCTACAGCAGCATTGTTGCTCTTCTCTGGACATGTTCCAGCACCTCAATGTCCTTCTTGTAGTGAGGGGCTCAAAACTGACCCCAGTATTCTGGATGTGGCTTCACGTGTATCCACAAAAGTAGCCTAACTCATAAGCTTTCAACTTAGGCTCACAGCATCTCTTTGCCCAGACAGCTTCCAAAAAGGATGAACAAAACCATCGTTATTCTTACCTATGGACCAACAATCATTACACTGATACAATTTCAGGGATGAGCAAATCAGCATCACTTCAACAACACAATTGCATCACCAGTCCTAATACTCTTCTTAATCTGAGTTTCTCTGGGCCCAGAATATCAATTCTGCTCATTTCATAGTCATTCTGTTGGGTCAAGGAACAGAATCAATCATTTCCTTTTGAAGTGCTACTTTTGTCACTTAAAATGACTGCTTAATACAGAACTTGATAGCACTTGATGGCACTTGATAGATAGAAGGAAAAACACATGGTATTTCAAGACTTATTACTAAGGCTCATGACTTATTACTACTATAAATAACCAGAAACTAGTAACTAATTTCACCTTAGTAAGTTTTTAAGTTTGCTCCTCTTTTTGATTCCCAGAGTAACTGAGAAAGTAGCTGGGATAACATGGTAAGCACAACCTATAGAATTGAATAGAAGAATGGAATGGAATGGAATGGAATGGAATGGAATGGAATGGAATGGAATGGAATGGAATGGAATGGAATAGACCAGGTTGGGAGAGACCTTCAAGATCATCATGTCCAACCTATCATCCAACACCATCTAATCAACTAAACCATGCAACCAAGCACCCCATCAAGTCTCCTCCTAAACACCTCCAATGATGGCAACTCCACCACCTCCACGGGGATTTGCCCCAGGATATGCACTAATTTAAAAGAGAAGAAAAGTTGAGAAGAGAGGAGGAAAGAGAAGAGAGGAGGAGAGGAAGAGAAGAGAGGAGGAGAGGAAGAGAAGAGAAGAGAAGAGAAGAGAAGAGAAGAGAAGAGAAGAGAAGAGAAGAGAAGAGAAGAGAAGAGAAGAGAAGAGAAGAGAAGAGAAGAGAAGAGAAGAGAAGAGAAGAGAAGAGAAGAGAAGAGAAGAGAAGAGAAGAGAAGAGAAGAGAAGAGGAAGAGGAAGAGAAAAGAAAGAGATCCAGACAATCAAAGTTCATCTAACTTTCAGTGTTTAATAAGAGAGATGGATGTCTCCGAGGAAGATCTGTGTATTGAAAAGGAAGCCACCCTATGTCAGCCAAGAGGAAATACAGAATTTCAGTCGAGTCTCTCTGGAAAATAAACTAGAACAAGCTGTAGTAAAATAACTTCAAGAACAAGAAATGTATTTTTTTTAAATATTTTTTTTATTTTCGTGTAACCTTCCATGCTGTGCTTCCTAGCTGTTGAAGGAAGGTTTTTATATTAGTCTGTTTTGGATTAAAGCTGCTTAGAGTAGTTGTACATTTGCCTACCATAAACCACTGGGTGCTGGTTTTAAAATCTAGTTACATATTTTGAGCAGAAAAGTAGAAAAATATAAATAAATCACAATTCCTCAGCCACAATTGAAACATTGGTGTATTGTCAATGTCATTCTCTTACTCAATCCAAAACACAGCCTTGTGCCAGCTATTATAAAGCAAATAAATTCTTTCCCAGTTGAAACCAAGACATCCTCTGAATCTCCTTCAAGTTGAACTGGTTTTGATACCACTTTTCAAATCAACAGCATACCAACCACAAAATTTATTGGAAGGTATTTGTCCATGAAAAGAATTCCTTAGAATCTTAGAACCACAGGGCTGCTGAGATTGGAAGAGACCTTTGAGATCACCAAGTCCAACCATTCATCTAGAGCTCACAATGTCATAAGCAATGCTAAGCTACAACCACTAAACCACATCCCTAAGATCCATGTTGAAATACCAGTAGGGATGGTGACTCCACCACCTCCCTGGGCAGCCTCTTCCAATGCTTGATAATTCTTTCTGTGAAGAAATTTTTCCTAGTATCTGACCTGAACCTCCCCTGGCACAACTGGAAGGTATGTCCTGCAATTTGTTGCATGTAAGAGGAGTCTGACCCCCACCTCACTCAAGCCTCCACTGAGATAATTGTAGAGGGTAATGAGGTCTCCCCTCAGCCTCCTCTTCCAAAGACTAAGCACCCTCAGTTGCCTCAGCCATTTCTCAGAAGACTTGTTAATAAAACAACCTCAAAACCTTATTTCAGTTTAGATTATAGATCACTTATTTGCACTAGAATAAAGCTTGATATGGATTTGACAAATTCTCCAGGGCATTGTTCCTCTGGCTTTACTCTCAGAGCTAGTTGTTTGTTATTGGTTTTTTTCCAGATTGTCCCAGCATGTCTTTTTCTGGGCTGATTCAATGCTACCTGGACAGAGCTGATAAGACAGTGACTGCATCTTGCCCATAAAAGCCTGTTCTTTAGAATCCAGCTTCTTCTGTCCAAGGCAACTCCACCCAGGCTGGGCTATGAAGAAAGCAGCACCGTGGCCAAAGGACACAGTAGATTCTCCATTGAGATATTCAATGAAGGTGTGCAGAAGACTACAAAGAGCAAGAAATGTCTCCCAAGTTTTCTTGGTATAATTTTCCTTTAAGCCTTCAAAGAGCATCAGCTAATAGAAACACCAAAAGAGAAGGACAAGGCTACATATAAGGCAGTGATATTGTAGAGCCTATCAGCTTAATAAAAATACCAACTTTCTGTAATAACAGGTCCTCAACAAGGAAAGTTCAAGACACTAAGAAGTTAAGCAGGTGAGGAATTCAGGAATTCATCAGCATTTTATTGGAAGAAAAAGAAAAATGCTAATGAAGAAAACACTTTCAGCTACAGAAAACCAAGGCTGAAGATAATTTTGGGCCATGTAGACCTATGCAGAGTCTCCTGTGCTAGGCAATCTTGTGTGATTGACTTTGCATTCTCAATAGTACTTTACTCGGGCATGTATCCAATTGGTCATGAGAATTTATGGCATGTAGAAAGTTATGTCTCTCTCATCACTGATCTTGTAACCCCATTGTGCAGCAGATTACATTAATTTCCAAGGAATGTTCTCTAGCTTCAGAGTATATTAAGCACATAAATATTTCTTCATGGCTTTGCGAAGCTTTAAAGTGAGACGGTCTTTCCCCTGCCAGGTTTGTTTGACACATGACAAATGTTTTAGCATTGCAAAAGCAAATTAATGGAGGAGGGGGAAAAAAGCACCTAGAAAATCCTGGTTGTAGGAAAAAAAAATACTCACAATGCTTGAGTTTTCTACAGTGGAATAAAGCTGACAAATGTTTTAACACTACAAATGCAAATTGATGGGGGGGGGGGAGGGGGAAGTAAGTCTAGAAAAGCCAGGAAATGGAAAAAAATGTTCACAATGCCTGAGATTTCTGCACTGAAATAGGGCATAAACAAGAGTATCCATTTCCTTTGTATGGAGGAGCATCTGCAACTTTTTTTTTTCCAGCCTTAATGCTATGAACAGATTCACAGATTGCATCAGGCTGCCACTCGTCCTACCACTACAAGCCCTTCTAAACAGACCCTCCACAGCTTTCTGGTAGGTCCCCTTCAGATATTGAAATGTCTCAACCTTACTTTCTCTTCAAAGAAATATACAAAGTCCATCATTAATTTCTGCAAGCGTTTGCAAGTGGAAAAGGGAACACAATAAATATATATTACATTATTGAGACACTTTGCTTTCTAAGAATGCATTTCTGCATGCTAAGAACATAACAATGCTTTTATCAACTGCTATTTGATCATGTTACCAAAGCCAGGAGAGTACAGGGCAACAGACAAAAGTCTGGAGCATTAAAACAAGTAGTTTTTATGCAAAGCATTTACAAATAATGAACTACATCACACATGTGCATGCACATGGCTTTGTGTGCTTGAGAGTCTTGTGGACTTGCTTGTTTGTGCTAAGTTTAGTCTAAGTACAAATCTTTCACAGGAGGAAAAAAAATACAAAACCCCACAAAATATGTCAAAATTCATAACAAACTCTTTAGCTCAAAAGTTTGCATGTGTAGTGCTTCAAGTCTTTATTTATTGTGTTTTCAGTAGTTGAGGGGGACCACAGGGAGGCTGGGGAAGGACTGTTTAGAAGGACTTGTAGTGATGGGATGAGAGGCAATGGTTTTAAACTGGAGCAGGGTAGATTTAGGTTGGGCATTAGGAGGAAGCTCTTTACAATGAGAGTGGTGAACAGGTTGCCCAGGGATGTGTTTGAGGCCCCATCCCTGGAAGCATTCAAGGTCAGATTTGATGTGGCCCTGGGCAGCCAGATCCAATTGGGTGTGTTGCTGCTCATTGCAGGGTGGTTGGACAAGAAGACCTTTGAGGGTCCCTTCCAGTCTAACTCACTCTGTGAATCTGTTTCTACATAGACTTCATAAACAAACAACATAGGTTAACCACTACACCATGACCAATAGAATCACAGCAGATTATCACGTACTGAGGAGCACTGAAACACTGACAAGAAGAGTGAGATGGTTTTTTTCCTCAGAATTGCCATATTTTGCCTCCCTCATAATTAAAACAAAACACAGGAAGAAGTGCTGAACAGATGCACTATTTATGCATGTCTTAGGATACCTAAAGCTGCTTCTCATTAGTAAGGGAACAAATAACAGGGTACTAATGTGGAGCAATTTCACAGTCATGTTCACAGCATGTTAATTAACATTGTGCCAAAGAAAGAAGAGCTATTGATTTGAGCTGGATGTGCAAGTCCCTCACTTTTACCTGAGACATCTCTTCATCAAACTAATAGAAAATCACAGTTCTCAAACCTGATCAGAGCCATTTCCCTGTGTGACAAGCCATGCTTCAGCCTACACTGACTATAAATAAACCCCTGCCATTTAATCCAGCCACTTCAGCATTTGTGTGAGCCAGAGGTAATGGAGCTCTGCCAAAATTTCCAAGTCAGACAATATAGTTTTCTTTCTGTTATTTGTATTTTTTAACCAACATTCAGACTATTGCACCTACCCATTTCTTGATTTCCAGCATATGCTTGTGCAAGTTGCACACAAAAAAACACCCCACCACCAAGAAACACCCCCAGAAACACTCACAAACTAACTGCTAACTGATAAGGTCTTGCATTTTTCTTGCTGTGCATTTTTCTTGTTCATGTATAGGCTTGAGCTGTGGTAATGAGGTGAGGGAATCAAATCTGCCAGAAACTGTTTTCACTTCAAAGGCAAAAAAACCCCAACAATCTTTTGGGATGTTTAAATTTGTATTTTTTTGAGCCAACCCCCAATTTTCTGTGCTCTAATATGATACAAGACTTTTACATCACAGAAAGAAAAAAGAAAGTGAATCGTTAATATAAAGCAGAGGCAAGCAGCTGATGAAAGGGGGAAAGATTTTTTTTTCCCTCTGCAAGTTCAAAAATAATCTCATCCCAGTCCTCTAAAATTGGCCAGATTCCCAAAGTATCAATTATGTAACCTCATATCAACCACTCTGTGGCCATGTGTAGATTCATAAACTAATGCCACAACTGCTGGTGGTAGGAAAGAATATTACAGTCTCTTGCTGCTTTGCTGAGCTGTGCTTTTACTGAGCCAATCTCAGGAATAATTTGGAAAAAAATAAAATTGGAACTATTTAAAAATGCAGAAATAACCCTGTAAAAGAAACTCTTACTCTGAGAACACATTTTGCCATTGGCTCCCTGGCTTAATGTGATAGCGCTATATTACCATCCCTTACTAAGTAGGGAGAATAAAACTGAAGTGTCAGCACACTGCACACTCGCACACACAAAATCAAATCACACAGAGAGGTGTGTGCAATTCATCATGGGGTTTATGGCTTTTAATATGTTTTATTTTGAATCTTATTAATTCATAGAAACAGAATGACTTGAGTTGGAAGAGACCTTAAAGATCACCTAGTTCCAACCACACTGTTATGGCCAGGGACACCTCCCACTAGATCAGCTTGCTCAAAGCCTCATCCAGCTTTGCCTTAAACACTTCCAGGGATGAGGTGTCCAGAGCTTCTCTGGGCAACCCTTTCCAGTGTCTCACCACTCTCATAGTAAAGAATTATTCCTAATGTCTATCCAAAATCTACCCTGCTCTAGAATAAAACCATTGCCCCTTGTCCTATCACCACAGGCCCTTGTAAAAAGCCTCTCTCCAGTTTTCCTGTTGTCTCCTTTCAGACACTGGAAGGCAGCTATAAGGTCTCCCCAGAGCCTTCTCCTCTCCAGGCTGAACAAAACCATCTCCATCAGCCTGTCCAGCCCTCTGATCATCTTTATGGCCCTGCTCTGGATGCTCTCCAACATATCCATGTCCTTGCACTGAGGACTCCAAAGCTGGACACAGTACTCCAGGCAGGGGCTCACAAAGCAGAGAGGCAGAAATTGTGGATTCACTTGCCATACTTGTTTTTCTTCCCCCCCAAAAGGACTCCAAATAATATGAAATCATTACACAGTGATGGATCTCAGCAGCAACTCTGAAGTACAAACCAGAGGTTAGATTTTATCTATCAACCTCTGAACAAGGGCAGCAAATGTTCCAGACTGGAGCTTTCTTCTGATAAAAATGCACTCTTTACCTTTCTGCCTTTGGATATAGTACCTCCAGTAGCAAGTGCCTCAACTCCCTACCAGCATTTTATTCAGCAACTCAGAAGTGCTGAAGAGTCTAAATGTGACTACCCTTATGTACATCTGGATGTTCTGATGGCATTGCTTTGATTACACAATGAATGTAAACCCCTTTAATTCTGGTGAGCGTAATTACAATCACAACTTCACCAACAGCAGAAACTCACTTGGTGATTCAAAAGTTGACACTCACCGGTTTGTTCAAGTTGGGAGACCTCAGACTGATTTAGCCAGAATATAAAAGTGTATGATTGGTGTGCTCTGGGGGACAGCTGTGCTGGGAAATTTGGCCCAGGTCTTACCCACACAAAAGTTTCATCTGTGTTGCTGCCAGCAGCCGTTTTCACAAACTCCATCCTCACAGCAAAATAAGGCAAACATATATTTCATGAAGCAAATGTCTGTTACATACATGTTGGCCTCTATTGCAGAAAACTTAATTTCTAACTAAGGACATTTGAATTAAGGGCTGTCAGGCAAGATTTCCTCTCCCACCTACTTTAGGCCACTCCTTTCCAAAATGTGAATACTTGCCTCTCTTCAAACCAAGATTGAATGCCACATTGCTGCACAATCCATGCCAGAGAGAAAGTCTCCATCCATCTCCTGGAAAATGCAGTAGTCAAGAACAATCTACAGCAACAAATTTATCCTGCTTACCAACAATTTCAAGTCTGCACTTGAATTTCCCCAAGGAAAAGAAATTCAGTAGGAGCTGTATGAATACTTCTGACTATGGCAGGTCACTGCTAGCCAGTTTTTCCCCCTGAAGCAGGCAGAGCTTTCTGTTTGCACATGCAATGTGTAGTACACACCTAGTAAGTGCAAACACTCCAAGGAAGCCTCAGACATGTTGGCCATTCACAGTCCCACCAGTCAACAGATATACAGATTATAATACCCACATCTACAGAATCACAGTATGGGTAGGAAAGGACCTTAAAGATCATCTCATTCCAACCTTCCTGCCATGTGCAGGGACACTTTCCACTAGACCAAGTTGCTCAAGGCCTCATATAATCTGACCTTAAATACTTCCAGGGATGAGGCAGCCACAATGTATTGTGGAAGGTTTTCAGATTACAGCCCAGGTACAGTCTGGCCAAAAACCAGCCTATAGCTCTGCCCTCACTTGAGTTATGCATCTCGTTCTGGTGGAATGGCAAGCTACAAAGGACAAAATATGGAGGAGGACTGAAAAATAATATTCAGAAAGAGATACTTAGGAAAATTAAAATGAAGAGGTGGAAGGTTATACAGATTACCCAGCAGTGAGATCATTGTAGAGACATTCAGATGCTATGGAATTTTATCCTGGCAGCATCCACCCAAATGTATCATCGCAGTGTCACACCACTGCCTGTGCCAGTAATAAAAATGGAATTCTGATACTACAGTTTATCTTTGAACTCAGAAGCCTGACATTTAATATTCAGTTTGGACATGGGGTTTTTTTTTGTGGAATCCTAGGACACCACTGTCTGCATAATAAGATAACTATGATTAAATGAGCTGCTATAATGGCAACATCCCGATGGGTTGTTTATATTTCCAGCAAAGAACGAGCCAAAGTTGCCATGAGATATCGACTGACCAAAACCCATAGCCACTCCGTTATACCAGGTAAAGGATCCCCTGGAAATTCCTTACAGGTCTTTATTACCATTTCTGTGCCATTAAAAAGAAGAGAAGTATTTCACACAAATCCAATTAATTTTGCACTTCTCTTTTCAGACATTAAACAACAAAAAAAAGAAAGAAGTTCACTAGTTTAGTCTAAACTGTCTGCCTTCCATTAGGATATGGGTGGCTTTTTAAAGATTAATGTATTATTTTGATAAATAGTTCCCAGAAAGATGTTTTGTAAACCAAGAGAAAGTGATGTATAAACCACATGTCATTTCACTCCTTTGGTGACAGTTTGATATGCCAGCTTTGTTTTAATATTAAAAAAACACCCCACCCCCATTCAGGAGACATTTCCCTGACTTACAATTTCTCTCCTGCTGTCCTAGAGCTACCAAAGGGTGAGGGAGGGCAGCACAAAAGTTTAAGGATTAAGGTTTGTCTGTTGCAGTGTAGTGATTATGATACATTGAAATAACTCAACATTGTTTTAACTGTTTGACACCAGAAAGTGAAAACACATGCTAAGTTTAACCTCTGGTCAAGAAGAAGTATTACATAACAAAGCACAGACAGCAAGTTTAGCTATGAATAATATTTGCCTATTCCTTTCACAAAAGTAAGTTTGAAAGTATATAGAATAGAATAGAATAGAATAGAATAGAATAGAATAGAATAGAATAGACCAGACCAGACCAGACCAGATCAGGTTGGAAGACACCTTCAAGATCATCGGGTCCAACCCATCATCCAACACCATCTCATCAACTAAACCGTGGCACCAAGCACCCCATCAAGTCTCCTCCTAAACACCTCCAATGATGGTGACTCCACCACCTCCCTGGGCAGCACATTCCAATGGGCAATCACTCTCTCTATGAAGAACTTCTTCCTAACATCCAGTCTAAACCTCCCCTGTCACAGCTTGAGACTGAGTCCTCTTGTTCTGGTGCTGGTTGCCTGGGAGAAGAGGCCAACCCCCACCTGGCTACAACCTCCCTTCAGGTAATTGCATATGGCAATAAGGTCTCCCCTGAGCCTCCTCTTCTCCAGGCTAAGCAACCCCAGCTCCCTCAGCCTCTCTTCACAGAGCTATGCTCCAAACCTCTCCCCAGCTTTGTTGCCCTTCTCTGGACACATTCCAGCAAGTCAACATCTTTCCTAAATGGAGGGGCCCAGAATTGTACACAGTACACATACACACAGCATTCACTCTCAAAGGTATGTTAGTTATAATGACCATAACTACAGATCTTAGCTAGTGATTACCTGCAATGTTTTTTAACATTCTTCTATGCTTACAAAGAACAAAACTCCAACCTTAGAGTGAAACTCACTTATCCCCACATTTGACAGCTGTAGAAATGAAAATGTTTTGGAGCTGGGTTTCCCCATATAAGTCTGTAAATCAGACTCTTTTATATGGCCCCATAAGGAATGTCAAGTCTGTCATCTTTTTCCCTAAGCAGGCATCAGCAAGGAGGAAGGTGAATTAAGCTTTACTGAGCCTTTGCTGGGAAGCTGAACAGGACAGGCCTGAATCCTGGAAAGCAGAACAAGGATAGACCTGAATTCCAATTTACCTGATGACTAATTTGAATAGTAGGAAAACCACAAAGGTCAGAAATATAAGAGGGGAAAAAAAAGAACCCAACCAACCCAAACTAGAAAAGCATTCAGACTCATCTGTATAAAAACTTCATAAAACTGTAAGTTTATAAGAAGGTATCAACGCCAAATTCTTTGCGATCCTGCCAAACGAAAACAGAACTTGGAGATACACAAAAGCCATCAGAGACAGAGATTGCAGTGGAAAAGTGCACTTCTATGCACATCCACGTTGTAACTGGAAAGTCAGCTGGCAAAATAAAAAGCATGATACACTGTTTTACCAAACACTGAGAACTTGTTCCACAACTGTTGCCTTCAACATTTGTACAATGTCCAGCTGGAAAGATGCCAGTGAAACATGGTTTACAAGGCAGTTCAATCTTGTGGATTGTGTCTTGTCATTTGTTTATTCTTGGTTCTATGGCTTTGGTTTTTCATCTCCCTCTCAGATTCAGGATTCTCTGCTTACCAGCTCCTCTAAAGACAAGACTTTTTGTCTGTAATCAGCTCCTGTTTAGAGAGGCCATGCTGCATTTTTCAAGGATGAATATTTCTGCTACACAGACCCATGAAAATTAGAGAAAATGTGAATAGTTATAACTCTGACTCCTATACATGGCAACTGTTTCCACCCATCATTAAAACATATCAAATAAAACAGCACTGAAGTGAAGAATTACATGTTGGATGGCACTGGTATAGTGGCACGAGGAAGAGGCAAAAGTAAACAGACAAATGGTTTGGGTTGGAAGGGATCTTGAAGATCATCTAGTTCCAACCCCTGTGCCATGAGAATGGTCACACCTTTCACTAGACCAGATAGTTGAAAGCCTCATCCAACCTGGCTTTGAACACCAGCAGGGAAAGGGCATGCACAACTTCCTTGGGCAAACTGTTCCAGTATCTCACCAACCTCACTCTAAATAATTACCTCCTAATATCCCATCTCAATCTGACCTCCTCAAGCTTAAAGCCATTCCTTATCATCCTATCACAACCAGCTCTTGTAAAAAGTCCCTTCCAAGCTTTCTTGCAAGCCCCTGTCAGGTACTGGAAGGCTGCTATAAAGTCTTCCCAGAGGCTTGTATGCTCCAGTCTGAACAGCCCCAACTCTCATAGCCTGTCCCCATAAGGGAGGTGCTCCAGCCCTCTGATCATCTTTGTGTTAAAGCCTCTCTTCTTTCTGAGAAAAAAAAAAGAAAGCTTTAGAAGGTGGCCATAGTCAAAGGGACAGTGACTCAAAATACTTGTTAGAAGACCATCACTAATTGTAGCATCATCTCCTGCCCTGCTGCCCTGTGACACCTCACAGAGTGAATTATTTCCCTGATTTTTACTCCTTGAGCCATGTTGGTAGCATTTCCAAATAATGCTTCCAACAGTGCCTCAATTTTTTAAGTACAAATGAATAATAATAAACACTGCCTACAGAATTCTCTTAGCAGCTGATGCCTCAAGCAGAAGCTAATGAAACACAAACATAGCTGTAAGAAATGCATTGCTTCCACACTGAACACAATACCAACCCAATTTTTCATTTCCAGTCACATTGCCTTTACTTAGCTCTGTAAAATCTTAATGTCTGAAGTGTCTGAATTATTACACAGCGTACTAGTGCCTCATCTTAGGCTGGATGTTAGGAAGAAGTTCTTTATAGAAAGGGTGATTGGCCATTGGAATGTGCTGCCCAGGGAGGTGGTGGAGTCACCATCACTGGAGGTGTTTAGGAAGAGACTGGATGAGGAACTTAGTGCTATGGTTTAGTTGATTAGATGGTGTTGGGTGATAGCTTGGACTTGATGATCTTTGAGGTCTTTTCCAACATGGTTAATTCTATTCTATTCTATCACTTGTCATAGAATCATAGAACAGAATCATAGAATAAATAAGGTTGGAAAAGACCTCAAGGATCATCAAGTCCAACCTTGTCGTTAGCTACAATACATATGACAAAGCAACTCCCAGTGAAAGGGTGTTCACCTGTGTTTAGGGCACTACAGTAGGGTCAGGTATAAGTAGAGGCCAACTTTTTATACAGGCAACATTATTGTAATGCAGGGTGTGTAGGCTCAGCAAAATGTTTCCACTGGAAATGTTAACTGACATTTTCCTGATTTTGCCTACTTGAGTCATGTTGGTAGCATTTCCAAATCAGGCCTCCAACAGTGCCTAATTTTTGAAACCAAAATAATTAAAGAACTGGTTAATAAAGAACACTCTTTTGAGAACAGCAATAATATTTCCTTTGTCATGCTAGTCAAGTGCACACTTGTGGAGGTGAAAATACAAAAATACATGGGGAAAACAGAGTCAAGTGTGTTTTAGTCTCCTGGGCACCATATTTGCATGTGATCTCTCAAATCGCTCTGGAAGTCACTGACATCCAAAGACTCAGAGAAACACAGAACTCTAGGGGTTGGAAGGGACCTCCAGAGATCACCGAGTTCAAGCCCCTGCAAAGCAGGACCACTGAGGGCATATCACACAGGAATGCATCCAAGCAGGTTTTGAAGATCTCTAGAGAAGGAGACTCCACAACCTCTCTGGGCATCCTGTTCCAGTGCTCCACCACTTTCACAATAAAGAAGTATTTTTTCTCACGCTGAGATGGAATTTTCTGTGTTGGAGTCTATGCCCCTTGGCCCCCTCTTGTCACTGCATATCACTGACAAGCAACTGGCTTCATCCCCCTGACAGCCACACTTCAGATATTTGTGAACATTGATAAGGTCCCCCCTCAGCCTTCTCTTCTCCAGTCTAAACAGCCCCAGGTCTCTCAATTTTCTCTCTTAAGAGAGAGAATTCAGTCTCTTAACCATCCTCATAGCTCTCCATTGAACTCTCTCAAGCAGTTCCTGTCCCTCTTTAACTGGGAACCTCAGAACTGGACACAATATTCCATATGTGTTCTAACTAGGACTGAGTAGAGGGGGAGAAGAATCTCCCTCAATCTGCTGGACATGCTTTTCTTAATGCACCCAAGTATACTATTGGCCTTCTTGACCACCGGTCACATTATTTTCCCATGGGTAACTTACTACCAACCAAGACTCCAAGGTCCTTCTCTGCGGAGCTACTGGCTCTGTTCCTCTGCAGCTGCGGGAGACAAGATGTTCTTTTCACCTTGTATCACTGAGAGGAAATCCCAGTCTCCTCCAAACTGGGATCAGTTTAT
Organism: Dryobates pubescens; assembly: GCF_014839835.1. Taxonomy (NCBI): domain Eukaryota; kingdom Metazoa; phylum Chordata; class Aves; order Piciformes; family Picidae; genus Dryobates; species Dryobates pubescens. Next base: position 33,287,244 of record NC_071619.1, on the reverse strand, counting down.
TTCACCTCCTGGAGAGAAAACTTGAGCACTAGAATTCCAAAGCTCTGGTGAGAATGGCAAGATTTACACTGATACGCTGATAACCGGTAACAGGAGAAACTGCACCACTAACCAAAGCAAGTTTGTCCAGGTTCTTCTTCCTCAAGATGTGAAATTGGTTGCCCTGCTCTCCATAGAGTGACCTGAGCCTCTGTTACAGAGTGATTTGAAGAGCATGAGAATTCTCTGTAATGTAAGCATAACCCTCTGACCATAACACTACCATCAGATATTCTCATTTTAAAATACTTTTAAGATTCAAATACTCTCTTTGCCTATGGAAAAAAAAAACCCAAGTTCTGTAATTCCTAGGAAACAAGAGGGTGCTGCAGAAAAAGGCAAACCTTTGAACATTTTCAGACAACAGCTAGGCACTGATAAAATTGCTTTTTCAATGCAGCCCAATCTAAACAATAACCTGACAAGCAGTGGCAAACAAAAGAATCAGAGTGACGTTTCAACACTGCAATGGGAGGAACTTTCAAAAGCTGTTTCATTGAAAAGAAATGAAGTTTCCACCTGCAGCTTTGTGCATTTGGCAAGCAGGACTTCACCTCTGCAATGTTATTTTACAACAGGAAAAAATGCATCCCGGAGTTAATCTCCCACTGACTGCAGTAGATTAGTAGCTTTGTCTGGATTTCATAGCTAACAAAAATTTGCAGCCACTATTTTGCAGCACTGAGCAGCAAGTTCAGATAAACTCATTTAAAAAGGCAAGTACTTGAATAGTTCCTTCCCTCTACAGAGGAAATACAGACAAGATTCCTCTCTGTTCAACATAATCCTCTCCTATGAACTGCTACAATAGTTTGCTTATAGATTGCTTTTCTGAGAAAACTAAGGTCTTAGAGTCTGCTTGACATGTACAATAGCTGCATATCTGTTTGTCTCTGTTGCTCACAGACTACACAGTGCCCCACTATTAGCAGTATGCAGAAAACTCCACACAGTCTCCAGGAGATGAGCTTTAAAGACAGCCACTTCCAAAAGTATAACACCAGGAAATGAACACACACCAGAAAATAAATGAACAAACAAAGCGACAACCACCACCAAACTAACCGACCAACCAACTCTCCTCAAATGACAAACAAACAAAACTTCAAAAACCCAACCTCAAAACCTCCAAAGCCCCAAACAAACAAAACCCCACAAAACAAAAACTTTTAGAAAGTCTCTTGGAAAGGAGTGGGGAGTGAGGGGGAAAAAACACAAAGTCACCTCTTCTTCCCCAAAATATTTTCAGGTTCCCCATCTGTGAAGCAAAATCTCTCAGGAAGCCCTTAAAAATGATTATTTCTTAATAAGCAGCCTCATAAGGAACTAAATCACAGTTTTCTTTCTAAGTGTTACTGGTTGCAGGAGACTGCAGATGTAAAATGCATTACAAAGCACAGTGGAGTCAGGCAAGCATTTCTACAAAGTGAGAGGAATACAGGCAGTGCAGGAACAGCTGTGTCAGTGTTCATTTGACTTTTAAGGCACTGCAAAAGTTTTACATTTGATATAGAAGTATTCTTTGTCATGTATGCTCTGACTTTTCTTCCTGCAGCACTAATATTACTAGTAAAATGCCAGTGTGACACGGGTCACATTAGCAAGGAAAAGGAGAGATCCCTGCCAGCTCTGCAAATCTGCTGGACTTCCAGAGTCCAGGAGAAAGGAATAGTTACACAAATATTCGCACAGGTTTAGAGTGTATTTCTCCCTCTGGTAGAAACTTTAATAAATCATATGTCTCGCCTTCAAAATGCATACAACCTGGCTTACAAAGTCAATTACTATTCAGTTATTAGGGCTGGATAAAAAAGGAAAGCATAAAAGTTATTTCAAGACAGAACTGAAGCCTTCCACCACCAACACGGGGTGCTTCTGAGTCACATTTTTCTTTAAGATCTTACACCACAAACCTGCACAATGCTGTCTAAGTTATCATTTACAGTTATTCAGTTTCATGGTCCTTCTCACTAGAGCCACAATATACCATGAAAACATTTCAAGCTTGCTTTATTCAAGAGCTTTAAAGTTACTCTCTTGTACCTGGTCCTTGCTCTGCTGTCAGATATTTCTTTTCATCTTTTCTATTATCTTCAACCATTCCTAACAAGTTGAAAGCGAATTTCCATGGCAAAACACAAACATTAAGACAGAAACCACCACACATCAAACCATCAGGAAAAAAAGCAACAACAGAGTAACAAACAAAACCCCAGAAAGTTGTCACAGCTACTTGCCTCTTGGCAATTTCTGAGCATTTCCCAGGCTTAGTGCAATATATCCACAGAAAAGGAGAAAGACCAATCTTGGCATCATGGTCACAAACCCAATCTCGAACTGGGAATGATCCTGACAGGTATCTCACAAAAGTACTGCAGCTGCATTTATGTGAACTGTTCTCTCTGTGACAAGAGGCAGCAACACTTTGACACAAGCTTAGTTTACACAGTGGGAGGAGACAGGATGACATCATTCACTCCCACTGGAAAAGGAGAATTAGCATTTTAAAAGAAATAATAAAAAGTTATCAGGCTCCCCCTACAATCATCTTCTGGGGTTTGTTACAAGGTCTTTCCACCACTCAGGATAAGAGATTACCATCTGGCCACTTCCATTTCCTGCAAATAAACCCAGGAATATCAAAATCTCTGTTAACTGCAAACTGAACTGAGAAACGTTTTTACTATTTTGTCCAAGCAAGCTGGAATCAAAATGTAAAAAACAACATTCCAGGTACTCAGAAAACTCTGTGCTCACTATTTTTGCAATCTCAAGGCTGTGCTGAAGATTGCTTTGGGCTGGCTATGGATTTCATCCAGGCAAAATAAATACTAGTTTCATTTGACGTGACATTATAAACAGGTATGACAAATATCTATTCAGTGAAAGATCTGTGTTGGAGAAAAATTAAATGTCTTTCCCCCCCCCTTTCCCCCCCCCCCCCCCCCCTTCTTCTTGTATCTAACTTTGGCATTTTAAAACCATTTTTTATTTTGCCCTTCCATATATGCCTGGTGAATCCATGGGCACAATGCACACTGAAAGCAAAAATGCAGTGCATCTCCTTCCGGGGGCTAGATCTTCTCATCTGTCAATTAAAAAACAAACAAACAACAAACTAGTAATGGTCCTAGAGAGAAACCCAAGGAATTTCAGTCATCTCTTTTAATCTATAGCTATAACAAAAACAGCTTGACAATCTAAATGTTTTCCAGCCTCTTCACACCCCCTTAATTTTGACAAAGTAAAACATTTCTGGATTCACTAACTACAATATGGGAAGAGCAAGCTATTTAGCCTCCTTGGAATCAATATTCGTAGGTTGGACCAGGTCCTTTCCAACTTGGTCTTCTGTGACTCTGACTTCCCCAAATCCCCAAACACCACTACCTAAGGATCTTGGGATGATTCATATCCTGAATGTGAACACTACAAAGAAATAAATGCAACAGGTACAACCTGAATGTGATGGAAAAAAATGTTTAAAACATAGAATCATAGAATCAACAAGATTGGAAAAGACCTCAGAGATCATCAAGTCCAACCTATCACCCAACACCTCCTGACTAACTAAACCATGGCTCCAAGTGCCACGTCCAATCCCTTTTTGCACACCTCCAGGGACAGTGACTTTTAAAAATTGCTCCAGAAAGTATGTCCTAATTTTTCCTCTTAAAAATTAAAAAATAAGATGGCATTTGTTGGAATAGACTCTCAGGACGAGTAATGGGGGAAATGACTTTTCAGTCACACAGAGCAGTCTTTGTATTGCCATAAAATGGATTCTACTGGTTTGTCTTGTGACAAGTTCACTCTCCCTTTAAAGATCATACAACACCTTTCAACACAAAATACCAAGGCCATCTTCTATCTCAAAATCTCAGGTTGGCTACTCAACAAAATGGCATTTATCCCCATTCTCAGAGATAAACATGCTCCCATTCCTTGGGGGTTGGAACTAGGCGATCTTCAGGGTCCCTTCCAGCCTAAACCTATTTTATGAATCTATAAACCACTTGCTTCACTGTGGCACTTACACCTTTCCTCTTCTTTGTATGCATTATCCACACACTTCATTGTTATACAGGACACAGAGACATTTAACCTTTCCCTTGAAAACTTAGTAGACTATCCAGGTCTCTTTCCCTCTAATCATTCCTGTAGAAAACATCCCTGATCATCTCAGAGTTCAAAAACTCATGTCATGCTGAATTTCCTGCTGTCTTATCAAGCATGTGCATCATGAGGAGTAATTATGGTTCCATATGCAGATGCAAGTCTAAATTAATGTCAAATATATGCTGAGAGAAAAACCAGTAATACAATATTCCCTCACACTTTTCCAATTTCATAGAATCATAGAATGGTTTGAGTTGAAAGGGAGCTCTAAAGGTCAACTAGTCCAACCCCCTCTGTAGTAAGCAGGGACACTGTCAACTAGATCAGGTTGCCCAGAGCCTTGAACCTTGAATATCTCCAGGGATGGGGCTTCATCTACTTCCCTGGGCAACCTGCTCCAGTGTTTCACTACCCTTGTGGCAAAGAACTTGATCCTAACAATCCAATCTAAATCTACTCCTCTCTAGTTTGAAGCCATTGCCCCTTATCCTATCACTACAGGCCTACAAGGAGAGGCTGAGGGAACTGGGTTGCTTAGCCTGGAGAAGAGGAGACTCAGGGGTGACCTTATTACTCTCTACAACTACCTGAAGGGAGGTTGTAGACAGACGGATGTTGGTCTCTTCTCCCAGGCAGCCAGTACCAGAACAAGAGGACATAGTCTCAGGCTGTGCCAGGGGAGGTTCAGGCTAGATGTTAGGAAAAAGTTCTATACAGAAAGAGTGATTGCCCATTGGAATGGGCTGCCTGGGGAGGTGGTGGAGTCACCATCACTGGAGGTTTTCAGGAGGAGACTTGATGGGGTGCTTGGTGCCGTGGGTTAGTTGTTTGGGTGGTGTTTGATTGGTTGATGGGTTGGACGCGATGATCTTGAAGGTCTCTTCCAACCTGGTTTATTCTATGTATTCTATGTATTCTAAGTGGTCGCTCTGCATTCCTCTTGTAGACCCCCTTCAGATACTGGATGGTCATTATTAAGTCTCCCAGGAGCCTTCTCTTCTCCAGGCTGAACAACCCCATCTCCCTCAGCCTGTCTTTGTAGCAAAGGTGCTCCAAACCCCCAATCATTTTTGCAGCCCTCCTCTGGACCTGCTCCATCAGGTCCATGTCCTTTCTGTACGTTCCCCATAACTGCATCACTGGTGTGATCAGGGATTTTGTCCACTCTCTACAGAACAGACCTTTCTTAGCAAGCCAGTCATACAAAAAAACCTAACCAAACAAACCAACCCAATAAAACAAACAAACCAACCCAAAACCAAACCAAGAAAAAATAAATTAAACAGAAGTCCAACAAAAATAAATAATATTTAAAAAAAAAACCATCAAAATTGAAACCAAACCAATAAACCAAATCAAACCATCCAACAAAAGAAACCCAGCCTAAACAAGACCAAAGAAAGAAACCAAACACACTAGCTTCTGTTTTCCTTATTCCTAAATCCTTCTACTATTTACTGGATGTTGACTACTGCAGTGAAAAAGCAAACCTGGGAACAGAAGGGAGTTTCTGGGACTTGAATCACTATCCTGTGCTACTGGATGCTTCCATACCACCATTTGACTATCAGCTTTCTCCTTTTCTTAGGGGGCTGCTACACAATCTCCATTTAAACAGACAGCATTTGGTTTCAGTTCACAGAAATAAAAACTGTATCTAAAACCTCTCAGTAGAAATTGATCTAATCCAGAGGTTCCTCAGGTTTCTCTCACCCACACAATCCTTGAATATCATTACCTATCCTTTGATCCCTCAACAGGAAAAGATTAACAGATTCAGTTAATGACAGTTTTGTGTTATTATACATTTAGCAAAGTTAAGTGCAGCTACGAAAAATCTTAGACAGATCAAATTTGTTCAGGAAAAGTCAAAACCTCTGATCCCTTAATGACTCCTCTCCAGCACCAAGTTAGTGCTTAAGTAACAAATCCAGGTACTCAAAGTTTACTTGCTTACCTCGACTTTAGCTTAGTCTCTCTGGGGTAGATCTCAAGAACAGAGATTCCAACAAGATGGCATCACAGCTAGGCTGGGAGCAGAGCATAACTTTTCTAGTTCTATTTTAATAGTTCCCAGACCAGCAAGTACAGTGCAAACAAGAGTATGGGAAGGAAAAGAAAAAGGTTGGGGTAAGAAGCAGGGAAGAGCAGTAGACAGAATCTTACATTTTGTTTCCAAATACAAATATGGTTTTGTTGAGATTTGGGCTGAGTTCCAATTCACCTATCATTCTTCATTATTTTGACAAGCAAAAGCCAAGGTGACTCAACTCCTTACTGTTCTAATTTAAAGCAGGAAGAGTGTGTAAAGCCTAATCTTGAAAACCAAAATCCTGCCTTAACTCTGAAAAGCACAATAATGCCATACTGAGCTCTCTGAGAGTAAGGACTTAACTTGCCATATACTCCATCTGTCTTTTTTTACAGCATTGCTGGTTGGCAATGTACCTTTCACCAGTTCTGCCAACTATTTGAGAAGTGCCTTTGTCACAAAATATGCTATGTAAATGTTAATTATGATTATCATCCTCTTGTGCATGACTCAGTTGCTGGACTATTTTTCCCGTAAATGTCATGGGATCTCCTCGGAAGGCCTTCAGGAAGAGATATGCCAAAGAACATTCTTTCACATGTGTTGCTTAGAAAGAAAGAAAGGAAAAGGAAAATAAAAACAAATTAAAAGAAAAAGAAAACCATAACTCTACTTTCTGAGAGCCTGCAATCACTTCTCCTTCCCCACTTCCCCCTCTTACTTTGATAAGCAGAGTTTTGAACTTGCACGCTACCAAAAATACAGAGGCACGTGCTGATCTATTAGTCGAAAGATAAGCACATCTCATCTGACAGCATAACAATGATAATGTCAGTGCATTCTGGCTTCCTGATCCCAAACTGAGTTCCAGATGTCCAAATCAATGGGATCAGAGACAAAGTGAGAGAAAACAAACAAGCAAAAAATCCCCTCACCTCAAATGGGATGGACAGAAGGGTTGGTTCTTGTGACTTTTTGTTACGTGGTTCATCTAACTGCTCCAAGTGCCACTCATTTGGCACTTTGAATTTCAGGCAGTGACTTATCTTTGCTAACAGGCTGTGCATTTCACCAAATGACACGGAGCAAGGTAACAAAAGTGCTTATTTAGCTTCTCTATGAATTTATTAACTTACTGCTTTGCTTTCTTTGTGACTCCACCTAGTACCACTCACTTCTGTAGTTTCAACAACATTATCATGACCTACCACATAGAGGATCAATGTGATTCCAGGTGTTTAACTCTGCCACACCTCCCTGACCTCAATATTTTGTATTATTTTGCATATTTTGCCTTCTTAAATTATTGCTTAAGAGCTGGGTCTTGAAAGACTCCATCCATGTCCTGTGTCGCCACAGAAAGGAGCCTGCACAGGCTCCTGCTCCATTGCTTGTCCATTCTCACAGGAAAACCACTTTTCACTTTTAATCAGCCTAAACATCTGATTCAGCTTGTGCCCATTTTGTCTCATGTTCCCACCACACAACACTGTGAGCAGCCCAGCTCTGTCTTCTTGGCAGCCTCCCTGGAAGCACTGGGATGGCTGTTGTTAGGTCTCCTGAAGCTCTCTCTTCTGACTGAGTCCAGTGCCTCAACCTTGTCTTCACAGGGCAAGTGCTCCAAACTGACCATCCTGGTTACCCCACACTGAACTTCAGTTCATCGATGTCTGTTCTGTGTTTGAGGGTGGAATGAGAGACCAACACTAGACTCTATCTGTATATGTGGTCCAACAAGTGGTGAGTAGTGGGGTATAATTGCTTTCCCCAGTGTACTGGTCATGCACCCATTTCATGCTCATTTCCCTTTTAGCATCTGTGTAGGGTGCAATCTTTTAACTACTGTCCTCTGAGCCCAAGCATCCAACCACTCACCCAACTAATTGATCACTCTATAGGAACCACTTAAATAGAAGTGTATTCCATAAAATATATATGATAGCACACATTATAAAGAATCTAGCTTCTTTGTGCAAGCAATGCAAGCACATAATATTTCTTTGAAGAGTTTCATGTCTGAAGGCTTCTCTTTTGTTGTTTTATCAGCTGAAATAAATTTGCTTAACCCCAGAGAGCACCTACAGCAAAAACCTTACCTGTCCTTTGAAGCTCTACACAACTACTTGGTACTGAAGGTATTGCTGCCTCTGAAGAAAACTGCCTTCATCTTTACCACAGCGAACACATTTGTGCCACTTCAGATAATTAGCATGAATACATGTTCTGTATTACTGCAATACTCTGCAACATTCCTTCCAAACATGTTCTGTCTATGCCTCTCCTGCTATCATCTCTCCAAATATTTACCACACTTAAACAGAATCTGATGAAGCTGAAAGGCAGGCAGAAACAAAAAGTAACAGTAATTAATCTCTCTCCCACACTGTAACTGTATGAATTGAAGTATTTATCAGTTGTCATGGAATTAGGGTTAATTTAGGAAATCCTAAATTAGAATCTCAGAATTGCCTGGTTGAAAAAGACCTTAAGGTCATCAAGTCCAACCACAACTCTTAGACCATGGCTGTAAGCTCTTTATCCAAACATCTTTTAAACACCTCCAAGAATGGTGACTCCACTACTTCCCTGACAAGCCCTTTCCAGTGTCTTCTTTGGTGAAGATATTTTGCCTTATATCCCACCTAAACTTCCCCTGGCACAACTTGAGTTCATTTCCTCTTGTCCTATCAGTATTATTCTAGAGTATATTACTGTAAACATGCTCAAAATGTGGGCAAAGATTTTAATCACCAGTATGAGCTTCACGGCCGACACGGTACTGTCTTTCACTATTCTGTTTACAATCTTGCTCTGCAGAAGTCAGCCTCTCCATGTCTCTTTCAGTCCCCCTCCACAGTGTGTTCTAATTTGTGAAGATAATGTAAGATCACAGCCTTGATTAGTGAACTCAGATGTGAGGTCTGGAGTCTATTACTACACACTAGGATGGGATACAAAAAGTCTGGGTTTACATTTAGAACATGAATGTTGATGCCAATGGTAATTTTCTTGTGAAGATGAGATGTCTGTCTTTAGCACAGGAGCACCCATCTCTGAAGGTAATAAAGAAGGGCTAATGATTAACTGCTCTGGTGTTACTCAGTTTATATTAGAGTGGTTTTGTACAGGCACGGACACCACACGTTGTATCACATGCCTCTGATACAGATTTAGTTTATTGCAGATCATTGCCACAGAGAAACTACTATTCCACATCAAATGACACCTCTTCCTCAGTTCTCACTCACTTTCTAATCACAGAATCATAGAATTGTTTTGGTTGGAAAAAACCTCTAAGATCATCAAGTCCAACCATCAACTTAACGCCACCATGGCTATGACACCATGGTCCAAAGTGCCATTTCCACACATTTCTTGAACACTTCCATGGATGGTGATTGCACCACCTCCCTGGGCAGCCTGTTCCAATGCCTGACCACTGTTTCAGGAAACAAGGTCTTCCTAATATCCAACCTAAACGTCCCCTGGCACAATTGCAGGCCATTTCCTCTCACACAGAATCACAGAATGCCAGGGGCTGGAAGGGACCTCTAAATATCATCTAGTCCAACCCTGCTGCAAGCAGGATCACCATACCAGATCACACAGGAACACCTCCAGGTGGATTTTGAATATCTCCAGAGAGGGAGACTCCACAACAACCCTGGGCAGACTATTCCCTGTCACCCTATCACACTCACAGTGAAAAAATTTTTCCTCATGTTTACATGGAACTTCCTGTGCCTGAACTTCCACCCACTGCCCCTTGTCCTGTGTTTGGGCACTACTGAGAAGAGCCTGGCTCCATCCTCTTGGCACTCATTCTTTACATATTTACAAGCATTAATGAGGTCACCCTTCACTCTTCTCCAAGCTAAAGAGCTCCAGCTCCTTCAGTCTCTCCTCATAAGGGTTCTATCACCTGAGACTAACCCCCCACCTCATTCTAACCTCCTTTAAGGGAGGTGTAGAGAGCAATGATGTCTGCCTTTCTGACTTCCTCCACTAAATCAGCCCAAAGAGACACCACGCGCTTCCTTATTTATCACCCCAGCCCCAAGTTTTCTGTGCCCTCCGGATTCTCCTACAACTCCCATCCAAACCCTCACCCCAAGCGCTCCAACGCTCCGCACCAGCGATGCCACTTTTGGCCGCTAAGGGGCACCCTCGGGACAACTTTCAGCGTTCCCGAGGCGTCTGACCTCGGCTGAGACGAAACCACCTGTCCCACCCAACCCAGCGATCGATCACACGGAGAGCAGGGGAGGGGAGTAGCTGGGACCGGGATGCAGAATTTTATTCCAAGGTCAGCAAACGTGATTGTGCTTCAGAGCTCAGAATCACATCACAGAATCGCATCACAGAATGGTAGGGGTTGGAAGAGACCTCTGGAGATCACACAGGCTAACCCCCCACTGCCAAAGCAGGATCACCTATGGCAGGACATACACGGACACAATCAGATGGATCTTGAAAGTCTCCAGAGAAGGAAATTCCACAACCCCTCTGGGCAGCCTGGTCCAGTGCTCTGGCACCTTCACAGCAAAGAAATTTTTCCTCAGGTTGAGGTGAAACTTGCTGTGTTCCAGTTTGTGCCCCTTGCCCCACATCCTATCACTGGCCACCAGTGAAAAGGGACTGGCCCCTTTTTACACCCACCCTTCAGGTATGTGTGAGTATTGATCAGATCCCTTCTTAGCCTTCTCTTCCCCAGACTAAACAGCCTCAGATCTCTCAGCCTTTCCTCGTCAGACAGAGGTTACAGTCCTTTCATCATCCTCATAACCCCCATAGGGTGCTCTCCAGTAGTGCCTTGTATGTTTTGAACTGGGGAGCCCAGAACTGGGCACAATATCGGGGTTACTGATGGCTGTTTGTCAGCTTTGTACACCAGAGTCCACCCAGCATATGTCCATAGAGGACGGCACAGAGATACAAGAGTTAGCTCTCAAAGAGTTTGGTAAGCAGTCTAAAGAACCAGGAGTAGAATGGCATTTTGAGAGGACTATGGTTTTATCTGGATGGTGCTGCCCTGCACAAAATAATCCACGTCTGTCAGAAAGGCCAACTAGATGGGACACAGTGCTCCTTGTCCAGTGTACTACAGCCAGTAACTGCAAGTAGCTACTCTCAACACCTGCTTGGTCCTGTTGGGGATTTTTCTGTCTGTTTCATTATGTCCTCAGCATAAAACTCCAAGTACAGAACAGACATGGAGACTAAACTGTTCTTTGGATAAATAAGTTACCCCTTGCAACAAAGCAATGCAAAAGAAAAATATATCCTTTCACTTCAAATAGAAACTTTTATTCTCTCCACCTCTATCAGTGCAATTCACCACAGGAAAAAAATAATAATAATAAATCAGAGTATAATTAAAAGTTTAAGTTTGCCTCACTACAGTTGGACCAATCACTTAAATGCAACTCAGGACCAAATCTGCCCCACTCCAGGGACAGCAGGTGCAGCCTGAAGCTGTGCCTGTTTCCCTCTCCCCTCCCTTTCCTGACATCAGTCATTCAAACATTCTGACAGAAAGCCAGGGGAAGCCCTGGAAATAACTAGAGCAAATAGTAAGAGCCAAACATTTCCAGCTTTGATGAAAAACAGTGAAGTTGTCTTAAAGTTAGATATAGGCAGACCACCAGCTTCTTAGTTTCATCACAGGGTGCTTATTTTCTTGGTATAAGAAAATGATTTCTTTGGCTAGGATGCAGAGATTTGACGAATACATGCAAAGACAGGAGGGAAATAATTCATGTTTGTTCCCCTCTCCTTATGAGTCATTTTGGCCTAAAACATATCCTCCAGAAACTTTTTGGCTGAATGTGGGTCTATTAGTTTACAATCAACATCATCAGGCTCATCTAGTTCAGAATACTGTGAATAACTTTCAAGTGTGATTGCCTGTCACTACGGCGCACCTAATTTGAACATGTAAAAACCACTAGAAACTGTACGCTTCATTTTAAGCTGAGAAAGGCACTTAAGGGTCAACATTTACTCTAAATTGAACAGCAAAATTATTGAAAATAGTTTGCAATGTACATATTCATGCCTTTAGTGGTCACAATTATCCTCTGTACCCAGGGACAGGAAAAAAGAAGGTATGTGTCCAGTTCTGGGCCCCTCACTTTAAGAAGGACATTGAGACACTTGACCGTGTCCAGAGAAGGGCAACGAGGCTGGGAAGAGGCCTTAAGCACAGCCCTATGAGGAGAGGCTGAGGGAGCTGGGGTTGCTTAGCCTGGAGAAGAGGACGCTCAGGGGAGACCTTATTGCTCTCTACAACTACCTGAAAGGTGGTTGTAGCCAGGTGGGGGTTGGTCTCTTCTCCCAGGCAACCAGCACCAGAACAAGAGGATGCAGTCTCAAGCTGTGCCAGGGGAAGTTTAGGCTGGAGGTGAGGAGAAAGTTCTTCACAGAGAGAGTTGTTAGCTGTTGGAATGTGCTGCCCAGGGAGGTGGTGGAGTCCCTGTCCCTGGAGATGTTCAAGAGGGGATTGGACGTGGCACTTGGTGCCATGGTTTAGTCATGGGGTCTGTGATGACTGGTTGGACTTGATGATCTTTGAGATCTCTTCCAAACTTGGTGTTTCTGTGATTCTGTGAATTCAAGATGCAAGATTCAATTCACCCACAGCAAGCCAGTGACACAGCAATATGTGCTGCAAGTGTAAAGGGGTCACAAAAAAAAAAAAGAAATGAAAGAAAGAAAAAAGAAGATAAAGAGAGCAGAAAGGGGGAAAGGCAATTTCTTGGTGCTATCAGTGCATGCAGAAACCAAAATGAGCTCAGTCGTGGGTTAGAGGCTTCTCAATCTACCAACTTCCCCCATCCCCCCCATCCTTTCTTCTATAGAAGAACTGAAAAAAGTCAAACATGACATGGACTGCAGTTTGCAGAAATTCCTCAGGCATTGGTTATGCACTTTCCACAGATGTTAGCTGTTTTCAAATGGAAATTACAGTGTCAGACATTATTTTCTCAGAAAAACAGTTTTAAACTCTTTTGATCAGAAGAGATTTAGCTCAGTTTCAGCTAGCCCTCTGGGAACAGCATTTGGATGTGAAAAGACAAAAGCTTGTCAAACATGACAATAGAAAAACTGGAGATATATTCTGTGATATGAAAGCAGGGAGAGAGAATGGTGGGAAGAAATGCGTGAGGACCATAGGGATTTTCCAAAGGAGCATGTAAGGCAGAAGCCAATAAACTGACAAAGCATACAACAGCACTTATTTCCCAAACAGCATTTAGTCTCTAAGGTACAAAAAGGGTTTTTCTAGCTTTCAAAACAACTAACATAGTTGCCAACTGTTACTCAATGCATCATCATGCTAAGGGGACTGTGGGGGAGGAGAGAGACAGAGAGCTTTTATCCTCTACAAGACTAACCAAAACTGTTCAGTTCAAACTAAAGACTTAATTTTAGTCACAGTTCTCTCCTGCAGGACAGTGTATAACTGGATGAATACCAAAATCAGTGTACAAAAATGTGCATGAACCTGCTGTTTTATGATCTTAGAATCACAGAATCATAGAACTGTTGCTGTTGGCAGAGACCTTTGAGCTCATCAAGGCTAAATTCTCGCCTACAGCTTGCTACTCTACTGCTAAGCCGTTACCACTAAACCGTGTCCTCAGCACCACATCCATGCAGCTTTTAAATGTCTCCAGGGATGGTGACTCCACCATCCTCCTGGGCAGCTTGTTCCTATGGCTGATAACCCTTTCAGTGAAGACTTTTTTCTTACTATCCAACCTGAACCTCCCCTGACACAACTTGAAGCTGTTTTCTCTTGTCCTGTCACTTGTTGCATGTGAGAAGACGCTGACCTCCACCTCACTCCAACCTCCTTTCAGGCAGTTGTAGAGGGAGAGGAGGTCTCTCTTCAGCCTCTTCTTCTGAAAGCTAAACAGCCCCAGTTTCCCCAGCTGTTTCTCATAGTACTTGTGCTCAGTGCTCCTCACCAGCTTAGTCACACTTCTCTGGACACACTCCATCATGTCAGTGCTCTTCTTGTAGTAAGGGACCCAAAGCTGAACAATTCATGCAGTGTTGGAATCCAGACAAAAATGGTAAAACACAAGTTATACCTTTGTCTCTTTCTAGCTTTTACTGAAGGTTGAAAATGGCTCTCACTACACAGGAGACAGGACTACACGGTAGAAGTCATCTGTTGCCTCATAGACCACACGACTGCCCATAACAAGTGTAATATTGTTCATAAATTCTCTGCACACTCCTCCTGAAATCCAGTCTGTATTGTGACTAGGCTAGAAAACTGCCAAAAAATACTTGCCTGAGATGATACACTTGTGTGATTGTTATGCAGGCTTCTTGCAGAAGTGAGAATGGGAGGACAACTTTAAAAAGGAAAAGCTATAACCATCTTGAGGAAATCTAACAGCAAAGAAGGCAAGACAGGGATATAAAAATATTTGCCAGAAAATGAGCAATTTACTTATACACACCCATTATGACATCAGATGTTGTGCTGCAAGTCACTGTTAATGAGTTTTAAGAGCAGTGTTTTCATCATTGACTGAAATGATTCCAAGCTTCATAAGATCTTCCCAATTTTTCAAACTGGCACTCAGTAGCTCTAAAATCCATGCATAATAAAACCAGCAACAGTAGGTCAGGAGGAGTAATAAAACTAATGTGGAATCTTTGGAAGTTTACAGAGAGATTCAACAACCATAATTTTATAAGGCCAAGATTTTAAATACCAACACCTGCTTTTGCAGTCAGAAACTTCATACTCTGGAGTAGGACTAGCAGATGCTCTAAGGGAAAAAAAAAAACCACAGGAACAGCAAATATCTCAGAAACTTCAGATTGGAACTTGAAGGACTCTAAATTGTTCTGGAAGTCCTGAGACCAGAAAGAAGCCTTCTGTCTCCATGTGAAATGGCTCCAGAAATAATGACTAGCACCATCTCAGGTCACAATCAGGTGACAGGTTACTAATGCAAGGAGCACTTACAACCAAACTGCAAACCATCAGTTTCAAGATCTCAGAAGATTTGATTTTTATCATCAGCTAAAATAAAGACTTCTAAAGGAGATTCCACTTCATCTCTTTTGGAGTCCATGGGCCTGGTGATTGCTAACATTAAATTGCTGGGGGAAAAAATCTGTTTCAAAGAACTACTTAGAAAGTATTGATGTATGTAATGTAATTCCACTACCATTTTGAAATTAATTTGGTTCTCAGTGAGTATTAACCCTATTATGAGCACTAACACTGACATTTTAATTTGCAATGAATGTATCATGACAAAAAGCAGGAGAAAATGTTCTTAGGTAGACACTTTAAAGTTTGACAGTTTTAACTACATTGTACTAGTCTCAAGCTGCACCAGGGGAGGTCCAGACTGGATGTTAGGAAGAAATTCTTCATAGAGAGAGTGATTGCCCATTGGAATGTGCTTCCCAGGGAGGTGGTGGAGTCACCATCATTGGAGGTGTTTAGCAGGAGACTTGATGGGGTGCTTGGTTGCATGGTTTAGGTGATTAGATGGTGTTGGATGATAGGTTGGACGCGATGATCTTGAAGGTCTCTTCTAACCTGGTTTATTCTATTCTATTCTACTCTACTCTACTGTACTCTACTCTACTCTACTCTACAGTAAATCAACCTACTTGGCATACACAGAAGCCTGATGAGTTTATGAGGATATCTTTCCAGTAATAAAAGGCATACTAGAGTTCCTTTTTTCATTTTCCTAATCAAACATACCACTATGGGAACCAAACTTCACTCATTCACAAAGCAGAGAACTTGGCTTGGAACTAAAAGTATGTAAGTTTGGTGTTTAATTGAAAAGTTTAAATTCTCCTTAAACACCAAGAGCATGACTTTTCAGCTATAGACCTCTCTCAGATTTCCTAATTAAGATGCTTAAACAAACCCCCAGAACTTGGTTCTATGTCATGATATCGCTTCAAATCTATACTTCTATTTATATACAATTTACATCTCTGTTAGGTTTGTGTGGGAAGGTTTTGGTGGCAGGGGGGCTACAAGAGTAGCTTCTGGGAGAAGATGCCAGAAACTTCACCCATGTTCAACAGTGTCAGTGTCAGCTGACTTTAAAATGGACCTTCTGCCAGCCAAAGCTGAGCTCAGCAGCAGCAGTGGTAGCACCTCTGTGAGAACATATTTAAGAAGGGTAAAGAACAGCTGTGCAGCAGCAGCCAGGAGAGAAGAGCAAGAATGTGGGAGAGAAACAACTCTGCAGACACTAAATCTGATGAAGAAAAAGTGGGAGGAGGTGTTCCAGACACCAGAGCAGAGATGCTCCTGCAAGCTGTGGTGAAGACTCAGATGAGGTAGGCTGTCCCCATGGAACAGTTGGACAGATATGCCCAGGGAGAATCCCATGCCAGAGCAGGTGTGTACACAAAGGAGGTTATGATGCCATGGAAAGTCCGCACTAGAGCAGGCTTCTGGCAGGACCCGTGGAGAGAGATGCCCATGCTGGAGCTAGTTTACTGGCAAGACTTGTGAACCTGTGGAGGGCCCACACTGGAGCAGTCCAGTCCTGATGGACTACACCCCATAGAGGAGACCCTTGCAGATCCTAAATGTCTTTTTACATTTGAAGAATGTGCATTTGCTTTTTGCAAAGACATTAAATCAGGGTCTTTTCTTGCCTCAGTAGCTGCTTACTTTCACATAAGACACCTATTCAGAGACTTAGAAATGTTTTCATTATCAAATAAGTGGAAAATACTATATATGAGCTGTGTATGGCCAAATTCCCTCTTGAATGAACTTCAACTAAACTAATTTCACCCTTCAACACATTTGCCTTTTCAGTAAATGAATCACTTCTAAGTAAATCAATCACTTCTAAACCAGAAAAAAAAATAAATCAGTTTGGGAACAGGAATATTTTATCCTTCTTAAATGCCTGGTAACAGAGGTCAAAAAAAAACCTTATGCAGAGAAATAGCTGGGATTCCATTTTGTGAAATAAACCCAACCTTAAAAAGAAAAGCAGCAGCAGATATGGTGTCTTAACCACCCATGATTACAGACAAGGAAAACATACATAAAGAGTTGAGCAGAAAATCCACAGGTTTTGACTGTGTTTTTTAATTTCATAAATACCAATTAATTTGACAGCTGCAGTTTCCAGCAGTCTCTGCTTTCCCTTTCCATCTTTTCTTAAAACATTTTGAAACATCAAATCCTATACTGTGGTTACTTCTTCAGCAGAAACATCCCAATGCTCATCATCTGTGAACCTTCTCTTGTGAACAGGTTATTGTCATAACTAGCACAGACAAAAAGGAGGAGGGGAAATTGCTTACAGCATGTGCTGGCCTCAAAAGGACCTAATCACATGTTTTCTTGAACAAAGATGCTTTCATGACCAATGACCATGAAAAATCATAATTTTCCAAAACTCATTCAGGTGTTTAAATCTGATTAGAAAATACTGTCAACATCAGACAACTTCAATTTTCAACTTCTAAGAGAAAAGAGTTAGATATTTCTACTGCCCTTGTTGCATTTTGTTTATCATAGAATCATAGAATCAATAAGGTTGGAAAAGACCTCAAAGATCATCAAGTCCAACCTGTCACCCAAGACCTCATGACTACTAAACCATGGCTTCAAGTGCTACATCCAATCCCTTTTTGAACACCTCCAGGGATGGTGACTCCACCACCTCCCTGGGCAGCACATTCCAATGGCTAACAACTCTCTCTGTGACGAACTTTCTCCTCACCTCCACCCTAAACTTCCCCTAGTGCAGCTTGGAACTCTGTCCCCTTGTTCTGGTGCTGGTTGCCTGGGAGAAGAGACCAACCCCCTCCTGGCTACAACCTCCCTTCAGGTAGTTGTAGAGAGCAATAAGGGGAAGTGGTGGAGTCACCATCATTGGAGGTGTTTAGGAGGAGACTTGATGGGGTGCATGGTTGCATGGTTTAGTTGATTAGATGGTGCTGGATAATAGGTTGGACATGATGATCTTGAGGGTCTCTTCCAACCTGGTTTGGTCTATTCTATTCTATTCTATTCTATTTCTATTCTATTCTATTCTATTCATTTCCATGCTCTAACATCCATGTCTAGCAAGTGCTGGGTTTGGAGAGCTCTGCTTTCAGGAGAGAGATACATATTCAAAGTGGTGTAGAGACAGTTTTCACAGATAAGGGTATCTGTAGGAACACCCTGAGCAACTAAAAGGAAGTAGGATTCTCTTTGGTCCCAGTACTCTGTCAAAGTCAAAATGTTCAGGCAGAACTTAAACCATCAGGGAATCACATCTGCCAAAAATCTGGTTGACTTTAGCATGCCTGTTTTACATACTCATTCAGAAAATTCTATTAGTCTGGAAAGATACCATGCATGAAAATGATGATGTGTGCTTCCAAACACCAAATAAATACAACAATTCAACAGGCACAAATATACACATCAGAATTTAAGTACACCAGCAACCACTTTCCTAAGGGAAATTTAATTTTCCTCCAACTCTAATCTTACATCAATATGGCTTCACAGGGGTTTGGATGTTATGATCACAGCTCAGTTTACAGGGCACAAGAGCTGCAAGAGGGGGAACAGGATTCTAGGGCAGAAGCTGGCAGAGCTTATTGATAGGGCTTTAAACTGGATTGGAAAGGGGAGGGGGTTGTTAATTTCATGCTTACCTGTGGCAAACATTGGGGCAGCTCACCAGAGGCAGAGGGTTGGAGTGCTAGCAAGGGTTCTCAACTTGTTGCCCTGAGGCAAACCAAGGATGAAGCACTGGCACACCCCAGGGGAATCAAGGGGATTCACCTGAGAGGGTGACACAGCCAGCACAGCTGAAGTGCCTCTTCACACAGCTTGGACAACAAACAGGATGAATTCAGGGCCACTGCGCTGCTGGGATGCCATGACATAGTGGCTATTACTGAAACTTAGTGGGATGATTCCCATGAGTGGAAAGTAGGGATAGATGGGTACAAGCTCTTTAGGAAGGACAGACAGGGAAGGAGGGGAGGAGGTATTGCACTCCATATCAGTGACCAGCTGGAATCAGTGGATCTCCACCTGGGGAAGGATGATGAGCTGGTTGAAAGCATATGGGTGAAGATGAAAGGGAAGAGAGGGGAAGGTGATGTTACTGTAGGGGTCTGCTACAGGCCACCTGACCAGCAGAATCAAGCAGATGAGGCCCTCCCCAGGCAAACAGAAGTGGCTTCACATTCACAAGCCCTGATCCCCATGGGGACCTG
The DNA here is from genome assembly GCF_014839835.1 of Dryobates pubescens. NCBI lineage: Eukaryota > Metazoa > Chordata > Aves > Piciformes > Picidae > Dryobates > Dryobates pubescens. The sequence goes on along the minus strand of NC_071619.1, from coordinate 33,267,806 downwards.
GAATGCATAGATGACAATTTCCTTCTCCAAATGGTAGAGGAACCAACAAGAAAAGGTGTTATGCTGGACCTTGTTCTCATCAGCAGGGAAGGGCTGGTGACCAATGTGAGGCACAGGCATAACCTCGGCTGCAGTGACCATGAGGCAAGCTGCGCCAGGGAAGGTTTAGGCTAGATGTTAGGGAGAAGTTCTTCATAGAAAGAGAGATTGGCCTTTGGAATGTGCTGCCCAGGGAGGTGGTGGAGTCACCATCACTGGAGGTGTTTAAGAAGAGACTGGATGGTGCCAAGGTTTAGTTGATTGGATGGTGTTGGATGATAGGTTGGACTCAATGATCTGAAAGGTCTTTTCCAACCTGGTTAATTCTATTCTATTCTATTCTATTCTATTCTATTCTATTCTATTCTATTCTATTCTATTCTAAAATTCACAGTCAAAAGCACAAACTAAGGTAATATGCAGAATCCATAAAAGAATAAATTTACTGTAAGTTCAATGTTTAAGTCCAGCCAAAAGGCTCTTAACAAAAAGAGACAAAACCTGTTCCTGCTTCTACCATCCTTCTTGTAATTCTAAACCCTGGATAGAAGTCGTGCAAAAAAATGAAGTTTCTTTACTTGCAGCTTTGTCAGCATCTTGCTCAGATGACAGTAACAGACTGCTTTAGAGACTGTTTTCTTTGGTCAAAAGCAAGTACAAATGCAGGCAGAGCTCACAGTTTAGAGTAAACTATTGATTAGTAAAAAGGGAATAGCAAAAAAATATATGGGTCCTTTTTCATTGCAGTTTATATTTTGCCCCAAACATCATACACCATCTTTAAGTGAGAGGTATCAATGCATATTCTGAGGTCCAAATGCCTTCTTCCAAGTGAAAACAGCTGGCAAATTCAGCTCAAGTGTATTAAAACCATAAGTGTGCCAACATGCAGGATATACTCTCAGGAGCAAGATAAATCTCAGCAAAAGCATTAAGAATCTTAAAGCTACTTGGATCTTTTACTATCTTTCCTATCAACAACTGGGACACACAAAAGGCATTAGATTAATCATCTGTACTATATTTGTACCAAAATGACTTCCCAGAGAACAGATGTTCTCTGTACTTGGCACAAAGTTTCTTGTCTGAATGGGCCTTATTATGTGTCAACAGATAAGATGGAAGGGTTGTTAGAACAGCATAGAAGAATGCAAGGCCCTTAGGTGTTCCCCACCTCTCCTGTTGCTTACAGCCTGTTTTTAATGCATATTTTATTTAATACTAAACCAAAGAGGTAGAATCCCCACCACTTAATTAACTGGGTAGGGTTTGTTTTCTCATCAGCTCACAGCTTTACCATCTCCACTGAGGTACCAAAGCAAAATGTAAATCAAAACTCTGAACAGTCACTAGAACAAGAGAAATGGATCCCTGACCATTATCATGCAACAGCACATCTGCACACCAAAAATCCATCATGTCAGAGATGTGCTGCTATATGGCATTGCTGCTGAAATGCTTCTTGCAAGTACTATTTATAGAATTGTAAAATTGGTTTGGTTGGAAAAGATTTCTAAGATCACCAAGTCCAACCATCAACCTAACACCACCATGGCCTTTAAACCATGTCCCACAGTGTGATGTCCAGACATTGCTCGAACAGCTCCAGGGAGGGTGAGTCCACCACCTCCCTGGGCAGACTCTTCCAATGCCTGACCACTCTTTCAGGAAAGAAATTTTTCCTAATATCCAATCTAAACATCCTTTGGCACAATATCAGACTGTTTCCTCTCACTCTACAAGGGAGAAGAGACTGACCCCCACCTCACTGCAGCCTCCTTTCAGGTAACTGTGTAATGTCCTTCATAGATTCTGGAAGCACCCTCTAGGCACTGAGAAAGCTAGGTGATCAGAGGGACCATGCTGGGGTCTGCTACTCTTGAAGGAATCAGGTAGCACCACCTTATGTGTAGCAATAGGCTAGGCTAGGCTAGGCTAGGCTAGGCTAGGCTAGGCTAGGATAGGATAAACCAGGTTGGAAGAGACCTTCAAGATCATTATGTCCAACCCATCATCCAACACCATCTAATCAACTAAACCATGGCACCAAGCACCCCATCAAGTCTCCTCTAGTTTTTTGTTTACTTCCAGTGATGGTGACTCCACCACCTCCCCTGGCAGCCCATTCCAATGGTCAATCACTCTCTCTATAAAGAATTTCTTCCTAACATCCAGTCTAATCCTTCCCTGGTGCAGCTTGAGACTGTGTCCTCTTGTTCTGGTGCTGGTTGCTGGGGAAACAGCTTCATTTGCACAGTTGCTTCTCTGTTACTTCAGTTAATGAAGCAAGATGACTGAAAATTAAGATCAATTTTTCAGATATTTCTGTTAGTTGAATCACTGCTGCTGGATATGCCTCAAAGCAGAGTGCTGAACATAGAAAGTGTCCTAGACAACCCTGAACATACTGTAATGCTGCCCTCAAAAAAACCTCCCTGAAAGCCATGTTAGATTCATTCTTTAATTGCAGGGTCATTTTAGAGCTACTACAAACTGCCTTCAGCTCTTTAAATACATCCATCCTAATGTTGTCTTGAGTATTATTTAAAGAAAGCATTCTGGCAGTTGGGATTGTTTTTAGATCCTTGTAATTGCCTTCACTGACCTTATCGTGTTGCTGCTAATAAATGTAACGGATCATCTCTCAAGTTTCATCCAAGAAAGCATAGCACAAATGATCCTGAAACATCTCTGCTTAGTTTTCAGCAAGTGCGCTCTGCAATGACATCTAGCCATCTCCAATTTCCTCTTGATGAATAATCAAGTAGACAGCTCCACCAGCAACAACCTCACGCCATATGTTCTGCTTGGACATACACGCTAGAGGGAGAGCTCTTTCTTTTGCTTCCTTGCTAGCATTTGGAATGGCTTTCTTGATGTTCAGGACAGCTAGAATAACCACAGTAAAGAAAAACAGGAATGGGTTTAAGAGTGGTTAAATCACAGTCCCAAGCTGCACCAGGGGAGGTTTAGGCTGGAGGTTAGGAAGAAATTCTACACAGAGAGAGTGATTGCCCATTGGAATGGGCTGCCCAGGGAGGTGGTGGAGTCACCATCATTGGAGGTGTTTAGGAGGAGACTGGATGGGCTGCTTGGTGCCATGGTTTAGTTGATTAGGTGGGTTGGATAATAGGTTGGACACAATGATCTCGAAGGTCTGTTCCAACTTGGTCCATTCCATTCCATTCCATTCCATTCCATTCCATTCCATTCCATTCCATTCCATTCCATTCCATTCCATTCCGTTCTGTTCTACAAATTCATATTCATTGCAGGAAAATAAAAGAAAGTTACAAAAATTGTGAAAGTTATAGAGAGAGCTCTGTAATCTATTAAATCTATCAGACTGTACAGACTGTACAGAGGGGATTGGATGTGGCACTTGGTCTAGTAAGCATGAGATCTTGGGTGACAGGATAGACTTATTGATCTTTGAGGTTTTTTCCAACCTCATTAATTCTATGATTCTATTCTATGATTCTGTGATTTTATGCTGGAACCATGCAGCAACTGCTTAAAAGAATATTGCAGGGGAAGCAACATCTGCTTCTCTTGTGTCACTGAACAACATAAACACAGAATCATAGAATTATTATGGCTGGAAAAAACCTCTAAGATCATCAAGTCCAACCATCAACTCAACACCACCATGGCCATTAAACCATGTCTCAAAGTACCATGTCCATACATTGCTTGAGCAGCTCTAGGGACAGTGACTCAACCTCCTCCCTGGGCAGACTATTCCAATGCCTGACCACCCTTTCAGTGATGAAATTGTTCCTAATGTCTAATCTATAAGCCCCCCAGCACAATTTCAGGCCATTTCCTCTTGTCCTATATCCTGATACTACTGAGAAGAGACCCACCCTCACTTCAAACCTCCTTTGAGGGTTTTAGAATAGAATAGAATTAACCAGGTTGGAAAAGACCTTTGAGATCATCAAGTCCAACCTATCATCCAACACCATCTAATCAACTAAACCATGGCACCAAGCACCCCATCCAGTCTCTTCCTAAACACCTCCAGTGATGGTGACTCCACCACCTCCCTGGGCAGCACATTCCAAAGGCTAACAACTCTCTCTGGGAAGAACTTTCTCCTCACCTCAAGCCTAAACTTCCCCTGGCACTGCTTGAGACTGTGTCCTCTTGTTCTGGTGCTCATTGCCTGGGAGAAGAGACCAACCCCCACCTGGCTACAACCTCCCTTCAGGTAACATTAGACAGCAATAAGACCTCCCCTGAGCCTCCTCTTCTGCAGGCTAAACAATGAGAGCAATGAGGTATCTACGATCCTGAGCAAACTAACTTCAAAGCTGGCTGTGTTTTGAGTTAGAAGTTGAAGTAGATGGCTTTACCAAGGCCACTCCAATACACAAATTATTATATGATTCAGCATTTATATGCAAGAGTCGAGAGGCTGCAGGGGCACAATTTCACAACTAATAGTAATAAGTGGTGTTAATACAAAATCAGCTGCTCAAGTAAAGCCATGTCCAATCAATCATTTGTCCCTCGCATGTCTCTGGCAGAACTGTGTATTTCTCATAGATTACATAGTTGATTTAGGACATATTTTGCCAATAAATGGGAAAACAAAGCTTGGAAGGTTTATTCATTATCTTGTAGTACATTTTGTTAACAGCTCACCACAATGAAATATTTGGAATGTCATCATTCTGGAACAGGACAGTGCACTTAAATGTACCATTTTTCCCCCCCTGATAAACAGATAAAAACTCAATTTGAGACAAAAATGAACTTTAACACTATTCACTGGAAGTTGAATGGAATTTATCAAATAGTTTGATGGTCCCTCAGACTCTTATTTACAATTAGCAATGCTAACAGTGTTTGATCTCTATGAGGATCGCTTGAGACTGTGTCCTCTTGTTCTGATGTTGGTTGTCTGAGAGAAGAGACCAACACCCTCCTGGCTACAACCACCCTTCAGGTAGTTGTAGAGAGCAATAAGGTCTGAGGGAGTTGGGGTTGCTTAGCCTGGAGAGGAGGAGGCTCAGGGGAGACCTTATTGCTCTCTACAGCTACCTGAAAGGTGGTTGTAGACAGGTGGAAGTTGGTCTCTTCTCCCAGGCAACCAGCCTATTCTATTCTATTCTATTCTATTCTATTCTATTCTATTCTATTCTATTTCTTCTCCCTACAATTTCTCTGTATCATTAAGTATAGAAACTCAGCATGCACTTCTGAGTTAAGCCTCCTGCCAGTTCCTGATATTTACGTTAAAGAAAAAAACAAAACCCACCAACTTTTCCTGTGCTCTATAATTTAGCACCTCTCCACAAAATCCACACCTTCCCTGCTAAACATTAGGAACTTCTGCAGTTCCAGGATGAAAAAAAAAAGCCACAAAATTCCATGGCATTCTAGAACACACATCCTCAGCCTATAGAGGGGCTTTAGGTAACATGCAAAAACCATCAAAAAGTGGCTCAAGAACTGGTGAACGAGGTGACCTTATTGTGGCCTTCCGGTATCTGAAGGGGGCCTACAAGAAGGCTGGGGAGGGACTTCTTAGGATATCATGTAGTGATAGGACTAGGGGGAAATGTAATGAAGATGGAGGTGGGGAGATTCAGGCTGGATGTGAAGCCCTGGAATGGGTTGTCCAGGGAGGTAGTTGAGGCCCCATCCCTGGAGGTGCTCAAGACCAGGCTGGGTGAGGCTCTGGCCAGCCTGATCTAGTGTGAGGTGTCCCTGCCCATGGCAGGAGATTGGAACTAAATGATCCTTGTGCTCCCTTCCAACCCTGACTGATTGTATGATTCTAACTGGTTTTGGTCATTTTCAGGACTGGCTGTGGACAGTGATTTGGCTTTCACCTCTGAGCTGGAGAAGCTTTTCTGAACCACAACACAGCTCAAGACACCTGTGTGTTTTAATTTACACCACATCTCTACTCCTAATCCAGCTCTGAGGCTTTTTCTGAAAACTATCTTCATGGCATCATAATGAAGAATTATTTTTCCTCCTACTTTACCTGCATGCTCTAGCACAACTACTGTTTTATTCTAGCAGCTTCTGTGGAGGTTTGATGATCTCTTCAACTAAGTTTTATGGCAATTCACATTATGTAAAACCATTTCAAGCAGATTTCTGTAATGAAAGTTAAAACCATATGGAAGTAATCAAGATTCTATTTGGGTATCATAGCAGGAAGGTAAAAATCTTGTGTTCTTTAGGAAGTCTTCCTAGTGCATTTAAAAGGTCCATTGGCAGTATCTAAAGATAGTTTGCTCTAATTACCACTGAGAGGCTATAACTACAGGAAATTCTATTCAGTATCCCACGTGCCAAAAGAACTCCAGGCAAAAAATCAATAATTATTTTCTAGGATCAGTTTGGTATTTCCAGGCCCCTAGATCCCTGCATGAGTATTTTGCTCTGAAATATTACCTTACCCAATAAAAATTCATTAATTTCCTGGCTTTGTGTTGCTACCCTATTATATTGTAATGAGATGCTCCTGACCTATGAAAAAAGAATGTGCATGGAAGTTGCCACGCTGAGATTAACACTGCAGTTAGGAAAAAAAGCCCAGCCAGAGTTCCTGAAAGCCAGCCACACTTTCCAAGAAGTTAAAGTAGAAGTGAATAGCACATTTGTGCTTTTAAATATTAAACCACTTTTTTTTTCTGTTTTGCTTTTTAATCCTACTGTCTTATCTGAATTGAAGGTCACTTATAATCTTGAACCTGTCTTTTCTTTTACATATCTGCTTCTGATAGATCATTTCCCCACTGGCAAACCAATGAGTGCATGGTGTCTGGCCCAGTCAAATGAATGAGTGCATAATGTCTGCTCCAGGATAAGAGCAGCAGCATTCACTCTTGCATGTATTGAGTTAAATTCTGATCAGGCAGTTCCTTGGAGCCACAAACGCTTTCAATGCAAACTTAATATCCTTTCTCCCTGTAGCATTACAATTAGAATTAGCCTCACTGTGTTTAACATGCATATTTGTTTGCACACTGGGAAAAGCCTGAACTGAATGTCACTGGCAGTCTTCAACAGAATGATTACTCCATAGATGCACTCTGCAGGCCAAGTGTTAGAATTTTGCACATGCATTACATTTTCACAAAGAATCTAGAATTGGAAACAATACTGTAATACACTACATTGTGTCCTCAGAACAGGAGGACACAGTCTCAAGCTGTGCCAGGGGAAGTTTAGACCTGAGGTGAGGAGAAAGTTCTTCACAGAGAGAGTTGTTAGCCATTGGAATGTGCTGCCCAGGGAGGTGGTGGAGTCATCATCCCTGGAGGTGTTCAAGAGGGGATTGGATGTGGCACAGGGTGCCGTGGTTTAGTAGTCATGAAGTGTTGGGTGACAGGTTGGACTTGATGATGTTTGAGGTCTTTTCCAACCTTATTGATTCTATGATTCTATTAAATAAGGTTTAGCATTCATATTTCTAAAACCCAAGCTTTATTGGAGGCTTCAAAACTGTAGCTGAATTGCCCCAATGTTAGACAGGCAGGAGCAAGCAACATTCAAATGTGCAAACTGCAGATGATTTGTGGTGAATTAAACATATTTTGAAGCTAAACAGCTAAATGACACTTTCATTTTGGTGTTGTTATGAGCGAACTAGAGTTGTCTTGCATGAATGATTATTACAAAGCTTTTGATCTGTGAATCTAAACTACACACAAACAACATGAGGAGCTTGCAGAAGCCTGCAGGTGCTGCTTGCTTGTGTATAGGCTCAAATAACCAGTTTTGTATTCTCTAAGCTTTTTTCCCATGCAATGTAAAAAGAACTCCCAAGTGAATGCAAGCAATTGGAATATGCCATGAGGAAAAATAGGCTAGGCAGCTTATCTGCTTCAGCAAAGAAGGAAATGTTCTTATCTGGACAAGGGAATTAAGAGCACCCTCAGTAAGTTTGCAGATGGCACTAAAGTAGGTGGGAATGTTGATCTGTTTGAGGGTAAGAAGGCTCTGCAAGGGGATCTGGCCAGGCTGGATTGATGGGCTGAGGTCAGTTGTATTAAGTTTAACAAAGCCAAGTGATGAGTCCTGCCTGTGGGTCACAACAACAAGCCACAGGCTTGGGGTAAAATGGTTGGAAATCTGCCAGACAGAAAAAGACCTGGGGATGTTAAGTGACAGCTGGCTGACCATGAGCTAGTAGTGTGTCCAGGTAACTAACAAGGCCACCAGCACCCTGCTCAGATGGCCAAGAAAACCAACAGCATTGGCCAGCAGGAGTAACGGAGTGATCATGCCCCTATACTTGGCACTGTTGAGGCTGCATCTCTAATACTGCATTCAGTTTTGGACCCACCACTCCAGGAAGGACATTGAGGTGATGGAGTGTGTCCAGAGAAGGGCAACAAAGCTGGTGAAGTGTCTAGAGAATAAGTCTTGTAAGGAGCATCTGAGGAAACTGGTATTGTTTTGTTTGGAGAAGAGGAGGCTGAGGAGAGAGCTCATTGCTCTCTATAACTTCCTGAAAGGAGGTCGGGGTGAGGTGGGTGTTTGTCTCTTCTCCCTAGTATCAGGTGATAGAAAGAGAGGAAATAGCCTGACATTGCACCAGGGGAGATTTCTGTAACATTTCTTTCCTGAATGAGTGGTCAGGCATTTGAATAGGCTGCCCAGGGAGGTGGTGGAGTCACCGTCTCTGTAGGTCTTCAAGAAATGTGTGGACATGGCAATACTGGAAGGGAACCTCCAGGAGGGCTGGAGAGGGACTTTTCATAGAATCATAGAATCATAAAGATTGGAAGAGACCTCAAAGATCATCAAGTCTAACCTGTCACCACAGACCTCATGACTCCTAAACCACGGCACCAAGTGCCACATCCAATCCCCTCTTGAACACCTCCAGTGATGGTGACTCCACCACCTCCCTGGGCAGCACATTCCAATGGCTAACAACTCTCTGTGAAGAACTTTCTCCTCACCTCACGTCTAAACTTCCCCTGGTGCAGCTTGAGACTGGCAACAGGACAAGGGGGGATGGTATTAAGCTGTAGGAGAGTAGATTTAGACTGGATCTTAGGAAGAAGTTCTTCACTACAAGGGTAATGAGACTAGAATGGGTTGCCCAGAGAGACTGTGGATGCCTCCTCCCCTGGAAGTGTTCAAGACCGTGAGCAAGCAAATCTAGTTGAGAGGTGTCCCTGCCTATGGCAGGGAGGTTGGAGTAGGGGATCTCTAAGGTCCTTTCCAACTTAGGCTATTTGATGCTTCTATGACAGTTTTCTTAGGAATCTGGCTTGCATTGTGCTAGTAAGCTTATTACAAGAAAAAAAGTACTTAGGTCTGGGGCTTTCAGATTGTTTCACCACGATATATTTTTCTGTCACTATTTTCCTGTGCTTATATATATATATATTGATCAGTGTCAAGTAAACTTTATCTGTTTGTTTTTTCACAGCCATGTAAATATGTGAGTAAAATATTACAACCACAGAAACTGCAATCAGATGGAAGCTAACCAAGCCCTACTGACCTAAGAAAATGGTAATGTAATTATACATAGACACACATGTGCTTTGAAGTCTTATACCATGTAAGTTAGCTCACAACAAATTCCTCTCACATTTTAGTTGTCAGGCAATTGTTTCTTCAGTGGCTTTTCCACAGGGTCACTGTGTGTTCTTTTGAGAGAAGAAATTAGAGAAGTATTTATACCACTTTCTCCATGGGTTCTGTTATAAAATCACTATCTCCTTTTGGGAATAAGGAGAAAGTAGGAGCTTTCCAAACCCAGAAATATGCAGTGTGCAAAGCCAGTTTTCAGTTTTAAGCAACTGAGTGTATTGCATGTGATTCCAAGGAAATATGTCAAAGCACATCTAGACTGTTAAAGAAGATGGACATGCAGAGAAGTTAACTGTAACTAAGCTGATCACACTTTCAACCCAAAGAGTGCCTTTCCAAACATTCACATTCAGACATTAACTTGCCACAAGGTCTCAAAATCAAATGCCAAAATGTCAATCAAATGTCAAAAATGTCATAAAATGAATGTTTTAAATAGCACTTGTGGTAGACATTTCTGTATGCTTGTAATGACCAGCAGTCTGAGGAAGTAAGGACTTGTCTTTTAAGGTCATCTGACAATATGAAGAATATGGTACTATTTGGCTTTCAAACACTGGTGAGACATCTGTGGAACTACAGAGGTTTTTCTATAGATTTTAAATCCTTCTCAAAATTGCTGGATCACTAAAAAAGAAGCTCAGATTGCCCTGGAAAGCAAAAGCACCTCTATTCCTTTCTTATAAGCTCATCCTCATTTGCCCTGACATACCAAAGCAAGACTTTCGGAAGTGTCAGCCACCTGGCTGTCTCTGCATCGTGCTGCTGTGACGTGGGCTCTGAATCTGCACCAGGGGAAAGAACAGCTGTTGGAAGGAAATGGAAATAGCAATGAGAACAGTGGAGAGAGTCAAATGAGGATGCAAAGAACAAGGAATCACTAAGCCTGGATCAAAATGGATTGAGAGAGAAATTCATGACAGGAGAAAGAAATTCGTGACAGGAGAAAGAGAGCAAGAAAAATGATTAGAAAAGAAGCGCAATAATGTGTACATTCAGACAGTATCATTAGACCTCAAGAGTGCAGGGATGGTATAAATAAACCCAGCATCTTCCCTATCAAAAAGAAAGTCAAATTATGTTCCAAATTTTTGGACTGCCAAAACTTCTCTGCATAACCAGAATTCTATATACCTATAGCAGAGCTGAACAGCAAACCAGACAAATTAAAGACATGTGCCCCATTCATCAGTGCAACACCAGACAGCTTCAGTAACTCAGTGAGGCCCCTCTCTCACTGCTTAAAAGCACAGTGCTTATAAAACTACTCAGACAATTCCAGTATATGAGCTAATGTAGTTTAAAAAAAAAAAAAAACACCCAAAAAAGTGCATGAAAACAATACTGTTGTTTATATTAAATGTACTGACTATTCCCAATATCCATTTAACACACATGGGTTTTTCCAGTGTTCTGCAAAGATGCTTTCAATCCATTCACTCTATTTCTTTCTTTTTTTCCCCCTTCCTTTGTGTGTGTATCTGTCTGTCTGTCTTACTTCTTGTATACTTGACAACAGCATGTTTGGAATGATCTCTTTTACCTATGGGACATCAACTGCTGCCATCTATTGCATACAGTTATGGATGGAGAACACGCTCTGCTGAGAGCACAGCCCAAATCTACCACGTCTGCACAATCAAAAGCAAGAACAGAAATGGGGAACTCACAGCAAGTTCTAGCTGAGAGAGGGTAACTTATTACCACCCCGTTCTGATCACACACAATTCTTTAATCCAAAATTTCTGTAGTGCTAAACTGGCACAATTTGCAGCAAAACACAGTGTGCATTCTGGCTACTCTGATGATACAGAAGTATGTCTATGTCTGTGTGCATATATATGCATAACCCTGTAAGACTTATGCATATAACTCCTCTGAAAGAAGAGAGTCTGAAAGTGTCAGTTCCAAGTCTCTCTGGCAGAAAGGAAAAGGAACTAAGAATACAAATGGCTGCTGCTCTATGAGTGGGGAATTGTTAATAGAGGTTGTATTGGAATATTACCTAACATAGGTTTTATGCTAATAATGAGAGCTTGAGACTTACTGAGATAGATGTTTTTAACCATTACAACTGGCAGGTTTGGTTAAACTAACTGCAGCCAGAGTATAGCTAGCTATGAGGGTATTGCATATGGGCAGTAGATAGCCAGAGGCAGTGTGCTCCAAAGTACAGGCTGCTGGAATATGTTTGGCGGTTGCAAGTGTGACAAAATCAAGCAATAAGACTCTTCTTGAGGAGACAAATACAGAGAATCATTTGAAGAACTTACTCTTGTGCATAACTACTTATGTAGTTTTATGGTAAGGCAGAATGAGAAATAAGGAATGTCTTGGTGCTTTTGAATCCCTTTGACTTTTGTCTCATATGCTCCTGCAGCATGTTCTATCCTGATATGTTCTACTTCTGCCTGCCTCAGCCCATAAATGAAGCTTTATGTTGCTTTGCCATTAGGGCCTGTGCCCAAGAAAACTCTCCCTAGTATTAACAGTACTATGGAGCATCACAGAATCACAGAATAGCAGGGGTTGGAAGGGACCTCCAACGACCATCTAATCCAACTCTCCTGCTCAAGCAGCTTTGCCTAGATCAAGTTCCACAGCATCATATCCAGGCAAGTTTTGAAAGTCTCCAGAGAAAGAGACTCCAAAACCACTCTGGGCAGCCTGTTACAGTGCTTCAGCACCCTCACGAAAAAGAAGTTTTTCCATATGTTTAGATGGAAATTCCTGTGTTCCAGTTTGTGCCCATTGCCCCTTGTCCTATCACTGGACACCACTGAAAAATGTCTAACTCCATCCTCTTGAGCCTTGTCCTTTAGATATTTATGAGTATGAAGTTACTTCTCAGCCTTCTCTTCTCCAGGCTAAAGAGCCACGTAGCTTAGCTACCACTTTTAGCAGGCACTGGGTTATCCAATCCATCTTTTTATGTAATGACAGGTATGTTGTGAAAAGCCTAGAAATATCATTCTGCAGGTGTCAATTCCATGACTGGCTCCAAGATTTAAAAATATCTGCATCTAAGGTTTTCATGTTGAGACCATATCTCAAGTTCTGTGTCCAGTTTCAGGCAATGAAATACAAGAAAGACATTGAGGTGCTGAGAAGGTATAGAGAAGGGCAAAGAAGCTGGTGAGGGACTGAGAGACACTGAGGGAGCTGGGATTGTTTAACCTGATGAAAAGGAGGCTGAGGGGAGACCTTACTGCTCTCTACAGCTATACCAAAAGGTTGGAGTGAGGCCAGTGTTGGCCTCTTAGCCCAAGTAACTAATGACAGGACAAGAGGTAATGGACTCAGGCTGCACCAAGGGAAGTCTAGGGTGGGACATTAGGAAGAATTTCTTTACTTAAAGAGTGGTCAGGCCCTGGAACAGACTGTCCAGGGAGGTGGTGGAGTCCACATCCCTGGAAGTGTTCAAAAAAAGAAATAAATGTGGCAGTTCAGACTAGTCTAGTGGTCATGGAAGTGTCGGGGAGAAATTTGGACTTCATGATCTTAGAGATCTTTTCCAATGCTAATGATTCTGTGATTCTATTCTTTTTATTGAGTACAGTTACAGCTGAGTGACTTTCCAAATACAGGTCTCTCAACAGAGAGAAGTTTATTTTTCAGTCTGTATGGCTGGCAACCAGTAAAGAAATGCTGAATTAATGCAGGTTAAAGAAAACATCTGTTTAACTGTCTAATCCATCATAATTAAAATGTGTCATTATAGATACTGATTGCAGGAGCTTTTTTTAACAATGCCTATCCAATTCATCCCTTTTCTCTCTCAATATATTTATACATAGCACTGCCCTCTACGAGACTTAGATCTATTCTCCTATTTATGGTCAGTTCTCCCATAGGAGGTTGCAAATGCAAAGGCTATGGAAGGCTTCCATGCTTATGGAAGTGTTTTTTTGGTTCTGCTAGCCACACTGAGCTGCAAAATGCAATTGACAGTGTTAATGTTTGTTTGTGGAAAGATCATTTGGAAAACATTCATCTCATTCCTTTCACTCAACCCTTAAATGAATAAATTGGAGGTCTTGTTATATATACAGGCCAAAGATGTTACAAATACTTGAAGGGAAACATTTTGAGCAACATTTTTACATCTTCTGACCCTAGTAGATGCTCTTTAAACAAATGTTTAGCAAAACTATAATGGCCAAACCTCTATTGATAATAAAAATTCATTTAAATGCTGTTTCTCTAAAGTGCTTCTTCACTAGTTTACGAACTAAAAGCAGAACTTGCAATCAGCCTACCTTGCAGAAATCTACTCCAAAAATGGTTTAACAATCAACAGTTTCTGTAAAATTGAGCTTAGTTACAGCAGAAGGATAGAGGAAGGAAGAGAAGACTTGGCCATGTACATATCTGGAAAACTGTCCTGCACTAAACCTTATTGTTTTGGACAAAGTTAGTAAATGAGCAGCCCATCTGGTATAGTTTTAAAGAAAAGCAAGCCCTGTCTTCTCTGAGCAGCTGTACTCTTGTACTCAGTGGCAGGCACAAAAGGAAAGGAAGCAAACAAATGCAGTACTGGCAGGATTTTGGAAGCAGTAATGGAGATTCCAGCATCTGCAGGATTTATTGAACTCATGGAGAATTTGTATATTGTGCTTGTGTTGTCCTTTCACCTTCGGTATCCTTTCCTACAACCCTCTGTATTCAGTTGCCCTGACACGTTCATAGAAAGGTGGCCGCATGTGATCAAATCAGAAGAGGTAGAAAGTATTTTCATTAGAGGACAGCACAATGATGGTGAAGTTGGGAGTCTTCAGTATTTGCCTTAGTAGTGCTTTAAGTTTTCCCCACTGTAGGACATTTCAAATCCTGGAGTTTTTAATCCAGTGAAAGCGATGTGCCCATACCAAACGGATTACCAAGTGTAAGCACAGACTGATAGCCAATACTTGTGTTTTAACTATAATACTTAAGATGGTTTTACTTCATATGGTACTGTGACTATCTGATTAAGGATCTGATAGACTGTCAGAAGTGAGTTAAAATCAAATAGCTAAAAGATGTCTGGCTCTGAAATGCTTGCTCTAACAATCACTGCCAGATGTGAATAGTTTATCTTCCTGTGTTAGGCTGAAAACCAGCTGGTCTATGACTCTCTATTAGTTTCTGAGGATGATGCCCAGGGGCAATGGCAGCTTCAGACATTTGATTTTCTTCTGCTGCTCTGAGTCTGTTTGGAATTTCAGACTGTGGACAGATAGACTAATCCATTTGCTTCTATATTGACTGAAGAGTTTTATTTGTCCATAGTATTAGAGAGACATCTGACAAGACATTCATTCAGCACATTTGGGAGGATAGTGAAATGGAGTGGGAGTCTAATAATGAGGAGCTAGGGACTAATTTTATCCTTAATGCATTTCAGCCAACAAAGATGTGCCTACAAACATGTGAGCTACAGAAAGGTTAGCACTGCCTTCTGTTCTTTGATTGAACATAATTCAAACACCTAGTAACTCAGTAAAAGTATTTTATTTTACATTAATAGCTAAGAGTGAAGGATGGTTCAGGCACAGATTATGACAACAAAATATTCTCTCCAGCTAAGAAAACTTAGGCTATCCAGTGCATAATCTCAGCCAATATGGCATAAATGTTTTGCAAAAGTGACATCGAGGCTGGGGAGAGGCCTTGAGCACAAGCCCTACAAGGAGAGACTGAGGGAGCTGGGATTGTTTAACCTGGAGAAGAGGAGGCTCAGGGGAGACCTTATTGCTGTCTACAACTACCTGAAGGGTGGTTGTAGACAGGAGGGGGTTGGTCTCTTCTCCCAGGCAACCAGCACCAGTCTCAAGATGCACCAGGGGAAGTATAGGCTCGAGGTTTAGGCTCGAGGTGAGGAGAAAGAAAGTTCTTCACTGAGACAGTCGTTAGCCATTGGAATGTGCTGACCAGGGAGGTGGTGGAGTCACCATCCTTGGAGATGCTCAAGAGGGGATTGGTGCCATGGTTTAATCATGAGGTCTGTGGTGACAGGTTGGGCTTGATGATCTTTGAGGTCTCTTCCAACCTTGGTGATTCTGTGATTCTGTGACATAAATCTGATTTGCTTTGCTTGTTAGATCAGTGATAATTCTTGTGTAGCTTTCAAATGAAGTATACAGTATACCATGAGGAGGAACTTCTTTAATTTAAGCACATTGCAGTACTGTAACAGGCTGCCTGGGGAGTCCCCATATCAATTCAAAACTTGCCTGGATGCATTCCTGTGTGACCTTCTCCAGGTGAACCTGCCTTGGCAAGGGGTTAGACTTAATGATCTCCCTCCAGGATCTTTGGAGGTCCCTTCCAACCCCTACCATTCAATGATGCTGTGAGTGAAGTTATAAACCATTCTGAACTAATATTCAGATGCAGTACATTCAGTTCTTGGAAATACAGTTAAAAAAATACAAAATCTAGTCCAAGGGCACCATGTAGGACTCCCAAAGCACAATTCAGACCTTGCTAAAATGCTTGGTATGATGATAAGTAATTTTGTTTTCATTACTTGTTTCCCTTATGGACTTCAGATTTCTCTTCTAGCAGCGGATTTGTTTCACAGATGTAAGGTAAAATCATCTACTATTTTTGTACTTTAAATCTAGCTTGTCTTCTAAGATTTGATCCCCTTTTTGTTTCTTTGATATGGATATCCAGGAATGCAAAGATTAAATACAAAAAAACCCATGGGCACAACACATATGTGTATAACTTGAGGATTTGTAATTGTGCTCAAGGGTATGAAATCTAATTTTGGTATCAGCAATTATTAATCCATCTACAGGAGGGCTTTGGCTATCACTAGTGTTTTACTCTTGACATGGGTTAACTCTAGCAGTAAGACTGTGTCTGAAAGGCTGCTGGTTCTTTCTGGCTTAATATCTTGTCCATGCCAGAAAGGCAAGTGCTGAGGCACTTACTGGGCATCACTATACCTGGCAGGTGGATTTTATACATTTTATGAACTTACTGTCAGACCTGAAGTCCTGTTCATCCTACAAGACAGAAGTTTGGAAGCAGGATAATAGGTTGTCAAACCCCAGACTTTAGGCTTAAGCTGGAGGTGAGGTCTGAAAGCTAAAAATGTCACTGTTTAAAACTGAGGAGAAGCTGCTTGGTCCAACTTTTCAAATAACAGTAACTACTAGGGGCAACAGTTTAAAACCAGAGCAGGGTAGATTTAGATTAGACATTAGGAAGAAGTTCTTTACTATGAGGATGGTGAGACACTGGAATGGGTTGCCCAAAGAAGGTTTATCTTCCTCATCCCTGGGAATGTTTAACACCAGTCTGGGTGAGGCTTTGAGCAACCTGGTCCAGCAGGAGATGTTCCTGCCCATAGTAGGGGAGGTTGGAACTAGATGCTCTTTAAGGTCCTTTTCGACTCAAGCCATTCTATCATAAGATTCTATGATGTGATACTTCAGTGTCTTCAATCTGCCTTTTAATCTTTTCTGACTTTAGCCAGACCTTTACTATGTGGTGCTCTTTTTTTTTTTTTTTTTATGAAGGCAATTTCTATGTTGGATTAGAGAAAAGATGCAGATTGATGTTAACTTGTCTCTTATTAAGCTCTGCTTAACAAATTTCTGGCAGTTTATAATAGTATGTAAGCTCAGAAAGTTGATGAAAAAGCTTCTTTCAGTGTCCATGTCTTTCCAGAAAGATTGTAGGGTTTGGACATGGGGATTTTGCAGTTTGTGAGGTGAGCTGTGCAGGACTGACCCAGATTGAAAAAAACTATTTCTGGCTACACAGAGCATAGACTAAATCATTGGAAATGTATAAACTGGGTCAGCCTGATTCAGAAGGGGATTTTCTTTTTTTTTTTTTTTTTTTTTGTCTTTTTCCTACTTATTCAAAGCAAATTTTGCTTTATTTTTTAAATAGCTTTACTGACAGAAAAGACTGTTCTTGTGAAAGTGTTGGCTGCTTGGAATTTGACCTGGGAAGCCAGCTGACAGGCTTAAAAGCAAGTTTCTGTTTCAGCATTTCTATTAGCAGCTGTAAGACTTTTATCTCTTGCAGCAGAAACAAATATTGTCAAGCTTAGGCTCAGCAACGTGGTTTCAATAAAAAGCTTCTACTAATCAGGCTAGCAGCTACATAGGAAACTAATTTGAAGATCCCATTGAGGCATACTTACGTGTATGAGTAATTCCACAACTTAGTTCTCTTTGGGCTTACTTTTTAAACTGTTTCAGGCCTTAAGTCAGGTGAAAACTGGCAGCCTGTTACATCTAGACTAGAATTGCACAGAAGACTGAGTGCAGGACTGGATGCATTGAATCCATTTTGGATGAATTGCATCCTCTATAAATAAGAAGACTTATGTACCATTGCTCCAAGCTGGCTGTTGAGACCTGTTGACTGCTAAGGCACCTAACCAAACTCACTGCTGAAAAATCTAGATTCTGTCCAAGTGAAACAAAACCTCAATGTTGGAGTTATTTGAAGCCTTTGCAAAGCCCATCTGTTTACTTTCTTTAGTGAAAACATAACTATGGAAAAGCTGTTTGCAAACTAAAATGTCCTCAAGAGGATGCTTAAGCGTATGAAATATCTTGAGTTGGCCAGGGATGGCCTACAGCCAGCGGAGCTCTTGGTCACAGTTCCATGGTGGGGCAACAAAGATAAATAAATGGCTGTGCATGGAAATATGCTGGAATCTTCTCACATCAAGGGAATTTTGAAACAAGTTCAGCACAGCTTTATCCAAAATCAGAAGCCACAGTCATTTCCTTCCTTGTCTCATGGAAGAAAAGTGGGTTAACTTGCTCTCTGTCTGAAAGGCATTACATAACCTCTGTGTGAATTGGTGTGTACCTCTAAAATGTACTTTGACTTTCTGCTCCCATTCTTAAGAATAATACTTTGGAAAGGACTTAATGGTGTCTTAATTATCTTTGGAGCTCCATACAACCAGATACTAAATTGATCTTTTCTATAGGAATCTATAATGTTCCCTTTTGTGTTGGGGGAGCAGGCAGGTTAGCCCTTGTGCTAACCTGTTACAATTTCAAAGCCAGCAGGTTATAAACTTATGTGTGCTGACAAAGTAGTTGCGTGTATGCAGAGACAGGTAAATAGCAGCATTCATATTGGACATGGAATGTCCAGTGCCTGGTCAGGTATTTGAATAGGTTGCCCAGAGAGGTGGTAGAGTCACTGCCCCTGGAGGTGCTCAAGAAACATTCAGCCATGGCACTTTGGGACATGGTTTAATGGTCATGGTGGTGTTAGGTTGATGCTTGGACTCAACAATCTTAGAGGTCTTTTCAAACCAATGCAATTCTATGACTCTAAGATGTTAACAAAGGTGTGCAAGTTAAAAAATCTGGTCACTTGGGCTGGGCCAGAGGTTTACTGGCAAAGATGTTTCTCTTAGCAGCTTCTTACTAGAGACTGTGGGCTCCTACTTTTGTTATTGTTTAGATATAGTCCAGTTGCAAACTTCCTTTTGCGACTACTAAGAAACAAGTAAAAAAGATTATAGCATGATTTTCAAAGCCCTCTGCTGTAATTCCAGGGCTGAGGGTTTAAAAGTAATATATATCCACTTGTAAACTAATCTAGTAAGAAAAGCCATTAAGCAGGGAAGAGTAATGCATTCTAGGACATTGTTCCAACTATCTTAGCAAAACTCCCTCAATGTTTTACTTGGTAAGGAAGGAGTAAGAAATAGCAGATGGATAGCAGATGGGTTGCCAAGCACTCCCTGATGATGCCAACTCTGACTAATGTCATTCCTCCTTATCTTTCTAAAATACCCAATTGTCCTTGCAAACAATTAATTGTTTCATCCTCAACTGTAGCCATTTCATTATGTATTCATAAGCTTTGGAGGTCATGAAACAAGCAAGTGGAAACTCTGAGAAATGGGAATAGGACTGTACAGAAGGGCTGCATTACAGTGTGGAGCTTGCTTTTCCCAGGCACTGTGCAGTAAACCGGGAAGTTTCATTTTGGTCACTAACGACAAGCCAAATACAGCCCCAAGAGACTGTCTGCTGGTAGCATGGTGAGAGAAAGGAGCTCTCAGTCAGGGTAGTGGGTGAATTGAAAGGCAGCTGTGGAAGGCGCTCTTGCTTTTGTCCCAGGTTGTTACGATTCTGAGGGATATTGTTTAAAGTACAGCACGTGCTAAAGGATCGATAGCAAACCAGGGCTGCTGGTAAACTAGTGAAACTGCTGATGGCAGTGGGCTTGCAAGCAGCTCAGCAGACAGCCTCCATCTGTTTCTCTAGAAAGTCTATGGCTGTTTCACGAAGGCAGTATCTCCCTGGCATTGTCAGGGCTGAAGATGGAGGATTAATTATAGCCTGAGATTTGTTTTCCTTCTGACAGTGGTAGACCCTAAATAAAACCAACGCTTTTTCCTCACTATTATCAGCCGTATGGGCGGAAGGCAAGTGTGTAGCTCTTTGGTAGATGGAAAGGCCAGAATCTTCTTTACTTACTTATCCCTGTGCTTTACCGCTTTATTGGACATTTTTTTCATAGGTGCTCTAGATAAAGATGACATTCTGAAGGTTTCTTAAAACCCTTTGCCAGCATGAATGGATTCAGCTCTAGTCTTTGTGGCAGCTTCTCTGGAATATTTGTGCATTGGTGCCGTTCGTTGCCGCGGTCTGACTGTGAGTTTCCTTCCATGTGCCACTTATTTTTCCTTTCCAGTCTAGTGGGTGTTCATTTGTTACCTCAAAGAAAGTGCAAAATAAAACAAAATAATATGAACATGCTTTTCAGTATGCTTGCAATGCTTCCTACTAGATCTGTGTTTAGTTCAAAGCACTGGCAGTAGTAAATATCAAAAATGTATGAATAATGATTCTTCCCAGTACTTTCTTCAGGAGAAACAAAACAGCAAGCACTGCTTTCTTCTGTTAATGTATTTATTTTGTTTAATGAAGACATGCTGTGAGATTTATATGTTGCATCTTCCCTGCTCTTCCCCATCTGTCTTGAATAATTTATTCAAGATGCTGTCCTAAACGAATTACAATCAATCAAATCTGTATAAATGCAGCACACAGCACTTTGTGGCATGTAATGTGAAGCATTAAACAATGTATAGAAGGCTATGAAGGCTTAATATGAGTGAGGCTGTGGAATACACTGATTCCATTTTGCTAATTTGAAGAGCAAAATAGTTTTAAAATGTGATCACATTAAGCCTTATACCTATTCAGAGATTGTTGTTGCTTTTCTTGTTTTGCCCTCTTTAAGAGTTTCTTTTTAGGGCTAAGTAGTTTATTCACAGAATCACCAAGGTTGGAAGAGACCTCAAAGATCATCAAGTCCAACCTGTCACCACAGACCTCATGACAAAACCATGGCACCAAGTGCCAGGTCCAATCCCCTCTTGACCACCTTCAGGGATGGTGACTCCACCACCTCCCTGGGCAGCACATTCCAATGGCTAACAACTCTCTCTGGGAAGAACTTTCTCCTCACCTCCAGCCTAAACTTGCCCTGGCACAGCTTGAGACTGTGTCCTCTTGTTCTGGTGCTGGTTGCCTGGGAGAAGAGACCAAACTCCCTCCTGGCTACAACCTCCCTTCAGGGAGTTGTAGACAGCAAAATAAGGTCTCCCCTGAGCCTCCTCTTCTTCAGGTTAAGCAACCCCAGCTCCCTCAGCCTCTCCTCATAGGGCTTGTGCTCAAGGCCTCTCCCCAGCCTTGTTGCCCTTCTCTGGACACGGTCAAGTGTCTCAATGTCCTTCTTAAACTGAGGGGCCCAGAACTGGACACAGGACTCAAAGTGTGACCTAACCAGTGCAGAGTACAGGGGCACAATGACTTCCCTGCTATCCCCTTCTTATAAGGGTCTTATTTTACCTTTTTAGAGTATCAGAGATTACTTAAAACAAATCCATTGCTGCCTTTTTGGTAAAACAACCATAGAGTCATTTTTTCCTTCCTCAAGTTTAGAGTTCTTAGCTTGCTAAATAGCTTCTGCAACATATTTGTTTGGTATCATAAATCTAAGATTAGGTTACTAAATACACACTTTTTTTTTTAAATATATTAAAAGCTTATTCCATCTCTTTCTTGAGTTTATGTCTGACTTTTGTTTGTGACTTAAGCCTCTCCTTATTGTACCTAGTTTTTACTTCACTCTCTCACCCTGAATTGTTGTATAGGGATTAGCAAATTTCCTGGATTTCATGTGCATTTGTTCCTTGTCTGGCTTTGTAGGTGCTTCTTGTTGCTTCTCTTGGTTTAAATATCTGCTTTTAAACAGTACTGTTAACATGAGATTATGAATGAAGGGGGGAAAAAAAAAGAATTAGGTTAATATTCCAGTTGGATTGGAGCATGTCTTCTATTTTTACTAAAGAAAAAAAATTGTCTTATATTTCTATTACTGCTGAGTTTAAAAAACACAAAACCTCTTTTGATGGAAGCTTTGCTTTCTCAGATGAGAAAATACTGGACAGTGTGATTAATGTATCATTTTGTCAAACTGGAAATGTCTCAGAAAAAAATCACCCATGTTTTGGAAGGGTCTGATCCAACATTAGTCTTTTGACAATGAACTGCATAGTGTAAACTCTCCGTCTGCTTTGTGAGACTTTTATTCAAGACACCACATGCCCATAGTTCCCTCTGGATTCTCAGCCAACTTGTGAGTTCATTTTGATGCAGACACGTTTGGGGGTTTTGCCTTTTTTGTGTGTGTGTGTGTAAGAAGTTGGTGAACAGAATGAGAGGATTATTTGCACTTTACAGTATCAAATTCCTGATGACTTCTCTGCTATTTGTTCACACAGTGCTTTAGACCCCAAAAGGGTACCATGGAATCTCTTCTGTCATTGGAACCAGTGTTTATCTCTGGTTTTGACACTTGGATATTTTTGTTCATTTACTCCCTCCTGAATCATCTTAGAAGTTACCTACACCTCTGCTTTCGTGATAGCTGTGTTTTGAGATTCTGCTACTGTCCTTTGCTTCTGACTCTTGCAGAATGTTTCCCTTTCTTTCTCACTACTTCAGCAAGAATTATTTCTTTCTTTTCCTTTCTTGTGTTCCATTCGAAACAACCTGAATTCTTTTGAAACCTAACAACATCTGGTTATCAAAAGTTTACCTCCTAGAGAATCTGCAGAGTTGATAAGTATTTTTTAAGACAGCAGATGTCTTTTTATTTAAATATAAACAGTGGCTTGTTGCAGAATCGCAGAATCACAGAATTACAGAATGTTAGGTGTTGGAAGGGACCTCCAGAGATCATCAAGTCCAACCCCCCTGCCAAAGGAGGATCACCTAAGTTACCATGATCTCAGTATGTTAGCTGTCTGGTTTGAGATGCTAGACACCTTACAAGTCTTACTATTTGTGGACTGGGTGTTTTGGCTTAATCATGCAGATTATCTCTTTTAAGTGTGTGCTTCGTTCAGTTTTGGACCTTTGTGGTACACAAGGATGTGTTTAGTTGTTGTTGCATAGGTGATTGATACATTTCCAACACAAATATTTCCTAGCCATAACTTTCATTTTCACAACATTGAGAACTGCCCTCAGGATTCCAGTAAGCTTTAATGCAAAGCATGAACTCGGTCTTGAGTTACTTTTTTATACATCTGAGCTGGATTGGCCATGACTTTTACTGGAACAGCAACGCTAACAGATGTTATCCCTTGTGTAATTTCCAAAGACAGCCACACTGGTTGACACCTTCAAATAATAAAAACAAACCCAGTCATGCTAAGATATTAGCCATTTTAAAACTGAGTGTAGCACAGCTATGTAGAGGGGGTTTCTTTAAGTATGCTTGTAGAAACTAATGGTGAGTTATTACAGCAGTCAATTACTTCCAGGACAATAATGGTGTTTGCTCTCAGTCTTGTGGAATGACATAACGAAAGGATATTCTCAATAGCCATTCCTGTTTATCAGGCAGAAATAAAGTATATTCTTATTTTACATAACAGCTGCCTTACACTTGTACTGCTGTGAATGTACTTTTGAAAGTAGATTTTTTAATGTCTTTATTTTTTTAATGGCATAGTGATGATCCATCAGTACTGAGAGCAATCAGAAATCTGTGACTATACTTGTGGGCATTTTGCTGGTTTTCACTTAGGTCCAAATTTTACTGAATTATTGGCAAGGCATGACCTCTGAAATGTGAGATTTCTATTGCCTTCTGCTGATTTTCTGATGCTGGCTATTGTCAGCCAAGATTAAAGAGCCCATTTCTATACTTCGCTCCACTTGGTGTGGCATGTCGGTCAAAAAGTACTTTGGCTTCTAAAATAGTTTTCTATTGTTGTTCAGAGCAATAAATTACTTCCAGGACAATCACAGAATCACAGAATCACCAAGGTTGGAAGAGACCTCAAAGATCATCAAGTCCAACCTGTCACCACAGACCTCATGACTAAACCATGGCACCAAGTGCCACGTCCAATCCCCTCTTGAACACCTCCAGGGATGGTGACTCCACCACCTCCCTGGGCAGCCCATTCCAGTGGTGAATGACTCTCTCTGTGAAGAACTTCCTCCTCACCTCGAGGCTTCTGAAATATTTGTCTACATTAGAAAAGAAGCTGATCTTGTTCAGAGCAGATGGGATTTCATTATTCTTTTTCAAATAAGTATATCTTTTTTAAAGCACCCACCAAGACTTACATATAACATTTGGTTAACTTCATAGCACTTCTCCCTCCAAGCCACTGCCACAAGAACTTCAATGTGAACCAAATTCTAATTTAATATCTCACTTTTTATTTCCTATCTACAATAATGAGAATGATTTAAATACTGAGGTCAGAAATAGCTGTCTTCCTCCTGCTTCCCATTTTAGGGCAAACCATGTGGAGTTCATTGCATGTAAAGCACCATGATCAATGAGAATTGCATTTGAACAGAATAAACCCTGTGGAAAGCTTATTATGCTGGAGTATTGCAGTAACAGGACTGAAGTTGGTTTCTTAACATCTGTAGGAGAGGGGAAAGAGAGTAGTACATCCAAGTGGCATGCCTAAGAAAGGAATGTAAATTATCCTTTCTGTTTATTTGCCTTTAGAGCCTATCTGCTAAAGTTCTTAGCATTCTGATACCACTGATAGGTGCATTATAAATAATACCAGACTTTGTCACAGTTTTAGACAAAATAGAAGATGTCCTTACTTACCCTTTCCAAATGTGTCCAAATGCTGTTATTATATAGAAGCATAAGACACCAAATTAACAACAGAAACTGGGATTTTATTTCATTTTATTTTATTTTACTTTACCAGTTTCATATGAAAAGAGACACGATTGTGTTTAGTAAGGCCTGGTCCTCCTGAGCAAATGAATGGAATGGAATGGAATGGAATGGAATGGAATGGAATAGAACAGAACAGAATAGAATAGAATAGAATAGAATAGAATAGAATAGAATAGAATAGAATAGAATAGAATAGAATAGAATAGAATAGAATAGAATAGAATAGAATAGAATAAACCAGGCTGAAAAAGATCTTGGAGATCATTAAATCCAACCTATCATCCAACACCATCTAATCAACTAAACCATGGCACCAAGCACCCCATCCAGTCTCTTCCTAAACACCTCCAGTGATGGTGACTCCACCATCTCCCTGGGCAGCCCATTCCAATGGCCAATCTCTCTTTCTATGAAGAACTTCCTAACATCCATCCTAAACCTCCCCTGCTGCAGCTTGAGACTGTGTCCTCTTGTTCTGGTACCACTTTGTCCAGAGCAATTGGTCTTGGATTGATGTTGGCATAGGACACTCAAGCACAATGAATAAACTTAGCTGTACCATTTGAACAAGCGAGTGTCTTTAGCTTAGCAAAAAATAGGTACTACTTGGCTGAGTTGCTTTGCTTTTTTGCCTCTCCTCCCCACCAGTTTTGGAATGGAAAGAATAATATTTGTCCATAAATCTTACAATATTCTGAAAGCTGATCGGTGTGGTCATGCAGAACTGCCATCATGGACAATATGCACTACACAGACATGAGATGAAAAGCCATATTATTCAAAGAGCTTGAAGTTGAAGGTTTTCAAGGTTCTGAAACAGACTTACTGAACAAATCAGAAGGTGAAGAGCCAAAGACTAAACTACTTGCATGGTCGCAGTGAGATACTGTTACTAATTGCTGTAAGGCACAAGCTGGCTGCACAGTTTTCAACACAGTTATCACTTGAGTTAAAACTCTGTATACCTGTGGAAAATATGAGGAGTTAGGAGAAGAGATTGATAAAATGTTAAACAGAATGCACAGCAATTTGTCTTCTTTCTTACGCTTAGTTGATGAGCAGGTAACAGAATGGAAATGTGTTTACATCTGAAGCTGAGCTGCATGCAGGCTAATGGATTTGATATTTTCCACGGAGTACAGAATGTCAGTCAAATGCTAGCAACCTGCCAGCATGCAAGACAAGTGCACAGCTTTAGTTAGCTCTTCAACACCATTGCTCACAGCTTAAGTATCTAAGCCTCTGAATTCAGGTCAACCAGAGGTGCCACAGGCAATTAGCTGCAGTTTATACAGAGGTTAGGTTTCATTCTACTAGAAATTCTACAAAAACTCAACAGGGGTCTGTTCCAGTGTTGTGCAACATAACAGTGGGATAAAATGTACTCTAATCCATATTCCCTTCAGTTCACCAGCATGAATGCAGCTCAGCTGATGTATATTTGCTGTCTTGAAACCTCTACCTACATTCTTTTTGGTTTTACTGTGTAATCATATTCTGTCAATTGTGTGTTCTTGGACAGTGTGGTCCCTTTCATACCAGAACTGTAAAGTAAGGGGTCATTTGCATGGTATTTAGCAGACAGACACAAGCTTGCTCTTGCTTGTGCCTTGTGCCAGGTGGATGGTAGCCAGCTCTGAGCTGAAGCTATGCAATGCAGAGATGAACCTCTGTTAGCACGCTCATCTGAGAAGCAGGTGATAGTATCTGAGGCCACATAGGCACATTAGCCTGATGCTGAGTTACATCTGCAAAGGCACACTGTGATGAGCATAAAATCCAAGGTCTGAATTCAACTCCTTTTTCTAGTGTTGGGGCAAGGCTAGCACAGAAGGCAAATTTCTCCTGTATCTCATCCAGTTTCAACAGATGCTAATCTGAGAGCATCCTCCCCTTCCTACTACAAATTCTTTCCTGGTTAACAGACACACTTGCTGATTTGACCTGATGGAATTAGGGTTCCTGTCCAAGGTTTAACATACAGAACGAAGATATACCCTGCAAGAGACTTGATAATGCAAAGAACTGTTAGAAAACCTAGATCCACTGCTTTGTGTTGTGTCCAGCCATCCTAAACCAGCTGTTTCTTGAAGCCTCTCCTTGGTGGGATAAGAAAAAAGCCTCTCCTTGGTGGGATAAGAATTGTCTGATGTTTTTCTAAAGTGTGTGTGGGTTTGAGTCATCTTTTGGGGTTTTTTTTTCCAGCATATGTTAGTTTTTGCTCCATCTTCACCAGCTTGTGAGAAAAGTTCTTAAAACCTAACTGAAAAATAGTATCTTAAATGTGAAGCTTAAGCTGGATCAGGCTAACTAACACAACTAAGATATAGCTGTCATTTATTTGGTGTCACTGCCTCTCTCCCTTTTCTGTGACAGCTTGAATGATATCCTCAAAAGATAAAACTAAGAGGAAATGTAGAAAACACCTATACAACTGAGTGACACTAAGATGAATTCTATTTCATGTTAAATGCTTATTCCTTGTATTGTGAGAATGGCAGGGTGACTTAGAACTGAGCATGAGATGCTTTATAAACTTCAGTTCTAATTTAAGTGAAAAAGTTTAGGAATGTATGGTGTTTACTGCAAGGAGCAGTTGCCTTCTTTTCAAGAGGCAGTGAAGTGAGGACTGAGCTTTTCATAGAAACATAGAATTGTTTCAGTTGGAGAGGACCCCTAAGATCATCAGGTCCAACTGTCAAGACCATTGTGGCCATTAAACCATGTCCTGAAGTGATAGTTTGTCCAATACCACCACTTAGGCCTGAGGAATTGAAAATTTTGGAGTCTGCAAAGAAAATTTCCTACCTTGCAAGGGGAATGAACTTGCACCTCTGCACCTCTGGATGCAGCCCAGCTTGGACCAGTCCGACCCGACCCTACCCACCGCTTTTGAGCCTCTGCTGCCCTCTACCGGCCGGAGCGCGGCACCGACCTCGCAAAACAGCCCCGGCTGCTGGGACTGAGCGGGGTTCCGAGTCTGCAGGAAAGAGGATTGCGCAGCCTCTCTGAGCAGCCTGCTCCAGGGCTCCTGCATCCTCAAAATATAGAAAACATTCGCTACACCTCAGTGAAACCTCCTGGATTCTAGTTTGTACCCATCCCTCTTTGTCCTATCACTGGGCACCGCTGAAAAGAGCCCGGCCCCATCCTCTTGACCCTTAAGATACTTAAATGTATTGAGCAGATCTCCTCTCAGCCTTCTTTTCACCAGGCTTAAGCAGCCCCAGGTTTCTCAGTGTCTCCTTCTAAGAGAGATGCTCCAGTCCCGTAGTCAGAATCCCCATGCGCTTGTCAGTTCAGCCTTTAAAATCTTAAATTAGGAGAGCAAAACCAAGTTTAAAAACCCTTGGTTTGCTCTGTCAGGCTAAAAAGAGTAGCACAAGAGTTTCCTAATTAAGATTTTCCAGAGGTGTCACTCACAGGAACAACAAGCTGGATGAGGTAGGACTTTGTAGGTCAAAACTGCTGAGCATGTTGCGCTGGTACTGCACTGCTCTGACAAAACTGTGGTAAAGCAATGCTGTCCTTCTTTTCACTTTTGTGAAAGGCAGATGCTTTCTTTTACAGATAGAACATGTTTGTGGTAACATGTTTTATGGGCTGTCAAAAATGCTACATCTGGTTGGGTTTAGTGTACTTTACAAACTTGTGGGGAGAACAGGATATTGATTGCTGAAGTGTGTGCTGGATGCTCTTTGTTTTAACTACTGTGGCAAAATTAAGCCAAATGGCTGTGATGGAAAGGTTCTTCATCTCACTGTGTAGAGCTTTGAGTCTGCAGGAGACAGAAACTGGGTTAGTAAGGCCTGGGAAAGTTTTAAAGCCTTTGCTTCAAATTCTGCAGATTTCATTTTATATATATTTTTAATCAGGGGCTTACACAATGCAATGCCACTTAGGCCTCCTAGGCAGTTCTACAGTTACTGAACTTCCATTTCTTGTGTGAAACCTGTAACACATCACAAAATGACCCAGGCTGACTACAGGAGGCATTTCTTGTCGCAGACTTCGCTGTCCAGCCATTACATGATGGTCACTCAAACTGAGAGGGAAAATGTTGGTGGCCAGTCTGGACTAGAAGGTCATTTTTGCTTGAACAGGATGAAACCTTAAATTATAGAATAGAATAGAATAGAATAGAATAGAATAGAATAGAATAGAATAGAATAGAAAAGAAACTACGTTGGAAGAGACCTTCAAGATCATCACGTCCAACCCATCAACCAATCCAACCCACCTAAACAACTAACCCATGGCACCAAGCACCCCATCAAGTCTCCTCCTGAAAACCTCCAACGACGGCGACTCCATCACCTCCCCAGGCAGCCCATTCCAATGGGCAATTGTTGATACTTTTATGGCCATCAGACACCCACTTTGCCATCTTGTCTCAGCTGCCTCCAAAGGCATACTGCTGAGTGTGGCTTTGAGTGCTGATGGGAAGCACACACCTCAAAAAATAGTTGTAGGAAATAACACACACCCCCAAAAAATAAGTGCCAAAAAGAAAAAGATTGAACAATAGAACATACTCTTTTTACTCATGCTGCTGAAAGCTGAGAACATGTTACAATCAACAGCTCCACATATCCTATCTTGGGCCAGAGGACAGTTGTGACTCAAGTTCTCATGACAGCATTTGAATTGCAATAAATGCTTGAAAATTCATACTTGTGGGGGTTTGCTCACATCACTTTTCAAATTCAGCATGCCAGCTCTCATCTTCCCCCTCCAGCACACAGACTCACCCCCTGCTATAATTAGCTCAGTGGCTGCAAAGCTTTTTGACCCTACATGTTCATTTGATCCTCTTCAGCACAAATGCAGTAACTTAGTTTAACTGCATGTAGTGCTACAACTAGGATGAGTAACCTTCCTGAACTTAAAAGGAAAATTAGCATGTGGGTGAGCAGGAGGCTCCCAGCTAACAGAAAATATTTATCACTAATATATAAGACTAAAATTACCTTCCTTCCAACAGGTTAGAGTATCATTTGGAGAAACAGGAAGCTCTGAGATCTGAGCATCTCTTCCACTTTTGATATATACATTTCTCTTCAAAGACTTCTCTCTTCCAGGCAGCAAAATGTGATTTTTCTTCAGCCTCAGTAGAACAGATTCAAACTTCTCATCAGCAAAGGTGCTCTCTACTTAAATTCTTTCCTCAAGTTTACCTTACTCAAAAGACTAAACTGCTGAAGTATGAGTTGACCAGGAAGGAGGAATCTTTTTCACTTTGGTTATGGCCTAGAGAGAGACAATAAAGTAGTAGGGATTGATTCCATTCTTAATATTTGTTTAAGTTTATTTTAGACAGAGGAAGTTTCTAGTGATAAAACAGCATACTCTTAACACTGTTAGGATACCATGAAATATTTTACCTTCACAAAGACTGATCTGTATTTAGAATCATAGAATCCATAAGGTTGGAAAAGACCTCAAAGATCATCAAGTCCATTTGTCCTATCTCATTTCCAATAGCCAACAAGAGTCATTCCCATATGTCAAACTGGACAGCTGGTATGTTGCATACAATTCCCTGGTTGGAAAAGACCTCATTGAGTCCAGCCATGGCCTAACATCAAATGATCTTTACCACAGAATTTCTCTAGGCCTTCTGAATTCTGTTTGCTTTTGAGTGTTATCTTTCCCTTCTGTCACAAGAAAAGTGAAGGGGGAGCAAGAAGCAACCAAGTAACCAAAGTAACCAAACTCCTTCACCCACCAAAAAAACCCCAAAAAACCAAACCCAAACAACACCAACCAAAAAAAAAAAAACTTAAAAAATCTACCAAACCCCAAACCCCCTATGTGCACTTGCAGCCCAGAAGGCCAATCAGATCCTGGGCTGCATCAAGAGAAGTGTGGCCAGCAGGTCAAGGGAGGTGATTCTCTCCCTCTGCTCAGCTCTGCTGAGACCCCACCTGGAGTACAGCATCCAGTTCTGGAGTCCCTATTACAAGAGGGATATGGAGGTGCTGGAAGGTGTCCAGAGAAGGGCCATGAGGATGAGCAGAGGGCTGGAGCACCTCTCCTATGAGGACAGACTGAAAGAGTTGGGGCTGTTCAGTCTGCAGAAAAGAAGTCTCTGAGGTGACCTAATTGTGGCCTTCCAGTATCTGAAGTGGGCTACAAGAAGGCTGGGGAGGGACTTCTCAGGATCTCAGGTAGTGATAGGACTAGGGGGAATGGAATAAAGCTGGAGGTGGGGAGATTCAGGCTGGACATGAGGAGCAAGTTCTTCACCATGAGAGTGGTGAAGCCCTGGAATGGGTTGTCCAGGGAGGTGGTTGACGCCCCATCCCTGGAGGTGTTTAAACCCAGGCTGGATGAGGCTCTGGCCAGCCTGATCTAGTGTGGGGTGTCCCTGCCCAATGCAAGGGGTTGGAACTAGATGATCCTTGTGCTCCCTTCCAACCCTGACTGATTCTATGATTCTATGAAAACAACAATACCAAGAAACAAACAAACAAAAAACAACCCAAACAAACAAACAAAAAAACCCCCTCCAAATCTGGCAAAAAGCCAATGCTTACTTCTTTTTTTTAAGTACACTACTGAAAGAAGTCTCATGCTTTCCCAGCAGCCCTGAGGTGTTGCTGGAAAAGCATCAGCTGATTAACTAGTATTCAGATCAGTTGCATTCCAGCATGTATCTTTCAGTCTCACAGTTGCTTAGTCAGATGGCAGCCTATTTTTATCCAAGCTTTGTAGCCAAATGGGATAAAGGGGCTCATCTGACTGACAGGAAAGCTTACATTTTTCCAGCTCTCTTGGGATAGCATTCTTGCAATAAGGGGAAACCTTGCAACATGCCATTTCCCAAACACAGGGCTCACAGGAGATAAGACTCTTAAATGAATGGATCAGCTCTCTTTGCTCAGAAGCTGTGCAGGAATGCTAAACCATCTGCTCTCCTGATTGTCCTTAAAGGATAAATGAAAATGGAAGAGAATTTCAGCCAGGTTTTGTCCCTTATTTTTTGAATGAGCTTTTTTTTTGTTAGTAGTTCAACATGCAGTTTTTAATACAACAATTATCTGTGCCACTTGACACCTTGCTAACCACTGACATCATGGTTAATGAGGCACAAAGTGGACAGTATATATGCCAAGAGTTTTCTGGATGTAACCTGGAGGAGAGGTAATGCAAGTCTAGTACCTGCCAGGACTTCTCATAAATCTTTATTTGCCCTCCACAATTAAGAGTTCAAAGTGTTCCTCCACTTTGTTTAATGTTTGTTGGACAGATTTGGTGGAGTTTGCTGGGTTTTATTTCCATGTAAGTGTTTCTGTACCCCGGGACTCAAATACCCTGTGGTAGTCATGTACAGAATGTAAGGCAGAACTGCCAAAAGCAGATGAGGACTGATGGCAAAGGCTGAAGCAGTTATGTGAGTTTTGTGGTGTCAGCTGCATAGGGAGTGCAGATGAGGACAGGGGTGATATACACATGCTCATGCCAAAATGTATGGCTGTCAGATGCCTTCAGGAGTGGCCATCATGTTTTTCTCTTGGAAGCTAAATTCAGGTGTCCCTTTTTGGGAAGCTGAGGTTGGGGAGAGCGGCTGGGTTTGAGGGCTCCAAATGCATGAGACCAGGATCTCAGCAACCACTCTAGAACCACTGTGTGATTAAACACAGGAATACTGTTTATTTGTCATCATTTTCCCAAGTTTATCATCAGGTCACTGGGCCTTGTTAAGTGCCTTTTTATGCCAGATAAAATGCCTCCAGGTTCAGACACCTTCTCTTATTACAGATGAACAGCAGGCCAGCCACCTTTTAGTTCCTCTTTTCAATTATTCTTGCTGTTGAACTTAGCATGTAGCAATGTGATCAAGGAAAGACAATTGGATTTCAGGGGTGAAAAGTTGTGTTTGAAGTTGAGACACCTGAGAAGAGACCCAAGAAAATCATGTCAGGTGCCATTCAGTGTGCAAGACTCATCCAAGTCTCACTTTCTGAAGGGAGAAAATGAAAGCTTATACTCACTCATACTGTAAGAAATGCAGCTACAGGGTAGTAGAACTTGAGAAAAAATACAGGAGAAGAGAGCAAAGAATCAGAATCTAAAATAGAACAGGTCAGGGAACATGACAAACAAGAAACAGAGAATATGCCATTGGCACAAGCACATTTTTATTTCTGTGGGGGTTTTCTGATGCACCTAATATAGCACTGCAGGCTGCAGCTGGTTGATCAGTAGTTGTGTGTCATTAAAAAAAGAAAAAGAAAAGTCTTCCATCAAGATATTATTTATTTATTTCCCTATCTGGAAACTGAGATAAAAGAGTAAAGTCTAGGCACACTCATATCCATATTTTTGAGACATTAATAGGTGGAAATATTTTGCAGTCCTTCAGACTGTCTTTAATAACCAAGAAAGAGGAAGTCCCAGCCTCAAAATGCATGCAAATGTAGTTGAAAGTATTCTTCCCCTTGCACTTTCCCTTTTTTTTCTACAGAAAAGCAGAATTCTGGATTTGGGAGTCTTGGATATGCTGACAGTTTGAGGTGTTGGTACAATCCCACTTGAAGGACTGGGAGGGAGTATTGTAGAATAATGAAGCAGCAAAGGAAAGCTGACTGGTCTGCTGGTTAGATATCAAGCACCCACTGTGACTTATGCTCATTATGGAACTCCACCAGGAGTGAGAAGAGATGTCTCACCATCCCTTGTCAGAAAGTATTCCTTGCTCCCTTGCCCATTAGCAACAATGAAGACAGATGGGCAGCCAATTGATACAGTGGAGCTAAATTTGTTGTTAGGGCTTGGACTACTTGCTGGCTTGGACTTCCCATTTCAGCTGAAGCTTAGCAGCCTCTGTAATTGCACCTGTTACCCAGAGTCTCCAGGATGCTGATACTCAATGCCCAAGTGAACTGTTTTGTCTGTAGGCTCCTCTCCACCCTTGCTGAGGGCTCTTTGATTTCCTGGGCAGTTCCACAGGCTGAAAGTCTCCTCCTCTGAAAGTGAAGGTTCAAAAGGCTAGAATTTGGTCCTCCCTGATTGCAAAGTCAAAAGTGGCTTTCCTTGTGTATTACTTCAAAGGTGATCCAGTCATCAGCACCTAGGTATGTAATATAGTTTAAAGCTTGCCCAGAAGAACGTTTCTGCATCCGTGATTATGATGATGAATGCTCCAACATATACCATTAGGTGTCTAAGAGCTCACTGCAGGGGTCTTTGCAATGTGCAGGTGTACCAATGGTAAGTTCTCAGATGACTGTGAGAGCATTACTCTGCTCTTACAATCTACACTACACTGGTAGCCCTTTCTGTGAAATGAGCAGTTCAGCAAACCTCTTGGGAGCTTTGTTTCAGTCTTATGCAGCCTTCAGTGAGCCACCCCAGTCTGCCTTGCAAATGCCACTGCACTTCAGTTTGAGCTGGTTTTGTGGGGATGACACTGAGTGCCTGATACCTCCCACAGCCCCTGGATTACCTTGTGTTAGAGCAGGGGAAGTTTGTGGTGATATTTTTTGCTCCCTTTCAAAGCAGACTTTGCCTCTTTATCTTTATCAGGAGTCCATCTAGTTTCAGCTGGCTTATAATTGCATTTCAACATGGATCAAATGGGTAGATTATTTCTTGGACGTGGTGGAGTCATCATCACTGGAGGTGTTTAGGAAGAGACTGGATGGGGTGCTTGGTGCCATGGTTTAGTTGATTAGATGGTGTTGGATGATGGGTTGGACACAATGATCTCAAAGGTCTCTTCCAACCTGGTTTATTCCTATTCTATTCTATTCTATTCTATTCTATTCTATTCTATTCTATTCTATTCTATTCTATTCTATTCTATTCTATTCTGCTCTGTTCTGTTCTGTTCTGTTCTGTTCTGTTCTTCTGGAAAGGCACACTAGAGTAGTGCATCAGCTGACAAAGAGAAGCTATTCATCTTGGGGAGAGACAGAATACTTGTCAGGACTGACAAGGAAGGTATCTGAAAGTAAGCCTCAAATTAAGCAGTCTTGCCTTCTGTCTGTGCCACAAATACTTAGAAGAGTTTGAAGGGCAAAGTCAGTAGATTAAAATCTTAAATGGATAAGTGCCAAGCCAATCCTAAAATGGGTTAAGCCTTTCTAGCAGGCGGTGGCCAACATGACAGCCTCTGGGTCTGTGCACTTTCTGGTCCTTTCGAAATGTTTGAGTAACTGTTTGCACCTGTGCATTAATTCACCCAGGACTTACAGTGTTGTTCAGCAGTTGTATAATCAAAGCAGACAAGAACTGGAAAGGAGTAGAGAAAATGTTGCAAAGACCTAGGTGCACACTGGTTAAACGAGGGAACTTGGCCATTTTAAAGTCATGCAAATCGTTCTGGTGTACAGGGCCACTTTTAGCCCTGAACTTAGTGGTCACTGATGCTTTCTTTAGTATGTGTGTGTTTGTCAGAGTAAGGCTAAAACCTCCAAGATACCTGGAAAAGTTGAGCACAAGGATGAAAATTTTCCCCTGGGGACTCCTGCCAGATACCATATCCAGATGCAGGTGTTCAGACTATTGTGAATGGAGAGACAAACTATGATTTGTAGGATGGTGGTTCTGGCAGACCTGTCTTCCTCGACGTGTGTTAATCATACTGACAAAACAGTCAAGGCAGGATTAATAGAAAGTCTCTGCTCTGCATTACCATGCATTCCATCTGTGGTGTTCAAAGCCTATGGGGAGTGATGACAGAAGAATAGCTGCTGGGGGGCTGGGGTGGTGGGGGTGGTGTGTGTGATTATGAGGCTACAAAAAACAACAGGTGCAGATTTTTCCAAGGAAACTTAAGAGATTTCTCTGATGTGATTTGTGCTCCTGGTCATTCTGAGATGTGAAAGTAGCTGCATTCAGCCTTACACCCCCCCCAAAAAGCCACTAGGATAAAATTAGCATTTTAAAGAAGTCAAACAAATTATCTTCTAACTATTCCAGTCTCAAGTTATTCAGAGAAACTCCCATATGCCACTAAGATAAGATGTGTGAAACAGCCAGAAAATCTGCTGTGCAAAAAGTGATTTCTCCATAAATTGAGAGGAGGAAGCTCAGAGGGTATGGATGCAATAAAAAAAATATGAACTTAGTCTAACTTATGACTGATGGCTTTATAACTTATCAATACTATAAGCTTAATCACAGAATCACAGAATCACCAAGGTTGGAAGAGACCTCAAAGGTCATCAAGTCCAACCTGTCACCACAGACCTCATGACTAAACCATGGCACCAAGTGCCATGTCCAATCCCCTCTTGAACACCTCCAGGGATGGTGACTCCACCACCTCCCTGGGCAGCACATTCCAATGGCTAACAACTCTCTCTGTGAAGAACTTTCTCCTCACCTCCAGCCTAAACTTCCCCTGGCACAGCTTGAGACTGTGTCCTCTTGTTCTAGTGCTGGTTGCCTGGGAGAAGAGACCAACCCCTCACCTGGCTACAACCTCCCTTCAAGTAGTTGTAGACAGCAATAAGGTCTCCCCTGAGCCTCCTCTTCTCCAGGCTAAGCAACCCCAGCTCCCTCAGCCTCTCCTCACAGGGCTTGTGCTTGAAGTCTCTTGCTAGCCTTGTTGCCTTTCTCTGGACACCTTCAAGTGTCTCAATGTCCTTCTTAAACTGAGGGGCCCAGAACTGGACACAGGACTCAATGTTGCTATTAAGTTTAAAACTAATAGTAACTGCTTGCAGGTTTCATACAGCAATAATAATGATTGGGGGTTTTGGGTTTTTTTTTTTTAATAAATATAGTTAATGAGGGAAAATTGGTTCATGGGAAAGCAAATGTATGAACTCAAACTCAGGCAATACTCAAATTTATGAACTCAAACTCAGGCAATACTCTTGAATGAAAAAAGGATAATGTTCCAATGAACTCACTGAGGTGTAGATGCTGATTACTTGAGGTTTCCATGTTAAGATTGGTCTGGGGGTTGCTAAATGTGAAATATTTTATGATAGTACTGTCACAGTAATGACAGTTCAAGGATACAAGAAAAATAAAGCTTAGAGGGAAGGAGAACAGTTACACTTGCTGCTTCAGAGTGTATGTAAGGGGGGAAAGCAACAGATGAGATTTCAATTGGAAAGCCATAAATCCTCCTGTTCCCTGAAAAAGATTTTTGCTGGAAGCATGATAGAGCATACTTTAAATTCTGATGGAGGGTGGTAGTAGTAGTTGGCATTCAGCTGCCCTTACTCCTCGTGCAAATAGGCTAGTTCTACTGGGAGAAGAGAAAGGGTATTCTGGCCCTGTGTGATCTCTCTACTGAGAAAGCCAACAAGATTTCCAGTTATGGTGGTAGATTCTGTGCATGTGTGAGGTCCAAACACCTGTTTATTTTCCATACAGTAATAAGTCACCAGATGGTAAAGGTTTTGATCTGTGCTGCTCTAGCTGGATTTGTACCAGCAAGTTGGAGGTGAAAGGTACCATATGGCACTGTTAATCCCTGAAGCATTCATTATTCCCAAAATAATTTTCAACACCTTTTAGTGTTGACATCTCTCTTTCATTACTGTTCATGCTTATTTATGTGGACAATGTTCAGATGAAGTGTAACTTAGAGTACTTGGGTTTATGTTCTTCTTATGTGAGTGTTCCCAAGATTCAGTGCCAGCTACAGAAAGCTGTCCTTGGATAGTGAGTCGGTGGTGTATGTGAAATGGGTTGTCATCTCACTGCAGTTTGCAGTAGATATGGAACACCACCATGGCCATTAAACCACATCCTGAAGTGTGGTAGCCACACATTTCTTGAACACTTCTAGGCACAGTCACTCCACAACCTCCCTGGGCAGCCTGTTCCAATGTTGAACCACTTCTTCAGGAAAGACATTTTTCCAAATATCCAACCTAAACCATTTCCTCTCAATCACCTGATATTAGGAAGAGGAAGCCAACCCCCACCTCAGTGCAACCTCCTTTCAGGGAGTTGTAGAGAGCGATGAGGTCTCCCCTCAGCCTTCTCTTTTCCAGACTAAAGAATCCCAGTTCCCTCAGCCACTCCTTGTAAGACTTATTCCCTAGACTCTTTGTCAGCCTTTTTGCTCTTCTCTGGACATGCTCCAGCACCTCAATGTCCTTCTTGTAGTGAGGAGCCCAGAACCGAACACAGTATTTGAGGTATTGCCTTACCAGTGCCCAGCACAGGGGCACAACCACTTCCCTACTCCTGCTGGCCACACTATTCTAGGCCAGGCTGCTCTTGGCCTTTTTGGTCACAGAAGCACCCTTCTGGCTGATGTCCAGCCAGCTGTCACCCAGCACCCCCAGGTCTCTTTCAGCAGGGCAACTTTCCATCCACTCTACCCCAAGCCTGTAGCATTCATGGGGTTATTGTGATCCAGTTGCAGAACCCAGCACTTGGTTTTGTTAAAGCTCATACAACTGGCCTCAGCCCATTGATCCAGCCTGGCCAGATCTATTTGCAGAGCCTTCTTACCCTCAAGCAGATCAATACTCCCACCCAATTTAGTGTCATCTGCAATACATGTTCTGATGGAAAACATCTCATTATTACTACAAAAATGTCTTTTATTGTGGATGTTGGCCTGGCCAGCTTGATCTAGTGTGGGGTGTCCCTGCCCATGGCAGGGGGGTTGGAACTAGATGATCCTTGTGATCCCTTCCAACCCTGACTGATTCTATGATACTATGATACTTATTGTCACTGCTGGCAAGAATCTACGAGAATGGGATGAGACTGTTCTGAGGTTCTGGGATCAGGGCTTGTTTGAGGCACTTGGAAGATATTAAATACTGGACTTTGATTCCTGGGTGGATGGCAGTTCTGGAGGGAGATTCTATTCTATTCCATTCTATTCCATTCTATTCCATTCTATTCCATTCTATTCTATTCTATCTAGAAGGTGCTGTGGATAGAAGTTTTGCCATAGTTGCATGCAGGATTGGAGTTTGAGGTTAGGTGTCTAAGTACACAGTAATTATGGATAAGAGACAATGAAAACTAGAAAAGTTTATTTGGGAAGTTAAGGAAAGGACAATCTATGTTTTGGGGAAAAAAACCCAAAGCAGTGTTTGCTTTTTCATTATATGTTTGTGGAAAAGTAGAGAGCTTTCAAATTGTGAGTTTTGGAACTGGTGAGAAACTTGAGTGCTCTTCCCCACAGCCCTTCCTACCCCAGTTTGAAAGTATTCTTTGACTTGGCTCTAGTTCATTTCAGAGTTCATTTCAGAGGTTAGTTTTTTTAACTCTGATTTTACCATGGTCTGTGTGGGGAAAAACGGCGCAGCTGTTTCAGTGCACATACCAAACAGACACAAAGTCGAAATGAGTATTTCCTAGAGTGTCTCATGTCCCAAAGTGGAAAAGTCTCACCAGGCTTCTTCCAAAGTTCAAAGAATTCTGTTTCTTTCACAAGAACTTTAATAATAGAGGTGGACAGGACAGCTTACTTTCCTTACTTGCTACAGCTTCACTCAGACTTTTCTCTCTGGCTTCTTGTTGCTGACCCAAACTGCAGCCAACCTTTGTCTTTTTTTTCCTTTTCTCCTCTTCTTTTCACAGAATCACAGAATGCCAGGTTGGAAGGGACCCCAAGGACCATCTGCTCTAACCTTACTAGATGACAGTGTAGTTGAAATGAGATGGCCCAGCACCCTGTCAAACTGAGTCTTGAAACTGTTCTCATGGAGGAAAATTTTCTTCTGGAGGCCAAACAGAATCTCCCCAGGAGTAACTCATACCCCTTGTCTTGTCCATGTGATTCCTCATAAAACCAGAGTCTCTGTCCTCCTGGTATCTACCCTAAACTGGTACATGGTAATAAGGTCCCTGCTAAGCCTTCTGCTCTCAATGCTGATGATCTCTGAGGTCTTTTCCAACCTTATTGATTCTGTGATTCTATGATACAGCAGCAGGTTGCAGAGGGCCTGACTGGGCAAAATGGTCAGAGTTCTGTTGTCCCTTTCACAAAGCAATTTAAGGATACTTATCCAGGAGCAGCTTGTTCATTCAAATGTACATCAAACCATACTGATTATGGTATTGCTCTCTACAGCTACCTAAAAGGAGGTTGTAGTGAAGCCAGTGAGCTGAGAGGTGGCCCTAAAACACCTATCTTACTCTTAAGTCACCTACCACATGTGCCCAGTTCTGGGCTCCCCATTTCACAATGGAAAGGGAACTGCTAGAGAGAGTCCAATGGAGGCTCCAAGGATGATGAAGGGACTGGAACATCTGTCCAATGGGAAAAGGCTAAGAGACCTGGGGATGTTTAGCCCAGAGAAGACAAGGCCAAGAGGGGATTTTATTAATTTTTACAAATATCTGAAGTGTGGGTGCCAAAAAGATGTGGCCAGCCTCTTTTCACTGGTACACTGTGACAGGACAAAGGGCAGTGGATATAAATGGTAATGCAGGAAGTCCCACTGCCTTTCCACCACGGCTATGTGTTTCCATCCACACCTAAGGAGAACAGGTAGAAAGCAAACCCTGAAAGTGCAGGAAGGGATTTTTGACTCATTTTGGTGGTGATGGTTGGTTTTGTTTGGTTGCTTTTTTTTTTTTCTTTCATAATCAAAACACTAAAAAAAAAACCCAGCAGAAAAAGGAATAAAGCTGTGTAGCAGTCTCTGGTTTACTGGAGAACTGCACACAGCATTTTTGGTGATTAAAACTCTCTGAGCTTCCCATCTGAAAATAGGGATGAGAAGAAGAGCCACTCCCTTCCTGACCAGATGACTGGAACTGTGAGCAGTGAGGCACAGCCAGCAGGTAGCTGTGGGTCACACTAGGGTACTTGACCACATGCTGCTGCTAGACGTGCTTAGCATCCTCCTCCTCCTCCCTTTCTGGAACAAGAGCTCTCATAATCACTGTGTAATCCTCTTTAGGTGGAGCTGTGTATTTCCTTGCAACTGTCTCCTCTGAGTAGATGGAACTCTTTCCCCCTTGGGATTGCTCACTGCTGGGAGTCTGCTTCTTGCCTTGCCCTCTTTTATCCAGCCACATGCCCACATTATTGCATAAGGTTTTGATGTATGGCTGTATCCATTATCATTCATTTCTCTTCAAGCTACGTCACCCTTTCCAGAAAGGCATAGTTTCCCCATCTGGTAATCAGCTGTGGAGGAGCAATCACAACTCCAGTGAACACTAACTCTGATTTCTATTTAATAAGAGACTTTTGAATAGCAGTTCAAGCTCCAGTGATTCAAGACAGACAGTGTTTTCTGCTGGGTTGGTTGTATAAATGACAGCTGGTGGGAGGTGAGGTCAGACTTTAAGTGTAGTGTATGCCAACTTGTATATTTAGTACAGAAACGTAGTCCTTAGATGTGCTGATGGTAGAACAGATTAGAAGCAAAAATAGGATTGGTATGTGTCCCACAAAATTCCAGCACTGAGACTATTTTTTTGTCCTGATACAAATCAGAGTCTGGGTTTGTGTTGAGTCGGAAAAGAGGAAAACGAAAAGCAGAGGGTTTGAGGTGGCGTTCAGCTGGCTCGGTTTGAACAGCTGTGGCACCTCAGGCAAGCTGTCATCCTCTTCCTGCAACCTGCTGTCACTCTCCCAGCAGAGCTTCCTGCCCTGAGTGTGTTTCAGACTAAGTGCAGCGGTTAACCCAGCAGCAGAGTGAGAAGCAGCAGGGGCAAGAGTCCAAGATGACAGAAACTCAACTAAAATTCTTGGGGGTCATTAATAACCTGGAGTAGGAGAGCCAGCTAGTGTTGAATGTGGCACAAACAAAACTTTCTCACTTGGACTGACAAATGAAACAACAACAAAAAAGGGGGAAATCCTTTCCTGGCCCAGAAATAGCTTTGGACATTTATTTATTTATTTTCAGTTGAGAGACCAAGGCAAATGAATGGGTGCTGCATAGAACATCATGTGTCTGCTCCCAAACTGCATCAAATAGTAGAATAATGAGACAGAAATGCTGCTGGTGTTACAGTAGCCTTCAAGCAAGCAAAGTGCCGTGAAATTCTTGTGTGCTTTCTACTGATATGTACTAACAGTGCCCTGCCACACTGCCTGTGTTGTGCAAAGTCAGTCTGCATCTGCCCTACAGAGCTTACTGATAGAGAGACAAGTTGGTATTGGTGAATAATTTTGCTTTCTGTTTTAGTAGGATGAGATGACTGGAACTCTACAACCTTAACGTGCCTGCTGTTCACAGACTCCCTGTAGAAGAGTGCTGAGAGTCCTCTCATGCTCCTTTTGCAGCCTTTCCTGAGGACCAAGCCCAGCAGGTCTGATGAGGAATGTGAGTGAAAATCTTCATTGTTAAAGGCTTTTTCCATTTTAGCAATTAAGCTCTGAGTTCTTAAAGGTCTATCCATGCTTACTGGTTTCGAAGGAACAGGAGAAAAGCAGAGTTTCAGGTGTCTCTGAAGACCTGAAGAAAACAGTTTGCTGGGACCAAATTATAACCCAGCGATGCCAAAAACTGCACCTCAACTGAATAGGTAAACCAGCAACCATGTATTTATTTTTGCTGGGCATGGCTCTGTCCTTCACTTAAAAGCTACCAAATAAAAGGCAAGCACACAGTTCCCACAGGCTGAGGGAGCTGGGGTTGTTTAGCCTGGAGAAGAGGAGGCCCAGAGGAGACCTTATTGCTGTCTACAACCCCCTGAAGGGAGGTTGTAGCCAGGTGGGGGTTGGTCTCTTCTCCCAGGCAACCAGCACCAGAACAAGAGGACACAGTCTCAAGCTGCACCGGGGGAGGTTTAGGCTGGATGCTAGGAAGAAGTTCTTCATAGAAAGAGTTGTTAGCCATTGGAATGTGCTGCCCAGGGAGGTGGTGGAGTCACCATCACTGGAAGTGGTTAGGAAGAGACTTGATGAGGCACTTGGTGCCATCGTTTAGTTGATAAGATGATGTTGGGTGATAGGTTGGACTTGATGATCTTTGAGGTCTTTTCCAACCTGGTTTATGCTATGCTATGCTATGCTATGCTATGCTATTCTGTTCCATTCCGATCCATTCCATTCCATTCTAAAATATAGGCAGAACTTTA
The DNA here is from genome assembly GCF_014839835.1 of Dryobates pubescens. NCBI lineage: Eukaryota > Metazoa > Chordata > Aves > Piciformes > Picidae > Dryobates > Dryobates pubescens. Next base: position 33,224,987 of record NC_071619.1, on the reverse strand, counting down.
CCCCATGGGTTTTTGTAACATGTGGCACTGTGGTCCAACACGGGTTGCTGCATGTTTCAGATCTTCTGTTAAAGAGGCAGGTGTCAGTGTCATGTCTCATTTTTGCCCATGTTTCAAGCCTTGAAAGGGAACACAGAAGCTGATAGACCTGTCAGTGTTCAGTAAACGATAACTGCTTTTCTGCATGTTCTTGAATCTCCTCTCCACCAGGTGAGGTTTAGGTTGGATATTAGGAAAAATTTCTTTACTGCAATAATGGTCAGGCAATGGAACAGGCTGCCCAGGGAGGTGGTAGAGTCATTGTTCCCGGAGGTGTTCAAGAAACATGTAGACACTTTGCTCTGGGAGCTGGTGTAATGGTCATCATGATGTTAGGCTGCTGGACTTGATGAACCTAGAGTTTTTTTCCAATTGAAACAATTCTATGACTCTGTAAGTAACACCCTCCTTCACTTCTTACTTTTAGAAAAGTTAACAACTGCATGTTAACTGATAACAAGTACTGATAGATTTGTATACAGAGCTGATTTGGGGTTGAGTTTTCTTGCTGTTGGTTTGGTTTGGTTTGGGGTTTCTTGTTAGGATGTTCAAAGTTCTTTGTCTATGCTTTGCACTGGGAAAGTATCAAAGAAAATAAGTTCATTCAGTCCTTCTTGGCATGTTGGAAGATGCATCACCAAACAGTTTAGATGAAGAGGCATAAAGGATGGGAGGATGTTTGTTTTCTTTTGAGGCCTTGAAGATCACCTAAGCAACAGCATGTTTTGGCTCATTGGTTAGAGCTGAAAGATCTTAAAAATGGGCACAGAGGTTAACTGAAAGCAAAGCACTTGAGGATGAGCTTGCCAGCATGAGTTTTCACAATATAGCCTTGCAAGTGATAATGGACTAGGGGTTTGGACATGGCACTTGGTGCCATGGTTTAATAGTCATGAGGTGTTGGGTGACAGGTTGGACTTGATGACCGTTGAGGTTTTTCCAACCTTATTCATTCTGTGATTCTATGGCTACATTTTGCATTTGTGTTATGAAAAGGAGTTTAATAACTTAACCAACTCTATTTAAATGAACTCCAAATTTTCTGATCCTACATGCACCAATCCTCAAGACTAAGGCACCTTTTCTCTCCATGGTACCTTTTCTCTTCATGATACTTTTATGCTACCTCATATTCTCAATTTCTACATTAATTTTATAGGAAAAAAAAAAAAAAGGTCTCTTGGAAATATTTGTTTATTGTAGTGAAAATAAGATAGCATTATGTTCATATGTATACAGACACACAAAGAAAAGATTCACTGTATATACACAGAAATACCTTGTACTCAGTGTAACCAAGGCTCTCTTCAGCTTGTGCACAGCAAAGGGCAGAATACCTTGCGAATGTGCCTGGTCTCAGCTGCCAGCCACTGTTGTGCTTAGCAGGAGCAGCTCCCAGGGCTGGCAGCCCAGCTGCACAGGGGCAAGTCACAGGTTGATGCCTACCCTGAGCCCAGCGCTTCTCTCTGTTGTATGGTTACCATGATCACAAGGCCCTGGTGGAATGGAATGGCTCAGCCCTGCTGCTGCAAGGGTGGGTGGGAGTGGGCTGTGTCACACAAAGTCTAGACCAGCTGTTCTGACAGCCCTCAGGTCACCCATCACAAATGAGGTCTCTGTCTCATAACATCTGGTTACAACAGAGTTCAGCAGCACCACATTACTTTCTTCTCTTGTGTTAGTTGGGCTTACACTGGTTTATGTAAGCACTTTTTGACAGGTGTGTGGCTCTGATGCCCATTCCCTGCCACTCAAGGCAAGAAGATACTATGCAAGTCATCCAGAGAGGTTCTCCAGAACACCAAAAAAATTGCATTGAAATATTCACTTGTTCAGCTAAGCTGCCTATAAACAAGTAAGTTATCTTCACTATTGTTTAACCCTAAAAAGTATCAGCTGGCTGTTGGCACATGTGGGCCAAGAACTACAGATGTTGTAGAAGTGACAAATAGCTTGGCCTTGTTTTCTGGCAGAAGCTAATGTGAGACTATTAGTGCCCTAACCCTGCCAGTGTGTTAATGTCACACACGAGACAAGAGACACTGGGTGACTGAAGAGAGCCTCAGCACACCTTAATGTGCAGTCAGAACTCTCTTCATAACTTGAAGGTAAAACCCTGTCTGCACCTGGGAGGTCCCCATCTCAGTTCAGCTATTTAAAAATGCTTCATGCTGACTTGTTCTGTGTAAGGAATTCTACACTGACTTCCACTAAGCCAAGAATAATCTAATTTTTCACCCTTCCCCTGTAGCAAAGTGCTGCCATCTACCAAATATGCATGCATTTAAGTACCACAGCCTGATTTTGAGACAGAGCTCATGGCAGGCTATTGCTCAGTTCAGTAAAGAAAGCTCAGATCAGGGTTGGATGTATTCAACATCGAGTAAACACTGAATATGGTTTGGTTTTGTTTCTCAAAACAGCAGGCATAAATGCCACTGTAGCATTTCATCATTAAACAATGCATCTTTCTAGTTCAACAGTCAAATCCACTATGAAAACAAGCTGGTAGGGTAATACACGATGAATAAATAATGGCTATTAACTTAGAAAATATTGAATTGTCTACATACAAAAAGCAAATTAATCAATATTAGTCAAGATTCACGGAACACTTGTAGGACAGAAGCCTGTGTGTCTGCCAGGAACAGCTGGAGAACCAACCATCCTGGCTTGAAAAGCGGTGCTGTACTACAGCAGTTCTGCCCTGCCTTGCCGGGGTGCCCTGCGGGAGTCACAGCCAGGAAGCCCTGATGCTTCTTGATGAGGAAAGCCACTAGGAGGCCTGCAGGCTCAGTGCTCTCTTTTGTTTTGCTAATGCCAGGTGACAACGTGCACACCAGGCATCCCTACAAAAGAACAATTTTTCCAGGGAGGTGATATTTGTGTTTGCAACAGAAATGCTTCAGAATAACTCCACCATAATACTAGCACAAGTCTCCCCTACAAACCAAATATTCTGTTCCACAAGCACTTTACACCTGTGACATGGCTACAGGAGCCTCCAGTGAGGGGATCAACGCCAGACAGGGATTTTAAACGTGCCTTTTATTTGGGTTGTCCATGTATCTTCTCTTACCTGAGGAGACTTTTCTTTGCCTTGGTATACAAACTTCCTCTGTCCATTTCAGAGTTAATGCAAAGTGAACTTTCATAACCTCTGCCACTTCTGATCACCTCTTAAAGATGTCACTTTACAGGGCAAAGACAGAAGTAATTGAGATAAACAGGCATTTGTACATTTCAGCTGTTCATTTAGAAAACATCTGTATCCATCCATGCAATGTCAAGATTATAAGTAACTTTGCAGTTACATCCGAGCCCGTTGCTATGGCAACAAGGTAGTCTTTATCTCCCACATGACTTCTACTGATTTCTTCTTAAAGCAGCTTCCTGAAATGAAAAACAGAGAAGCAATTGCTAAGTTAGTCCCTCTCAAACATTAGATTCAAGGCTCATAAGACACAGCCCTCAGTGCTTTCCAGCTGTGGAAAATTTAGATACTGATCCTTTTAATGTTAGGGGGAAAATGAACAACTGACATGGAAAAATGTGAACTGCTGACACTTTCAACTCAAAAAAAAATGGAAAGTGCAGATGATGATATTGGAACACATGATTTTTGCTACTGTAGCTTAGTAGGATCCCAAGGAGTTGTACTACAGTGTCTTTCAAACTAACCCAGCTAACCATAATCTGCTGCTTGCTACAGTCAAGAGTACAGTTCATAAGAGTGTGTACGCTTATAATGAATTCCTTGATGGACTTTTTCGTGGTTAGCTGTCATCAGGATTCCATGATTTGTCCTCTCTTCAGCCATCATGCAGAGAAATGCCTTAACTGCCAGACTTCAGAGAGCTTTCTTAGGATGACATCTTGAATTTGTTCCTTTTTACAAAAGCACTGAAGTTGCTTTGGGCCAGACAGTGACAGGGGAAGGGGAAGGAAATACCAGTTTCAGGAGACCACTAATTAAAGGTTTTCTCCAGCATAATTTACTTAGTTAAAGATCCATCTCCAGAGGGATGTGAACCCTGGACTCTCTAATTGAACAACTCTATGATCAAAACACACAGCACAGCTTGGTTAATTGTTTGGAATTGACTTGATGATCTTTGAGGTCTTTTCCAACCTTATTGATTCTATGATTCTATGAATTGTAAGCTTCCTATCATGGTAAGTGCACACTATACCAGACAGTGAGTTTTGAGGGTTCAGGTAGTTGCCATGTGTTGAGAACCCAAGATAAACAAACATGCTTAGAATCATAGAATGGCAAGGATTGGAAGGGACTTCTGGAGATTATCTAGTCCAACCCCCCTGTTAAAGCAGGGTCACCCTGAGCAGGCTGCCCAGGATCACTATGTCCAGGTGGTTCGGGATCTATCTCTCCAGAGAAGGAGACTCCACTGCCTCTCTGGGCAGTCTGGTCCAGTGTTCCATTCAAGATCTACGAAGATCTCAGTCACTAACACTGACACATTTAGGTTTCTTCACCTTTTAGCATATATTTATTTAAGCACCCTGAGGAGGATAACAATTTGGAAGGGGGCTATTTTCTCCATGTTTAGACCCAACACTGGAATATGCAGCAGGCAATATGCACTAAGTGACAGTAACCAGAAGAGTTAAGAAGTTTTTATCTCTCTGTGCTTTCAAGGGACTACATTGATGTCAGTGCTTCTCTGACACCCCTTAACTTTGAGGTGCCTCTTGACTGCTGTTAACACAGCTTCTGGGGTTCTCTACACAGCTTATTTTAAGAACTTTTACAAAAAGGCTGAACCCCTGCAAAAAAAAAATCTTAACCTCTGGTGTCCCAGCATTTCTAGACCCTTTATATGAAAAATACTGTGGTAAAGGTCACATGAGAAGACATCAAAGCTACCCAGAGAAGACAATTATACTCACATTTGGTGCTGCCTGACAAACTCTGCAAACTGACGGTCTTTAGCGTAGAGCTCTATAATTCGAATTCTGTCCTGAATCTCCTAGAATATAAGCAACATTAAGTATATATAAGTACTTACATAAGTATAGATAACATTAAGTATATAATAGAAATTAGGATAATACTGAAAGAACTAATTCCTTGGGGGCAGGAGAATAAAACTCGCATCATGTGCTATTTCAATGAGTAGAGTCTCCAATACTAAAATTCCTCTTTAGACACCTTCTCTTTTTTATCCTTTTTTTTTTCTAATTTTTTTTTTAATTAAGAGTTTCATTGGAATCCAGTAATATTTTGCTTTGAAGTCACACTCAAAGTTTGGAGAGAGTGTAGGATTTCAACAGGCTTTAACAAAACTGTTTCTCCCTCATAGACACTTTGCCTGTGAGCCCAGCTACGGGCTGGATTGGCACCTCTCACAGGTCTGTGGTTAGGTGCTGAATGGAAATACCTTGTCATCAGCCTTCTAGAACAAACCCTGGTTACTGTGTAGAGAGGCAGAAAGGCAATGGATGTGATCTAACTTGTAAGTTATGGGGAAACCTAAACTTGGTTTAAAAAAGACCCCAAAAAAATCTGCAAAAGGGTCTGGATGCACCAGGTTTTCACACTACTCTTACCTAAAGTGGATGGCATTAAAACCAAAAGGCTGCTTTGAGCAACACAGACAAATCTCCCCAAATCCTGTGAAGTTGTTGTCAGGATTTGTTCATTTTGAAATGAATTATTTTTCCAGGGAAGTTGTGTTTGTAATTGGAATGCTTTAGAACTGTCAGGAGCAGTTGGCTCCTTTATCATGGAATAATAGAACTTGAGTTGGAAGGGACCTTAAAGATCAGCTAGTTCAAATCCCTCTGACATGGGCAGGGACACCTCGCACTTGACCAGTTTGCTCAAACCTTCATCCAGCCTTGTCTTAAACATTTCTGGGGATGAGGCAGATACACCTTCTCTGGGCAACCCATTCCAATGTCTCACCACCCTCACAGTAAAGAATTTCTTCCTAATGTCCAACCTAAACATACCCTGCTCTAGTTTAAAACCATTGTCCCTTGTCCTTTCAGAACATGCCCTTATTAAAAGTCCTTATCCAGCTTTCCTGTATGCTCCTTCAGGTACTGGAAGGCTGCAGCGAGACATTATAGCAGCCTTCCATCTCCAGGCTGAACAGACCCAGCTCCCTCAGCCTGTCTTAGTAGAAGAGACACTCCACCTCTCTGATACATAGAATACATAGAATAGACCAGGTTGGAAGAGACCTTCAAGATCATCGCATCCAACCCATCAACCAATCCAACCCACCTAAACAACTAACCCATGGCACCAAGCACCCCATCAAGTCTCCTCCTGAACACCTTCATCTTAGTGACCCTTCTCCTACAGATCCACGTCCTTGTGTTGGGGGCTCCAGTGCTGGACAAATCATGTTACATCTATTATTGGTCAGAACACACCCATTCCTTTCTTTACACCTAATACCAAGCATGGAAAGAAATCCTTTCTTCTCTTAAATAGTTGCATCAGCCATAGTTGCAACTTGTTTATCTAGAGCGTAGGTGCTGGGGAAAGACTGGGCCCACCTCTCAGGTTACAAGTGTTGAAAAAGGTTATTATTCACATGATGTTTTCCATGCCACTACAAAAACAAGGTCATTTACCTCCTTAGTAAGCTCACTGTTTTCATAAATGTGCCTGATCTCTTCACTGCTGTAGTCTGTGGATGTCTCTGCACTGGTAGAACTGTAGGACGTTAGCTGAGGGTATCTCCGGTAATAATGGCTGTAGCCAGTCGTATCACTTTCATACATGGGGTTGTATTTAACTGCATTCTCAATGGATGAGAGGCTGTCACCCTGCCTGGGGGAGCAATAAACAAACTGTCAGCTTCTCTGCAGCCTGGAAGGGCAGCAGATAGATTTAAGGAAGCCTGGCATTTGGAGACACCTGAACGTACTGTAGCTTGTCAACTGCGTGATATAAGACTTTAGACAGAATTGTCCTCATAGCAGCAGGTGTGATTTTAAATATGAGATGGTGTCGCTTACCCCTGTGATTCCTCAGTATCACTCTTTGTGTACTGGTCTCGAAGGGTCCTGGCCAAGAAGAATATGACAGCAGATGCCACAAGAAGGAATCCTGCCACAGAAGCAATTGCAATACCCACAACCAGTGGCTCAGACACATATTCCTCACAGTGCTCCCCTCTGTACCACCAGTTCTCTCCCACACGACACCTGCAACAAGGAAGACAGGGAAATCAAACACCAGCAAAAGCTCTGCTTCATGTATTTAACTCCTGCTATAACCTGGTCTCAGTCAAGTCCCCTCAATAAATACCTTTGTATGTTCAAACACAAACTTTATGGACAAGAGGGGCAATGGTAGCTCTGCCCTGGTGAGACCACACTTGGAATACTCTATGCAGTTTTGGACTCATCAGTTCAAGAGAGACAGGAATCTACTGGAGAGAGTCCAGCAGAGAGCTACAAGGAAGATTAAGGGACTGAAACATCTCTCCAATGAAGAAAGACTGAGAGAACTGGGGCTGTTTAGTCTGGAGAAGAGAAGGCTGAGAGGGGATCTTATCAATATCTATAAATATCTGAGGGGTGGGTGTCAAGAAGGGGCCAGTCTGTTATGGTGGTGCCCAGTAGTAGGATAAGGAACACCAGGTTTAAACTGGAACACAGGAAGTTCCACCACAACACAAGGAGAAACTCCTTTACTGTGAGGTGCTGGAGCACTGGACCAGTGTACTCAACGATGTTGTGGAGTCTCCTTCTCTGGAGACTTCTAAAACCCACCTGGATGCATTCCTGTGTGGCCTGCCCTAGGTGATCCTGCTTTGGCAGGAAGGTTGGACTGGATGATCTGCAGAGGTGCATTCCAACCCCTAATACTCTATGATTCTATGATTACTAGTATTGTGAACAGCCATTGATGCAGAATCATGGAAGGAACCTTTGAGGGTCATGTTGTCTAACAACCCTAGATTGAGCAGGGGAATCTTGAGCTAGATCACTTTGCTCAGAGCCCTTTCCAATCTGACCTTGAATGGTCCATGTAACAAAATACAAATGAAGCCGTATTAAACAAGCAGAATGTTAACCATGGTGGGGTTCACTATGCTGTAAGTTACAACAATACATAAAATAAATAGCTAGAAAGAAATATGTGCCCAAGGTTGTATCTTTGTTGTCCATCCAGTATTTCTGCCTTGCTGTGGTGTTGAACATGAGAGCTTTGATGTTAATACTGACTTTAACTCTTCCAGCAAAAATAATCTATCTGCATTATGTGTCTTTGGAATTTCTTGCTATTACAGTTCAAGAAGTTGTAAGCAATGAACCTCATGAATAAGAAATCCCAGTAAATTAAGTCTTCTAACATCAAGAACTGAAACAGTTTGTGAAAGTAGTAAGCAATAATTGAAATTTTGCAGAGGAGTCCTTAATAACTACTGGTCAGAGCATGCTTGAGTTGAGACATTTACCTGGTTCCAATTAATATGGTTATACAAATATGATAGACATAGAATTGTGATGTTAGGTCTGTGATATTATCCATTTTTTGTAGCTTTAAAAACATTTTCATTTCTCCTGTTAACTGCTAGGGCTCTAAGATCCTCTTTGGAGATGTTCAAGGTAAGCTTTAAAAATAAAACAAATCATGAAACAAGCAAACAAAACCCTACCACCTGAAGGAATATCATAGAGTCATTTAGGTTGGAAATGGCTTTTAAGATCATCTAATCCAACTGTTATCTCACTCTACCAATTCTGGTGCTAAACCATGTCCCTCAGCACCACATCTCAGAGTCCTTTAAACATCTTTTAAACATCAGTGTGTTTTAAACCTTTAGTCATGGGGTCTGTGGTGACAGGTTGGACTTGATGATCTTTGAGGTCTCTTCCAACCTTGGTGATTTTGTGATTCTGCGATCTCCAGGGATGGGGTTTCAACCATCTCAATCTTTTTGTGACCCACACATGATTTCCCCTAAATGGCCAGTGATCTATGAACTTTACTTAATGAAGAGCACTATTTTTAATATATTTATCCTGTGTGGATGTACATTTCAGATACACATTTTTGTGGTGAAATTAACTCCTATGTGCTTTATGTAACATTAAACACTTGGCTAACTGAGAGACCTCCCAGAGATATATTCTGTACCCAAAGGTCAAGGAAGGTGATTTGTACATTCCATTGCCACCATTTCTCCAAGATAGTTATATTTCCTGATGTTTCTGCTCTGTAAAAGAAATCTTTTTATTGCCTCATTTCCAACTATGTGCAGGAAAACAAATGTTAATATTGGGACCACTGCTCAGCAGCATAACAAGAATGATAATCATTATGTCTCATGTTATCTTATTGAATTTTGCACTGATCTTGTAGGATGCAAAATCTTGTAAATAAAGTGGCTAGACATGGAAAGACACTTTCATAGAATCAATAATGTTGGAAAAGACCTCAAGGATCATCAAGTCCAACCTATCACCCAACACCTCATGACTAACTAAACCATGACTTCAAGTGCCACGTCCAGTCCCCTCTTGAACACCTCCAGGGATGGTGACTCCACCACCTCCCTGGGCAGCACATTCCAATGGCAAATAACTCTTTCTGGGAAGAAATTTCTCCTCACCTCAAGCCTAAACCTCCCCTGGCACAGCCTGAGACTGTGTCCTCTTGTTCTAGTGCTGGTTGCCTGGGAGAAGAGACCAACCCCCACCTGGCTACAACCTCCCTTCAGGTAGTTCTTGTTTTGTCAAATAGAAAGGAAGGGAGGGAGGAAAGGAGAGAGAGAGAAAGAGAGGGAAAGACAAAGAAATAAAAAGAGAGAGAAAAAGAGAGAGAGGAGAGAGGAAGAAAGAGAGAAAAGAGAGACCAAGGGAAAGAAAGAAAAGCATAGGAGACAAGAAGGTGTTTCAGGATGACCTACCTACAGATAGCACCTTGCCCAGGGCTGATGTCGCACTTCCCGTCGTTCAAGCAGAAGTTGGGTTGCAGGTCACAGATGCTGTTGCAGGGCAGCCCGTCAATGCTCAGGTATCCAGGATTGCAGACACACTCTGCTTCCCCACTCCAGCGATTTACTATGCATTCAGAGAACTCATTGCAGGCCTGGAACTTGCAGGGATCTGCTTGCTCCCCTGAGAATATACAGAGCAGAAAATACTGATGAGAGAGGAGAACATTAACTGAGCAAAGCCCTGGCTATTTGCTGCCATTTTGCTTTTTATGCAAAAATCCATCACACATCTTTCCTGAGTAACAAAAGCTTCTGCTAAGCTGAACCAGTGCTATGAAGTGTTCCTCTGCTGCACAGTGCATGTCAGTGATATGGCTACAACCATCCAACAAGCCAATCAACAAAGCAAGTATAAAGTATTCTTTTTCCTACTGGAATGTGTCCTCAGGTGTCCTCTGGTCTGCTGGAACTGTATTTTGCAAATCAGTAAAATCACAGAATGGCTTGAGTTGGAAGGGACCTTAAAGATCATCTAGTTCCAACCCCCACTGCCATGGGCAGGGACACCTCCTACTAGATCAGGTTGCTCCAACCAGCTTAATGCTTCCAGGGATGAGGCATCTGTAGCTTCTCCAGGTAACCTGGTTCCAGTGTCTCCTCACCTGCATAAGAAAGAGCTTCTTCCTAAGGGGCAATCTAAATCTACTGTGCTTTTCATTTGTTTCTTTGAAATCTGTGGAAAAAAGTTGCTTTTTAAAAGCAAAGCCTGTGCTGAGCAGTGTGCAGTTTCTAGGCTGCTGGGTTCCTTACTAAATTCTTAAAGCTTGAGCTGGTCTAAATCCCTTGCCTCAAACTCCGTTTCCCTGCCCTCCTCACCTGATTCCACATCCAGGGAGTATTTATCAATGGCCAGATTCATGGTGTGATAGGCAGTGTTGCAGAAGTCTTCCAGGATCATGTACACAGCGTTGGTGACGTTCCGAGGCACGGGTTTGGCAAATTTCATCCGACTGTTCACCACAATGCTGCCATTTCTGAAGTTCAGGATTTCCAGATTTTGGAAGCCTGTCAGGTTTGACTGAAGGTAGGGCACCAGCTGCAACACAGGGCACATGAGAGGAAAGCTGAGTCTTTGAACCCCTACTCAAGCCAGCTGAGCTGTTACAGCATCGAGCAGCAGGAATCTGAATTCTTTTATCCCACTACCAGAGCAGGTTTACCCAGAGCAGGTTGCAATGGTATTCAGGTGGGCTTTGAATGTCTCCAGAGATGGAGACTCCACCTCCTCTCTGTGCAGCCTGTTCCACTGCTCAACCACCCTCAGGTTTAGATGGAACTTCCTATGTTCAAGTTGTGTCCATTACCTCTTGCTCTGTCCCTGAAAACAGACTGGCACCTGCCCTTTAAGTATTTGTAACCACTGATCAGATCCCCCCTTGGTCTGCTCTTCTCCAGGCTAAAATGCCCCAAGTGCCTCAGTCTTTTTTTGTAAGAGAGCTGTTCTAGTCCCCTAATCATCTTTGTAGCCCGTTGCTGTACCCTCTCAATCAGTTCCCTGTCCTTCTTGAACTGGAGAGCCCAGAACTAGACACAATACTCCACATGTGGTCTCTCCAGGAGAGACAAGAGGGGGAGAAGGAACTCCCTCAGCCTGCTGGCCACATTCTTTTTGGTGCATCCTGGGATACCATTGCCATTTTCAGCCACAGGGCCACGTTGCTGGCTCATGGTCATCCTGCTGTCCACCAGGACTCCCAGGTCTTTGTCCACAGGAGTGGTTCTTACCAGCTCCAAGAACCGCTGCTCCAATGCTTTGTATTCAGGGGAGTTCTTGTTAAACAGGTCCTCTGAAAACATCATGTTGGTGACCCGAAGACTGAAAAACACAACTAGAGAACGCGATGGGACAGGAGTGCTGCTGCGATTTTCATGCGTGGCCCAAGCCACACTGGCCATCTCTGTGGACTGGACACGAGTTGTTAGCTCCACATGGCTTTTAGTCACACTGCTTCCCTCCTCAGTCAGCTCAGGAGCAAAGTGGACAGTACTCGTGCGACCCAAGTCCAGTGAAACATCCAGGACTTGCGTTGTTTCAGCTCCCAGCTTTGTTGAGGTAGTCACAGGAGGGAGATGGGACAGAAGCTCAACAGTGCTGAAGCTCACAGAAACATGTATATCATGGTCAGTACCACCTTGTCCAGTAAAGCTCTCTAGGACATCAGTCTGATCTGTTGCAGAAGGAGCTGCAACTGAAACATGAGTGGCAGCTGTCACTGCTAATCCAGGAGTGTCATGGCCTGCCAGATCTTCTGTGAAAGGATATGTAGTCAGAATAGTTTCTGAAGAGATAGTGTCCAACTTGCCTGTTGTGGCAGCCTCAGTTACACCTGACTGCTCCACTGTGAGTAGTTCTTCTACTGTTGTCCTGTCTTCATGTTGTTGTTCAATGATGTCCTGGCCTATGCTGGGCTCTTCAGGTTGCTCCATACTGACAGTCTCTGTAGATGTAAGGAGACTATCTTCTACAGACAGACCTGTATCATATGGTGAGACAGGGACTTCTCCAGTGGGCATGTCTACAAAGGAATGGTCCTCTGAAGGCTCCAAACCCAAGGATGGTTTAACAGATGAAGAATCATCCATGCCCAAGGTTTCTGTCTGTGTAGATGGTTCCACAGATGACAACTCTTCTGTCTGCAGTAGAGGTACTTGCTGAGTTGCAGTCTCTGGAAAGACAAATGTTTCAGACTCATCAAGGAAATCTTCTTTTATACTGTCCATACCTTCATTCTCATCTTTGGAAGGTTCATCATCTAATTTATTCCCAGAGTTAAGAATATAGTCTAAGATCATGCCTTCAGGAATATCATCAGGTCTAATTAGCAAAGACTCATTGTCATCTTCAAGCCAGCTATCAGAACCAGGGTAGAAAACTGGTTCCAGTGTTGCTTCTTCCCAAGGCCAAATACTTGATTCCATTTCTTTTCCTGAACCATCAAAAGCTGAACCAGACCCATCCTCATATGTTACTCTATCTCCAAGATACATATCAGTTTCATCTTCCATAGGGTGTTCTTCTAAAGGAAAGGGAATTTCTTCCACAGGCTGGTGCAACACAGAGTCTACATCTTTACTGCCCTCAGGACTACCTTGGGCTACTTCTTCCTTCTCAGCAGATGCTGTTTCTTTTATATCAGTCTCTATCTCTGATGAAGAGGCCACTGTTGGTGCAGAAAACAGAGGAACTTCATAGTCATCTGTAGATGGGAGTTCTTCAGGCACGAGGTGAGGAGGACTTAAAGGCAAAAGGTCTTCAGATAGTTCAGTATCTTCAAATATGGAAAAAATAAAAATACATTCCCAATTAGTTGTTGTTTGGAATAAAAATTGCCAAATTACACTAGAATAGAATAAAGTAGAATAGAATAGAGTAGAATAGAATAGAATAGAGTAGAATAGAATAGATCAGATCAGGCTGGAAAAGACCTTTGAGATCATCAAGTCCAATCTATCACCCAATACCATCTAATCAACTAAACCACAGCACCAAGTGCCACATCCAGTCCCCTCTTGAACACCACCAGTGATGGTGACTCCACCACCTCCCTGGGCAGTACATTCCAATGGCCAATCTCTCTTTCTGGGAAGAACTTCTTCCTAACATCCATCCTAAACCTTCCCTGGCACAGCTTGAGACTGTGTCCTCTTTTTCTGGTGCTGGCTGCCTGTTGTCTGTAGATCTGTGTTCAGTACATCTGTATTCAGCATGTTTTCCTGGCCTTTGTATGCCAAAGGCAGAAGGCCCCCTGTTGACCTCTCCCAATTTTCGTTCACCTATTCTGTGGGCCAAGTCAAGACATATAAAAATACTTGCATGCCCTTAAGCAGGTACCATGGTGCACAGCATTTCCTGGAGGGATGAACAGGCATCCTTAGCTGTTTACAAGCATTTTACCTCAGCATATTGCTGTTGGATACATGCCCACAAGAAAGGTAAGAACTGTCACAGAGAGAGAGAGACAGATTTTTAGACCTTTCTGAAAAGCCATTTTGGTGACCTCTATACTTCTGGTGAGTATCAGGAAACACTGGCAACCAAATGCAAACTTCAGTCAAAGGCATTAACTTACCTTCTAAAGAGTTAGGGGCTGAAAGCCATTCCAGAGAGTCCACTGGAGCAGTGACCAAGTGAGGAGTCTGATTCCCATCCTCTAAATTCAGACCATCAGGCAAAGAAGTGACGTCAGTCTCTGAGGAGAGCGGAGCTTCAGGTGCCAAACCAGCCCCATAGCCCAGATTTTCTGGTCTTGGCCGGATTTCATTGTCGTTGTCCTGCTCACTGTCTGAAGTGGAGTCTGGTTTGGCAAAATCAAATGGCAAGGTGTTGCTGACAGTCGATTCATCTGCTGAAGGCCGTTCAGCTAAAAAGGTGCTGTCCTGGAACACAAACCCACTGTTAATATTTCCACCATTACAGGGGAAGCATTGGCTCACCCCATCAAGGGTGCTAACAGCAGCCAACAACAGAGTCTGCTACTCCAGCCTCTCTGAGAAAGCAATGCACAGCAGCAGCAGGAGAGGCCAGACTGGGAGGACTGGCAGATAGATAACCTTTGGTAATTATCTGCACTGTGCATGCAAAATGCACATCCTTGTGACATGTATTTCATGTGTCCAGTCAGGCCCACCAAAAAGGGAATCACAGAACTGTTGAGGTTGGAAGAGACCTTTGAGATCATTTACTGTCTATTGCCACCCCATCTCCTCTCCTTTATTGAAAAAACAGATCTGCTCATTTCCAGTTAAATCCAATGTAAGTGTGCCCAGTGCTATCTGTCTTCCTAAAGCAGGAACAGCTCTGAACAGCTATTACTTGTCAGCTACACAATACAGTAATTGTAATATTATAATTACTATGATACATAAAACATTCTAGAAGCTGAACTTGAATGTATCATAAATGGCCCTGTGGTCATTTATTGTCCTTTTGTTTCTGGATATGAAAACTCAGGAAGGAAAGACCATTATATAAGGTAGAGCATTTAGAACATGGAATATGTTTAGTCTCAAAGCTGAGATGCCTGTGCAGGAAGAAGAAGAGAAGAGGGGAAGGGGAAGGGAAGGGGAAGGGGAAGGGGAAGGGGAAGGGGAAGGGGAAGGGGAAGGGGAAGGGGAAGGGGAAGGGGAAGGGGAAGGGGAAGGGGAAGGGGAAGGGGAAGGGGAAGGGGAAGGGGAAGGGGAAGGGGAAGGGGAAGGGGAAGGGGAAGGGGAAGGGGAAGGGGAAGGGGAAGGGGAAGGGGAAGGGGAATTCCATGCCATATGACATCAGCTCAGATGTATAAGAACTAAGTGAAAGAAGGAGGTGTGGGGATATTCACCCATGGGTTCTGTCCTTCAGAGAAACCACTACTCATGTTAGAGCCCTGCTTCCTGGGACTGACCACTGTCTGCTGATGGGAAGTAGAGAATAACACCTCTCTGTGCTTTTGCTTCTGCACATGGTCTTTGCTCTTCTCTTGTGCTTAGCATTATTAAAGTGCTTCTAACTTATTACTAGCCTTTTGTCATATTTTCCCCTCTCCCTTGTCCATCTAAGATGGGGAGTGATAGAATGGCTTTGGTGGGCATTTGGCCCCCAGCCAGGGCCAAACCACACGTGAAGCATGTCCAGAGAAGGGCAACAAAGCTGGTGAAGGCTGTGGAGAACAGATCTAGTGAAGAGCTGCTGAGGGAACTGGGATTGTTTAGTCTGGAGAAGAGGAGGCTGAGGGGAGACCTCATTGCTCTCTACAACTCCCTCAAAGGAGGCTGGAGTGAGGTGGGGTTCCATCTGTTCTCCCTAGCATCAAGTGACAGGACAAGAGCAAATGGCCTAAAATTGTGCCAAGGGAGGTTCAAGTTGGATATTAGGAAAAATTTCTTTTTCCTGAAGGAGAGGTCAGGCATTGGAACCAGCTGCCCAGGGAGGTGGTAGAGTGTGGTCACAGAACTTTGGGACATGGTTTAATGGCCTTGGTAGTGTTAGGTCAATGGTTGGACTCAATGACTTTCAAGGTCCTTTCCAACCAAAACAATTCTATGATGCTGTTTCTGTAGCTCACCATTTCGGTCTCATCTCTTTTTTTCCACTTGAATAAGAGGAAAACTCCAAATATTTTTCAACTGAAATTTTACTCCTGGTTAAAACGTGGGTGAATTAAATTCTCAACTTCATTCAAAGTGCATGTGAAGACATTTTAAAGCAAGCCACTTAAAGCACTGTTAAGTAAATTGTCTACCTGCATTGATCACATTTTTATAGCCATTTATGCCACCAAAGTCTCCTCCCATTTTTAGTTTCTATGGTGACAATCAGTTGAAAAGCATAAATCCCATCTAGACATGTGTTCCAGCAATTACCTTTTTATTTTGGCAAAGTTTACCACCATACATAAGGCTGTAAAGAAAAGTTAGTGTGCAAGTTCAGCAACAAATTACACATATAAATTCCATAAAGAATGAATAAGGGCTACCAGCAAGAGCTTGTCAATAGTTTTTCCCCTTTCTTTCTTTTTTCTTTATTAATGTGAGCATTTAGTTGCCAGGGATTGCACTTCATCATTTATTTGAATGTGGGGAGATGTTCCCATGACAACCAACATTATTCAACAATTCTTGTTACAGGGCAATATATTATATTAACAAGTTTAATATCATATTGGCGAGCTCTGATTTTTCACTAATGGCTTTTGAAAGACTTACAAATATGGCAGATGACTGAAAACACAGGACCTCCTCCCTGGTTTTCCATTTGCTGCTGCCAGAAAGGCACTGTATTCTGCAAGCCAGAGGATTCTACCTGTTACAGCTCAACAGAAATAATAACAAAACACACTGTGCAAAAGCTAGGCTTGCTTTTTTTTTTTCTTCACCTTAAAGTGTTGTAAAACTCAGACTAGTTGGTCCCATCTGCTAGCAATTAGATGGTGAGTCATGATAGTCCCACATTATATCAAGAGTGTGCATGATAATACAAATCCAACTTATTCTCAGATCAACTGAGAAACATAATAGCAATAATTTTTTCCAGAGGTAACAGTTTTAGCAGTGTCTGCTTGAGCCACACAGGTTTGATATCTGTGGAAGTAACTCACAAATCATTTCAGCCTTGTTTACTCTTTTAAGTGTGGTTATGAGTTTCTGAAATTTGCCTGTGTAGTGCAGAATGCATACAGCTGGTTTTTTGGATATACTCACTGGTTTTTTTGCATAATTCGAGTTTTTGACTGAAGACATAGATGAAGGACACTGAGACACTTGAACGTGTCCAGAGAAGGACAACGAGGCTGGGGAGAGGCCTCGAGCACAGCCCTGTGAGGAGAGGCTGAGGGAGCTCTGGTTGCTCAGCCTGGAGAAGAGAAGGCTCAGGGGAGACCTTCTTGCTCTCTAAAACTACCTGAAGGGCGGTTGTATCCAGGTGGGGATTGATCTCTTCTCCCAGGCAACCAGCATCAGAACAAGAGGACACAGTTTCAAGCTGCGCCAGGGGAAGTTTAGACTCAAGGTGAGGAGAAAGTTCTTCACAGAGAGAGTTGTTAGCCATTGGAATGTGCTGCCCAGGGAGGTGGTGAAGTCACCATCGCTGGAGGTGTTCAAGAGGGGATTGGACGTGGCCCTTGGTGATATGGTTTAGTCATGAGGTCTGTGGTGACAGGTTGGACTTGATGATCTTTGAGGTCTCTTCCTACCTTGGTGATTCTGTGATTCTGTGACATTGTTAATCAGAGTCCATGATTAGAAAAAAAGTGACTTCCACAATTTTTTCTTGCACATACTATTCCCTAAAACGGATTTGAAACCTATAACTGCAAAGCTGCCTCTACTCTAAAATGTCCTTGTCTGCACATCTGTCAGAATATCCACAGACAGAAAGTAAAGATGGCAGAACCATTTATCTTGGCTAAAATAAGTACCTGCAACATTTCAGTCTTGTTAGATAGCTTTAGTAAAGAGAAAGCCCTTTCCAGACAGTTAATGTTTATCCACACCTTGTTTAAGCCCCTGATTGCAAATCCATATGAATTTGCACTTTAGATATCAATGATTATTGTTTTAAAGCTCAGGGAAAACTGGCAGGAAGTTAGGGATATTATTATACCTGTGACCATTCCAACAAGGATGTTGGGATTCTGTGAAGTGACTGTGACTCTTGCTTCCACAAAGTTTCAGAAATTGGCCTGAAATTACATGTCTGTGTTCACAGCTTTGTGTCATAATGAACTTAGTGGAAACCTTCCATCAAGCAAAGATGGACTTGGATTTTGTGGTACAAACTGAGCTCGTTTCTTCTTGAAGGCGCCTCTGTATTACACAACAGAGTACAGAGTAGAAACCTACTGGATAAATCCTTAATCCCAGACAATGCTTCATCATTCAGAGGTTCTAGATGTCAGGAGAACTAACTGATTTGATCTCAGTTTTGCTAGCACCTAACCTGGTGTCTCTGCTTCAAGCTCCTTTATGTTGTACATATATAGGTAGAGACACCAAGTCTCCTGCCCACTGGGGAACTTCAGGGTGTTCCAGAGATAGTCAGAGCCAATTGTTAAAATCTCAAGAGGTAATAAATAGAAATGTATACATTAAAAACAGTATTCTTTTTCTGTGTTTCCTTTGCTGGCACTAAGTGGACAGACATCATTTGAAAACTGAGCTGAGGACTTTCAGCAAAAGTAATACAGTAACAAAGAGAGAAACTTGTTATTTTATCTCTTCTAGCAGACAGCTTTAGGGCTTAAATCTGGGTCTTGCTTTCCAGTGAAAGTGTCGTGGGAAGAGAGCAATTTACTGTCTAAATACAAAGAAAAAACAGACAAAGGAAGCCTAAGAAGCAAGGCCTGGATGTACAGACAGAAATATTACTGCTGAAAGAGAGAAGAGGATCACAGAAAACTGTTGTGCAACAGATAACAAATTCTCAGATGAGAGATTTCTCCAGAGGTTTTCTTCCAATATAGGCTGGACCTTCATTACTACTTATTCTTCATGAACAAGAGGATATAGAAGCTCTGGGTGCTGGCTGCAATTCGACCTTCCTGAGTAAAGTTGTTCAAATGTGTCCAAAGGACAGCACTCAGAACCATACTTACATCAAACTCTGGACGCTCCAGCACGACTGGATGCTCAGTAATCCAGGATGAGTCTTCTGGTATAGGGTGTAGGATTTCTTTCACTGTGGAAATAGACATACTTGGGATCTAAAGGCTATAGGAGCAGTGTGAGGAAGCTAGTTTGCAAGACTGGCTGAAAACCTCTCCCCTCTCCCTCACCACAGATTTGTGGCAGAACCACTCTGGTTGGAAAAGACCTTTTAAGATCATCAAGTCCAACCATGACCTAAATATTTCCCAAAAAGGTTTCCCAGAGAAGTTTTGTTTCTGGAAATGCCTTTAAATTGGTGACAGGAACTACAGAGGAAAGATGAGAACAGAGGGTGGACAGCACTTCTCCACCACCTCCAGCAGGATAAACCAGGTTTTTCCTTTGTGCTACTCAAGGCCAACACAGCACTGCTAAGTTAAGCATCATCTTAGTGCAACATGCATCATGTGAAGCACATTTCCCTTACTATTGCTGTTAAACCTTGGAAGCATTCCTGAAACTGCATATCACAAACCTCTTTGCAAAGGGGTGGAAAAAAGAAGGGGTGGGGGTGGGAAAGGATAATCTACTGCATTAAGAATGAGATACTTCTGCTAAGGGCTTGTCTTGGTTAAGATCAGCAAAACAAGCTACAATAAAATTGGTTTTATTGCTTCTTTTTAATTATTCAGAGGGCAGATGAATAACTCACTCATCTGAGATTGACTATACAAAACTTCAAATGTGTGGCTCACCACCAGTACTATTTATGGCATCATAACTGATACTCACCATTAGTAAGATGAAGAGAGTTGACATCTAAAGACAAGGAAATGTTATCAAGCAAGGCATTCTTCTGGAGGATTTCAGCAATGTAGTCTCGGAAATCACCGATGGTGTACACAACTGTTGGGTTGTCCTCTATGCCCATGAAGGAGTTGTCCTCCACCTTGTTTGAATGAAGGTTAATCAGGTCCCAGGTGGCATTGCTGATGGCTTTTCCATCGAATGTAACAGCATAGTGAACTTCCACCCCACTTCAGTTGCACAAAGAGAAAGAGAATAAAGGTGAGAGGTTTGAGGTTCTCCAATACATCACAGAATCATAGAATCAGTAAGGTTGGAAAAGACCTCAAGGATCACCAAGTCCAACCTGTCACCCAACACCTCATGACTACTAAACCATGACACCAAGTGCTACATCCAATCCCCTCCTGAACACCTCCAATGATGGTGACTCCACCACCTCCCTGGGCAGCACATTCCAATGGCTAACAACTCTCTCTGTGAAGAACTTTCTCCTCACCTCCAGCCTAAACTTCCCCTGGTGCAGCTTGAGACTGTGTCCTCTTGTTCTGGTGCTGGTTGCCTGGGAGAAGAGACCAACCCCCTCCTGGCTACAACCTCCAAGAACCATTTTTCCCCCAAGAATATTTGTGTTTGTTTTTTTTCTTTAAGGGATTCTAAATAAAACTAATTTCATTATTTTCATGGAATCATAGAATTGTTTTGGTTGGAAAAAAACCTCTAAGATCATCAATTCCAACCATTATCCTAACACCACCATGGCTGTTAAACATTGTCCCAAAGTGCCATGTCCACACATTTTTTGAATGCCTCCAGGGATGAGGACTCCACCACCTCCCTGTACAGCCTGTTCCAATGCCTGACCAGTCTTGCAGGAAAGGAATTTTTCCTAATATCCACCTCATCTTGTGTCTCCCTGCCTGTGCTTTCCACCACTGCAAATTCTTGAGAAAAAGGCCACCAGAACCTGGTATCTGATCTGGTCCCAGCTCTGTATTTCACACACACACAGAATCACCAAGGTTGGAAGAGACCTCAAAGATCATCAAGTCCAACCTGTCACCACAGACCTCATGACTAAACCATGGCACCAAGTGCCACGTCCAGTCCCCTCTTGAACACCTCCAGGGTTCTCTCAGTGAATGGCAGACAGACCACAAGCTGACCAAAAATGTTGCCTTTCTGCCAGCATTATTAATAGGCCCACCAGTACACAGTAGTGTGAGTGATGCTTTTAAGATCATGCCAGTGATGGAAATGGCTCTGGGCTACAAAATCAGCCAGGAAAACTGGGCTGCATATAGTAGCAATCTACAGTAGCAAGAGGGAGCCCTGATCACTGTCCCTGTGCAGTGTCAGTCTGTTGGAAATAATGTCTTTAATAGCAATTAAATGTTAATTAATACAGCTTCTAATTAGGAACACTTTTCTAGACTCATTTGGTAATTTATTCTTGTGACTAAGCTTTCTACCTGTGTACAGTTCAGCTTTTTTTCTTGTTAAATCTTCTCCAGTTTCTTAATTTTCTTTTCCTGCATACATCTGGATGTCCTCTCTCACATGGCTGCACAGACATCAATCAGATTTACCATACACTGGCCAGAAGCACAAGGGACCTTTAGAAAAATCTATGTTGGCTGTACACAGGACACAGCAAGAAAATGAAGTAATCTATGAAGTGCTAGAAAAATCTTCTCCAAAGACAAGTTTTCCTCATTCCACAGAGCTGGACTGGATTGCTACAGTAGTGGCTTTGTTTAGAGAAGTCTCTAAAGCTCCAGATCCAGAGAAATAATCAGCAAACACACTGACTAGAACCAGGAGCCTGCTGGAATTCTGCTGCTGGCTCTACCATTGAGATGAGCCCACCACAGGCTCACTGTAGGCACTGACTCCAAGCAGAGGAAACTAAAAAGGACAGCAGTGGTGAAAAGGCACAGCAAAAAAAGAATACAGTGTGCTCCTCAAAAGGAGGAGCATTAACTTTAACTTAATACAACTCTGCTGTCACTTGTAGTTAGTAATTCCTAAACAATAACTGCTACACTATCATCTGTCTGCAAAGGGCTAAAACATCTGGTGCCTGGAACTTCGCCTTTTTAAATAGCTGCATGCATCTCAGCCTGCAGAAATGAAGAGTAGTAGAGGATGGCTTTAAGTCACTATTGTTTGTGAAGAGGCTTGTGTTTTCTAAGCTTTCTTCTAAAATGAAAACACTCATTCTCTGTAAAACTGTTTGTGGAAACTGGTTAACAACTTTGCTGAGAAACACACTGAAGAAAATAGTACCTGCAGCAAGTTAAAGGCTGCAGAGCATTTTTTGTCTTGTAAAACTCTTAAAATACTAAAGGAGCAGAATTTGGGGTGCTTAACCTGCATGCATCTGACAGAAAACAAGCCCAGACTGGTCTCATATTCTGCTAAAGAATGTTTGTAAGACTACTGCTTCGATGTGCAGCACCTCAGGCCTTGAAGTAGCTAAGCCAACTGCATTTGCTGGAGGACTATGGTTTTCTTACCTACTTTCATTTCTATGATAATAATTAACCTGTATTTATTCAGTACTTTGCTGCAAAGTAAAAAGGTCTTGAGTTCTCCTTAAGGGCTTTTGTTTTCTTCAAAAAACCCAGAGACTCATACAACCATTAACCCAGTAGCTGACTTGTGTTGTGTTAGGGAATAGGATAGAATAGGATAGAATAAGAAGAGACCTTCAAGATCATCGTGTCCAACCTATCATCCAACACCACCTAATCAACTAAACCATGGCACCAAGCACCCTATCAAGTCTCCTCCTGAACACCTCCAGTAGTGGTGACTCCACCACCTCCTTGGGTAGCCCATTCCAATGGGCAGTCACTCTCTCTGTGTAGAACTTCCTCCTAACCTACAGCCTAAACCTCTCCTGGTGCAGCTTGGGACTGTGTCCTCTTGTTCTGGTGCTGGTTGTCTGGGAGAAGAGACCAACCTTTTCCTGTCTACAACCTCCCTTATTGTAGCTGTAGAGAGCAATAAGGTCAGCCCTGAGTCTCCTCTTCTCCAGGCTAAGCAACCCCAGCTCCCTCAGCCTCTCCTCATAGGGCTTGTGTTCCAAGCCCCTCACCAACTTTGTTGCCCTTCTCTGGAAGATTTTCCCCAAGTAATTTTTCTAAGTAAATTAGGTTTATCTGTACTCAAAACAGAGCAGTTACTTGCAGTTTCTGGTATAACTCCTTAATAAAATATTTATGCTAGGTAATTATCTTGCTCTGGAGCCAAAACTGCAAATCCCTAAAACAGTGTCCTCCAGTTAAACATGGTTTGCTATCTGTATCATAGAATCATAGAATCAACAAGGTTGGAAAAGAGCTCAAAGATCATCCAGCCCAACCTGTCACCCAAGACCTCATGACTACTAGACCATGGCACCATGGTAATATCTAATAAATAGATGTCTTTACCTGTCATCCTCAGGAGAGCTGAAGGCAGAAGAAAAAAAACAAATCACAATCACAAAATCTGTTAAATCAATGTTATAATCTCCTTTGTCTTCCAACTTTAACAAATTTGCTTTTGTGTTCTAGAGGGCACACAAATTTGAAAAGAAATACAGCAAATAGTTATAAGCTGCACAGTTATTCTGCTTGATAACAAACTGTTCTGCTTTCATTGAACCAAGATAGAATAGAATAGAATAGAATAGAATAGAATAGAATAGAATAGAATAGAATAGAATAGAATAGACCAGACCAGGTTGGAAGAGACCTTCAAGATCATCGAGTCCAACCCGTCATCCAACACCATCTAATCAACTAAACCATGGCATCAAGCACTCCATCAAGTCTCCTCCTAAACACCTTCAGGGATGGTGACTCCACCACCTCCCCAGGCAGCCCATTCCAGTGGGCAATCACTCTCTCTAGGAATAATTTCTCCCTAACATCCAGTCTAAACTTCCCCTGGCACAGCTTGAGACTGTGTCCTCTTGTTCTGGTGCTGGTTGCCTGGGAGAAGAGACCAACTCCCACCTGGCTACAACCTCCCTTCATGTAGTAGTAGACAGCAAGAAGGTCTCCCTGGAGCCTCCTCCTCTCCCTCAGCCTCTCCTCACAGGGCTGTGCTCAAGGCCTCTTCCTAGCCTCGTTGCCCTTCTCTGGACACATTCAAGTGTCTCAAAGTCCTTCTTAAATTGCGGACCCCAAAACAGGACACAGTACTCAAGGTGTGGCTTAACCAGAGCTGAGTACAGGGGCACAATGACTTCCCTGCTCCTGCTGGCCACACTATTCCTAATGCAGGCCAGGATGCCATTGGCCTTCTTGGCCACCTGAGCACACTGCTGGCTCATGTTTAGGTGGCTGTCAATCAGCACCCCCAGGTCCCTTTCTGTTTGGCAGCTCTCCAGCCACTCCGACCCCAGCCTGTAGCTCTGCATGGGGTTGTTGTGGCCAAAGTGCAGCAGCCAGCACTTGGACTTGAATGCCATCCTGTTGGACTCTGCCCACTGAATTTAAATCAGAAACTACCTCTTTTCTAATCTTGAATTAGAATGTCTGCTCTTAAAATCCAGGCCAGCGTATCATGTGAGATTCTCTGATGAATGCCAAGAGCAAAACAAGAAACCACTGCATTTACATACATCTCTATTCCTATTTCTACCTCTGTATATAGAGGTACCAAGTTTGAAAGCACTTGTCCTTTGGACAATCCATCCTAAGAACTCCCATCCCACGCCTGACACCAAACATCACCAAACATAATCAGTTTCAATCCCCACTTGTGAACCAGTATCTTTTTTACCTGTAATCCAGGACATGGATGGTTTTATATCCAGGAAGTCCTTCAAATACATTTTTCATCTGTTTTGAGGGGAAAACAAAACAAACCAAAACATTAGCACAGATTTCCTCCACCTTACTCATTTAGTGAAAACTCAAGAAGTATTTTTAACATTTTCTTAAACTGTATCTGAGTTGTTAAATCTGGGGGCACAAAAATGCTTTAAGAAGTGTTTTGGTGACATTGTTTCATTATGAGAGAAAGAAGATGTATTAAAAACTATCCAGCATTCCCAAAAGCTTTTAAAACACATTCAAAGGGGGAGTGTGGAAGTGAAGCAGACAATATTCTTTCTCTTATTTATGCAGCACCAACCCTTTTCTGTCCAAAACGTTTTCATTATTCCCCAAACTTCCCTGGATTAAAAAGAATTTGGGAAAGTGCTTTGTATTGCAGACACTTAAAGGAGCAGCAGCCACCACCAGAAAAAGCACCTCTTGGACTATGTTACACAGTGTGAAACGTGGTTCAACTGCACTGCCCTCACCAGGCAAAGGGCTCAGAAGTGTTTGGCAGTGCTACACCACAACACAAGTGGGAGCAGCAAAACGGCAGCACATTCAGGCTTAATTCAATAGTCAACTCTGGTACATGAGTCAAAATCAATAAACAGAATATTGATCATGCTGGTTTAGGGTTCTTTTTTCCTTTGAAAAGAGCCTTGCCAGTTGAGGGTTATTTCTTACTCCTCAAATTCTTCTTCCCCTCACCAATTTGCCTATTTTTAAACTGTCTCTGGTGAGACTTATACAATCAAAGTGCTGCTGATGATATTTTTTTTCATGAGTTTCTTCATCCAAGCCCAGAGAAAACCAGGCAAGGGATCAAAGCAGTGGAACATCCACATGCCAGGTGGACTGTGTCCCATCTGACATTTCTTCCACACACACTGTGGCATTGCTACTTGGCCACACAACTAGGAAAATTGAGATGTCTAGCCTATGCTAGCAACTTGTGACAGTTGTGGTGATGCTTTTCGGCTGCAGTGAAGAGTACATCTCTTTCCCATCTGGCCAGGGTCTGGCACATGGTTAGCCCCATTGGAAGGTATTCAACAGAGAACCCCAACTAGACAGGACTAAGAAGGAAGCAAAGCTAGAGAAAACATAAACTAGGTGATCTTAAAGGTCCCTTCCAACCCAAACCATTCTATGATTCTATGGTTATGATGTGCTGCTGTATGGCAACCTAGATTCCTCCCCCGAGAGAAAGGAAAGACAAACTCACTGGCATGAGAAAATGATGGTAGCAATAAAGTTACCATAATTATAGAGAAAACTAAAAGCTATTGGGGAAAAATCATGGACAGGAAAATCAGAAGGCAGTAGTATGATCACATCTTAAATATGCATCTGTATTTTGTTGGGCAGTAACTTTATTTGTGACACACAGATGAAAACATTCCATGTTAAAAGTTAAACAATATTAAATTACCTTGGAATCAAGTTTGAAGAAATCAAGAGTGTATGTGTCTATATTTACATCTATAACACACACACACACGTGGTTTTTCTTTGAAGTAAGTGCCTAACAGTGTAAACCATGGCTCATTCCCACTCACCCCTATGGGATTTAAGTGTCTATGAACTGGCTGGAAGGATTTAGAATCACCATTCACTGGTGATTCTAGGCAGAAATGAGGAGCAAAGGTTGTTGTGTCAGCCTAGATTTCAGAGACTATCTCACTGCAGTGCATGTCTCTCCTGAGCAGAAATAGTGAATGAGTTTGTTAGCCCTGGTAGGTCTTTGAAAAGGACTTAAATAAGCAGAGATGCTTTTCATTTATTACTAACATCTAGCTTAGTTTCTTTTGCTAACCCAAGGCAATGTAAATCAGAAAATGGGGAAAGAAGACAGGGAGCAGCCCTTTAGAAAGGTCCTGGTTAGAGTATGTCCCCATTCATGGTTTCAGCATAATTTTCTAATCCTTTCAAAGAATATATTTTCACTTCTTTTGCCTGCAAAAATGATAGCAGGCTACTTCATGAGAAACACAAAGATAACACTAGAGTATTGAGTGTCTGGCAGCTACTCACAATGGAACAGAAAAAGGCAGCATGTCAGACAGAAGGGTGTGTTCTCATGGTGGGTGAATGTTTCATGGGTGAATTCATAGATTCATGGAATGGTTTGGGTTGGAAGGGGCCTTGAAGATCATCTAGTTCCAAACCCCCTGCCATGGGCAGGGTCACCTCCTTCTAGACTGTGTTGCTCAAGGCTTTGTCCAATCTGGGCTTGAACACCTGCAGGGAGGAGTCACCTACAACCTCCCTTGGCAACATGTTCCAGTGTCTCACCACCCTCACTGTGAAAAATTTCTTTCTATTATCCAGACTAAATCTCCCTTCTTCCAGCTTCAATCCATTCCCTTTCATCCTGTCACAACAAGCCCTTGTAAGAAGTACCTTCTCAGACTTTTTGGGGTTTTTTTGTCTCACCAGCCTACCTCAGGCAGCAAAACCCCAAGACAGTTCTGCAGAGCCCATGAGAAGACAGCCCTGACAGAGGTGCTGTGTGCTTTGCTTTGCAGAGATAGCAAAAAGAGTCAGGGGAGGTAATCACCTGAGAGATGAATTGTTCAGAGAGCCGCTGATGCTCCGCAGAAGCTGGGTCATTCAGATCCTCACTGTACTGTTCACCGACAATCACGATGCTGAACTCAATCATCTGCTCAGTTACAGGTCTCACTAGCTTCTCATCCTGCTTCTTTATCTCATTATTGGTCTGGAAAGGAAGGAAAAAGGAGAAAACAGGAGCTGATTTAATGCCTTTTTGTTTTGGCCTTTGTTTGGTTTGTTGTTTTTTTCCCCCCCAAGAGGTCAATCCTCATTACTAACCACAGACACAATTCCTACCTAGCTTGGATTAACTCCATGTAGAAAGCATCTCTGGATATGTGTATGTGCATACAGTCTGCCAGCTATCAACAGCACACTACATTCCTAAGCTTGGGTCCAGACGTCTTTCTTGTGTGGACCAGAATCTTTTCCAGCTGCTACAAACCTGGAGGCTTCTCTGGCTTGTGATGGGGCAGAAAACCTGAGCCTTCTACACAGGGCTGTATGGACATGTCTACCAGGATGGTGAAGGGACTGGAACATCTGGGTGATGAGGGAAGGCTGAGAGACCTGGGGCTGTTTAACCTGGAAATAGGAAGACTAAAAGAGGATCTGATCAATGTTTACAAATATCCTAAGGGTGGGTGTCAAGAAGCAATGGTTTAAAACTGGAGCAGGGTGAATTTAGGTTGGACATCAGGAGGAAGTTCTTCACAATGAGAGTGGTAAAATACTGGAACAGGTCACTCAGGGATGTGGTGGAAGCCCCATCCCTGGCAGTCAAGGTCAGACTTGATGTGGCCTTGGGCAGCCTGATGTAGTTGAAGATGTCCCTGCTCATTGCAGAGGGCCTGGACAAGGTGACTTCTGAGGATCCCTTTCAACCCAATGCAATCTGTGAATCTGTGTCTGTTGGGGAAGCAGCATTCCAAAGCCTCTGCAAAGGAGAAAATACCTACCCAGTAAATTATCCTAAAACTTTCTGAAGTTCATGTCCTGTTTCTATGAAATCTTAATTTGTGTTAACACATAGTGCTAGTAAACTTCCTTGAGTACTATGACATGCAAATGACCACGAAGAGTATTATTTAGACAACAGAATGCTGATGCAAATGGGGAAAAAAAGAAACCAAACCACACTTACAGTAGTGTCTGCATCTTCATGGACAGTTCCACCTGCAGGACTCCCAATGGAGATCTCATGAGGGGAAGGAACGTTGGCAGCTGCATCTGAGTTTGAGACAGGGCTGTATTATTTTAGTTTGTTGGTTTAGATTTAGAATCATAGAATAGAATCATAGAATCAGCAAGGTTGGAAGAGACCTCAAAGATCATCAAGTCCAACCTGTCACCCAACACCTCGTGCCACATCCAATCCCCTCTTGAACACCTCCAGGGATGGTGACTTCACCACCTCCCTGGGCAGCACATTCCAATGGCTAACAACTCTCTCTGTGAAGAACTTTCTCCTCACCTCCAGCCTAAACTTCCCCTGGCACAGCTTGAGACTGTGTCCTCTTGTTCTGGTGCTGGTTGCCTGGGAGAAGAGATCAACCCCCTCCTGGCTACAACCACCCTTCAGGTAGTTGTAGAGAGCAATAAGGTCTCCCCTGAGCCTCCTCTTCTCCAGGCTAAACAATCCCAGCTCCCTCAGTTTTATACCCATGTGCATGTAGATGGACATACAGAAACAGTTTAGCAAGCAAAAACCCACAGCAAAAATAGGATTTCTGTTCACATTATCATGACAGAAACAACCCAGGAAACACCTGAAGAGCCTCAGGTAAAGTATTAAATACACTAATAAGAAAAAAATGCTGAGCAAATATTCTGTCTAAGCAGATCTCTGTAAAAAGGGCACAGAACTAACTCCACAAGTAGGATTTTCAATGATTCATCCAACAACAAAAAACTAGGTCAGCTTCTAACATGATCTCCAGCTCAGCAACAACATTATTTGTGGTGCAAAAAATTCACAGCTCTTTCTGAAATCTAAACATGGTCAAATTGCTCAATCTTCTAGCAGCACCAGAACAAGAGGACACAGTCTCAAGCTGCGCCAGGTGAGGCTTAGGCTGGAGGTTAGGAAGAAGTTCTACACAGAGAGAGTGATTGCCCATTGGAATAGGCTGCCTGGGGAGGTGGTGGAGTCACCATCACTGGAGGTGTTCAAGAGGAGACTTGATGGGGTGCTTGGTGCCATGGTTTAGTTGATTAGGTGGTGTTGAATAGAATAGAATAAAATAGAATAGAATTAACCAGGTTGGACTTGATGATCTTGAAGGTCTCTTCCAACCTGGTCTATTCTATGCTATGCTATGCTATGCTATGCTATGCTATGCTATGCTATGCTATGCTATGCTATGCTATGCTATGCTATTCCATTCCATTCCATTCCATTCCATTCCATTCCATTCCATTCCATTCCATTCCATAATTCAGAATCCACCCACCAGTGAAAACTCACCTCTCAAGGTGGTAACATCAGCCTCCAGAGCCGGACTTGGGGTCCCACCACTGCCAAATAAATATAAAATCAGAAATTAATATTGGGCACGATGAGAGTGAGTTATCAGATTTCTATTTATCTGTGATTCTGCTGCCACACCAAAGAGCATGCTCGCAAAATAACTTTGTCATGGTACTGCTTTGCTGATGACATTACAATTAGGCTTTACAATATTTCAGTTATCTTTTGCAGCTTAGACATTGCGCCCCTTGCATCACACGACACATCCTGTGCCCCTCCAAGCTGCTAACCTCCTTATACTCCAAATAACTTGGAGTCTTGCCCCAAAAACCACGTTTGGCCTTCTAGCAGTTCTGTAAAGGAAGCAAATGCAAGCACCAGAGACGAAACACAAAGAAAACCTGTAGTATTCCATAACACACTCAGTTTTGAAAATGCTCTCTTTTCATCACCACTTTTACTCTGCTTCTTTGGAAATCTTTGAAAGGCATTAGATTGCAAATGCAACTGTTGCACTTGCACATACATAAAACAATTTAGATAAAAATCAGATGAAGGCAGTCAGCCTGAAGAAAAACTAGCAGCTTTCACATGGCTCTTTCAGTAAACCCAAGCTCCTTGGAGCCAATTCTGTAAGCCCCAAGTAGCTGTCAAGTTAGCAAGAGTGGGGGACATGCTCTGACAGAAACAAGTCTATTCTGAATGGAATAAACAATTGTTTGGCAGATCTGTCATATTTTTCATTGCATTCAGCCCAACCTGTAAGACTGGGAGTTTAACTGCTGGCAAGAAACTGAACTTCAGCCTTCAGAAAATCACTTAAGTTGATTGCATCGAGATATTAGTCTCACTTTTAAAGGAACTGCTGTTGGCAGGCTTCACTGCAATATACACAAGTGCTCACACTGTAATTGCTAGGTTGGACTTTTGATTCATGTACTCGTTTACTGGCCTTGCAGTCTGTCTTCAAGCAAAGCTCCACTCAAGGTTGATGAATATTTCACCTCCTTCAGGATAGATGATCAATCTCTGTATCACTCAAAAAAAACAAACCCAACCTAAAACCAAAGGCTTCCAGCATCAGGCAGACAATCAGTTCCAAAGTTACATACTAAAGATACAGGGAGCACAAGTATATGATCAAACACCTATCTCAAGCACTTTTTCTCCCCCTGCCTCTCACAGACACAAAACACTCTCCAATAAACAGACCCAAAGACGAATCTGATCCCTATGCAAGCTTTAAAACGTACAGTTATTTGTGTCTGCTTCCATCTTGTGGACACTAGCACCTGCTTTGAGCCAGTACAGTGCAAGGTAACCTTCTTAGACAAGACAGCAAAACCATAATTTACTAGTGAACACAGTTTAGATAAGGTATTCTCTCTTAATCACTCTGCCAAGTAACTCCTTTAAAAACCATCAACTTCTTTCTAACTTCTTTTAACTAACCCTCCCCATAAAAATAAACCTAAATACAAATCAAACACCCCACATTAAAAGGATTTAGATTTTTCTTAAGAATGATGGTTCTGTTTGGAAAGGATTCCATTTCCTGACTTGTTTATCATCTTACAACTGAAATAAGACTTATTGCTTGATTAACTGCTCAGGTAAAATATTTTCCAGTTAGACTCATCTAACTTCAAGGATGCATTACTCTCACCAGTTTTAACAGGCATTAGATTATGTCTATATCAGAGTCTCACCAAACGATAACATAGTAAAGAAAGCATTTTATTGTGTCATGTTTAGAAGCAAATATGACTCTACTTTTCAGGAGTGGTGAAGCAATCTGGAATTTCACTCATGACAAAATGTGTGCTGTAACCAAGGTCAAAATGAAAGCTCAACAAAAGCAAAGTGAAACGGCTCTGATATACAGTTGGTAATGTTCTGTTCAGATGAAGCGCTCAAGCCCATACAGAAACACCAGCTGAGCCCTGTGTCAGCTCCCTTTTATTTGAAAGAGGGCAGAGAATGATGATCTTAGAGGTCTTTTCCAACCCAAACAATTCTATGATTCTTTGACTTGCAGTGGTAGGCTCAGAGCTCAAACTAAGACTCACAGGACTCCATCCAGCTGCACATGGATCAGTGCCGAGTATGCCTCAAGGTCCTCCAGGCCCTCCTGACCTACAGCTGCTGCCACAGAAGGCAGAGGTCACCCATGGATCCCACAACAATCTTACCAACCTGTACTTTAACTTAGGATCTCAAAAGGATCTAAATTACTATCTGACCAACAGAATTCACCACCCAGTTCTGTGGTGGGTTAGCTTCAGCTAAGGGCCACATGACCACCCATCCATTCTTTCACTCCCCCTTCTCTACAAGACAGGGAGAAAATAAGATCAAAAAGCTTCTGAGTCAAAACAAAGACAGAAAGATTGCTTACCAACTACCTCCATGGGCAAAACAGACTCAGTTTGTGGAAAATTTAATTTATTGAATATTTACACAGCTTAGGATAGTGAGAACCAAACGCTAAAACATCACATATCCTCCTCTCTTTCCCAGGCTCAGCTTCACTCCTGACTACTCTACCTGGTGCAGGCTCTGCAGGGACAGCAGTTCCTTCAGGAGATGGATCTGTTGGAGAGGGTCCAGAGGAGGGTCACAAAGATGATCAGATGGCTGGAGTGTATCTGTTATGGGGCCAGGCTGAGTGGGCTGGGTCTGTTCAGCCTGGAGAAGACTGTAGGCAGATCTTATAGCAGCCCTCTAGTACCTGAATGGGGCTACAGGAAAGCTGGGGAGGGACTTTTTGTAAGGACCTGTGGTGGCAGGACAAGGGGCAACAGTTTTAAACTAGAGCAGGGTAGATTGAGACTGGACATTAGGAAGAACTTTACTGTGGGTGGTGAGACACTGGAAGGGATTGCCCAGAGAAGCTGTGGATCCCTCATCGCTGGCAGTGTTTAAGACCTTTCTGGATGAGGCTTTGTGCAACCTGGTCTAGTGGGAAGTGTCCCTGTCTATGGCAGGGGGTGGTTGGAACTAGATGGTCTTTAAGGTCTCTTCCAGCTGAAGCCATTCCATGATTCTGTAATTCTATGAAATGTTTACCTGCTCCAGTATGAGTCCTCCTTGGACATCAGGAAATACCTGCTTCACCATGGAGTGCCTCCTCCTTTCACTGCAATGTTCCCTATGCCACCAATTTCTCATATTTTCTATTCCCTCCTCCTCTCCCTGTGCAGTGATTTTGCCTTTCTTACACAGGCTCTCCCCAAGGTGCCACCGTCATGACTGCTGGAACCAGATGGATCAGATTGTGCCCAGCTCAGAGTTGTGACAGCCTCTCTTCACAGAGTCTACCCCTGCAGCCCTTCCTCCAGCGCCTGGGCACCCACAACCAGTACAGTTGTGTCGACCAATGTACCCACAAGATTTAACTTGAAGTTTTGGGCACTGAAACAGGCTGCTCAGGGAGGTGTTTAAAAGATGCTTGAATAAGAAGCTTCAGGACATGGTCTAACAGTTGTGTACAGGGAGATGTTAGGTCCATCCACAGATGGACTTGATGTTAAGGTCTTTGGCAACCAGGTGATTCTGTGATTCTGTAGGTTGCTTCAGTTTTTAAAGGGAGAATCCTCAAAGCAGACATGAAAAAACAGAGAGAATGTTCTGGTATAAATCACAGTTTCAAAAGAGGAATGGTCTGCAAGCAGAAAAGCCCAAAATCAGCTTTCTAGAGTAGAGTACTAGTTCTTGATTAGATTACTGGTTATAGACATACCAAAATCAAGTTGTCTGCATTTGAAAGGTCCCAGAGAAGTCTCAGTTACTCACTCAAAGAAGCAGCAGCTCTCCAACAGGACACTTCCATTACTAATGTTAACTTAGGCACCAGCTTAGCCAAGTGATAGCAACCACAGGGCAAACTGGGCCATGGGGCAAGCGTGAGAGTGCTGAAAAGCAAGGTGAGAGCAAGTCCAGTGTCACTGACAGTGAGGCAAACTCATCACCTTAGTAAGGCAGCAAGAGGCCATGCTTTGTCACAGCCAGATAATCCATTCTTCCTGGCACAGAGAGGCTTTTGAACATGAGTCCCCAAGAACTAACATTTTTCTGTCAGAATTCCAGCTCACAGCTGTCTGAAAATTAAAAGCCAAGGATTTAAGTAACACCTAGTAAAACCCTAAGCAACCTAACCAAGCAAGGCCAGTCAGTTTGGTCAAATTAACAGTTACCACTTTTTCTCAGGAGGATGAAAAACACACTGTTTGAAGGAACTGTGCTATAATCAGCCTCACTTTCTGCACAGCCTTGCTTTTCATTGCTTTACCAGAACACTTCCTCAATTCTTTTTGCCTTCCTCACTTCTTGTTGCTTTCTAGTTTCCCTTAACATTATAGCTTTCATTTTTCAAACACTCTCTTTATTAATCTCAAAAAAACCCCCAGCAGCCATAGTTGTAGGTATGTCTAAGGAAGTCACTCAGAAATGCACATGACAATGCCTGTACTGGTTTGTCTGAATGTGCTGCTCTTCAAGGTAAAGACAGATTCAAATCCCCCTTCAGTCACATCACTTAAAATATAAAGGATTTCCCCCCCACACCAGGATTATTCCAGGGCCCAGGCTTTGTTTTAACTATACCTACACAAGTAAGGCACTCCAGGTGGAAGGACAACATTCCAGCAACATTTTATTGTGAATCTGAGACACAGACATTTGAATTGCAATTTCTGTTGTCCTACCTGCATGACTGATTCCCTGGGTCACCTTGGCTGAGCAGTAAGCAAAATATAAAAACATACACATATGTATGGAGAGGCAGGAAGTCATATAAACATGGAGATGTCTAAGCAGCAGAACAAACAACACTGCACTGTGTTTCCTTGGCAGAAACAACCGGTTTCAGATCACGCAGCTCTGTTAGACACCAGGATCTAGACAGGTGTACTGCAAGACCCAGAAACCCAGAGTCTCAGAAACTGATCTGAAGCAAACAGTGCTTATAGACAGCCTAGATGTATTAATACCACAAACACAGCTCACAAATACAGCCTTTACAAACCCCATGGTATGTACTTGTGTGTGACATCAGTCGTGCCAGGAAAACACCTCAATAGGTTCCAGTCCACCAAAGCAAACACAGAGTCCCACTGACTCGCAGGCAACTGCGGAGTCTAAACAAGCTCTTTATGTGCAACCATACTGTGTAATTAAGGAGAAATACCACTCCTGGACCTGTCAAATGGGACATGGGTGATACCATTTCATATTTCAAATCTTATAAAGGTAGTAGTTGCTTTTTTATCTATGTTACTCCTCAAGGTTTAACACAGGCTCAACTCTATGGTTGAAGAATGTAACATAGAATCATAGAATCAACAAGGTTGGAAAAGACCTCAAAGCTCATCAGATTTGTACTACATTCTGGACATCCATCAGTTTATCAAGGGTTGATATAATTGTTTCATCAGTTTGAATGTCCTGAAGTCTAATTTGCTCTGTCAAACCTGTATTTATTCTTTAAATATATCATTTTAATGCTCCTATTTCACAAAGGAGGGGGGGAAAAACCCATTTTATAGTTTGATTTTCTCCTTTTAACACAAATTCTTGAACATAAGCACATTCCTGCACATAAGCAAGTATGTGATTTCAGAAGGATTTTTATCCTACATGCGGATGCAAGACTGAGGCTTGTATTGAGAAGCTTTTCCTTTTAAATTGTACTTGCATTCCTCTTAATTTTTATTTAGATAGCTCTGGAATGTAGATCTCTTTTGGTTTCAGTTAAAGCAGGACAAACCTTTCACATTTGCTACCTGACAGTAGGGAGCACAAAAGAAAATCCACAGCTGAAGGTAAAGCTGAGCAGAAGGTCAAACATTTCTGAAACAAGGAATACCATTGCCAAGTCCACATGCAGACAGTAAAGGAACTCAGGTATGTTTCTACTTCACTGCAGGCAGAACTGCTGAACTCTTGAAATGATCCTAGCACTGGAAGAAAAATTCTTTTTCTTTCATGAAGCAAATTTAGATAAGCAATACAAAATTTGAGTTGAAACATCATCAGTCATTGCTGCCACCACTGATGAAGGATGGATCCTAAACTTGCCAATGAGCTTTGAAGCAGAGAACAAGGGAAGTCAGGACATGATTTATCGTGGCTAATTTTAGTGAGTCCTGAATCAGCAAGTAGCAATTAGAAAGGACACATGCTTCTGTTTCACTTCTGAAGGAGTAAAAAAGTAGTACATTATATTCATCCTCTTCAATTGGCCCATATCTCTTTCTCAGTATGTCATTGCATACAAAGCACTGAAGCAAGGCTATGATGCCAGGAGAGGTTTAGGTTGGATGTTAACAAATACGATTGCCCAGGGAGGTGATGGAGTCCCTGAAGGTGTTCATGAATCACAGAATAAAACAGGTTGGAAGAGACCTCCAAGATCATCAAGTCCAACCCATCAGCAAACACCATCTAATCAACTGGACCATGGCACTAAGTGACTCATCCAATCTTTTCTTAAACACCTCCAGGGATGTCGACCCCACCACGTCCCTGGGCAGCCCATTCCAGTGGCAAATCACTCTTTCTGTGAAGAACTTCTTTCTAAGATCAAGCCTAAACTTCCCCCTACACAGCTTGAGACTGTGTCCTCTTGTTCTGTTGCTGGTTGCCTGGGAGAAGAGACCAACTTCGACCTGTTTACAACCACCCTTCAGGTAGCTGTAGAGAGCAATAAAGTCTCCTTTAAGTCTCCTCTTCTTCAGGCTAAACAACCCCAGCTCCCTCAGCTGCTCCTCATGGGGCTTGTGCTCCAGACCCCTCACCAGCTTTGTTGCCCTTTTCTGGACACATTCAAGCAACTCAACATCTTTCTTGAATTGAGGGGCCTAAAACTGGACACAGTACTCAAGGTGAGCCTAACCAGCGCTGAGTACAGGGGCAGAATGACTTCCTTGTGTGGACATGGCACTTTGGGACATGGTTTAATGGCTGTGATAGTGTAAGGTCAGTGGTTGGACTTGGTGATCTTAGAGGTCTTTTCCAATCAAAACAATGCAATGATTCCCTGAGAAAAAACTTCTATACCCAAAGTGTTCTCAAAGACTGAAACAGGCTGCCCAGGGAAATGGTTGAGTAACCATTCCTGGATGCATTTAAAAGCCATCTAGATATGGGGCTCAAGGATATAGCGTAGCAGTGGCCCTAGTAGAGTTAAAAAATTATTGGCCTTGATGATTCTGGAGGTCTTTTACAACCACAGTGATTCTGTGATAAAAGCTCTATTTTTCTACTGCAGCAGTTTTGTGCTGCTCCTTTGCCTTCAGCTGATTCCTGAGATCTAGCCTTTGACCCCTCAGGAACTAGGCAAATTAGACAGTTAGACTGTCCAATGGTCATGAGGTATACTCCAATATTAAGAGAACAAAAATCATTACAAAGTCCCAGTAGCCTAATGAATAAAGCAATCATTAACAGCTGTTTAGTCAATGTAGTGCTTCCACACTTCCAATGGGAGCAACACTACAACATCCACTGGGCTCCTTTATACACGTCTAGACTATGAACCATGCATTACTTTTGCTTTGAGGTTTTCACCTCAGTGGTACTTAGTTTAATCTCTCAGTTCCTTAGGAGGCCAGGCTGCATGGATGATGCACTGGCCTTAAGGGAAGCAACTTCCATCCCGTGGTTACGCAATGGTCGGTAATGCTGGGATTGAGAGTTATTCTGGGAAGGAAACAACACAAGTGCAGCCATCTTGCTGTAGGCCACACTAAAACTGTCCTAGCTTCTTCCTGCACCCAGCTTCTTCCACCTAGAGACACAGCACTGACAGCCAGGTAGGATTAGATGAAATGTATCACATTATTCAAGTCACAGCTTCAGTTCTGCAGCTGGTTATTTGCTTTCATATAGAAGCATATATAGTAGCATCATTAAAACAACCAACAGATATCACACCCTTCTCTTTCCTTCCAGATCAACATCAATGTTAAAGTTGTCAGTTTAAAATGAAAGTCTAAATTTCTTAGGTTAAAAATAGAAAATTTCAATTTCTTAGCTCAGTAATTTAAATTAAGTTTCTTACCTTAAATTTCTTGGCTTAAAATTTAATTTTTTTTAGCTGGAATAGAAATTTCTTGGCTTAAAATTTAAATTTCTTAGCTGGAATTGAAATTTCTTGGCTTAAAATTTAAATGTCTTAGCTGGAATGGAAATTTCTTGGCTTAAAATTTAAATTTCTTTGCTGGAATAGAAATTTCTTGGTTTAAAATTTAAATTTCTTAGCTGGAATTGAAATTTTGTGGCTTAAATTTTAAATTTTTTAGCTGGAATTGAAATTTCTTGGCTTAAAATTTAAATGTCTTAGCTGGAATTGAAATTTCTTGGCTTAAAATTTAAATTTCTTCACTGGAATTGAAATTTCTTGGCTTACAATTTAAATTTCTTGGCTTGAAATTTAAATTTCTTGGCCTGAAATTTAAAATAAATTTCTTGGCTTGCATTTTAAATGTAATTTCTTAGCTGGAAAAATTTACATTTATTAGCTTAAAATTTAAATTTCTTACCTGAAAATTTAAATTGGTTAGCTTTAAAATTACATTTCTTACCAGAAAAATTAAATTTATTGGCTTAAACTTTAAATTTTGTAGCTGAAAGTTTAAATGTGTTAGCTAAAATTTTAAAATTTCTTACCTGCAAATTTAAATTCATTAGCTTAAAATTTGAATTTTTAACCTGAAAAAAATAAATGTATTAAAATTTAAATTTCTTTCCTTGAAAGAGGAGGACCACGTGGCTCAGTTGGAAGGGCATGAGACTCTGAGTGTTGAGATTGTGGGTTTAAGCCTGCAATGGGCAGTGATGTCCTTGTTTTTTTACTGGCCTGCATTAGCAATAGTGTGGCCAGCAGGAGCAGGGAGGTCATTCTGCCCCTGTACTCTGCATTGGTTAGGCCACTCCTGAGTACTGTGTCCAGTTCTGGGCTCCTCAGTTTAAGAAGGACATCGAGACACTTGAGCGTGTCCAGAGAAGGCCAACAAGGCTGGGGAGAGGCCTTGAGCACAGGCCCTATGAGGAGAGAACCAGAACAAGAGCACACAGTCTCAAGCTGTGCCAGGGGAGGTTTAGACTCGAGGTGAGGAGAAAGTTCTTCACTGAGTGAGTCGTTCGTCATTGGAATGTGCTGCCCAGGGAGGTGGTGGAGTCACTGTCCCTGGAGGTGTTCAAGAGGAGATTGGATGTAGCACTTGGTGCCATGGTCTAGTCATGAGGTCTGTGGAGACAGGTTGGACTCAATGATCCTCAAGGTCTCTTCCAACCTTAGTTATACTGTGATAATGTGATACTGAGAGGCTGAGGTAGCTGGGATTGTTTAGCCTGGAGAAGAGGAGGCTCAGGGGTGACCTCATTGCCCTCTACAACTACCTGAAAGGTGGTTGTAGCCAGGAAGGGGTTGGTCTCTTCTCCCAGCCAACCAGCACCAGAACAAGGGGACACAGTCTCAAGCTACGCCAGGGGAAGTTTAGGCTGGAGGTGAGGAGAAAGTTCTTCACCGAGAGAGTTGTTTATCATTGGAATGTGCTGCCCAGGGAGGTGGTGGAGTCACCATCACTGGAGGTGTTCAAGAGGGGATTGGACGTGGCACTTGGTGCCATGGTCTAGTCATGAGATTTGTGGTGACAGGTTGGACTCAATGATCCTCGAGGTCCCTTCCAACCTTGCCAATACTGTGATACTGTGAATTTAAACTTATTACCTTACCATTTAAATATATCACCTTAAAATGATGTTAAAATTTGTTAGCTGAAAATTAATTTGAAATTTCTTAGCATAAAATTAATTTAAAGCTTTTTAGCTTCAAATTCTTTTGATGCTTCTCCATTCAAAATCAGTTTAAAATGTCTCCATTTAAATTTCTTTTAAAATATCTTAATTTCAAATGATTTTAAATGTGCTTAGTTTAAAATTGATGTTAAACTTCTTAATTAAGAACTTCTTTCACAGCAACAATTATTTCTGAGCCAAAAAGAAATTGGTGAAAGCTCATAAAAGGAAAATATTCCATTAGTTTCTTATGCCTGGGCTGTGCTCTGCAAATTAGCCTACTGTAAAATTTTCTATGTTCTTAGCAGCGGGAAAGCAGAAATATGCCTGGGGCTATGCCTCTAGACTGAAGTGATTGCTTCTGAACTCTGAGAAATTTGAGGTCAGGAGAGGACAGCTAGTACAGGTCTCCTGTGGGCTACAAAAATGTTGAGAAGACTGAAACATTAGGAGGAAAGACTGAGAGATTTGGGGCTTTTGGGGGGCTTTTTGGGCTGGAGAAGACTGAGGGGGGATCTCATCAGTGATGATTGATATATAAAGGGCAGGTGTCAGGAAGATGGCATCAGTCCTTTTTTCAGTGGTGCCCAGTGACAGGACAAGGGGTAATGGGCACAAACTTGAACATAAGAAGTTCCATCTAAACATAGAATCATAGAATCAACAAGGTTGGAAAAGACCTCTTTAATTTAAGGGTGCTGGAGCACTGAAACAAGCTGCCCAGAGGTGGTGGAAGCTCCATCTCTGGAGACATTCAAAACCCTCCAGAGCACTTTCCTGTGTAACCTTCTTCAGGTGAATCTGCTTTGGCAGGGGGGTTGGACTCAATGATCTCCAGAGGTCCCTTCCAATCCCTACCACACTGTGATACTGTGACATGTTAGAGCACCCCTGGCAACATAGGAATCTCACTTGAACATCTCATCCAGATACCTAAAGCTGGTGATTTAGGACAGCTCTGCCATCCCTTGAAATCAGAGATAGCACAACTGGATACAGCATTGACCTGCACTGCACATGTGGGTCAGCAGGTGATGGCAGCACTGCCCAGGAAATGGCAGAACTGTGCTCACATCTGCTTCCACAGTGTTGAAGACCAGGCTGGATGAGGCTTTGAGCAGCTTGGTGTAGTGAGAGGTGTCCCTGCCCATCACAGGGGAATTGGAAGTAGATGATCTTTAAGATCCCTTCCAACTCAAGCCAATCTATGATTCTGTGATAGGACACTAGATTTCTCACCCTGTGTGTTGGGGACTGGGGGTGATGGTGGGTTGGGTGCTTATTCTGACTTCTTACAGAACATTTTGAAAAGGCCATCATTTCACTCTGATCTATACTGGGAAGTCTAGTATATTTCTGCAGCAAATAATGATCTTGACTCTTGGAAATACTGAGATGGCGCGTTCACTCTTGATGGAAGGTGTCCACAGTTAGGTGAGACATCTTCTAGCCATGACAGCCAGTCATGGCTTTGTTTTTATACAACCCTGGCTTACAAACTTCACCTCTCACACCATGAATGCTCTAAGATGTCCAGAACAGTGTTAGAATAAACTTGGGGGTTTTAACACTGCCAAAAGAGTTTATATTAACTTCTTCCTGATGCTTCATTATCCAGAGCAAATCTCTCTTACTGCTCCAGCCCTGTATCACTCCCTGTATGCTATAAAACACCATCATATCCAAACACAAGACAAACAACAACTTTTAGAGGAAAAAAATAGTAAAACCAAAGTTTGAACTGACAGTGGTAACACAGATCACACCTAAAAGCTATGAATGGTCTGAAGTAAAATATACTGGGGACAAAAGCAGTGTATTTTTGAGAGAGCTCTCTGAGAATTCCCATCCATCTCCATTCAACA
This sequence comes from Dryobates pubescens, assembly GCF_014839835.1. Lineage (NCBI taxonomy): Eukaryota > Metazoa > Chordata > Aves > Piciformes > Picidae > Dryobates > Dryobates pubescens. The sequence continues at coordinate 33,183,580 of NC_071619.1, read as the reverse complement.
GGAAGCAAGTTCTCAGATGGTTAGACATGGTTAGACAATTGGGGTCATTGATGACCCTGGTCTAGTGAAAGGTGTCCCTGCTCATGGCAGTGGGGCTGGAACTAAATGACCATCCAACCCACTCTATGATCTTATTTATTTGGTAAATTTTGCCAGTGGTCCACTGGAGCCCCTTTAATGCTTATCACAAAGCACTTATAATATGGCTTTTCTATGAGATCAATCCCTGTGGTCCACCTCTCAATCAAAAGTTGGGCTTTTTGTGTTTTTCAGTTGTTTGGTCCAATGACTCTAAATCAGCGATGGCTTTACCTCCTCTCCTGTATCTCTGCATTCCCTCAGTTTCCTGAATGATCACATGGAGGGACACAGTAAGATTTCAGACCCAAAGCTCCTCAGAAATACTAAGTTTTTCACAACCTTCAACATTCAAACTGAGATAACTGTATCTCTGAATGCCCATTTTCTGAGAAGATATAGTTTCAGTCACAGAAAGAGCCAATCTAGAGAATCACAGAGTGGTTTGAGTTGAAAGGGACCTTGAAGATCACCTAGTTCCAACCCCCCTGACATTGGCAGGGACTTCTTCCACTAGACCTGATTGCTGAAGGCCCTATCCAATCTGGCCTTGAACAGCTCCAGAGAGGGTTGAACAACACCTCCAAGGAAGTTGGAACACCTCCAGGGCATGACTGATGCTAATGAGAAAGAACTGGACTGGTAAAACTTACAAGGACAAGATTGTTGTAATTTTTGATTCATTTTCTCTTGGAAAAGAAAAGCAAATAAAAGTTGGTCAATGCTGCATCCTTAACACTAGGCTCTGAACAGATGTACACTATCCAGGCGTCCTGAAGGCTTCAGGAAGTGCTCTTGTCAGAGCTTAACAGGATGGAGAGAAACAGGATGGAGATCTTAGGAATCACTTTACCCTTATTGTCCTATTAATTTTAATATCTGATGCTGTGGTGATTAAATCATTCTGAGATACCTAATTCAGGAAGTTGGGGGTTACTCTTCATAGTAAATGAGAAGAGCAATCTCATATTTATCATAGCTTTACAAGGCCTGTAAAGCAGGGAACATAATCAGCCAGTTTTTTCAGAAGAGTTCAGCTCTAGGGTATTTGGGTTTGAATTGTTCTAAAAATAACAACAGCTTAGATAAAGTTCTGGGTAGGGAGGCAGTAGTCATTTGAACTGATTTTCCTTTGAGTTCAAAAAGGACATTGAAAAAAACAAGTCAAGTTCAGATTTTCTTTGGTAAAAAGCCACCAAAATTCAGAATGATTTCCCTTTTTCCTGCTTTGTTAAAAGTGTTCCAAGGAGCCCCAGCAGCCAGTTCCCTTGCAACTGTTTCTACAGCACATCTCTCAAAAGTGGTTTTAAAAAACCTTGTGATTTGGGGGGCTGTTGGTTGCTTTGTTTTGATAATGACACCCAAAATTACATTAAAGGTTCTTGGGAAAGGCTCACAGGATAACCAGGACGCTGACACAAGTAACTAAGGACACATCCCCTTCCCAAAATAGATTTCTCCCACTAAACCTCTTCAGGTAAATAGCCTGAACCCGTGCCCAACAGCCACCAAGGTGATGATACACTTAAGCATAAGTACAAGCCCTCGACTGGCTGAGATATTTTCAGCATGCCAAGCATGACAGGATAGAGCTTCACATGCCAGGACTTCTAAACTGGAGCAGCATAGATTTAAGCTGGATATTAGGAGGAGGTTCTTCACAATAAGGGTAATGAAATACTGGAAGAGGTTACCCAGAGATGTGGTGGAGGCCCCAGCCCTGGAGGCAATCAAGATCAGACTCGATGTGACCCTGGGCAGCCTGAACTAGTTGAAGATGTCCCTGCTCACTGCAGGAGGGTTAGAAGAGATGACCTTTGAGGGTCCCTTCCAACCCAATGTGGTTTGTTATTTTATGATTCTCTTGTACAAAGGTGAATTTGGTGCATCTTCAGTGCACAAATCAGCTCCAGCAGCAGGAGGAGTTCTCTCTGATTCAGACAAAGCTTTCTCTAATTCCAACAAGGGCAAATCTTCCCCAGCATTTTTTTAAGAAGAAAAATCACTTACCCACATGACCAATCAGTGCAGGAGCTGAGAAGAAAAAGAAAGAAAAAGTTAGAAAATGTCAGAACTCAGCCCAGCTGTCATCCCCCAAAAGAAAACAATGCCAGGCAAACACAGACACTCACCTGCCCATTGCTTCTTTCATAGAGGACAGTTTCTGGAAAGCAAACAAACAAATCCTAAGTATATTTGAATATCATAAGGTGAAAGGAATTGAAATGCAGTCTATACCATTTTGTTTCCTCCCCTTTGCCCACATAGTTACCTTTATTGTGTTCTCTGTTCATTCATTGAATTAAAAATTGATTACCAAAGCCCCTGATGAAAGGATGGGTCCTACATTTCCAAGCCACAAGTGAAACTCCAAAGGTAAAGAGCACTAAGTTTGTCAGAATATGCATTGCTGCATTTTCCTGTGTTGTTCTGCAGAAACAGCATTCTCTCACCTTAGAGGAAGCTGGGCCCCTCAGTTTAGGAAAGATGTTGACTTGCTGGAATGTGTCCAGAGAAGGGCAATGAGGCTGGGGAGTGGTTTGGTGCACAAGCCCTATGAAGAGAGGCTGAGGGAGCTGGGGTTGCTTAGCCTGGAGAAGAGGAGGCTCAGGGGAGACCTTATTGTTCTCTGTGACTACCTGAAGGGAGGTTGTAGCCAGGTGGGGGTTGGTCTCTTCTCCCAGGAAACCAGCACCAGTACAAGAGGACACAGCCTCAAGCTGCACCAGGGGAGGTTTAGGCTGGATGCTAGGAAGAAGTTCTTCACAGAAAGAGAGATTGGCCATTGGAATGTGCTGCCCAGGGAGGTGTTGGAGTCACCATCCCTGGAGGTGTTTAAGAAGAGACTGGATGTGGCACTTGGTGCCATGGTTTAGTTGATTAGATGGTGTTGGGTGATAGGTTGGACTCTATGATATCAGCTAGATTCTGCACCCACCTTTACAATCAGACTTCGGTGCTCCTCAGACTGACTGAAGTTCATGCCCATTTCAAAGATACTCATTGTTCCTTCTTCACACAGGCTCATCCAGGTGTGATATTCTTCTCTCTCTGGCAGTCTATCCCAGAATGTCTTGAAGACCTCCCAGACTGTTTCCTGACACACTGAAAGCACACGAAAGGGGTCTGGTGTTAGTACAACAGGAGTGCTTCCATGATATGGGTAGCCATGAGAGTATTGCCCAAAAGTTGTACACATTTCAGTACATTAATATATAGAATACAGTGAGTTTACACCAACAGGTTAATGTGTAGAGACCAACAATGAAGGTCTGGTGGATCTTCCACACTCATACTACTTCTCTCCCTGATTTATTAGTGAAGTAATTACTTCATAAAAGAAAAACAATGTAGAGAACATACTTGTTTCCTAAAAACCATGAAGAAGGAGGCTTATGAGAAGTGGCTGAGGAAACTGAGATTGTTAAGACTGAAGAATCATAGAATCAATAAGGTTGGAAGAGACCTCAGAGATCATCAAGTCCAACCTGTCACTCAACACCTCATAACTACTAAACCATGGCACCAAGTGCCATGTCCAATCTAAGATCATTGAGTCCAACCCTTAAAAGCAATGGCTTTATAAATAATAATTTTAGAAACTGTTTTCTATGCAGTTGCACCCTTAAAGATGAGCTGATTTTGGCACTATGTGGAAAAAGCTCTTTTTTCCACTTCCAATTTCAGTTTACAAGAGGAATTGAGACCGTTTCTCCATTGTGAAGCTCTACAGATACACAGATCTCTTTCATTTTCATGCCACACTCCTGACAGGTTTCCCACATGGAGATAAGCCTTGTAGCTCATTTGATATAGAATCACAGAATTGTTTTGGTTGGGAAAGACCTCTGAGATCACTGACTCCAAGAACAAAATCCTCAAACTGCATTGTTAACTGTCAGTAGCATATTACTGCTTTAGTACCCACCCAGCTTCCAGGCACCTAACTTCATCTGTAAGACACAGCAATTGGGTAAGGAAGATTAAAGATTATTCCAATCAGTTTTGCTTATGTAGCATCTTCATTAATCAGAAGTAAATAGCCAAACTGACAAGCATCCATTCACCTCTCATGTTCCCCCTCAAGTTATCCTTTCTTCCTCAGGAATTGGGGAAGCAAACTCTTAGAGAGAGAGACAACCTTTCCATATTACTCCTGCAGAGATCCCAGGCAATAAAGCCATAATCCTTTCCTTGGATTTCTGGATCCTGCTTGGAGTACTAATAAGCTTCCTGAAGCAGAATGACATCTGTAATATCCTCTCTACCATACCACTCATAACAGCTTGGCCTCTAAGAAAAGGCCAAAGCCTAGTTTCAAATCCAGAACCCTACACTAAGGAATACATCTTTTCAGTGGTACTTCTATCTTATGTTCCAGCTAATGAATCTTTCACTCCAAGTGCAACATTGCAGGGCAACAATCCTGCAATGAGATTATTCCCTGTGGTTGGGATAAGTCCTCAGCAGGCTATCAGTAAGAGTTGAAGCTATGAAAAAATAGCTTGTAAATACCCTGCAAATGCTCTAATTCTACACTTTTCAAATGACAATAGACAAAGTGTTGGCTTTATAGTTCCAAGTAATAATTAGCAGCAATAATTGAAGGCAATTTTCCTTAATGCTCTTAAGTTTAATCCCTTTTTTAGAATAAATGTGATGAGACACTGTCTTGCCTGAATGCAAGCTGTTGCTGTATGAACAGTTGTCCCAATCAGCTCCCAATAGATTAAGGATTTGTTGTGTGTCCTTTCTTTTGGAATTAAGACACCCCACTGAATCGCAGTCCCAAAGGCTTTGTGCCATCTGTGGGCTCCAAGCCCATTAATCAGACCTAAGCTGTCAGAACAGGGTCATATTTTCTGTGGAAGGAGGAAAGGGGACACAGAAATGAAGTCTCATTCTGTCCTTTCTGGCCTGTGTCCTATATAACCATTTCCACTGCAGCAAGCAGTACCAAGTTGAACAACAGTCCTGGGAGGCATCAAAAGAATCGTGACCAGCAGGACGAGGGAGGTGATCCTCCCCCTCCACTCCGCTCTTGTGAAACCCCATCTGGAGTACTGTGTCCAGTTTTGGTGCCCCCAACACAAGAAGGGCATGCATCTGTAGAAGAATGGTCCAACTGAAGCTATCAAGATGATCAGAGGGCTGAGAGGGAGAGGGCTGGAGAACCTACCCTATGAGGACAGGCTGCAAGTGTTAGGGCTGTTCAGCCTAGAGAAGGAAAGGCTCTGAAGAGGACTTATAAGCAGCCTTCCAGTACCTGAGGGGGCTAGAGAAAAGATGGAGAGGAACCTTTTACAAGGGCTTGTTGTGGTAGGATGAGGGGAAATGGCTTTGAGCTGGGAGAGGGGAGATTTAGACTGGATATTAGAAAGAAATTCTTTACAGTGAGGGTGATGATACACTGGAACAGGCTGTCCAAGGAGCTTGTGTTGAAGGCCAGGTTGGACAGGGCTTTGAGCAACCTGGTCTAGTCCAGGGTGTCCCTGCCCATGGCAGAGGGGCTGGAACTAGATGATCTTTAAGGTCCTTTAAACCCAAACCATTCTATGATAACATGGTTCAAACTGATTCTGTATTTGGAAGGAAAAAGGATGGCCCTTTTCTTTCTCCCAGATAGTCTGAGAGTTTATTAGTTCTGACACAGAGGGAGGGATTAAAAGCTCCAGGCAAACATCTATGACAACTGCCATGTAAACACTTGTTAGCCTTGCCCAGGAAACTGCACCCTCAGTGATGGTGAACTGCTGGCCACATATAGTCACCCTGCAGTCTTGTTGACATGCAGTCTATCTTGTCCTTGTCCTGTCTACTCCAACTGGCCAGTTTGTAAATCAGGGGATTGCTTTAACCCAAGAACCATAGCCAGGCATGCTTACTGATGGTGTTCAAGAGCAAATCTGTAGTTTCAGTCTTTCTTTCTTTCTTCTCAGACACCTCTTCAGTGTTTTGTAGTTAGATTAGAGCTGCCCCTCCAACCACAGGAAAAGAACAGCAGTTTCTTCAGTGTGCTTCAAAGCATGCTCATGTTAGGAAAGAGACAAGCATGATTCCATCTCCCATCTTTCCTCCAGGTATGTCAAAGAGGGAGCCAGTTCTTATCATGGCTTGACTGATGTAGCCACTCCAGGAACTGAAGAGACACCACCCCCAACAGTGCATTCAAGTTCCCTAATGAATGTGTTTAGCTTTCTTTTAACTTGAAGGTGGAGACCAAACCCTTGGCAAGTTTTTGACTATCTACTGGTGAGGGAAGTTTTCCAAAGTTTCTTATCAACCAATTGTGGAGAGCTCCCCTATGAGAAAGCTCATTTTTCATAGCTAGATTCATAAACATGCTGAGACTCTGTAGACAAAACTTGGAGACACAAAAATGCAAACTGAGTTAAAAGTGACTCAACTGGAAGCTTCCGTAAACAGCTGCAATTTATGGTATAAAAATAATTCACTACCATTCCTTTCTGACTTTCCAGCAACTTGCAAGTGTCTGTGCCACTCACACAATCTGCATGTGATGACAGCAAATGAACCAACTTAAAAACAAAAGCTCCTTGAAATCAAAACTGAACATAAAGGCAAAATGAGAATCGGCAGGGGAGGCAAGGAAGACATGGAACAGATTTGCCAGTAAGCTTTCTGCTTAGCAATGCAACTTTGAATTTTAAATGCAAAATTGTTAAGAAGGTAGGAAATAGAAAACAAATTGCACTATCAGAGCTTGCAATAAACTGGCAGGAGCCCAACAGTTCAGAGCTATGTCTGAAGCTGCTCGCTTAATAGAGTAAAATTTGCTAACATACTCCAACCATTAAGCAAATCTGCTGTGCAGGCTTTGTGTTATGACCTTTCCAGGAATTAGGTTTCCTAAGACTAGCTGTAAAACCTTTCCAAACCAGCCAAGCATCTAGGTTCAGGAAGAAACTGCAGAGCAGACCCATCTGAATGGCACGTCACACCTCATGGTATGAGAGAAGAGCTTGCCTTCATGGCTAGATCTCACACCAAACTTTCACTAACCTGCTCCAAGGGTAGCCACAGGCACAGGTATATGGGACAGCATTAGCAACACCAGGTCCTGGAGGAGACAGGATTTGCAGTGAGGCCTCTAATCCCTGGCAAACAATACTGATTAAAAGCATCATAAAATCGAGATCAATCTTTTAAGGTAGTGAGCTAAGAGCCTTGAAGCTACACGTGGGTGTGAGGGTAAGCTCCTCTTGAAATGACTTCCTTCATCCTATGGCTGCTGTAATAAGCAACTTTTATTTTAGTGTTAACTGATCTCTTGGTCACTTTGCCATTTTCCTTTGAAGAATTCAAATGTTAAGAAATAAAAAAGGATCATATTCATGAGACAGCGAGAGGCTCCCTGCTACAGAGATGAGATGCAACCATTCCAGCTGTCTAGAGGAAAAGAAGCAGGTGTGCAGAAGATGTGTCAGAATTCAAACCAAGAATGCCACTTCAATATCTGAAGGGGACCTACAAGAAAACTGGGAAGGGGCTGTCTACAAGGGCATGTAGCTGTAGGACAAGGGGCAATGGTTTTGAACTAGAGTAGCGTAGATGTACATTGCACATTAGGAGGAAGTTCTTTACATTGAGAGTGGGAAAATACTGGAACAGGTTGCCCAGAGATCTGATTGAGGCCCTGTCCCTGGAGACATTCAAGATCAAACTTGATGGGGCCCTGGGCAATTTGATCTAGTTAGAGATGTAAGTATTCAGTGCAGAGGGGTTGGACAAGATCACCTTCCAGGGTCCCTTCCAACACCAACAGCTTGTTCTGAAAATTTTCTCCAAAGTCCATTTTACATGCATGTACTACATTTTACATGGACTCCATCCTGAAAGGTCTCAAAAGTCAATTAACTCATCACTGAAACAATCATCTTCAAGTTAAGAGAGGAGGTAGGAGAAATTGAAAGGTCAGCATGTTTGGCCTGTGCCTTTGTGCTCACTTCCACTTGAGAAACATGGAGTAGGCACTTCAAGTAGGCAAGATCTTGACTTTTAAAGGCCAAAACAGATTTCAAAGGCTGACTCAGAAAGCCAGATGTGTAGTAAGATCATGTGGATCCCAGCATATGTACTCCAGAAGCCAACACGCTCAGCCATTGGAAGGTAACCTGCTTCAAGTGCAGTGCTTATGCTTAAATAATACAAATAATAGAGAATCTCCTGAAAAGCTACATTGTCTTGTGACAAAAAATTTCCATATAGGCAGGCACAAGCACTTTCCAGTTCTAGAAACATGCACTGAGGGGAGATAAAAAGTTTCTTTGAAGCTTCCTTTCCAAAAGGCTTCTTCATTGTTTTCAAGACCTTCCAGCTATGATCTGTGATGAGATGATTGGCATCTCTCTCTGAAATTCTCCTCTGCGGCTAGCACTCATGCACCTGGCTATGATCCAGCATCTCTGCTGCTCCAGCTTCACCATTTGGGATGCATTCATCTTTCAAATGACAGACAATTAGCCTATTACACTCAGTCTGTGCTCAGGGATTTCTGAGGTTAAGAGAAGGGGCACCACATGACGGTACTGGGCACCTAGCAGGGGGCAGGGTGGCTTTCTGGTCATTTGTGTAAGTGGGCAGTGCTGGAGTTTAATCTCAGTTAAATCCCATTAGTGCTGCTTAAGAGTTGAATCGTGTACAGTGACTAGGAGCACTGAATCAGGCTGAATATTCTATTTTGAGGCAATGTGAGGCAAACTTCTCTTCTCCAGCAATTTCTGCACAGCTGCATGGCTTGATTGCAGCAGGTTTTGGTGAGGACTACAGGGAGACTGATAACTCCTAAGAGATCTTTCCTGTAAAGACCTTATTAGCACTCACTAAACAAATGCATCACATGCAGAGAAATCACTTCATCTCTGGCTGAAATGCTGCTGTGTGTGGCCTCTGACATAGCAACCCCCAAACAATATTCACAGCAAACCAGGATTTTAAATTGAAATAGTTAATTGTGAATTAGCTAAGCCACATGAAAGATGTGTTCTTTGAAGACTAACATACTAAACTCCAGCACAAAAACTATGCTGGATGTTAGGAAGTTCTTCAGAGAAAGGGAGATTTGCCATTGGAATGGGCTGCCCAGGGAGGTGGTGAAGTCACCATCACTGGAGGTGTTTAGGAAGAGACTGGATGGGGTGCTTGGTGCCATGGTTTAGTTGATTAGATAGTGTTGGATGATACATTGAACTCGATGATCTCAAAGGTCTTTTCCAACCTGGTTAGTTCTATTCTATTCTATTCTATTCTATTCTATTCTATTCTATTCTATTCTATTCTATTCTATTCCATTCCATTCCATTCCATTCCATTCCATTCCATTCCATTCCATTCCATTCCATTCCAATGTTGCCAGATATAAGGGTTTAAAATACACCATATTGTTGCAATGTTTCATCACATGAAAGAAGTCTTACTGGGAATACTTCAGCTTTGCAGCGAAATCTCTGTCACATGAACCTCTACTCTTTACAGCAAGGGTAGTGAGACACTCAATAGGTTGTCCAGGGAGGTAGTGGATGCCCCTACCCTGGAGGTGTTCATGCTAGGTTGGACAGGGCCTTGAGCAACCTGGTCAATGCCAGGAAAGTTGGAACTAGATGATCTTCGTGTTCCCTTCCAGCCCAAGCCATTCTATGAATCTTAAAGTCTTCCTCTCTTTTGTACTTCAGGCTGATACTCAGAGACTGGCTTTCTAGACAGAATGTAGTAGAGTTTGCACAACCAGCCATACTCAAAAGCCACATGGCTGAGACACCAATGTCCTGACTCCTTTTGAAAGATCCCTCAGAGAATTCTACTGGCACTAAAGAAAGCAAAGATGCTCTTGTCACGCAGCTAACCTGTGCATAATACCTATTTTTCTTAGTGTTCAAATTGTTCTTCAAGAACAATTCGTAGTATCTTCAAGAACAATTAGTAGTATCAGGGCTCAGGTTATTTGTGACATATGTAAGTGTAACCAGAAGGCACTTTTTTAGCCCAGAACCAGCTCTCATAAGGAAGATTATGACACTAACTAAGTTTCTTGGGTAATAATATATTTCCTATGGCCTGGTATTTATCATATTTAAAAGCTTCATATTTTATTTCTTTTACAGATAAACTTTCTTTATCAATGACTCTTGAGATTTACAATGACTTACCTCTGAGCCTGAAATATTTCAGATGGTTGGCAATAGCCTGCTCAACAGATTCATCGGGGCAGATCTTAACTCCACTGGGAAACAGAACGGAGCGCTTCCTTCGTAATGGCAAGTGCCTGTTGACCTGTTCAGCCTTCATGTTGCCATTCATCTTTTTCAGCTCTGGAGGCAGAGAAGGGTTTGCTGTCTGCCAGCCCCCGAACTGAGGGGTTGGTGGTGAATCATCTTTAGCCTGTTCTCCTGGAACTGAATAACCTTCTGCTGTGAAATTAAAACCACACATAAATGTCTGAGGTGAAGTAGTGATGCAGTCATTTGTATCTTAATGCTATTGCTCTGGTTTCTGGAAGACCTAAATGTGCTGCTTTTCTGTTAACAAACCCTGTCTGCATGGCTGTAGTGTTAGCAACAACCTTAAGCTCTTTAGGGCATCTGATCAAATGGTAACACAACATAAAGCCCTGACCCTTTGAATGATCATGTTTTGTGTTCAGCTTCCCTTCTGTGATGTAGCTTAACTCAATGGGACTACATTTGTGAATAAGCATGTATTTAGCAGCTATCAGGGCTAGAAATTAATTAGGCAATTAATAAATTAATAGCTCCCTTCATTTCATACATTCTTTTCACAAAAAAACGTTCATCTCCTTTGCAAAAAGAAAGCTGCTTGAGTTGACAGCTTGCAAGTACACATTTCACCACCATAAGGTAAGCCTCAGCCCAAATGGAACAGGGGGAAAAAGAACAAGGAAACAAAGGGATCATCAGATTTAGGTTTATTTTTAATTCTCTCTTATGTTTGCTGTTCCACATCACTCCAGAGGAGACTTTACAGCAGGGAGGGGAGAATGTGCCTACTTGTTCTTAGTCTGACAGTCTAATTCTCTGTCCTCCACAGTCAGCACTTAGCTGGTACAAAGTGAGTCAACTCAACTTCTTTCCTTCCCTTTTTCCAATGAAAAGAATCACAATGCATCAGTTCTTTGAAAGAGAACATCCACAAGTGCATGGCAGCTAAAATCCCTTACATTAGGAGCTTATTCTGCAGTTTCAAAGTCAACACCACCTCTGACTTCTGGGGCTGAAAGATGAACAATGTGGGTAATTTGATGGTGTGTTATCAGTCATGCCTAGTGCCAAAGCCCACCACTGGGTGCTACACCAGAAGGAGAAGAGAGTATCAAAAAAGGGCATTAAGGTAAAAGCCTGATCTTCACCCAAACTGACACATCTGCTGGGTCTGCAGAAGACAGAATTTTTAGATTAAGATTAATACAGAAATAGTAAAGAAAAGAAAGCACCAAGTGGAAAACTCAGCAGTACTTAATATCTCTCAAAATTGGGAAAACTTGCCTCCTGTGGCTACACTCTGCACTCAAAACCACACAAATGTATAGGACTACATCCTGGAATTCACTCAGAATATTCTTTATCTACACTGATACTAGGGCTCAGAGTTGACTAAACATTTCTCTGCATTGATCAATACATGTAACCATAGGTTATAATAAAGCAGAGAGGCACTTCTATTTCCACACACTGCCACAGATCAAAACCTTTGAAAGCAGGAACACACACATGATTTCTGCATTACCTGTAGCCCTTTGAAGATCACCATTAATCATTCCCACAACTGGAAGGCAAAGGAAGATTTTCAGAGTGAAGCTGAGCATACTGGCATCAAAAAAGCAACCACCTCAACGTGCAAGGAAAAAGGAAAAACCAAAAACTAGAAGGAGAAGAAGAAAAAGCAAGAAGATTCCTTGTAGCAGAAGAGCTGTTGTCCTGAACCAACCAAGAGTATTGCCCTTCTTGACAGGATCTTGACGTCACACCTGATTATCTTTGGAAAAAACATTAGGTAAAAAAAGTCGACCAAGACATCCTGGGAGCGTTCTTTCCAAGGAGAGGATTCCTCTTTAGGGAAGAAACCAGAAAAGGTGAGGGAAGCAAACTCCTTGCAGCCAGCAGATGGACTGAGACAATTTTTTAATTTTAATCTGGCCAGCTAAGCTCTTTACCAGAGCTTGTCATACCATTAGCAGACAGACCAACCAAGGACAGCACCCTTCACATTTAATTAACCATGCTTCCCCATTGGCTTTTCGCAGTTTCTGCCCCTTTTGAAAACCATGCTGACCACAAAACATCAGAGGGAGCATGTTAGTCTCCAGTGGAAGGCTTAAGTGTGGTTTCCTTCTGCTGCTAGTACAAATATATGCTTGCAGAAACACACTGGCTTGCTTCAGCACTAATGCCTATGCAAAGAAGATCAAACCAGGTATTCTGCAGGACTGTTCCTTCTGCTGACAGAGCTAAGACAGCCCTGCTGCCCAAGCTTGTGCTACAGGAGAAAAATCTTGTGCTACTACAGCAATGTCCTTCATGTCTCAGGAGCTGTGCTTCCTCCAAAGATAGAGCCAGGTGTGGTGGGTGGGCAAAGCCTAAAACCACCACACCAAGGCCATCTGTGATTCTTTCATCTCTTCAGGTATGACCTGACATGAGCAGTAAGAACAAATCAGTACAGATACCTGAAGAGCTGACCATCTAACAACTGCAGAAAAGACAGAGTGTAGGAAACCAGCAGCACTTTCTGCTCCCCTCCAGTCCAGGGTCAACTCATTCCACATAGAACCGTGTACAGAAGCTGTCCTGCAATGGCAGACTACATTCAGACCACAGAAAATACCCATCAGGGCTGCCTCTTGGGTGTTGTTACTTGGGACTTGCTGGTTACTCTGTTCAGATCAAACTGAGTAAACTGCTGGTTTGTCTGAAGGGACTACCTGTGGTAATGGTTTTACACAAATATTCCAAGGCTGCGTTCCCAGGCCTTCCCAGCTGACAGTCTGCAGAGCATTTGCACAGAGCTCCTTAGCTAGACAGTGCTGACTCCTCTCTTCCAGGTGCTCTGCTGAACTCCCAGCACTTCAGATAATACTGATAATCCCTCATATTAGACACAGGACAGTAACAGGAATCAAATAAAACCACCTTTGTTATTAAGCTCAGCCTTCTGATGTTTAACAGACTTGAGCCAATATTTTTCAAAACAACATATTTTCCTTCCCCCCCCAAAAAAACTACTGAATTACACTGGAAGTTAAACCACTGCGCTGCTCTAACACCCCAAAACAGCTTTCTCAGCAGCAGATATTTGGGGTCTATCAAAGCAGAACTGTTTGCCTAGGATGGCTCCATTGAATTAACTACAACACTGGCAGCAGCACCAAGTACACCACACTGGAGCTATACATTTAATGGTCCTAATGATGTGAGGCACAAAAACAACGTTGAACTCTTTGCCCATAAGCTGTTTTGAAGTCCTGTTCAGGTATCCAGACAAACTTTTGAGGCTAGCTTGGGTGCATTCATTAGGCAACATGGTTTAGTTCATTGGATGGTGTTGGGTGAGAAGTTGGACTCAATGAGCTCAAAGATCTTTTCCAACCTGGTTAGTTCTGTGTCCTGTAACATTCAACAATATGCAGATGACACCTAGCTGTGTGGTTGGGTTCACACACTGGAGGGAAGGGATGCCATCCTGAGAGAGGACTTGGACAGGCTTGAGAGGTGGGATCAGCTCATGAAGTTCAACAAGGGCAAGTGCAAGGTCCTACACCCAGGTTGGGACAATCCCAAGCACAATGTAGGCTGGGTGAGGAGTTGCTCAAAAGCAGTTTCAAGGAGAAGGACTCTGGAGTGTCAGCTGGTGAAAAACTCAACATAAGCTGGCAATGTGCACTTGTAGCCCACAAAGCCAATTGCAACCTGGGCTGCAGGAAAATAAGTGTGACCAGCAGAATGAGAGAGGTGATTCTGCCCCTCTACTCTGCTCTCATAAGACCCCACGTGCAGTAGAGTGTCCAGCTCTGGTGCCCGAGCATAAGAGGGACACATTGTGCCCCTCTGCTCAGCACTGGTTAGGCCACACCTTGAGTACTGTGTCCAGTTCTGGGCCCCTCAGTTTAAGAAGGACATTGAGACACTTGAAAGTGTCCAGAGAAGGGCAACGAGGCTGGGGAGAGGCCTTGAGCACAAGCCCTAAGAGGAGCAGCTGAGAGCGCTGGGATTGTTTAGCCTGGAGAAGAGAAGGTTCAGGGGAAACCTTGTTGCTGTCTGCAACTCCCTGAAGGGAGGTTGTAGCCAGGTGGGGATTGATCTCTTCTCCCAGACAACCAGCACCAGAACAAGAGGACACAGTCTCAAGCTGCACCAGGGGAAGTTTAGGCTGGAGGTGAAGAGAAAGTTCTTCACTGAGAGAGTCGTTCGCCATTGGAATGTGCTACCCAGGGAGGTGGTGGAGTCACCATCCCTGGAGGTGTTTGAGAGGGGATTGGACATGGCACTTGGTGCCATGGTTTAGTCATGAGGTGTTGGGTGACAGATTGGCCTTGATGATCTTTGAGGTCTCTTCCAACCTTGGTGATTCTGTGATACTAGGAAAAAGATTCATTACTGCAAGAGTAATCAGGTAGTGGAACAGGCTGCTCCAGGAGGCGATGGAGTCACTGTCCCTAGAGGTGTTAAAAAGACATGCACATGTGGCACTTCAGGGCATGGTTTGATGGCCATGGTGATCTTGGGTTGACAGTTGGACTTGATGATCTTAGAGGTCCTTCTCCACCAGAAACAATTCTATGATTCCATACTTACCACAAGAAGCTGTGGGCCTTTGCAGAAGGATTGCAAAGCAAATGAGCACTTTGCTAGAGATTCGGGTTAAGAGCCACATAGGTATGTGGAGTAAGAGGGCCTGTGGTCTGCACAGCTGCCACTGCCTAGTAGTAGCAGCTGGGAAAAGAATGGCGACAACCACATTCAGCAGCTTCTGGAGATTATTTTAATATCAAGTCAGGTGGAGTTCTCAGAGCACATGTCTAACAAATCTACAAAGGCAATTCTTTCATGTTACAAAAGCAAATTAGAAAAGTTCATATAAGAATTTTAAATATCCTATAAACCTGTCCATTTTTAAAAACAAACAAAGAACAAATTACTTAATGATAAAAACCTAACTTCACCATAAGAAAAAGCCCAAACTAGTTCTCACAAGGGAACACTGAAAATATTCGTCAATGAAAAGGATGCAGAGAAATTGTTAGCACTAGAGAAAGTACATTTCTGCTTTTTATCTTTCATCTATCTCACAATAAATGCACAGATGATCCCTGTAAGTAACACTGATGCTGTGATTTTGGTGATGAAAGCCAGAGAAACTCTGAGATGAGAATTAAGTTAGAAACAAAGACAAATCCCATACAGTAATTGCACGAGGCTGCTCACAGCTATACAGAAGGTAACTGTGCTCAGCAAATAATTATGGTAAATTGCCTCCCTTCTCCAGAAAGTGCTTCCTTGCTTCCTGGCTTGAGAAACAGTGGGGGGGGAGGTGGTTTTTTGGATGACTGTACAGAACCTGAAGTAATCACTGGCTTTTCCAAATGCTAGGTCTCAGACCTGTCTTGAGGGAAGCTGCCCTGAGAATTCTGCAATGCCATTAAATTTACACATCTTTGGGCTGCCCTCAAGTTTTGTTTCAACTCTTTATCCCACTTGCAGCTTTAAGAGCTCTGGTTTTGTGGATGCATGTATGACACAGGTGGGCTTGGTGGTCATCTGACATGTGATCCTTCTGAAGGACATGACACTTCAGTTTAAGTAGGGTACAGGAGAAAGCATTCTCTTAAAAGTCACTTCTGTTGTGTGGCTTCTGGTTAGAAGTCACTTCTATGTGTGCAGGAAAAAAGTGTGTTGAGGTGTTACCAAACTTTTATGTGACCATATATTGACAATGATAAACTTGCATCTGGTTTATCAAATCAAGTCCAACTTCAAACACTCAAAGCATTCAGGCATCTTTACTCAATTCTCCTGAGCAAAGTATAAACACTGTTCATCTTATATAAAAAACTGTATATCTTAAAGATATCATATATGTGACACTAATGGCCTTATTTGCCAGTAGAAAACCTCAAACTGCTTGCTTGCCTTTCTAGTGCAAGTGATGCCATAAGCTTCACAGGAATAGCTCCTAAAAATAAGGCAATTAGGACTAAAAAAAAAAATCCACTGCTTACATATATTGTGGTGATGTGTACTTTGAGAGCAACACTTATTCTAAAAGTCCAAGAAGAAAAAAAATCTTTACAACTTGGGGCTTTCTGAAATCCACTCTTGACTTCAAACAGATTTCAAGGGTCACTCTCAAGCAAGTGTCTTCCCCTCGGGGTGGGGAGGAGGAAGAAACAAAACAGAGAAAAGTTATGATGAGAAGTGTTAGGGAGGGTAAACAATAAAGATTAAAACATCAAAAATTCAGCAGCCCTCAATCTTGCCAGGATTTTGTGACTACTTGTGCATATACTCAGAAACAAACCTCAAAAAAAACACATCTCTAAAGAGAGTCAATAGGAGTTCCTTATGGTAAAACACCACATAGTATTCATGCAGTCTCTAGGAGCTGCAAAATCAGAAAGAGATTTTTTTTGTACAGGGTCAAAACACTGTCTTGAGGCCTGACCCACACTTATCATCCACATTTGTCTAGAAAGAGCCTTTTAACACCCTTGGGGCACATACCTTTCGAAAGGCAGCTTTCACCTTCCAAGGAAGCGATCAGCTAGCACTTCACACATATTAGCTTATCTCATATTCATCTACAACCTTCTCCCTTCCCCCCAGAACTGCATTTTATGGCCACACAACCCAAATGGAAAGCATTTCTTTAAATAAATAAACTGAACAAATAAAATGCTTCTTGAGGGTTTCTTGCTTTATTCTTCTTTTTCCTTTCCTTCCTTCTTCCTTGCAATTCAGAAAGAGGCCAAACGATGCTAAGCAGAGTTCCAGTTATTTTAAATAGCAATGTTCTTGGCCAGGTATGGCTCATTAGATTTATTAGCTGCTGCTGCCACTATGCTGTTGAAAGTGCAATTGCAAGATCAGGTCTCGAATTTCTTCTCTCTTGCTTCTGATCAGCTGACGAGGAAACCACTTCTCGAGGTGCAGTGGCTGCTCGAAGTTAACTATGGGATTCTGGTAACAGAAAAATGAATATTGGCAGCATGAATGTTCTGAAACAAACTTCAAATGTCATTTCAAGCCCTTCCATTACTGCTGAGCCCAGAGGCACACCCAAGTTTACATGAGACAGTGACAATCAAAAAGAGAGAATCTGGATTGTTTAAGCCTGGAGAAGAGGAGGCTGAGAACGATGCAATAGTTGAGGACTGAAGGAACTTTGGAGTTCATGTGGTCCAGCCCCTTTGCTCAAGCAGGGCCATCTGGAACCATTTTCCATGACCACATTCAAACAGCTTTTGGACGTCTGCAAGGAGGAGCACTCCATAACCTCTCTAGGCAAACTGTACTAGCACTTGCCCACCCCCACAGTTAAAAACCACAGTATTTCCTTATATTCAGAGGGCATCTCCTGTGTTTCAGTTTGCATCCACTGCCTCTTGTCCTGTCAGTGAGCACAAATGAGATGTGTAAACTAAAGAGGATATTTAATGTGTCTATGTAAAAGTAACATTAAACTACAAGGTCAGAAATGTTTGCCAACAAACACAGAGGAGAAACTGTACTCCAGATACAGAGACCCCCACCACTGCTTGAGAATTGGGTTTATCTTCTCTTTCTCAAATGGATTTGACATTTTTGAGGCTAAGCATCACAAGCTTTTGGGTCTGGCTGTGTCCCTAAAAAGAAGTCTTTTAGGGCTTAAGGTAATTTTGGGGAAAGAGGAAGGTAGCTTCCATTCATACCTGTAAGAAGCTTTCCACGTATTGCAGCAAGTAGACCCCACAGTCACTGCTGTTATCTTGTTTAGGCACAGTGGGACACAGGTCGATCATTGTTGATTTACTGAATTCTCGATATGTTTTCCGTTTAGCTTCCCATTCCACTTCAAGGTATCTACAGAAGAAAGCAAACATTCAATACTCAGCTCCCAAGCTCAATGCATTTGGGGATACTACCCAATATTGGAGCTGGCTAAAAAGCTACAACAACCAATTTCTTAGGCAGAACATATCATTTATCTCCTCTTCCTCAAACGGCTTTGACACTTCTGAGACTGTCCACGTCACAAGTTTTGCATTTCATCTGAGCTGCAGAACAAGGACAGGCTTTTCACTCAAGCCTCTGTATCACAGAATCACCAAGGTTGGAAGAGGCCTCAAAGATCATCAAGTCCAACCTATCACCCAACACCTCATGACTACTAAACGATGGCACCGAGTGCCAGGTCCAATCCCCTCTTGAACACCTCCAGTGATGGTGACTCCACCACCTCCCTGGGCAGCACATTCCAATGGCTAACGACTCTCTCTGGGAAGAATTTTCTCCTCACCTCCAGCCTAAACTTCCCCTGGCACAGCTTGAGACTGTGTCCTCTTGTTCTGGTGCTGGTTGCCTGGGAGAAGAGACCAACCCCCTCCTGGCTACAATCTCCCTTCAGGAAGTTGTAGATAGCAAGAAGGTCTCCCTGGAGCCTCCTCTTCTCCCTCAGCCTCTCCTTGTAGGGCTTGTGCTTGAGGCCTCTCCCCAGCCTCATTGGCCTTCTCTGGACACCTTCAAGTGTCTCAATGTCCTTCCTAAACTGAGGGGCCCAGAACTGGACACAGTACTCAAGGTGTGGCCTAACCAGTGCTATACTGTCCTTTGTTGTGACTCTTTATGTACACCTTTATAGAAAAAAGTATTTTGGACATAGAAATGGGACCAGCATCATCTGTTGCTAGTAAATAGAAACTGGTTACTTACTCTCTCAAAATCTGAGCTGTTTTCTGCACAGAACCAGCTTTCAATGAATCCAAGATGAGTATACAAGGCCTGTGGAACAAAACCAAACCAATCATTGTACTCTTTCATTACCACCACTACTCAAGCAAATATTTTAATGCAGCTTAACAGCAGCATCAATGTCTGAACAAATGTGGGGAATAAATGGACAAGTCACTATAGCTGTGGCTTTAATGGAATGGTATTTAATGATGAAGTATTGGTATGAAAACAGAAACATACCTTTTACAAATCTGCCTTTTGGAATTACCCAGGGAGATCTGGGGAAGAGAAAATAAAAGCAACCTTACAAATCCTACAATTACAAACTCACAGGCCTTCATAGATTTAAATATAATGCCAGAGAGGCTCTCACTTCAAAAAGGACAAAAAAATGATAAATAACTTCTTAAAACTGATAAAAGCATAGCAAAGGAAGACTTCAGGCTAATTCAAAGTGCCTTGCACATGCTGGAGGCCATGAAAAAAAAACCAGCACCTGCTGCAAAAAAGGTAATGCAAGAATCACTTGTACAAGTCCCAGAGCAATAAATGTTTCCTCCATCAGTACAGAAAGGCACTTACTTCAGGAATACCTGAATCCAGGACTGAAGCAAAAGCAGCAATTTCATTGCCACCTAGTACAAAAGAACAAATTAACATGTCTTAAGAAAGTATTTCCTAACCTGAGTGCAGTGCAGCAATTGTTATGCATGGTAATACAAAAACATATGACATCCATCACAATGTCAAAGATACATTTTAAGACATCATATCCATCCTTCAGGGTTTAAGGCACTATCAGAACTATATATGGCTTGGTATAATTTTTTTCTAGGTATAATTTTCACCCAGATTACCTACCTTTTGAGAGTAAACTTCTGTTAGCATCCATGTCTTCTTTATTCCTGCAGCTACCTGGAAATACCAACACTGAACCAGTCCTAGTGTTCTCCTTCTTTGACTGAAGTGAAGATTGTTGAGGTTGATGATTTAATGAATCCCCACTGGGACAATCCTCATACACAGCTTCCTCTAACCAAGGAAAACAGATAACTGCAATGTACCAATGAGACCTACCCAGCAGTGGGGGGAAAAAAGGGAAGGAAAAAAAAAGAAAGTCAAAACTCTGTAACATTTGTTTCTGAAAAGGATGTGGAAAGTATTTACAACATGAAGAGCTCCTGGGCATCTGTTCTGTGACACATAACCATTGTTATAATGTTCCTTTGTGGCACTTTCTACTGATCCTCTCAGACTTTTTACTTTGCATTGTGGCATAAGAGCAAAAATAAGTATCAATTCCTTTAAAAAACACAACAAACCCACAGAGCAATTTATCAGTGTCCTGCCACCCACTCCACAGTGTAAAAAAAAACACAAAAAGAAAGAAAGAAATTCTTGATGGTGATTCCAGTTTTGAATACAGCTGAAGATTTGGTTATTCTGTTTCACTGGAGTTTCCATGTGCAGGCCAATTATTCAACAAAGCTGAAGTTTTTTTAAAGTCAGCAAGGTGGGGTTTTTGACTTCCAAACCTTTTGGAAGTCAATAGTCTCAAAGGTGTAAGGAAACGTTACTGTCTGGAGTGGGTTAGGTGAAAGGGCAAGAAATAAAACTAGCATGAAGGCTAATAAAGTGCCTTTAGAATAGACCAGACCAGACCAGGTTGGAAGAGACCTTTGAGATCGAGTCCAACCTATCATCCAACACTATCTGATCAACTAAACCATGGCACCAAGCACCCCATCCAGTCTCTTCCCAAACACTTCCAGTGATGGTGACTCCACCACCTCCTCCCTAGGCAGCACATTCCAATGGGAAATCACTCTTTCTGTGAAGAACTTCTTCCTAACATCCAGCTTGAGACTGTGTCCTCTTGTTCTGCTGCTGGCTGCCTGGGAGAAGAGACCAATCCCCACCTAGCTACAGCCTCCCTCCAGGTAGTTGTAGACAGCAATAAGGTCTGCCCTGAGCCTCCTCTTTTCCAGGTTAAACAACCCCAGCTCCCTCAGCCTCTCCTCATAGGGCTGTGCTCCAAACCCTTCCCCAGCTTTGTTGTCCTTCTCTGGACACATTCCAGCAACTCAACATCTTTCCTAAACTGAGGGGCCCAGAACTGGACACAGGATTCAAGGTGTGGCTTAACCAGCGCTGAGTACCGGGGCAGAATGACCTCCCTGCTCCTGCTGGCCACACTATTGCCAGTACTGTGATATGAACCTAAGCTGGTGGCTCAAGGAGAGTGGCTGAACAAATATTTGCTTGGACTGTTTTTCTGTAAGATGCCACTGTGCATTTGTAAATTTGTTTAGTCTACGTAATGCACCTGGGTGTCACAATTTACATTCTATGAGGTCAAGAAATTAATGATGGTGGCTTCACTGAGTAACTTCAATGCATTTCCTTACATTTAAATTTTTCCCCATTGTGTCCTAATCCAAACCAAACAATGACCATGATGAGTTGCACTGAATCATCAATCATTGCCCTAACAACCGGGGGGCCACCAGGCCCCCCGGCCTTTGTTGTCACCACCACCATCACCCAGTGCACACCAGGGGCACTCACCAGTGATGAGAGGAGGATCCTCCAGCCCAGACGGGCTCAGCTTAGGGCTTTGCCCTTTCCTGGAGGGGATTAAAAAGGGGAGTGGGTGGGGAGGGCCAAGTGGCCACACCTGGGGTGGGAGGAGACTTCAACAGAGCCCAGGTGCTCTGGGTTTGAGGGGAAAAGCGGGGAAAATGGGGCAGGTGAGGGACTTTTAGGGTGGCAGGGAGTGATGGGACTGGGTAGAATGGAAAAAGGCTGCAAGTGGGTAGATTTGGATTGGATGTTATGGGGAGATCTTCCCCATGAGGGTGGTGAGATGCTGGTGCGGGTTACCCAGGGAGGTGGTGGAAACCTCATCCCTGGAGGTTTTTGGGGCCAAGCTGGATGTGGCTCTGAGCAGCCTGATGTGGTGTGAGGTACCCCTGCCCATGGCAGTGGGGCTGGAACTAGACAATCCTTGAGGTCCCTTCCAACCC
Source organism: Dryobates pubescens (assembly GCF_014839835.1). Lineage (NCBI taxonomy): Eukaryota > Metazoa > Chordata > Aves > Piciformes > Picidae > Dryobates > Dryobates pubescens. The sequence continues at coordinate 33,161,517 of NC_071619.1, read as the reverse complement.
TGACAATTTTGATTCTAAACCAATTTTGCAGTTTAGGCTGGATGTGAGGAAGAAATTCTTCACATTGGAATGTGCTGCCCAGGGAGGTGGTGGAGTCACCATCACTGGAAGTATTTAAAACCAGACTGGATGAGGCATTCAGTGCCATGGTGTAGTTGATTAGATGGTGCTGGGTGACAGGTTGGACTTGATGATCTCAAAGGTATTTTCCAACCTGGTTAATTCTGTGATTTATTTATAGAAATTACATAAATGCACAGGAATCATCCTAATGACAATAAATAAATGAATAAATAAATAAATGAAAGCATTTTTCAGTAAAACAAAACAAAGATGCAAAAAGCTACTCAAGACACATTAACAAAAAGTTTAACTTTTGAGGAGACTTCAAAACCAGTCATTACTTAAAAATGCAATGTGCTCATTTCCAGTGATCCAGACTTAAGAGTCAGACATTTTTTAATCACCGCAGCACTCAGACACTTCAATCTTTAAACTCAGAAAATGTATCTAAACCAGACTTACTCCTCATTCACAGGCACAAAGATATAATCTTTATTGAAGATGTTTATGTGACGAGTCCACGTTCTTACTCTTCTGTGCCTTCTCTGTGCCACACTGCAAAACCCAAATGACAACTGTTTGGATTTGCTTTTCTTTCAGTTAAAGCAAGGCCTAGAGATTAGTGCTCCTACATCCTCCCAAACCCTCAACAGGTCTTTCATTTTCTCCTGATTTTTTCCTGACAGAGACAAAACATATTAAGCCCAAGTGACTAACAAACCACTTCTGAACCATCTTTAACTCTTCTGGGGGAAAACCAACCAAAAATCATCCACAGATTTAAAAGGATTTCTTGCAGTTGTTTATCCAGTAGTAGTTATTTACTACACTAAAAAAATCTCATCTAAACACCAGGCAGTGTAAAACCAAATCTGTAGCAATGAACAACCATCCATGAAATCAAACTTCACAAGACCATTTTTGAAGGCCCATCCCAACAAACCTTATCTTTTGAAGGGAAAAAGCTAATGCCTCATATAGGGTCGTGCAACATGCTATGGCTAAACATAAACCCAGAATTTCTGGAGTCATCTCCTGAATTGGAGCAGCTACAATCCTTGAAATATGGTGAATTCAAAACCTCAAATAGGTTATAGACAGTCCAGCCTTGTAAAAGGCTCTCCTATGAGGACAGACTGAAGGAGATGGGGCTGTTCAGTCTGGAGAAAAGAAGGCTCCAAGGTGACCTCATTGTGGCCTTCCAGTATCTGAAGGGGGCCTACAAGAAGGCTGGGGAGGGACTTCTCAGGATCTCAGGTAGTGATAGGACTAGGGGGAATGGAATGAAGCTGGAGGTGGGGAATTTCAGACTGGACATGAGGAGGAAGTTCTTCGCCGTGAGAGTGGTGAAGGCCTGGAATGGGTTGTCCAGGGAGGTGGTTGAGGCCCATCCCTGGAGGTGTTTAAGCCCAGGCTGGATGAGGCTGTGGCCAGCCTGATCTAGTGTGGGGTGTCCCTGCCCATGGCAGGGGGGTTGGAACTAGATGATCCTTGTGGTCCCTTCCAACCCTGACTGATACTATGATACTAGCATTTAACTACTAATCCTTTGGAGAACACAGATTACCGGTTTATTTGCTAATTAGGAGAAGATCTGCAGAACTAAGCAGCATCAATAGATAGCTCACTTCTGCTCATGAGGGCATCTAAAATGAACTTACGAAACTTTGAGATCCCCTTCAGAGTTTTTTTCTGTCCTGGTCAGGCACTTATAGAAGAAACTGCTAAATATGTGTGTACGGTCAGCAAGCTGTTTTGGTGCCTTCTCCAACAGCAGGTATCTATCAAAGGGAAAAAAATAGAGAAATTAGTATTCAATTCCTTTTCTAGAAAGTACCATTACTGATTGAAAAACCAACAAAGGACAAATATTTTAATTCCCTGTCATACTCAGGTTATGCTTAGTACCAGCTGCCTTCACATGCCAAACTTCTCCCAAGGGTGATCCATGGGCTGGAGCACCTCTGCTATGAGGGTAGGCTGAGGGAGATAAGATTGTTCAGACTGCAGAAGAGAAAGCTCCAGGAGGACATTATAGATGCCTTCCAATACCTGAAGGGAACCTACAGGAAGGTTGGAGATGGACTTTACATAAGTGCATCTAGCAATAGAGCAAGGAGGAATGCTTTTAAGCTGAGGGAGAGTAGGCTTAGACAGTGTCTCAGGGAGAAGACACAGTGTGTCTCAGGGAGAAGACACAGTGTGTCTCAGGGAGAAGACACAGTGTGTCTCAGGGAGAAGACACAGTGTCTCAGGGAGAAGACACAGTGTGTCTCAGGGAGAAGACACTGTCTCAGGGAGAAGACACAGTGTGTCTCAGGGAGAAGACACAGAGTCTCAGGGAGAAGACACAGAGTCTCAGGGAGAAGACACAGAGTCTCAGGGAGAAGGGTGGTGAGACTCTGGAATAGGTTGCCTAGAGAGGTTGCGGTTGCCCCCTTCCTGGAAGCATTCAAGGCCAGGTTGGAAGAGGTCTAGTTGAGAGATGTCCCTGCACATGGCAGAGAGGTTGAAGTGGATGATTTCTAAGGCCCCTTCCAATCTAAGCCATTCTATCATTCTCTTTACTCTGTTTTCATAGAATCATAGAATCAATAAGGTTGGAAAAGACCTCAGAGATCATCAAGTCCAACCTGTCACCCAAGACTTCATGACTACTAAACCACGGCACTAAGTGCCACATCTATCCCCTCTTGAACACCTAGTGTGTACATAGATGGAAATCATCAGAGTATGTAACAAAGAATGTGATCTATTGTTTCTTCACCTCAGATTTGTGCCCCAGTATTGGTGCTTCTGAATCTATTTTTAGAGTTAGGTTTCTAGCCCTTGCAATTAAGACAGGCTGGAAAACCTGACCTAGTGTGAAGTGATGGAGTGTTATACTCCAGTGCATACAAAAAGCATAGCATGGGTCAGTTCTACAAATTCTCCACTGACTGGACACTGAGAATGTGGGAAGACTAGCAAATTTAAAAAGCAGAGTGGTTTCTGCAGTGATTGTGTTAAACTCCTTCATTCAAATCTTCATTTTCTGGGGAGATGAAACTACAGCTATTGAGAAGATATTGCTGCTGCATGATTCATTTCTAGTTTACAGCTATAAAACCACATCAAAGCACTCTGGTACACAATTCATTTCCCACTCCTCCACACAAAATGTTTTAACCATCTTCCTTGGTCACAGTTACTGCAGCCATTCTGGATGCCAAGCAAAATGGCAGTGCTCCAGTGCTCTGGCACCCTCACAGGGAAGATATTTTTCCTTATCTCGAGGTGGAGCTTCTTGTGTTCCAGTGTGTGTCCATTTCCCCTTGTCCTGTCACTAGATACCAATGAAAAGAGACTAGTCCCCTCTTCTTGACACCCATCCTTAAGGTACTTGTAAACATTGATCAGATTCCCCTCTCAGCTTTGTCTTCTCCAGGCTAAACAGCCCCATGTCTCAGCCTTTCCTCATGGCCCACAATGCTCATTCTGGAAAACTTGCTCTCACAAGCAACTTTAACAGGATGGCATGAAGCAGGTAAGCCAAGGACAACTTTCTCAAGAGGCATTGGCTGTGTTCCTTTCCACAGGAGCTATGCATCAGAGGAATTCCTGAACTCTTGCAAAGAATAGCAGAGGATGATGTACTTCATGCAAACTGTAAATAAACTATTAGTACAGACTCTCTACTTCCTTCAACTGTCTGACTGAAACTGCTCATCTCTTTTTGTTCTGTGAGGTCACCAAGAGGCTTTTCCCACTCCTCCTCACCTGTTCTGTTTGGATTAGATCACAGAGCTTTACAGAAGAAGGAAACTGAAACAAATGAAACTGTTGAGAATACCCAAAAGCTTTTAAAGGAAGTCCAACTTACAAACTCATCATACTGTTACTTCTGTAATTTGTGTACTAAGCTTTTAAAGGAAGTCCAACTTACAAACTCATCATACTGTTACTTCTGTAATTTGTGTACTATATTTAGTGGCTAGCATTTACAGTGACATTCAAGTCCAGATCAGGTCCCAGAAAGAAGAGGACAATTAAGGCTGGGATTACTTACTTCAGATAGAAATCAATGATGACATCATTAAGAAACTCTCCATACTCTAAGCACTCTAGGTCTTCTCTTGTGACTCCCAGTCCTCCTTTTGCAGGTGGGGGTGGATAAACAATTAAACTGGAAAACACAGGTCATGTTATAACAGTGACCAATTGTGTTTTACACAACATTCTTCTTAAAATGGCTGTTCCATAGGTAAAAGATTTTCTAGAAAACCCATTAGAAGTGATAGTCCTCAGAACTGTTGACTGACTCAAAAGTCCTTCAGTATTTCTTACTCCAATGGTTAAGTGTTACAAAAGAAATATTAATGGATTGACAGATTAGAGTAGGTTGGATGAGACCCTCAAAGGTCATCTGGTCCAACCCAGCAGTTTGTTTATGCCAGCAGTTTGTTTATTCAATTTGTTTTCACCTTCTCAATGGTATGAAATATACTTACTTCTTAACTGTTCCAATTTCTTTCACTTCTTTCCATTCTTCATTCAGTGGAGAGGACAAAGAGATAGAGTAGCAACCACTATTTTGCTTATTTGCAAGTGCATAACTGGGCCTGATCACTTTTGGGTTTGATCCCTAGTAGAAAAAAATCCAAACAGTAACAACAGTAAAATGCATTATGTAGCTTGATATGTAAAACACGATACACAAACCCCAAGCCTGGAGCCCACAGGAGTACCCTGCATCCCTGAACAGAAATCTTGCTGGAGAGTAGAAGCATAAACAGCAGTATTTAGTCAAGTGTGCCAGTGCTGACATAATGGAAATGTTGCCCCATTTAGAATGATCACAGTTCTTCACCTACTCATAACCTCTCTCTAAGCCTTATTCAAGCAACTGATGCAGAACTGATTTTGGAGAGGAAACAAGGACCTGAAAGGATGAAGACAAGCATCAGACCAGGAGCTGTGTATGCTTGGAAGGTTTGAAAATCCAGTTGATAACAATACACGTAAAAATGATACACATTTGAGCTGACTGGCTCAATTTCTAAGCTCCCAGTTTCCCAGCCAGATTGATTTGTTCTCCCTGTGTTTTTTACTGAGGCACAAACATGTAATTTATGAAGTAAGAGTTACATGGGCTTGGGTTGAAACATTTATTCCTCAGAGGGAGTGTCTTAACATATTAACTTGCACAGTTAATCTCCCCAGCAGCCTTTGGAATCATTTAGCATTTGCAAGTTCTGGAGGAAATCCCTTGCAGGAAATCCCTGTGGTTCTCATCATGCCCAACCATGACTCAACCAAAAGCTTCAGCATTTTCCACTTACAAGTTCTATCACCTATCTCTCTGTGGACTCAATCTAGTTTGCTGGAAGTCTCACCCCACTTGTAAGAGAGAAATACCAAACATGACTGTGAATGCCAACAGAAGGTGCTGAATCAAGCAACATCTGCACACTAACCTGAACTGCAGGCTCATGAGTATCTGAGGTATTCCTTTTTGACATGTATTGCTTCAACAGATCCTTATTGTACCTCATGAAAGAGCTTTCTTCAGGAGAAAGGTCTTTAAACAAGGGTATTGCTTCCTTCAAAGACATAAACTCAGGGAGATCTGGTGCTCTGTTCTTCTTGCTCACAACTGTAATCAACTCAGTCAGTCTGTCTTCTTCACTTTCTGTGAGCAGTTGGGACAGTTCAAGAAATACAAATTCACTAGATTTGGCTGGAAAAAAGGAGAGTGGAGAGTCTTAACTATAATGCTATGGGACAAAATCTTGTCTGCACATTCACAAAGGAGCATAGAGAGACAATAACAGGAGTGGAAGCTCAAAGAATACACTGTCAGGTTCATCACAGGGGCTATCAGTCCACCAAGAAGAAGCCCAAAGGAGCATAGAGGAACAATGGTATGCAGGAAGCAGAATTAAGGATCTGGAGGAAGGGACACCTAGTCTGTGCCCTTCCTAGGAGAGCCTCAGTCCCAAGGCCCAGGCCTGAAACCCATGAAGCACCTTTTGGACTGAGGAGGGGTTGTTGCTGGCATGCAGGGGAAGAGCATTTTGCAATTGCACAGGATTTATTGTAGGATCTTTAGGGGAAGAACAAAAAGGGAGGCAAAGAGGTATTTAGGTAATTTATGGAGGAACAAGTGTGAGGAAGTAGAGGGCAAAGGTTGCATAAAAAGGGCCAGTTGTATCTAAATATTCTGCTGGCTATGCCCTGTGCATCAATCAGCACAGCCTGTCCTGTCTTCTTAATCAATTCCTTTCTAACTTTCTCCTGGGTGAGGGACCCTTTTCAAAGTGTATGTGCATGAGGCTCTGAAGTCAGCAACTGGAGTGAGTGCATGATTGCTACCAAAGACCAAGTCAAACTAGGCAAACAGGTAAACTTGTCTGGAGGGTGAGCAGATCTCTAATGTATAGCTATACCTGGGAAACTAAGGATGAGAGCACAGTGGGGTCAAGCTTTTGGGATCAGGGAAGTACTGGCTGTGTGCCTGCCATGCATGATTATCAACAGCTTGCACTGGACTGGAAACAATGGGATCCAGGGCTAGGAACTGGGCAGACAGTGTCTGAGTCCATCTTGCACACATGTGTATGTATATATATATGTGTGTATATATATATATATATATATATATACACACACAGACACTGTTATATATAGATATACATACATAAATGTATTATCTCACTAGTGGGCCTCCATCCTGCTCATCTTCTATCAGCAGGACATACATAAATGTATTATCTCACTAGTGGACCTCTATCCTGCTCATCTTCTATCAGCAGCATGAAGCTCTGTTGGCATGAGTGCAATGTGTCTGTGTTATCTGTGTGACCAGCTTGCATGGTCTTTTCCAAGCAAAACAGTTCCATGATTCTACTAAATAGTAGTGGGCTTGACTCATATGACATTAGGCTTTTTCTTCCAAATATGAGTATAGTAAGGCATTTTAAAACAGCAAAAGTGACCAACTCATCTTAAACCAGGCCTTCCTCAGTATTCCAGATGTACAACTGTAAAATAACCCTTTACTGACATGTATACATGAGACTTTTTCATTGCATTTAAGGAAAGAAAGTACTCACATGGCTTGCTGATAAATGACTTTCCTATTTGGGTTTCAATCCTCTCTACATAATCCACAGACAACCAAAGGAAAATTATCATTGTTGAAGAACAGCCACCATCAATTCTCCACAAGCCAAACCTTCTAAGATCCAGAGTATCCACTCCCAGCTTAATTTTCTTATTAAGAGCCGCTGCAGAAAACAGGATTTAGAATAAGCATACCTTTCACAGCCAGGGATAAATTCACACATTTCATAGCAATGACATGCTAAGATGCAAGTATGATCAGAGGGTATTAAAATAGCACTTGCAGAAATGTGTTGAGAATTTACTACTTAGATCAGTCACATCAAACTATGTGTAACAAAGTTACCAAATTCTAACATCAAATGCAGGATTCTTCATGAAAAAAATAAATGTGCTTTTGCTCATAATCATCACAATACCTAAAGACACTGAAAAAATATTGCAGATCATGAATTCCCAGTCAGTCTAATTCAGAGCTGCTCTTTTCCTGCGTGAGAAGCAACACCTCTTTAGGAAAAGGACTGAATTTACAGTTCTATTCCTCTTAGATTTTGTCAACTCATACATTGTTTTCTTTGCTAAACCTCAGGTTCTAAAACCCTAATCTGAAAAGATTAATATTTCACCTCAAAAACATGTGTAGTCACATTTACTATAGTTCAAGACTTAATAGAACAGAATAAACCAGGTTGGAAGAGACCTTCAAGATCATCGTGTCCAACCTATCAACCAATCCAACCCACCTAATCAATTAAACCATGGCACCAAGCACCCCATCAAGTCTCCTCAATATATGAAGGAAAACATGTGTAGTCACATTTACTATAGTTCAAGACTTAATATATGAAGGAATGTGGGAGGCAAGGCCATGAAAACTACACATTCACCTTAAAAGCACAAGAAGCTGCTAAGTTATGAATGCATCTTATTTATTACTATTAATGCTTTTATTTATGGACAAAAATGGAAATCTTAAAATGGTGTAACTGTATGTATGCTAGAAACTATTCATACCATGAATGCATTCTGTTTTAATGCAGTACTTTGAAGATAGATTAAGAGAAGACTAAAGAAACAAGTTTTCTTACCCTGAAATGGGATTGTAATACACTTGGTCGTGAACTGAAATAAGATTAAAACCAGGTAAATTAGTTTGCTCTTTACAAATTGATTAAAACAAAGCAAGAATTTGTATTCATCTGCACATCTTTCCTTGCTTGTAGCAGGGCTACAAAACATTCCAGTTAGCTTTTCTACTGACAGCAATCCAAATGTAGACAGCAATCAACTAACGTGCTCCATCCTGTAGCCACACCAATTTCGTCTGACAACAATGAAAGCTCAGTGCTTCCTTGTTAAGTACCACTAGCTCTGCTTAGCCAGAATTCAACTTCAAAACCCCACCATAATAAAAATGACTTACCCCAGCAGGATCTGTTGATAGCCATTTAAATTTTCCAATGTATAGACTATCAAATTTAACATCCAGTGCTGGCTTCAGCTGTTTTCTAGGTGTGCTTCCAGAAGGCGAGCTGATATGACACTTATCTTCAACTGATTCTGCTAAAATCTGGAGGAGGGGAAAGACTGTATTCACCATAGGGCTTTAAATGGAGTATTTCCCTCCTGTACCCTTATCATAGTATCATAGTATCAGTCAGGGTTGGAAGGGACCACAAGGATCATCTAGTTCCAACCCCCCTGCCATGGGCAGGGACACCCCATACTAGATCAGGCTGGCCAGAACCTCATCCAGCCTGGTCTTAAACACCTCCAGGGGCAGGGCCTCAACCACCTCCCTGAACAACCCATTCCAGTAGCTTTCTTTTCATGTTATTAAGAATTCACTCCCAAAGCCACTTCCAAATAAAAATCCCATCATACAAAGCTGTAAATGTTAGCACAATCATGACTGACAACATCCTTAAGGGTTTAACAATATCTTCTTCCTACATTTAAAGTTCCTATTGCACAGACATAACCTGTGCTCTTTACTAATCTAGAGCCAAGTGAAAAACTCAAACAACTGAGCAAGAAAAAAATGCTCCTCTAGAGATATCAGAGGTATAGGATCCAGTTCAATACTTAAGATCAAAATGATGCACCTCTGAGAAAAGGAAACATTGGCTCTTCTGACTTGGCTCAGGATGACAGAAATAAACAAAACCCAGGTCAAAGCAAGCAGCACAAAGGTAACCAAGTCCAAAACAGAGCAACAGCCTTTATGGCTAGTTTTAGATACAAATTCTACTGCTAGCCACACAGGATAGGGAACTTTACCCTATCGCTCTCAAAGAAAATCCTTGAACTTCTCCATGCACCAAATTACAACAGAAGGCTGAATGACAAGAAACTACTGACTTGAATCGACCAATACAAAACATTGTGTGCAAATAAAACACCCTTTCAGAGAGATGTCTTCACCATATCCACCTCTAGTTTGGGTTACTGTTTGATCCCTCTTGTTCTGTAATATTAAGCATTTCCAAATGTCTATTTGCCAAATAGGGCATGCATTTTATATTGCAAGGCACTGCAGCTTCAGAGACAGAGATCTTCTCTGATGACTGTGAAATAAAGTACTGCAGCTATGGCTTGCTGCTGGGACTAATCATATCTGCTCTAAGCATTTCACATTTGTCCTAACACAGAGGAAAAAACAAACATGGGAGAAATAAGTTGGCATAACAACACACAGGCCAAAACTGCACTACCATCTCTGTGTGAGTTTCCATCTCATCTTCCAATGGCTTTCCTGAGGTGCAGAGTTCAGGCTGCTGGTCTGTTTCCTTACTGTCAGTGACATTGTCCTGCAGCAGCTTTGAGTGCTTGGGTTCAGAAGATCCATCTTCATCATCACTGGAGAGGACAACTAAAGAGATAAAAAGAAACACACATACACTACAACATCCAGACTTGAGAATATCTCAATCACTGTGGATTTCAGATGAGCAAACAAATCTCCTCTTGCAGGATGTAGCATCAAAGTAAATCACAGGAAACAGCCAAGGTCTGTGTGAAACAGCTGCTTTCTACCTTTCTTAACACTTTTTACCCAAGATCAGGTTGGATTTGATGATCTTGGAGGTCTCTTCCAACTTTGGTGATACTGTGATCCTCCAAATTATCTGACTATTAAAAGAAACAGGCCACATCATAGCTTCATAATTTCAAATATTTTTTTCTCAGTTTAAGAATAATTTAAAAGTACAACCTTGATTTCCAGCACATAAGGATTGGAATTTTTACTTCCTGCTGCCTCTCCTGTTTCTCAAGTGTGAGACCCTCTACACTCCAGTAGAGGATACCAGCACTAGGTGCTGCTCTTTAACCTGCACACTGCATTACAAACAACATGATCTCTGGCTTCAATCTTCCATTCCATATGTTTCACTGAGTTCTCCCAGTAACTAAGTGTACCAACAGCAACTGTCAGCAGCACAGATCCAGTACATACTTGGGTCAACTGAAACAAGTTGCCGATTACCCCTGCAGAGTCTGTTCCGCAGCTTGGTCAGGTACTGTGATGCATCCATCTCCAGTTTCCTGATGGTACTAACTCGAGGAGAAATCCCATCTTCACTGGTTGCAGAAAGCTGCTTCTCTGACAAAGCTCTGGGAGGAGTCTCTGAGGCCGGTTCCTTTGTGCAGCTGTAAGCAGGACTCAAGTAGTTGTGGTTGGAAGTGTCTTTAAGGTCACTTTCTGGTGACTGTGGAACACCATCTGGCACCAGAATTATATCAAATCTGTGACGTTTTTCATCCTCACAGGGTATTCTGCAGCTAGAAGACTGACTTGAATTCAGTCTTTGCTCTTTCTAGAAAGCAGGAATCAGAGACAGGATGTAAGTTGTGTGGTGTGTGTGTGTGGTGTGCTAAGTTTTTTTCCTGACATTTCTATGATGGTTCAAATCAGTGAGCACTAAGACACAGCTCTGTGATACACATAATAACTATAGCTTAATGCAGCTGCATTTAGAGCTCAAGTTGGGGTAACTTCTCCCTCCTCATATTCCAAATGTTATTACCTAAAGAGACAACCTTTTAAAAGTCTGCTATAAACCCAAGTCAAACTAAACAAGCAACTGTTTCTCATTTTTAGCAGATTTCTGTCTACCACTGAAAGACCAATCATTAAGTGATGCTCATCGCTTTGTAAATGTGTGGCTTGGTCAGCTGGGTGAATAGGACTCAGCAACTATCCAGTATCTGAAGGGGGCCTACAGGGTGACAGGTTGGACTTGATATTCCCTGAGGTCTTTTTCAACCTTATTGATAAGAAAGATGGTAAGGGACTTTTTAGGGTGTCAGGTAATGATAGCATTGGGGGAATGGAGCAGAACTAGAAGCAGGTAGATTCAGATTGGATGTTAGGAAAAAGCTCTTCCCCATGAGGGTGGTGAGACGCTGGAAGAGGTTGCCCAGGGAGGTGGTGAAAGTCTCATCCCTGGAAGTTTTTAAGGCCAAGCTGGATGTGGCTCTGGGCAACCTGATCTAGGGGAAAGTGTACCTGCCAATGGCAGGGGGGCTAGAACTAGATGATCCTTGAGGTGCCTTCCAACCCTGACAATTCTGTGATTCTATGAACTACCTACTTCTGTGGGGGTTTAATCAGAAGGTATTTGAATGCTTGTATATAAACCACAGTGTGTGCTTGGCTGATTGATTCCCTTTGCTGGTTTTTGGGGGTGGTTGGGAAGTTGTTGGGGGGGTTTTGTGTTGTTTTTGTGTGTGTGTTTTGGTTTTTTGTTTTAGTTTAGTTGTTTGGTTTTGTTTGTTCAGAATTTGCACTGGTTAGGCCGCACCTCGAGTACTGTGTCCAGTTCTGGGCCCCTCAGTTTAGGAAGGATGTTGACTTGCTGGAACGAGTCCAGAGAAGAGCAACAAAGTTGGTGAGGGGTTTGGAACACAAGCCCTACGAGGAGAGGCTGAGGGAGCTGGGGTTGCTTAGCCTGGAGAAGAGGAGACTGAGGGGTGACCTTATTACTCTCTACAACTACCTGAAGGGAGGTTGTAGACAGACGGATGTTGGTGTCTTCTCCCAGGCAGCCAGTACCAGAACAAGAGGACACAGTCTCAGGCTGCGCCAGGGGAGGTTCAGGCTAGATGTTAGGAAAAAGTTCTATACAGAAAGAGTGATTGCCCATTGGAATGGGCTGCCTGGGGAGGTGGTGGAGTCGCCATCACTGGAGGTTTTCAGGAGGAGACTTGATGGGGTGCTTGGTGCTGTGGGTTAGTTGTTTGGGTGGTGTTTGATTGGTTGATGGGTTGGACACAATGATCTTGAAGGTCTCTTCCAACCTGGTTTATTCTATGTATTCTATGTATTCTAATTTGTTTACACTTAACTGTTTGTTTTGTGGTTAGGAGTTTTTTTGTGTGTCTGTTTGTTTTAGGTCATTTGTTTGTCCCCCAGATCTTAATGTCTTAATGACAGATAAGAATAAAACTTTAGGGAAGTGTGCAACAGACTGAGGGGGGAGAAAGATGACAACTGCAAGATTTCAATAGTCCTAGGCATATTTTGTAATTTTTTAATCAAAATCTAATTAGTTCAATCTGTGAAAGAAGCTTCACTTCAGTAACTAGATGCCTTATTTCCCAAATTGTTTTACTCCACACTCCTGGCCAAAGGCAACACTGCCATTCACCTCTCACAGCCTTTCTGCTACAAGTATATCCTGAGGTTGTGGACAGAAGAACACACACTCATTCTTCTTGATGCACAACTGAACTACTTGTCCTCCAGAGGTGAAACAGTATGCCTAGGTACCCTATAGTATAGTTATTTTTGGATGTTGCTGCTGCTGAAGGGTATGTGCGTGTGTGTATATGTGTATATATATGTGTTGTGTATATGTACACAAACATATATATGTAACTTACAAAGGGTAGAAGTGATTTTTCTGGAGCCTGTGTGTTACAATCATCAGAAATATGGCTACTAGATTTTCTTTTTCTTTTCTCAGAATCACAAGAGCTTGACTGCTTCTGTCTGAGAGAGGTGCTGTTCACGTTTCTGCTTGTCTTTTCTAATTCATCACAGGTCTTGTTTTCTGTGTCAGAAAAAAAAAGAAGAAAAGTGATTTAATGGGTTATGCTTAAAAAAAACTCTGACATTTCTGCATATTAGATATGTCTTAAATAAAATGTATGGAAGCAGATACCTTTCTTCCCTTTTTCAGTTGTATGTGGCTGCCAAAATATATTCCCTAAAATAATTCAGGATTATTCTTGCACAATTAGTTAAGGGTATAATCAAATCCATAGCTCCTTTACAAGTAAGAATTAGCAGCCCATACTCAACAGTCCTTCTTTTATCTTCTGTTGGAGGCAATAGTCCCAGGAAGAGTGATTGGCCATTGGAATGGGCTGCCCAGGGAGGCAGTGGAAGTGTTTAAAAAGAGACTGGATGAGGCACTTAGTGCCATGATTTAGTTGATTAGATGGTGTTGGGTGATAGTTTGGACTTGACGATCTCAAAGGTCTTTTCCAACCTGGTCAATTCAATTAAATTCAACTCCTATTCTATTCTATTCTATTCTATTCTATTCTATTCTATTCTATTCTACTCTACTCTACTCTACTCTACTCTACTCTTATTCTACTCTATTCTTATTCTACTCTATTCCTTCTATATGCAAATATTACTAACTAGTGTTAAAAAGTGAGTACCTTCTCCCTGGAGACTCAGCAGAGCTCTCACCATTTCCAGCAGTCAATACAAATACTGTCAGATAGCATGAACATTTTATCAGGGTCACAAAATATTTGAACATTCTTAATGTATTACACTCTTGAGAACAAGACTTCTAATAAACTCAGGTTTACAATGGTGCAGTGAGGTTTCCCTCATTTTCCTTTTTCTTCCACAGATCTGATTCACCAGGGCTTTATTCTCTTATTTTCAAACAGCTATTTCACCATATCTGTAAACCCCTGCATTTTAAGGGAACACATACACTGTGTGCAGCACCTATTTTATTTCTGTCTTCTCTTCATAATACCAGACTAAAAAAGAACATTTCCCAATGCTCTCTAAAATGCATATTTGGCTATCAGACTATTGCTCACTACAAACCTTTCTTCTGGAGCTCCCGTCTTCTTAAAGTGACAGCGTTGTTTTCTGGTTCCTTAGAAGCCTTAGTCAATTTACACAGATCATCATCTGTCTTTCTCTGGTATTGCTCAGACCTGTAACAATTAATAATAACTGTAACTTATTTTGAATTTTGGAAGAATACTGAATAAAAGCCCCAACAGGAGCAGGAGTCAGTTAGACCACAAGCTCAGATTAATTCAGTTTGGATGCTTCTAAAAGACTCAATGTACAAAAAATCTGGCATGACTGACATCAGACACTGAAATATTATTTTATAAAGCAGGACTGCAGCAAGAACACACAACTAGGGAAAAGGAAAAAAAAGGGAGGGGAAGGGGAGAAGGAAAAAAACACAAGAGGGCAGTCACTTGAGTGCATCCTTGCCTTTGTTATGAGTACAGTGGGAATGAGGCAATATAGTGTATTTTTATTTCAGGTTTAAAACTGCTAGTAAAATCCACTGAGTAAGTTGCTTCAAGAAGAAAAGATCTGAAATAGAAATTCTTGCCCAAAAGGGCATGAAAAGGTATCTCTGAAAGAAGTGAAGGAGTCAGGACACGAACGAGTTAAAAACAGAAAAGGATTACAGTACAAGAAACTAGGAAATTATAGGTATCCAGTTGAGTTTGTAGTTTTATCCTAAAACAAGGACATGCAATAAAGGAATCATTTGGGGTTTCAAATTTTGTTTGCTTTTTTCACAATCTAAGGGAGTGCATTCAGAAAGTACTGACAGACTCAACAGTATGACACCCTCACATTTCACATTTGATCTTTTAAACCTACTCCCAGTTTCTCTGGAGGCTAGTTACAGCTGACAAAAGTCTATACAGCTATTTGGTTTTTAGTGTGTGCATTAGGATAACACAGTTTATGTTCCTGTGATGTTATCTTACATTAACTTCATTACATTCATTACACAAGACTTATCCACTGAAAATTTATCAGGGTTAGAGGACAAAAGAAATTAACCTTCATGATCTCAGCTTCATTTTCTATGAGTGTACTTTCTGAATGCATTCAGAAGATTCATTCATTTCTGAATGCATTCAGAAAGTACTGACAGACTCAACAGTATGACACCCTCACATTTCACATTTGATCTTTTAAACCTACTCCCAGTTTCTCTGGAGGCTAGTTACAGCTGACAAAAGTCTATACAGCTATTTGGTTTCTAGTGTGTGCATTAGGATAACATAGTTTACGTTCCTGTGATGTTTTCTTGCATTAACTTAATTACATTCATTACACAAGACTGAAAATGTATCAGGGTTAGAGGACAAAAGAAATTAACCTTCATGATCTCAGCTTCATTTTCTGTGAGTCTACTTTCTGAATGCATTCAGAAAGTACTGACAGACTCAACAGTATGACACCCTCACATTTCACATTTGATCTTTTAAACCTACTCCCAGTTTCTCTGGAGGCTAGTTACAGCTGACAAAAGCCTACATAACTGTTTGCCTTCTAGTGTGTGCATTAGGATAACATAGTTTATGTTCCTGTGATGCTTTCTTGCATTAGCTTAATTACATTCATTACACAAGACTCTGAAAATGTATCAGGGTTAGAGGACAAAAGAAATTAACCTTCATGATCTCTGCTTCATTTTCTGTGAGAGCTGCAAAATTATTGAACAAAACAAACCAAAACCAAATCCACACCACCACCCCAACAACGGCAGCAAAAATAAACAAACAAAACCAACCAAACAAAAACCCCCACAAGAACAACTGAAAAAAAAATAACCCAAGATTTCACAGATAAAGCAATTGTATGCTGCTCTGGAAAATTTGATCCACTACTGCTTTTGTCACCTCACATAATTCAAAGGGATTTTGTGTTCATTCTTTTATAATGTGCCTAACTCAGAATGTCACAGTTTCAAATTTGCAAAGGGCTAAGTGATCAGCCCAATGACTGAAATCACTGACAGCTGGCTTGTAAAGAACATCACCAAACATGGGAAAGAACATGATTGTCATCTCTAGCTTGGACACTATCTGAACAGATGCCTATTCTTCAGTGCTGTGTCTGCAGATTATTGTTGTTCTTTGGGAACACTGTAAAGACAAATAAAGATTTCCAGAGTGCTCTGATATTACAGTGATGAACAGTGTAAGAGCTCTGTGAGGTAATTACTGATTCTCTTTCCATTCACAGAGAGCCATAAAGTGGGCCAGATACAGAACAAGTGTTTGGTAAGCACTATTATTCATTCTATATATTGATACAAGACAAAAATCTTCCACAGATCAGGAATTCTGGAACAATCTCACTACAGAAAACTTGATTTTGGAACCCATACCTTTCTCTCAACCTACCTATTTGCATGCATAACACTTATAGGTGGTGGAGTCACCATCACTGGAGGTGTTTAGGAAGAGACTGGATGGGGTGCTTGGTGCCATGGCTTAGTTGACTAGATGGTGTTGGGTGATAGGTTGGACTTGATGATCTCAAAGGTCTTTTCCAACCTGGTTAATTCTATTCTATTCTATTCTATTCTCATTCCATTCTATTCTCATTCCATTCCATTCCATTCCATTCTAACAAGCCTTTTAATGAACACATTAGAAAAAAAACATCACAAGGATGGAATACAAATCCTTCAAACAACAAACCACCCCAAATCTAAAGTAAGCTGGAGTAACTAGCTACTAAAACAACCTGATTAGTTCAAACCATTCTTACACTTAGCATAAAACTCAATGGCCATGCTCCAGATATGAGCTTGAAAAAATACACAAGGTATTTCCTCAGATTTAGAGAATCTTATACAAGAGTTTATATTTTCCCTTCTACGAACCCACTACCTCCCATCATCCAAAACAATACCAAGTGGCAAAGTCAGGTACTAAAAATTCTAGATCTGAAAGGTTTTGTGGGTAAAGCCCCCCCAAGCAATCCACACAAACTCCCCACATGGTAGTCAGCCTAAAGTTATGGAAAGCTATTTACTGGCAATAAATGTAATGCTTCTAAAATGAGTCAGTCTACTGCCTAGATTCCTCAGTAAATTGTAGCTTTGTCAGATTAACCAGCAATAGGAATCCCAACAGCGAAAGATAAAGGAATTCTTACTAATTTAGGTTCTTGAAGATGCTCATGTATCACAATAAGGAATGTGGGTTAATTTTCTCAAGAAGTTTTAAGATTCCTTTAACCTGGGAACTGTTGATTATTGTGTATTCTCTCCCTTCCTCTTTCTATTTTTGTCCTCCAAACGTATTGCTATTTATTCCTGTGAATACTTTGATATTGAGCAGAGGTGGCCATAAAAGGCAAGAGGAAAAAGCTTACTCTGAATTCCACTACCATCTTAGATCAAAACAAGCCTAATAGAATTCTAATATCTGACTTCTGCTAATTTAATACATCAAGAGTTCCTGTGATTCTCAATCTAAATGTACAAAGAAAAGAGTAGATGTTAATCAACATGAGGCCACACACAGCCCTTAGACAATGGCACTGTGATTGCCCATTGGAATGTGCTGCCCGGGGAGGTGGTGGAGTCACCATCATTGGAGCTGTTTAGGAGGAGACTTGACAGGGTGCTTGGCTTCATGGTTTAGTAGTGTTGGAGGATGGGTTGGACCCGATGATCTTGAAGGTCTCTTCCAACCTGGTCTATTCTATTCTATTCTATTCTATTCTATTCTATTCACTCAGCTGGGATTGAGATCACTGGTGGACCCAAGTTAAAATGAATGAACAATCAGAGAGCAATTTCAAGAGATTTTGCAAAAGCTGTTACTTTAAATCATGCTAGAGCACATTAACAAGAAAGCAAGATTATTATTCAGGGCATAAAAATCAACTCAAATGTTTTTAAGTTATCAACAAAAACACTGATCCACTGCAAATGGAAATTCCTTCTGTTAGAGAAAAGTAGCCCTATTAACATCAGGCACAGCAGATTAGAATACATGCAGTGTTAGAATGGCCCACTGGAGCAGCACGTTAGTTTGCACTCACAAAAGTGGTATCTTGCTTCAACACAGGAGCACAACAGAAGTGTTTCAGGGAAATTCTTTCCCATTGTGCAATTTATGTCATTTCAGGAAGACTGGCAAAATCAGCAGTGAGTGACATACCTTTCAGACAGAAAAGAGCTTTGAGGAGAAGAGCTTAATATTTGACATGTCTGTAGGCTGGCAACAGACGATGAGGGTAGTTGACCTGACTGTAATTTGTCATCATCAGATAAATTGGTAGCAATTATTACGTGGCTGTCTGTGTATTTCCTTCCAATTTTCGTCCTCAGGACATTCGTCAAGATAACTTGAGGTTGCCTGCCATACATATAACAGTCAATCATAAATACTGCACTGAAATCTAGAGACATCAACTTCTTGTTAAAGGGGCTTGATAATCATCAAACATCATTACTTTCAGTGCCTTAGAGATGGATGAGATGTGACATGGAATTTAATACCCAAGGTAAGCAGATAAACACAAGAAAGCAACAAGAGACCAGGGTATGAAATCCTAGCCATGTGATTTCACCTTATACAATACACAACTCGTTGCCTTTAACCTATCATCCAAGCATCAGTTAAAAAAATGGTAAAGATTTTGCTCTTAAGAGCTTTCATGACATTTCTGCACACATTTCTCAGAACTATGAAACAATCTTGATTTCCCTGTAAACAAGAAGCCTCCAGTAAAAGAGTGCATTTTCTCAAGCACTTGGTCAACAGGCAGAAAAGTAGCATGCACACACACAAAAAGGCAGCATTAGATTTTGCTTCCTTCCTCAAGATTCAGGTGGCAGTCTCCAGAACACCAATAGCGAGGCTCAGAAAAACAGCTGCAGGTGTTACAAGCGTCAAAAATAAGCTAAGCAGAACTATGAAAATGCAGCTGCCCACCTGAGCAGGAACATTAAGAGCAGCCCAACTTACTTCATACAATGCCACTGCAGTCAGCTTGTTGTATAGCCCTTGATTTAACCACTTAGTTTGCATTAGGATGTGATGTTATGGGCTTTTTTTAATCTGTTATGAACAACATTCTCTTTTGGGCATCGAGTGCTTAATTCTGCTGTTGTCCACAGTCATCCACAAAGCGTACTCCGGCACATATGTGTGATGTCTGGGGAGTACTGAGATCTCCTCTTGCACCAAAACATAAATTTGCTTTTAATCAGGGGACTACCTTAACAAACAAGATGTTGCAGAGGCATACAATGAGGATTGAGAGGAAAAGTCTAATATAGAACACCACTCTAGTCTGGATGTAAACTGCAATAAATGAAGTCCCTGCTCTGAAACTCAGGAGCAAAAACTCAGTGTCAAGCTGCGCCAGGGGAGGTTTAGGCTGGATGTGTTAGGAAGTTGTTCTTCATAGAAAGTGATTGGCCATTGGAATGTGCTGCCTAGGGAGGTGGTGGAGTGACCATCACTGGAGGTGTTTAGGAAGAGACTGGATGGGGCACTCAGTGCCATGGTTTAGTCAATTAGATGGTGTTGGGTGATAGGTTGGACTCAATCTCAAAGGTCTTTTCCAACCTGGTTAATTCTATTCTATTCTATTCTCCCTGACCACTGACAGGGGGAGAGAGATACTGGCCTTTTTATGCTTTTCCTCAGATTCTTTGTACCAGTTCTATTTTCATGAGTAGTTTGAAACAGTAACAGCTAAAATCTGCCTTGATACCTTCTCTGAGGAAAGAGGGCAGTTAAATGCAAGTTTATTCTTTTCACAAGAATAAAAAAGCCACCAATATTTTGAAAGTCCAGTGGCTGAATCAGAATGAATTGGTCTTGTCAGCACAGGACACTCTAGAAGCCATCTGTTCAGAAAATCCACTACAACATGCCAGGCACCATCTCTGTGATTAGGAAAAGGAACCAAGTATAAAGAAATTCAGTCACATAAAGATGGCATGAGGATGAGAATACAGTTCATGAACAGGACAAGTGTGGTACAACAAAGAATATCCACGAGGAAACAGCTGCAAGTAAAATTATTTTGCTTAGTGACAGAAGAAGGCAACATACCTTTTAGAGAGAAAAAGGCTTTGGAGAGTAGGGTTTAAAAATTGCCGTATCTTAAGGCTGGCAACAGATGATGAGGGTGGTTGATCTGACTGTAGCTTGCCAGCATCAGAAAGATTAGCACCACTTTTAGGTTGCACCTGTGTGTATTTTCTTCCTATTTTCGTCGTCAGGACATTCGTCAAGATAACTTTGGGTTGCCTGCCATACATATAACAGTAAGTGAACAATAACGGTGCTGAGACTTTCTTAAGACACACAAGTTCAACAAAGCTTCTCTCCAAGTTTCCTGTCTTTGCACCATACCTTTTACCTTCAGTAGAATTAAGCTCCTTTCCCTGACAACTCACAAAGCTTTCTCTTTGGAGAAAGGGAATCATGAACGCTGTATATATTAGGATTAGAATAGAATTAACCAGGGTGGAAAAGACCTTTGAGATCATCTCTTAATGAAGACAGCCTTCCAAAGTTTATTCTTCTGGAATCAAGGACTACCACATTCATCTGTGATTCTGAAGAGGGAAAGTTTCAGTGCAGAAGCATGGAAATTCTGGTGCATTTTTTGTTGGGAAATGTTGGAAGGTGTGTCACTGTGGCCTCACAAATTATTGTGGAAGTATACACTTGAGTATATACAGGGTATTAGACTACATATTAGAAAGAAAGTCTTTACAGTAAGGGTGGTGAGACACAGAAACATATTGCCCAGGGAGGTTGTGACACAGTCTCAAGCTGTACCAGGGGAAGTTTAGGCTCTAGGTGAGGAGAAAGTTCTTCACAGAGTTGTTGGCCATTGGAATGTGCTGCCCAGGGAGGTGGTGGAGTCACCATCCCTGGAGGTGTATGAGAAGGGACTGGACATGGCACTTGGTGCCATGGTTTAGTAGTCATGAGGTGTTGGGTGACAGGTTGGACTTGATGATCTTTGAGGTCTTTTCCAACCTTACTGATTCTATGATTCTATTCTATGACTGCCCCCTTCCTGGAAGCATTCATGCCTAGGTTGGACGAGGCCTTGAGCAACCTGGTCTAGTTGGAGGTGTCCCTGCCCCTGGCAAGGGAGTTGGAACTACATAACCTTCAGGGTCCCTTCCAAGCTAAACCATTCTATGAAATCTATAATATGAAAACAAGCACTCATATTGTGGCATCTTCTTTTAGGAGCATTGGTGCCCATATCACAAATTAGATTATGGTCTTGCTAGAATAATAAAATAAAATCAAGATGAAAACTTGAAAAAGTGAAAACTGCTGAAAAAGAGATGTGGTGGAACAAAAAAAAATAAAGAAAAAAATCTGGAACTGCCATGCTAAAGAAATATGTTGAATTTGGTGATGATGTTTCAAATCATGATGTTTGACTTGACTTGCTGGAACGTGTCCAGAGAAGGGCAACAAAGCTGGGGAGGGGTTTGGAGCACAGCCCTGTGAGGGGAGGCTGAGGGAGCTGGGGTTGCTTAGCCTGGAGAAGAGGAGGCTCAGGGGAGACCTCATTGCTCTCTACAACTCCCTGAAGGGAGGCTGTAGCCAGGTGGGGGTTGGTCTCTTCTCCCAGGCAACCAGCACCAGAACAAGAGAACAAAGTCTCAAGCTGCAGCAGGGAAGGTTTGGGCTGGATGGTAGGAAGAAGTTCTTCATAGAAAGAGTTATTTGCCATTGGAATGTGCTGCCCAGGGAGGTGGTGGAGTCACCATCACTGGAGGTGTTTAGAGAGAGACTTGATGGGGTGCTTGGTGCCATGGTTTAATTGATTACATGGTGCTGGGTGATAGGCTGGACTCGATCTCAAAGGTCTCTTCCAAGATGGTTAATTCTATTCTATTCTATTCACATAGTCCCTGTATTTGGCTTTTTCAGTAATTGTCACAGGTTGAAAATCTTGTGTTAACAAGATTCATGACCCCTCACTGCTCTTGAAAAGCCAGTAATGTTTCTTTGCACAGCTTAGAGAACCTGCATATAAGCTATGAAAGCTGGTCAGTCTTCTGAGATCTGTGTCACTGAATACCATGATGCATAAGCAATCAACTGTGTTTTTCTTGGAGCACTGCTGTGCATTGCCTTCCCACTTTTCTTCTTTGATCATGCACCCTTATCAGTAAAAGTATTTTGAGCACATATCTTGAACATGTTTAATTATAGACAGATGTTATATATTATATACATTAAAAGTAATCTCTATTTGTGTTCTATAAAAGAGGCAATCAAAAAATACCCATTTTATTTATTAATGGTACACAAAGTGTTTCTTCCTTGCACTCCAATGAATTGTCTTGTACACACCAACCCTTAAAAAACACTCTCTAGCCAATGAACAATAAGACTAAATGGTAACCACTCAAATGTGGGTAACTTAAGCTCAAGTGAAGACAGTTAGCTTTTCTTTGGGAAAGCAGAGTGGAGCCAAGTGGTGCAGAGCTAAAGTTTTGTCTGAATTAAATAAAATAAAGAAAAATAAATTATGAGGGATTAAAAAAGCCCCAAACCAACCAAAGACACCACCACCACACCAAACACTTCTAAATGAAGGCACTCTGATGCCAAGAATATGGACAGGAGGGAAAGTGTTAATGTAAGGGAATGGTCCTATGTAGCTGATGGAAAAGCAATCCACGGTTTCTGAACTGAGAGACTGACTCTCTGAAGGCAATGAGAGGTTATATGTACCTGTCATATAGACAGTGTCATTAGAAAACTGACCTAAATAAACCACAGGATTGCTACAGAATGTCTTAGTGTCAAGAAAAGGCAAGCCTACATTCAGTCTTTTACCTAGACCTGGATATACTCTATGACTACCAGTACAAAGTAACTTCCTGGTTTTTTCAGAACTAATTGCAGAGTCTGAACCTGTGCTTCAAATGCTGCAGACCTTAAAAAAAGGTTAGTTCTGCACTCCATAGATCCAGAAGGTGAAGTCTGATTTAGAGATATGATTTAGCTACTGAAACGCCTAGAAAGCAAATATATGTGAGGAACAGCTTAGTAAGGGGTCAGAGTGGCTGGAGAGCTGCCAAACAGAGAGGGACCTGGGGGTGCTGATTGACACCCACCTAAACATGAGCCAGCAGTGTGCCCAGGTGGCCAAGAGGGCCAATGGCATCCTGGCCTGTATTAGGAATAGTGTGGCCAGCAGGAGCACGGAGGTCATTGTGCCCCTGTACTCTGCATTGGTTAGGCTGCACCTTGAGTACTGTGTCCAGTTCTGGGCCCCTCAGTTTAAGAAGGACATTGAGACACTTGAACGTGTCCAGAGAAGGGCAACGAGGCTGGGGAGAGGCCTTGAGCACAGCCCTGTGAGGAGAGGCTGAGGGAGCTGGGATTGTTTAGCCTGGAGAAGAGAAGGATCAGAGGTGACCTCATTGCCCTCTACAACTACCTGAAAGGTGGCTGTAGCCAGGAGGGGGTTGGTCTCTTCTCCTAGGCAACCAGCATCAGAACAAGGGGACACAGTCTCAAGCTGCACCAGGGGAGGTTTAGACTCGAAGTGAGGAGAAAGTTCTTCACTGAGCGAGTCATTCGTCATTGGAATGAGCTGTCCAGGGAGGTGGTGGAGTCGCCGTCCCTGGAGGTGTTCAAGGGGAGATTGGACGTGGCACTTGGTGCCATGGTCTAGTCGTGAGGTCTATTGAGACAGGTTGGACTTGATGATCCTTGGGGTCTCTTCCAACCTTAGTTATACTGTGATAATGTGATACTAATGTCTTAGATGGTGGAGCTCAACTGTAGTAGCCTAGTGAACATCTGTAAAGCCTGCAAAACAAACCAAGAGACTTATTTTCCATGCAAGTCCCCACTGAGTCAGCTTTTTTCTGAGCTTGTCCAGAGTTGATACATTAACCATAACTGAATAGATCAGAAGAGCTTACAGCAACCAGACTTACCATCTGGTGTTTGTCCAGCTGTAAGGTATATTAAACATAAGGGATATATAAATGATATCTAAGGAAATAAATATATTATATATATAAATCTAGAAATATACATTTAAGAAACCTGGTAAAAATTCAAAATCCAGCTAAACTGTTGAGAAGATTTACAACCAGTAAAAGGCAATTTCAAGTTAGGAGTTATCAAGTAACTCATGCAAATTCATTTTAATGAAACTAGGTATTTTCTATTGTGCTTTAATTTCTTCCTTTAAACCAAGGAAGATAAACTACCTTAGAGGTCCAGTTGCCAAAGAACTATAGTGGAAAGACATTACATCTTTTCAGGTACCCCTCTAACACAACTTTAAATTATAAATCAAACCTTGAAATATCCAAATGGTGTTCTTTATGAAACATTTCAGTGTCCTGATTAGAATCAAACCCCAAGCCTAAGAGTCTAATTCCCAGATCTAAGCTTCTTCAGTTTTCATTGTCACACCTGTCAGAAATGCCAGATTTTTCTTTCTACTGGTCAAACACAAGGCATCATAAAGCCTCAATAATTCTGTCATTCTGTGAAATGTTACTAAGTTTAGCCAGCTTGCAAGGTAATTAGTCCAGTGGGAACACACATGGCCACAAAGTCTTTGTTTCTATTTTATAATCAGGACCTGTAATGATAATAAAAGATCCCAATCTTGAGGGTCTTTAAAAATATCATGATGACAGAGAAAGGCCACAGCAAGAGGTAAAGGAGTCAGAAGCAACATTTGCAGTGATTTGGTTTCCTGAGTGTTATTAGATACAGAATTTGTAACGTGCCCCACTGCCTTGATTCAAATAATGTTTACAAGTTTTACATGAGTATCTTTGTAAAAATTGTCTTCCAACTTAAAGCACAGACACCCTTGTGCAATTAGCTTTGCACTGAAGATGTGCACCAAGGAAAGGAACCTTCAACAAAGTGGGGAAAAAAATAGTATACATTTAGCTGAGACTTCGAGTAACCCATTCTAGTGGAAGCTGTCCCTGCCCACGGCAAGGAGGTTGGGCCAAGATGATTTTTACAGTCCCTTTCAACCCAAACCATTCTACAAATCTATGTCAGCATCAGGCTAAAGTGTAAGTTTTTGACTGAAGACCTCAATAAGACAACTGATTGTGACCTGATCTCCGGAGCTGTACAGTGGCATCAGAGCTTTCAATGGCTTCTCTTTCTGAAAGAGGAATGGCATCTGGCATCATATCTTAAAAACTCACCTCATTAAAACTGAGCATAGCATAGACTCAGGAAAAACATCTACAATTCAGTCAGCCTGTACCTCTGTAAACAACGGTTGAGAGACAGATCCCTAAATTAAGTGTCAAATTGTCTACAGAATGGGGCAAGTGAGTCACACCCAAGGCATTTTAAAAGACAAAAAACAGTGTCAAGCAGGAAAAAAACAACAAGGAAATCACACATTAAAAGCAAGTCCCACCAGCAAGTAACCTGTGTAACAGCAATACTGGAGGCATCTTGAAGAAGAAAGACTAAAGGTGCTTATTTTTGTTTCTGAAGTAAGCACCTTCTGTACATTCTCTGATCTCTCCCCCAAAGCAGAAAAAGATACGCAAGTAAAGGTGATGAAAACATACTTACATGTGGAAGGACTGAACAGACAAAACAAAAGTATCATGAAAAATGCAATCAGCTACTCCTGGCAAGTCTCATGCCACTTTTCACAGGCAAAACCAGTCTATCCTACCTTGGAAAGCACAGGACCAGAAGTAATGAAATGTTTGTACTGCTCTGGGCAAAATGTTTGACCTCTGTTTCAGCCAATAATCAGAGCTGTGAGATCCAGATCCTTTCTCAGTGATCATACTTGTGTACACAGCAGCGGTACAACCACCTGCTCTAATTTGTTCAAATTTGTATTAGAAAGTAATCAAAATGAGACCTGAAGGCCACTGACTCCT
The DNA here is from genome assembly GCF_014839835.1 of Dryobates pubescens. Classification (NCBI taxonomy): domain Eukaryota; kingdom Metazoa; phylum Chordata; class Aves; order Piciformes; family Picidae; genus Dryobates; species Dryobates pubescens. The sequence continues at coordinate 33,135,412 of NC_071619.1, read as the reverse complement.
TTTTGGAGTAAATTATTATTGTTTACACCATCATCTTCACACCTACATTCCTCTACAAGTAAATAAAATTTTGGGAAAATAGATGTTTTTATAGTGGGATCATAGGATGGCTTCATTTGGAAGGGAACTCTGAGACTGAAGCCACATACCATGCAAGGGTCACTCCATCAGGTCCCATAAAAGCTGAACATCCATCCCGAGTTTACAGAATAAAGCCACTGATAGATCTGACGTGCATTATCTGAGCTTCTGCAGCATGCACACAGCTCAGGAGGTCCTTGGCCTTTCAGAGTCCAAAGGAATAATATGGATACACTATTACTGAGGTGAAAATGTGTCACAGTCACTGACACTACCCTGTTGAGAAGAATGCCTGTCTGTCCTCCTGCTACTTCAAGGTCCTGACCTTTCATCAACTGACTAGAAGTCAAATGCCTTAACATCAGACTTGAACACCCCTACTAAGCTCCTTGCTGGACCAGGAGCTTCTTACTACCACAGTGTGCTGGTCAGGACAAAGGAAAACAGTATGTGTCTGCCACAGAAACCTATGGGGTCAGCTGTTAGATATCTTTCAATTAGTGTTTAAATACTGTGTTGAAAGAATCACACCTCTTACTGAAGTGCTTCTCTGATCCTCCCCCTAAAGAATACTTGACAAACTACCTTGAGAAGCTTGACATTCAAAAGTGGCATTTTGTTCCTTTTTGTTCCATTTTGTTTATTTCCTTCTGTTTCCCTCTTGGGAGAATGGAAGAATAATACAGCTGAAAGAAGTGGATGACTCTAAGCTCTGTTTATAAATGGTGAAAGCCACCCTGAATATAGTGTTAGATACTTCCTTGACAAAAAAAAAAGTAGTGTTTTATAAATGGGATATAAAATACAAACATTATACCTATCTCTCTGCAATTACACAAACAAATCCAACTACTTGTGTTTCACAACAGTCCTAATTGGTTTGTGACACAGTCATGCTGATGTGTAAGAGATCTCTAGTGTATGAAAAGGACTAGGAATTAACCTGCCCTACGAGCCCTATCAGGGATCAAAGACAAACCACCTGACAGTGACTTTTCCAAGGCCATGAGCAGTGGTGGTGTTCAAGTGACAGCAGCTGTAGTTGCTGATTCCAGCCCCCACCATCTTATGGCAGAGCAGGCCTGACAAAGGCCATCAACTCCCAAATCATCTAGAACTTCAGTTAGAAACACAGGCAAGAGTAGGCTTGTGTTAACACCTCCACTTTGGCCTTTCTGACTAAAATTAGGTGGCCACAGCAATGCTCAAGCAACATATTAGATGAAATGTGCCCCCCTGAATATTTGAGCTTAAGCCCTATCAACCAAGAATGCTGGGGTTTAAAATATCAGGAGCTAACAGGAGCTGGTCAGGGAGACTTATTTCCTGCTTTTCAACACAAATGAAAAATTACTCATTGGAAAGAAAGAACAGAGAAACTTTTGCATTAGAAAGAGTCTCAGCATATCACTTCACACTTCCCTGTGTTTTGTCAGTTCTCAGACTCTCACAGCACCACTTTAGAACCTGTGTGCTCTTTCTACTTACTATGCAAGGAGATCAGTGTGTTGATTTTTCACTCTCGGAGAAACACATGGTATCCCAAAGGAATACATAGAACAAGCTTTATTGCAAACAGTAATACAGTTTATATGACACAGAACACCCCATCTAGTATCTAGATATGCATCTTTGAAAGTAAAACAATGCACAGGTTCAATATCTCCATATTTACTGTCTTAAGAGTCTACATTTCTCACTGATGTGCTAGAAAGAGTTTTGGTAAAGCACTAATGGAACACCCACAAATGCTACTTGAAAGTCTCTCACATTATTCAAATTAACATATATATAATAGAAAACTAAAATATGTAACAGTTCCAAAGGTAGCTGTTTGGTTGGGTTTTTTCCCCCCAAAGCTTCTCAAAACTGAAAAGCCAGTTCAAAGCTTACAGAAAAACCTTTGGAGATTGGTATCAGATAGTAACCATCTCATAGAATAATTAAAACTCAGGAAGCTGCAATTAACACAGCTTTTAAATTATGTTTGGTTGACCTTGTGAGCTGCTCCCTCAGGTAAAGTTACTAAGAGAAGTATTTTGAGGTAAGGACACAGTCTCAAGCTGTGCCAGGGGAAGTTTAGGCTTGAGGTGAGGAGAAAGCTCTTCACAGAGAGAGTTGTTAGCTGTTGGAATGTGCTGCCCAGGGAGGTGGTGGAGTCACTGTCCCTGGAGGTGTTCAAGAGGGGACTGGACATAGCACTTTGTGCCATGGTTTAGTAGTCCTGAGGTGTTGGGTGACAGGTTGGACTTGATGACTTTTGAGGTCTTTTCCAACCTTATTGATTCTATGATTCTAAGTACATGTAAACTGAGATCTATGTCTCTGAGTCAGAGTATGAAAAATTAATGCAGCATCTATTGTAAGCTCTGCTCTTCCTCACAACAGCTTGAAGCATTCTGAATACAAGAATCAGGCTAAGTGATTATTCACAAGTCATAAAACCACTGAATTTAACAGTGTCAAAATCACTTGCTGTCACTCAATCTTTACCTTTGCACCTTGTTTTTAACAGCCTCTCCTGACAAGAAATCACTTCAAGCTATTATTATTATTATGGTTAAGCTCCATTCAAAGTAGGGCAGAGAATCTACACTCTTAATTATTTAGATTTGAATCTTTGTGGAATAACAATTGCTTCAGATAAACATAATTCCATCATGAAGTCATTGTGTTCCTAGCTGATGTTAATGAATCTAAGTCTACATTCTCATCTTTATTTCTCAACTACAGCACTCACAGCTTCAAAGTTTTCTTGGTCAAAGCTCAATCATCTGGCTGACAGCTTCAGAGAGGTATTTTTACAAATTTGCCATAATCTCAAAGAAAAGGTTTTCAGTCTCAGCCACAGAGCATAAAGAAGTTTCCAAACACCCACACTGTGGTGTTTTGACTGTAACATAGAGAGAAAACCTCGATTTTTTTTACTGCCCTCCCCTACTAATCATCGTATTGCTTGGGATTCTTGTTCTGTTGTTTTTGTTTCTTCTTGGTTTTAAGCTGATAAAGCCAGGTTAATGGTGGTGAATTACAAAGCAAAAAAAAATTACAAGATAATCCAAGAACCTTCTAAAATACCTAAAATGTCTAGGAGTAGAACAATCATTGACATTTAGAGTAATGAACACCTTTCAGGATTCCAAGCAGGTAAACAAAGCAGTAATTCCTCTCCTAAGTGTTGCACTCCTGATGTCACAGCCTTGTGTTAAAAGCAAAGAAAAAGAAGTTATGGTTGTCATCAATTAACCATGACTCTCTGAAAGTGGGCTACCTAACAGCGTGGAAACCATCTCAATGTGACACAAATAATTAGCTAGAGATCAGAGTCACCCGTCCACAAGGAAGAATACAACTCCGAATACAAAAGAGAGAAGAACTAACTTTGAGATGACTCCTTACCCAATGGATTCTTCATCATTACAGTTGTGTTTGCCACCATCCTTTTTCCTCTTTCCTTTTCTGGAAGACTTTCTGCTGTTGGGACTTAATTTCCACTGAAATAAAACAGATAAAATGGGTGCAGGGTCCAACAGAAAAAAAGGGAACAATGCCAGACATGGAAGCAATGCCACTGATCAAATGAAGCAGAGACACAATTTTGCAGAGAACAAATTTGCTTGATTTAAAAAGCTTTCACCCACTGATCCTGAATGGAATTTTTCCCTGAAGAAATTTGACAATACAGGGCAATTTAATAACTTGCTTACTTGAAGGAGGGACATCCTAAACAGGGACTTTAATATTAGGCCTGATTTACATACTCACAAATATGCAAGATAACCTTTACTTTCTTTCACTCCATGCACTTAACCAAATTGCATTCCACTCAGACAAAATTGAGAAGGAAAAGGAATTGGAAAGTTTGGTACTTGTATGGAAAAATCCACAAGAGCAAGACTTCACCTTATCAAGTCTCCTCCTAAACACCTCCAATGATGGTAACTCCACCACCTCCCTGGGCAGCACATTCCAATGGGCAATCACTCTCTCTGTGAAGAATTTCTTCCTAACATCCAGTCTGAACCTCCCCTTGTGCAGCTTGAGACTGTGTCCTCTTGTTCTGGTGCTGGTTGTCTGGGAGAAGAGACCAAACCCCACCTGGCTACAGCCTCCCTTCAGGGAGTTGTAGAGAACAATAAGGTCTCCCCTGAGCCTCCTCTTCTCCAGGCTAATCAACCCCAGCTCCCTCAGCCTCTCTTCGTAGGGCTTGTGTTCCAAACCCTTTACCAACTTTGTTGCCCTTCTCTGGACACGTTCCAGCAAGTCAACATCACTGGAGGTGTTTAGGAGGAGAGTTGATAGGGTGCTTGGTTGCATGGTTTAGTTGATTAGGTGGTGTTGGATGATGGGTTGGATGTGATAATCTTGAAGGTCTCTTCCAACCTGGTTTATTCTATTCTATTCAATTTTCCAAATTCTCTTACCTACCAGAATTCACTTATATCCTCAAATTAAATAAATGATGCCCCACCAAAACACATAGTTAATTTTGCAATCCCAGAACCCTACCTCCCTCTGCCATTACCTTCTCCTAATTTCTCCTCACTTTTTATTTATTTATTTCTTAATATAAAAGATAAACCAAAGAGAATTTTGAAAAGCATGCCAGCCAGACTGAAAGCAAACAAATTCACTTTTCTTTCTGCTTAAGTGTGGAGTGAAAGGGCATCTGAAAAATTGATGCCTATGCCTGTTTCACATACTTCAGTGCATGCCAAATCGATCTTTCCCTACCAGAGGGGCCAACCCTAATGGAAAACATCCTCATTATTAAAACAGCTGGCAGCAAGAAATTGCCTTGAAGTTGCTCTCCCCTTCTGCTTTCAAACATCTAGCTCACCTCACAGCCCTGGTCTTCAAGAATGTTGAGACCTGTGTGCCCCAAAACACTGAAAGCTGGACAAAATTGCTCAAGCAACATGGACCAAATTCTAGCAGCACTAACCATGACAGACCATTGTATGGACAAGGCAACAACCTTTCTTTTAATGATAATACCTCAGGAGCAAGCTTTTAATATAGAATATACAGACTAGTCAAATTTATAGAAACAGGTAAAGAAATAAGGTAATCAATTTATCCAGTCTATTCACTAATTTTACGGAGGCAGACAGAAAACCAGAAAGAATTCCATGCCTGCTGTCTGACACTGCCCAAGAGCTCTCCCTGCTGCTTGCAACCACAGGAGACATAATTTTCAGCTTCAAATCCTGACTGTAATTGGATTTTCTGCTTACTCAAATTATTAACCATATTGAGCACAACCACACAGTGAATTTGTATTGCAGTATGCTCAAGTGACCAGGCCTACCAAGAGACCTGGGGCCCATTACCATCATGATTCTAAGCCAAAAAAATTCCTCACTTCCCTCACTAGGTTTTTGAAACTCCTTTCTGGCAGACCCTGTTTGCTCAGTCCCATGATTCTGAAAGCACTAAAGCCAGCACTGAAGTCAGTGATGAGCTGAAGGAGTCAAGAGTAGCAAAATGCATTTCCAACAGTTAGCATTTTAAGAATGCTTACTAAATCAGAATGGATCTAGAGAGGTAAATATTTGCTTCTATACGTGACTAAGATGATCAAGACAGTCATTTATGACAAATGTCATATAACCCTGGTCTTTTTGCCTTAATACTCAAATGTTATAACTGTATTAGCACCTAAAATTCTGTCAGACTCATACACTACTTAATATATTCCCTTAAAAGTCCAAGCTCTTGGACATAAATAACGACTAACTGAAAACTCAACATAAAATCCATTTTCATATCATCACGAAGAAACTTACATGACCTGAATATAACCTAGAAGGTTGAGGAATCAGAGGATAGTTAACTTTAAAAATTGTATTTGTCTTTAAATTAATTATTATTAAGATAATTTCAAATTACAGCTGAAGATCAACTTCACTTTTTAATGACTGAGGCTGGCAATACAGCACTAAGACCTCCAATTTTGTAATCATAGGCTTTCAGGCAGATTCCAGACCTACAGACTTGTTTCCTTCCAACACAATCTGTGTCAGATATTGGTCACAAGGCAGTATTCAACACTGGGGGGAAAAAAATCCAGCCTCCAAACCAGAAATAAAACCATATATAACATTCTCCTGCACGTTTTTCACTCTGAAGAACTACTTTTTACCTCTTTTAAATGATAGTCCCAGTGCTGGGAGCCTGGAATCCTTGCCAAAGGGGACTGAACTTGGACATCCTCTGACTTAGTGTTTGTTCTCTTCTTTGGTATACGAAACTGAAAATAGATGATGTTATACACATGATAAAACCAAATTATCCACTGGAGCTATGAGCTGACACACTGCCATGTACAAACTTTTCTTTAACTGGCAGGCAAAACCACAAAGTTGGAAGGGAAGCACTGAATTGTAACTAAATTTATATGCATTCCTCCTTGATAGTTGATCCTAAACCACCTGTCATACCAGCTAGTTTTAACAAATGAACTGCCTGAAAAGATTCTCCCTAGTTCATTAACTTGACAACAACTTCAAATGAGTGCCCAAAAGGGGAGAACCCACCCACCAGCACTTTCAGTTTTCTTATTTCTCTCTGAATTGTTTACAGTCTAACTTAATCATATAAACTTTGACAGGTTGGACTCGATGATCCTCGAGGTCTCTTCCAACCTTGGCGATACTGTAACTTAGAGAACAATCAGGAGCTGCATGGCATAACGAATGCCACACCAGGTTTGCTCTCAAGGGGAAAAACAAACAAACCAACCAGCTAACCCCCACCTCCCCCCACAAAAAAAATCAAGATGAAAAGTAATTATGTCTTAGAGTAGTATGAATATTTGTGTGATAATTTTGCATCAATATACAATAATGTACTCCAAAGGGAATCAGTTATTGCCATTGCCACCCTTTGTAAAAATGGAATCAGTGGCTTAGAAACTACTGAAAGATAAAGCAGTTAGTGATTTGTAGAATTTTGCCAATCCAGAAAAAAGAAAATATATGCAGAAAGTAATCTTTGTTCATTGACAGTCAAAACAAAAACATCAAACAAAATTTCTACCAGTTCATCAAGACACAGAAGGAGGGTCACATTTTCTATCAGTTAGTTAAAATCAAGCAACTGAAAGAACAAAATGTAAGCCTTGCCATTCTTCCAAGTATGCTGAGAAGCAAAACCTTCAACTGCAAGTGCAGCCAGATGAGAATGTATCGGAGAGGGAATGCAACATTTACATCTTTCAGACAACTGAGTGTCTCAGCCAGGAAAAAGCTGAATCTTCTCTCTATGACAGCCACTGTCAAGTGTATTATGAGCTTCATTTGCAAACTTCCAGATGCCTTACACCTTGTAAAATGAAATCACAAGCAAGGACTCTAGAACAGGGACACTAACAGCTTAATTAACACAGAAAGTGTGTTTGTTAACTCTGTATGCAGTCCTTCAGATAGGCCATAAATGAAGTACATTTACCATCTCTGTACCATAACAAGATAATTCTTCAGTTTGAATTGCAAGTCCTCTTATTCCTTCTTCACACTTCTTTGAAACAACCTGAGTTTCCATAAAGTAACTCAAACTGCTTTTGCCAGGCAAGTGTTGCAGTAACAAGTACACCTTTAGTAACAGATCCCTCCAATTATAAGAGATATAAACCTTACACACAGGCAAGACTAACACAAGTACCTCCCTTCCCATTAACATTTAAGGATTTAGATGTGCATTTATTTATTTATTTATCATGTGAAGAACATGTACAATTAGATAGTATGGATTTTTGTTGTGGCCTATAAACATGTTTTATCAGTCAGAATGCATTCTTCTGACATGAACCCTAGAGGCCAGGTACAATTGTTTTTCCTCCACACTTGCTGCCTGACTAGCATTTTCTGTTATCAGCATCCTGAAAACACATATTTATCTAAAAATTTTAACATGCATTTAAAGTTGCAAAGGTTTGGGTAACCTCTAAAATAACAGGTATCACTGAAACAGCTAAAGGCAGACTCAGAAAACAGAGATATAGGCAGACAGAAAGGGATAAAAAGCACACGATAGGATCAACAGCAAAATTTCCACCTCACTGTACAGTATCTTCCCAATACTTACACTCATTAAGAGGATTTAAACTAATTGTGGGCACTACAAACCAACATAAGAAGCACAAAGTCAAGAGGTAACCAACAGAGGTCCGTATCTATGGTAAGTGCAAGGTATGCAGCTGCCTCAGCTTTTCCCAAGAGAAAAGTGACTAATTCAACACATAGATGTACACACACACACTTAGGAGATTCCTCATCTAAACCAGCAGTACTTTTCTGAAGGTTCTCACCTGTGGGTGCAAGGCTCAGAGGAAATGACAAGGTAAAGGTAAAGAAGGTGCTGGAAACAGCATTCTGTTTCTGAAACACTAGACAGTCCTGACCTTACTCAATCAAATCCAATGCTGTGCCTATAATTTGTTTTCACCAGTGCTTCCAATGCTCTAATATGGATATTTTAGAAAAAAATAACTACCATAAGTAGTTATTTTAAGAAGTGAGTTCAGAGACTAACACATCATTTCCACACATTATAAGCGTGACATTTGATTGCATTGACCTGTGTTCGACAGCAGATATTACCACTGACTGCTTCTCAAATAAACTGGTGATTATGACTTTTACACTTGTTGTTACAAAAGCATGTTTCAACAAAACAAAAGCTGTGGAGAATGAAATTGGTCATGCAAACGCGTCAGCACACCCTAGGATACCCACAGCCTCAAAGTAAATGATTGCAAATTGTAGGAGCACTTACGCTGGCCTGACTTGAAGATGAGGTTTTTCCTTCCATGATTTTCTCTACTGAAAAACAGCATACAGAAGAAGCTTAGCAATTTGTGGCTTATTTATTCAAAGGGAAGCAGGACCACAGTAGTAGGCCCTAAGCAAGAGCAGGGAAATTTTTGAGCAAGCCAGCACAAAGAAAACTCATTCATCAAATGACTTTGAGTTGGAAGGGACCTTTAAATGATCATCTAGTCCAACTCCCCTGCCATGGGCAAGGACATCTTCTCACAGGTTCCTCAAGGCCCCATCCAACCTGACCTTGAACACTTGTGATGATGCATCCACAACTTCCCCGAGCACTTTGTTCCAGTGTTTTACCAGTCTCATAGGTCCCACCTAAATCTGTCCTCTTTCAGTTTAGAGCAATTGGCCTTGTCACTACAGGCCTTGGTAACAAGCCATGGACAGCCACAATACAAAAGAGACCTGAGCAAGGCAATTGCATGACGCAGAAACTTCAGCAGAAAAAGCTGTCCATCGCTGAGTGATGGACTCTGGTGTCTTTTTCACATCTACCATCTACCATAATTTACCAATATGAGAAACAAAGGAATTGAAAGAGTTCTTCGGAGAAAGGGTGATTGGCCAGTGGAATGTGCTGCCCAGGGAGGTGGTGGAGTCCCCATCTCTGGAGGTGTTCAAAAAAGGATTGGACATAGCACATAAAGCCATGGTTTAGTTGTCATGAGGTATTAGGTAATAAGTTGGACTTGATGATCTCTGAGGTCTTTTCCAACCTGGTTGATTCTATGATAAGGCTCTGGGTTGTTGGTGTGGACAGAAACACTGACATTTTCTAACAAACATTTCAACAGAATTTAACCTTAGTGAAGGCATCTGCTGCTTTAGTCCATACCCTGGCAAGCACACAACTAATAAGCAATTCAGGCTTTGACAATTAAGTGAGCAGGAGTCACAGAACACATCTGCAACACTACAACAGCCCCAAGAACAAATAACATCAAAGATTCCTACTAAGAGATAAACTTCAGAACACAGCTTCATAGCTTCCAGCATTCATCAGGGTTTATGATCCTTGTAAATGCTCTGTATGATTCCAGTGTAAGATCTTTAAGCCTTACAGCTAGTCTGAAGTCTCTCAAGAAGACCTTTGAGTTCATGTACTTTCATAGAATTACAGCAGGGTAGGGGTTGGAAGGGACCTCCGGAGATTATCGAGTCCAACCCCCCTGCCAGAGCAGCAGCGCCTTAGGGCAGGTCGCACAGAAACACGTCTAGGGACCATTAAACCCCTGCCAAACTACTGGCTGCGCCGATACCCGCGGAGAGCCAGGGGGAAACAAAGGCACCACGCAGCGGTGGCACCGCTTGGGCTGTCAATTGCCTGAGCCACCCCAGTGGCCGCGGATGAAGAGGGCTCCGGGCAGAGCGGGGCAGCCTCATAGCCCACCTCGATCAGCTTCTCCCTGTGACGGGAACAGGTTTTTTACTGACCAACGGACAACTGCCGGGGATCAGCAGCTCGGCGTTTTCGCACCGCCTCCTTAGCTTCTTCACACAACAGCAGCAACGCCGGCGTCGCCGCAGCAGCCGCCGTCACCACCACCTCCTCCTCTCCCCTCAGTACCCAGCCGGTCCCTCATCCTCCCTCTCTCGCCACTTCCACTCCTTCACCGTAGATACCCCGCTGGCGGGGACACCGACCGCGCAGGACCCACCAGAACACTGCCAACCAGCTTTAAGTCACGAGTATCAGGCAGGAAATAAGCAGTGCTGACAATTCCCCCACCCCCTTCTCTCTCACCGCCACAATGCTGCTCCCGCCGCCGTAGTTCTTGTTTATCCAGGCCCCGCCGCGTCCTGCGCAGCTTCCCTCGGTATTTCCGGGCTGGGCACCGCCTCTGCCCCGCATCACAGCCTGCGCCCCGCCTCGTAACGGCAGCAACCACCTCCCTGATCCATAACGGCAGCAACCATTCCGCCACCCTCCCGCCCACCAAGTCGCTGAGGCACTGCGCCGTAGCTGCCTGTTGTCACTTCAGGCTGCTAGCCGAGGAGCCCGGATTTCCCTTGCCGCTTTCCTTTCCTCCCTATCACTGCCCTCTCCCCAGCTTTTAAGTTAGATGATCTTTTGAGGCCCCTTCCAACCCCTAACATTCTGTGAAAAATCTGTCACAGGATTGGGTTGAAAGGAGCCCTCGAAAGTTATCTTGTCCCACCCCCCAATCCTAGCCTTCAAGAGCTCAAACATTCACCTTCCTCCTTGAAATATTTTTTGTTAAGTTGAGCAATGCTTCAGAGAACCATGTACTACTACCTTCAGTCAAGAGATGCTACGCCCCAAAGATGATGCAGTGAGCTAAAGTGACTTCCCTTTTAAAGCAAATTAAACCAGTGAGGTTACTGGGCAGAAGATGCTATAGGAACACGGTACTCTAGCAACTGGGCAGGTTACTGGGCAGGAGCTGCTATAGGAACACAATACTCTAGCAACCTGAAGTTATGAAACTGATGCTGAAGAACGTCCATGTTTTCTCTCAGCTCTTTTAGACAGAGGTGGGAAATGCCTGTACTCAAAGTTTACAATTTAAACAAACAAGCAGTCAAACTTAAAAGCATTTGTAAACAAAACAGTTTAATCCTGTGGGAATCAAAAAGCGTTCAGTGCCTACAAAAGACCTCTGAAGGATGACGAAACTTTGTTCTAGACCTTCAGTTCCCATCTTAGTCAAAAAATACTAATATTATAAAATAGAATAGTAATACTGGGTTACCAGAGAAAAGAGAGTGTCAATTTCCCTTTTGTGTTCACATCCATCTCAGATTTCAGTATTCTCTAATACCATTTGAAAAAGCTTCCATCCTGCTATCCAATAATGGGTAAAAGTGTACAATTCCTTTGGAAAGGCACAGTCAGTTGAATGACAATGGTGCTACTCTAAATGGTTCTATTCTAAATGGACAATTAATACACTATATGATGTTATAGTTCACTTAAGAGTTGCATTGGAGATGATGTCACTGAGGATGCCTGTATCGTAGGCGCTGGTCAGCATGCAACTGAAAGAATAGTCCCTTGCTTGAATTCTACACATGAACATGTAGCTTTATTTAGGAGAGAAGTATGAGGTGACAATGTCTGTCTTCAGAAAGAGACCAATACGATCCTTCAAATCTGTCCCATGGTGTTCAGAGGCGGCTAAAAGTGCTTGAAGGAAACATAGCGATCTAGAACATTGGCCATGTCTGCAATTCTTTACCTCTGGTCAGCCCATTAAATTCCTTGGTAGAGAAGATCATATTTAGGAATGTTATTGGGATCAATAGGACTTCTCACAATGAGCTTTCCACGCATTGCTCCACGGTAAATCACTTCAATCAGATCTATAAAGTCTTGCTTTGTTTTGAAGCTTCCCACAAATTTGGTGTGATCTGGAGACCTAAATATAAGCACAAGATAATGGTAGAATTGTAATGATAAAGCATTCAAAGCAAAACCACCTCAAGAAAAGAAGATATGTATAATGACACTATGTGTTTTGATCTGGTCATTCACATCAAGGAGGCTGGTGAGAGGCCTCATGCACAAGCCCTAAGAGGAGAGGCTGAGGGAGCTGGGGTTGCTTAGCCTGGAGGAGGCTCAAGGGAGACCTTCTTGCTCTCTACAACTACCTGAAGGGAGGCTGTAACCAGGAGGGGATTGGTCTCTTCTCCCAGGCAACCAGCACCAGAACAAGAGGACACAGTCTCAAGCTGTGGCAGGGGAAGTTTAGGCTGGAGGTGAGGAGAATGTTCTTCACAGAGAGAGTTGTTATCCATTGGAATGTGCTGCCCAGGGAGGTGGTGGACTCACCTTCCCTGGAGGTGTTCAAAAAGGGATTGGATGTGGCACTTGAAGCCATGGTTTAGTAGTCATGAGGTCTTGGGCGACAGGTTGGACTTGATGATCTTTGAGGTCTTTTCCACCCTTACTGATTCTATGATCATAACCAAGACAGGCGTATACTGTGGCCTCCAAAGTCATAAATGGTGCAGTGTAATGCCTAAGATTTTAACAACACTATTTTTTGCAAAGTCAAGCATATTTCCCAGCTAACACCTACCTATTGCATCAGGGTAGACTTCAAAATACCTCTACCATTTTACATCTTCCTACAGTAACCTAGAGAAAAATTGCTAATTCTTACACATCTAATGGAGAATGTCAAGCAGGAAGACATACCCATAATCAACCTTCATGTGTTGTCCATTGAAAAAAAATACAGTAGATGGAATATAACTGATGTCAAAATACTGGGTGTAGACTGGAACCTTGTTGACATCCACCAGGTAAATGACTGCCATTTTACTTAGGTCATGAGCTGTTTTTGCAAGCTAGAAAGAGAGAAAAGCTGTTTGACAAATGGATTGACACAGAAGTGGAAAAAGCCTGGCAGACTTTCTAAAGCACTTTTCTCTGATGTTTTATCAGTTTAACCTGGGCTAGAATGTCTTACCTACTTCAAGCACATTTTACATCCACTACAATAACATTTGCTTGGTTTTCAAACCGTCTTATGGATATATTATTATTTCCTTTTACATTTGTAATCAAAACTTTCATAAAGGACCATAGTGTCCAAAAGCAATACCTGGCATTCTCTTGTATGTAGCACATATACTAGTAGAGTTTATTAAAGGTAAGGAAAGAGATAAAGAAGAGGGGAAGGGGGGATAGGAGAGAAAAGAAGGGAAGGGGGAGAGAGAAGGGGGAGAGAGGAGAGGAAGAGAGGAGAGGGAAACAAAAATAATTCTTACAATATCGTCGAGCTGCAGACAAACAGAATCGTTATCTATTCCAAACCGGAGAACCAAAACCTTCTCGGCCACTGTTTTTATTGCCTGATCCACTTCCCTCTTACAGGTCAGTTTAGGCAGCAGAAAACTCATCTCGAAGGACCACGGCTTATACTAAAATCCTTACCTGATAGAAAAATAAAACAAAACCAAAACCATCCTCTGTCAAAACCAATGGAAAATTATCCACGCTGTTTTTTTTTTTTTTTAAAAAAACAAAGGAGAGAGAGAGAGAGAAAGGGAAAGAAATCACCGACCGCCACACTGATCTGGCAAACGCCTCGGGCTCCAGCGTTTGTCTCAGTACTCCTTAGCCCCACTCAGGGCTGTGACGGGGCCAGACCTAACCCCTCTCCTCTCTCTTCGCCCCAGGTGCCCACTGGCAGCCCCGCTTAGGGGCCGGTGGCGCACTCCCGGTGCACACCGCCGCCCATGCCAAGGCCTGCCCCGCCGGGTGACCGTACCGCGCAGGCTCATGCGCTGGGGGCAGAAGAGAGGCCCGGAACCTCCGCCGCGAGCGTGTGGAACGCTGCGGACGATCAGGTTGCACAGGAGCGCGGCGCGGAGGGCTGGCTGTCCCCACGTATAAGGAGCCCGCTCGCCCTGAGGTGAGCCAGCGATGGCGGCCTGGGTGGTGCTGCCGCAGGGCGCTCGATAGCTGCGTCCGGCCGCCCGCTTCTCTCCCTTCTCAGGCGGGACAGGCGGAGGCTGGGCGGGCTGGAGCGCGGCCGGAGCTCGGGCAGGTGTGGGCGCACATGCTGGAGGGTGAGGCCTGTCCCGACCCGTGTTTCCTGCTCCTGGGGGTTAACGCTGGCGGGACCGACCCCCTCATACTCTTCTTCATCGGCGCGCCAGTGGCTCCCCAGAGACCTGCGGAGCGGCCTTTCCCTTCCCTATCATAACTCTCAGCCCAGCTTTCCTCGGCAGGCGCGGCTCGGGCCTGTGGCGCGGCGCCCCGGAGGCCGCTTTGCTCAGCGGGGCGCGCCGGTGTGCCGCCAAGGGGTTTGGACCCAGTTTCTCACGGTTCGGTTCAAGTGGGCTGGGTTTCAAGTTGGTAAGGAGCTCTGTTGAAAAGCCACATCACTGCAGCTCACCCTGCCTTGCCTTCGGCCGTCGAACATCGGTGTGGAGGCATCTGAGTTGGGGAGGTACCAAATTCTGCAGTTTCTGAAGCAGTGAAAGGCTTTCATCAAAATCTGTTTCTAAGTATTCATAGCGTGCAAATCTGCCTTTCAACTGCTGACTTAGCTGGAGCCCATGTAGTGTGACTTAATTGAATAATGATAGAATGATTTGGGTTGGAAAGGACATTAAAGATCCTCTAGTGCCAATCCCTCTGCCATGGGCAGGGACACCTCCCACTAGACCAGGATGCTCAAGGCCCCATCCAGCTTGGCCTTCAACATTTGCGGGGATGAGGCACCCACAGTTTCTCTGGAACTCATCCCTTGATTTCTGCAAGGTGGACATTATACTGTTGCCGTTGTTGTCATTATTATTATTATTACTATTATTACCACCTTTCCAAGTATGCTTAATGCTTATATGTAAGATTGTGAACACCTCTGTTGTAGCACTTACGGATTTCCTCTTAACTTCACATTTATTCACTTACTGGGTTGGTTTGGTATTTGTTTTTGGTTCATTTTATCTTGACAAGAGGAAATGAAGGGTAGGTGTCAAGAAGATGGGGGCAGTTTCTGTTCACTGGTGCCCAGTGATAGGACGAGGGCCAATAGACACAGACTGGAACACAGGAAGTTCCACCTCAATGCCTCTTTGATGTGAGAGTGCTGGAGCCCTGGATCAGGCTTCCCAGAAAGGTGGTGGAGTTTCCTTCTCTGGAGACTTTCCACACCCTTCTGAACATATTTCTGTGTAGCCTGCCCCAGGTGATCTGCTTTTGTAGGGGGTTGGACTGTATGATATCCAGAGGTCCCTTCCAACCCCTACCATTCTGTGATTCTATGATTCTGTTTCTTTTCACAGTAGTGCTATACACATAATTTTTATTTAGAAAACAGTAGAAAAGTAATAGTGGAACCAGAAATTCCTAGTGTTCTCCAAGAAGTAAGTTATTGTTTGTCAGTGTTACTAAAAATGAACATCTCTGTGTGTTTTATTTGTGATTTCTGACAACCATTTCTCCCTTTTATTGGTGTTTTGCAGATAAATATTTGAACACAGCACATGTATAAGTATGCAGTCTGCTCATACACTCCTGAAAAAAATTGTAAGAAGTTCTGTCCTTCCATTTGCTGCACAGAATGGGATGAAAAAGGACTTTTTCCCACTCAGTAGAACTCTGAGCTTATCGCTTTGCGTGAAGCAGGACAATTCACGCAGTCCCTCAGAAAAAATAGATTTAGATGGGTGGAAGAAGGTCATGAAGTCTGGGTTGCAAGAAGTCAGTGAGACGGTCTCTGAGCAGAAGGAGCTCTCTGCTTTGGATGGTGCACGTGAGCTTTTGGAGATGTGGAGGCTAGCTGGCAGATCCGTTCCAGAAAATATTACTGAAGAACAGCTAAAAGACTTTATAGGATGTCCTTCCAAGTCAGCCCAGAAGAAGTATTTAAAATTCTTGTACATCAAGGAACTGAGAAAGAAAAGCGACAAAAGAAAGCTGATTGAGAAAAGGGAAAGGCTGCAGGCACAAGAGCGAGAGTCAAAACCTGATGAGACCAAAAAGAACTCATTCATGTGTTTTTGGGCCAACAGTATGGATAAAGCATACAACTGGAGGGTTGCTCAGTCTATGATCTTTGGACAACCTCTTGTATTTGACATGTCTTATGAAAATGATATGACCATCCGAGAAGTGGCAAATACAGTGAAACAGATAGTGTTAAGCGAAGGCTTCAATCGAAGATCTGTGGATCCATTCCACATCCACTTCTGTAACCTCCAAGAGGACAGCCTGTATCAGAAGGAATTTATTAAGCATTACAGAGAGGCATGGGACAGATTGCTTGTCACTGCGACAGACCAGTGCTACACAGAAGTCTTTCCCAAAGATAAGCTTGTCTATCTGACTGCTGATTCTCCCAAAGTAATGAAAACATTTGATCATGATAAAATTTACATTATTGGGTCAATGGTCGACAAGAGCATAAAAACAGGAGTCTCTTTAGCACGGGCAAAGCGACTGGGGCTGGAGACTGCGGCCCTTCCACTGGAGAAGTACTTGCTGTGGAGTAGCGGTGCTAAAAATCTCACGCTGGATCAAATGATGCATATTTTACTCACCTTGAAAGATACTGGAGACTGGAAAAAGGCTCTGGAATTTGTTCCAAAAAGGAAATACAGTGGCTTTATCAACAAGCCTGTCCATGAACTGAAAAAAACCTTAAACCTGATCAACACACTTAAACTTGGAAGGAGACAGGAAGAGCTACGAACGCGATTTGCCAAGAGCTACTCTGAGAAGCTAACACGAAAAGTAGAGTGATGGGGGCAGAGAATGACTTTTTATGGGCAAACTGTGCCATTGAATGTTCTAGTTTTCTGGAAATGCATTCATCTGTAAAAACATGCCTTTGTTGGTTAAATTTGAGGGAGTTGCTACTAGCTGTTTTTTTTTTTTCCTTCGATTACCTTAGTATTCCAGTTGTTTATTCACACGTTATTGAAATTGTGTAATACACAAGAGTTAATGTTATCTGTTCTACAAAAATAACTCTGTGCAAAGAGTATCAGCCTGTTCCTTTGAACCATGTTGAGACAAGGGTGATTGTAACAAAGCAAAGGTGGTTCTTCAAAGACCACCTCAGGGCTTTGCGTTTGCAGTGCTGGGAGGCCATCCACAGTCTCCTTGAAGTTTAGCTACAACAAAATAAGAGACCTTTCCTCATCACTTCCTGTAATCCTGTTTTGGTGTGTAGATGAACTGCCTTTTGATAGCTGAATTAAAAACAAATGGTTAAAATGTAGTATGAATTTGGGAAGTTAAACCATTTATTTCTGAGTGAATCTGGCATGAATCAAGCTTCTATTTGGAAGGGATAAGCCCAATTTCATGGCTCCGACAAAAAACCCCAACCTGTTACCCACTTTTGTGTAACGCTTATCTGTTTTCTGTCTAATGTAGATTTCTCAAAGTTCTAGAGATTATCAGTAAAGTCCTATTTGTAAATACTTACCAGAGTAGAGAGCCCTTTTGTATTTCGTACAGCTGGAAAGGTATGGATTGGTGTCTGAAAGGCTGTGTTCAGGCTGCAGAGCTACAATGGGCATGTTGCTAAATAGTTCTTTCTGCTAGCAGTATGTAGGATGAGGAATGAATTCTTTACTGGTGTTTAAGTCTTCTTTAATTAGTCTAGTTGTCTACCCTGATGACAGATGGTGGGTTTTGTCCTGAAAATTTAAAAAAATTGGTAATTTTTAAAAGTAGACTTTAAATATAGCAGGAGGTGGTGGTGATCCACTCTGTCTTGCCTCCTTTGTTGGGAGGGGTTGGAAGCTGGGATGTGCTGCCCCAATGCTGCCCTTCACCACCTGTGAAGTACAGGGGCCTCTGAGCATGGAGTTTTAGACGAGCTTCCATTTGCCAAGCATGGTAGAGTTACACGTGTAGCTTTGCTTTGGGGTAGTGCTTTTGGCAGGGGTAAGGGCTGCCTTCCAAGTCCCTTTGAACCCTTGGCATAGGGGCACCACCTCACTTGGGCAGCCTCTCTTCCGCCTGTGAGGATGAGATGTTGCAGAGCCGTGTGCTGCTGGAGTTATTTTGCTATTTCTCCATAAAAAACAGGCTGTTCTGACCCGTGAGCCGGTTTGCACTTTGTGGACGAATAAAATTACACAATTGTTCGCTTGGACTCATGCTCGTAAAATGCCGCAAGAGAATTTCTCGAGCGGGAGCGCTGCCTGCATGTGGTTCTGAACGGCTGTGACCACGCCGGGGTCCAGCGTGCGGCGTCGGGAGGGAGCGGGTGGGTGACGCTCAGCCTGCACCTCCGCGTCTACCTAGTACGGGTGTGCGTCACAGCTCCGCACCCGTTCCTACCGGCGCGGAGGGCGTACCTTCCGGTAACGTTCTTCCGTCTGCGCCCTAAGAGGCGTGGCCTGCCTGGCCGCCCTGGCCTCCGCCCGCGCTTTCTCTATGGTCGGGGGCGGGCCGCAGAGTGGCTGCGCCGTGGAGGAGCGACGCGCATGCGTGGCGCGGGAGGCGGAGGCGGGGGAAAATGGCGGACGGCAGAGCTGAGGGGGAGAAGGCGAAGCGGCCGCAGCCCGGAGGAGGTGAACATGTAGTGCCTCTTGCCGCGTACCTGTGGGGTGGGCACGGGGCCTGGGTCGGCTGCCCAGGCGTGGGGGGTTTAGGGGTCTGGGCCGTGCCAGGCCAGGCCTGGGCTGGGCCGTGCGATGTCCGGCCCTGCGGGGAGTGGGGGCAGCCCAGGCCTCAGGGGGCTGCGCTGGAGTAGAGGCCGAGGTCTGAGCCCGCTGTCCTCACGCTTGAGGATTAGCCTCAGCCTTCCAGGAGCTTTTTTGTTTCTATATATAAAGAAAAAAATCGAACAGTTTGACCATGCAAACGTGTTATTTTTCTCTCTATTAAAAACAATACATGGGATACTTCTGCCGTGTATGGAGAGAAATTTAACTGTTGTTGCTGGCAAGGATTAAGACAACGCCTTAGAAATTAGCACTTAGTAGCTGCGATGCCTTTAAAAAATAGGTACAGTGCCTATTCATTACCTGCTGTTTTAAGCGTCCTGGGTTGGTTTTTTTTTGTTTGTCTGACGGCAATCTGCAAATCTTCTGTTTCATTTTATATTATCTATGTTATGACTAGGCATTCCTGTCATCTTCTGTGCGACTTACTGTCAGTTCTCCTCAAATTTTTACTTACATGCTTCTCTCCTTCTTTCTTCCCTTGTCTTAAAATTGAGAAGACATTATCTTTGCAAAAATTAGCCTTCCCTTTCCTGTTCTTTTTTGTTTGTTTGAATTATGTCTGTAGGCAGTGGGCATTTATTTCAGCTGTTGCAAGATTAAGCTTGTGAACCAACGAGGATAGCCTCAGCAGTGAATATTATTTTTGATGGTTGATAAAATATGATCAGTAACGCTTGATTTTAGGTAGTTTATTGACTTCTGCTTCTCTGTTGTTTTGGGGGGGGGGGATTTTATTTATTCTTTAGGGGATCAGTAATAGAGTAAGTGGATGGCATCAGTATGTCAGCTATCCATACCACCTTGTGTGCTGATATGTTGGCCTTGAGGAAGGGTAATTACTCTTTGATGATTTTGGAAAGCAGTTTTTAGCAAATGCCGATAATTGTTGGAGTTTGTTAAAACCTGGTGGTTTATTCCCATCACCACCAGTGGTTGCACTCCCAGGGGCAAGAGATCCTGAAAAAAAAAAGAATCTTGTAAAAAAACCTCCCCCAACTTATAAAAGGGGGATTTTTTTACAAGGGCTTGTAGTGGTAGGATGAGAGGGAATGGATTGAAGCTTGAGAAGGGTAGATTTAGACTGGATATTAGGAAGGAATTCTTTAGAGTGAGGGTGATGAGACACAGGAACAGGTTGCCTAAGAAGGTTGTGGATGCCTTCTGCTTCGAGGTGTTCCAAGTCCAGGCTGGACAAGGCCTAGGTCTATGAGGTGTCCCTGCCCATAGCAGGCAGCTACATTTATGTTTTCTCCAGAAACAGAACAGTACAGCAGCTTCCTCTCCACCAACCCCAGCTGTCCTATGCCCTTTGTAGCCATTTCTGCAGAGTATTCCTTTCAGCAGTCTACGCTTCATACTGAGTGGAGCCTAGTAGAAGTAACACTTGGAATGCAGTGGTGGTAGGAGCTAATTTTGAGGTAGGAGCTAATTTTGAGATAGAAGCTGTTTAATATTTTTGTGAGAAAACACAAAATTATGTAGATTGTGTTAGGCTTCAGCTTGTGCATAGTAATATTCTAAAATTTATAGTCAAAACAGCAAGCTGTGATGTAGTTAGCTGAATTCAAGCTAGCATTAGTTTAGGAACCTGGACTGGTCCTGTTTCCCTGAGATTTGGACTGCTGTGGATTTTGTTATCTTATGAAAAAGAAAACTTTTAGGCCCACAATTGAAGACTTTTAAGTCCAATGAATCTTCTACCTACCCTGGAATCCCATTGCAGTCTCTAGTATACCTAGACTGGACTTGTAATTTTATACTGTTTAGTATGGAATACTAAATGGAATATCTGTAGGCAGATAATCCCTTGCAGGCTGCTGTTTAGGAACAGCATGCTGAGACAGCAATCAGCACCCAAGGTCATTTGTGTAAATTTTGCTTGTTTCTCGTTAGTCTCTTGATCCTCCTTCGTTTGTGACTTTTACAGCTATCCTTTCTGGGTCAGATTTCCAGTGGTGCAGATAGTACAATTTTGTAATAAAATCAAATGGATTAAAGTTGTTCTTTTTTTTTTTTTGTGTGTGTATGATCTGCTGTGTTTCCAAAGTTGAATAAATAGTTTTTGTTTTAGTCAGTTAACAACTTACAGGTAGGAGAATGGAGTAGAAAGGGGTTATTCTGCTTATGATTTGGGCAATATAAAAATACATATACATGTGTATAGATCTCCCTACTTTGTCTTGACGTTATTTGCTTTCTTAATTTCTTGGAGCTGAAGTCTTTTTGATCCAAGATTCAGACTGGCTTCTCTCCCATTGCTCTGTCTTAGCAGGGTTTTGTTGTTGTTTTCTGTGGTTGTTTTTTTTTTTTTTTTTTTTTTTTTTTGGGTGTTTTCCTTTTTTTTTAGCAGTGCAAAGAGCTTTCCAAATTTGCTGTGCTTGGAGGATCCTGTTTTCTACTTGAAATAATGATGAGATGGTGCTAGTTCCAGTTTTTTCTTAGCCCAATACTATAAGGACTTCCCTGTCCACTGCCCAGTGTGTGGGTTTGGGTGTTTTTTCTTACCTTCTGCTACTCCAGTAATTTTCCTACTGCAGAAGCAGAGAAAAATGAATTTACTTTTTTTGCTGAAGCATTTGCTGTGTTCAGAGTAAGTTTCTCAAGGACACCTTTGTCTTTCGGTGTAGCTGAAGAAGCCAAGCATTGTCCAAGGAGGACAGTGTGATTTGAATGTTTGGGTTTTTTTCCCCCTTTGTTGATCATTGTTAAGCTGCTGTGTTTTTCCATGACTTATAAAACTAGGAAAGATGAAATCTGTATATATGTTTTTCTAGTGCTGATCCCTTTGCTCAAGCAGAGCATGGCAGATTTATTACAGATGAGATGTGGGCAAGCAGTGACTTGAAACATGATTGAGACAGCCAACATCATTGTAGCCACTTGCATGATTTGAGAGTTGTGCCAGGCAAGCCTAGAGACTGGCATGGATGGTAGAAATTTAGTAGAATTAATTTTAATTTAGATTATCTAGTCTAGATTTGAAACTGGGTTTCCAATTATGAGACCTTATCTATGGCATCTTAAACTCTAAAAAGATTTAGTCATCTACATAAAATTTACTACATGCACTTTGACTTCCCTACTAAATAAAGAGATGATGCTTCAAGATTGTTTTCCTGGCTCATACACAAGCAGTAGTGGAGTGCTTGCAGTTTTTTCCTCTTTTGTTGTTTTGCTGTCTACTAAAATGTACAATGGTGGCAACTGTTGTCACTAAGAACTCCTTACCTATTGCACCCAAAGTATAATGCTTTTTGAGGTTGCTGCTCCCATCAATCTGCTCAGTAAAAATAGCTCATCTTGGTAAGTTGTTTCGACTTCACCAGGACCTGAAGAAGAGGCAGAAAAACCTGTGAAAACTAAGACTGTTTCTTCCAGTAATGGAGGAGAAAGTTCGAGTCGCAGCGCAGAGAAACGGGCAGCTAATGAAGAAGCTGAAGACTTTACCACAAAGCCTGCTCCTGCCAAAATGTCCAAGTTTGGATTTGCCATAGGCAGTCAGACAGCAAAGAAGGCATCTGCAATATCCATCAAACTAGGAGCAAACGTAAGTTGTGTGAGGGATTTCACTTTTAGGGAAGCTGAATCTGTGGGGGGAGGTACTTTGAGAAGGATTCCTTGCAGAGGAAAAGCCTTTATTTGCCTAAGGGTAACTTGGATGGTTTCAGCAAGCATTGTGGGGCCTACTGGTCATGCATGTGTAAGTACTTCAAGGTGATTAATACCAGCTCAGTTGTCTCAGTAAGTGTCAGACTTGATTGAAATGAACTGTGGATGTGTGAACATAATACAGAATAATTTTGTAATGAGATCTGATTAATCTGCAGTAATTTCCTGAGGGAAATGAGCAGAGTTGGTAAACTGTTCAGGCTATTTTGATGTTTCCTGAGGGAAATTAAAACTGTTCAGGCCACTTTGAAATGAATGCTGAGAGCTTCATTGTATGGGATGACTAAAGCTGCAAGAGAGCAGGTACTCTCCTGGATGGTTCACTAGGTTGCCTTCCACTCCAAAGATCTCATTTCAGCCTGGAGAAATCCTGTTTATTTTCTATGACTTTGCCTGTTCTTTGCAAGGTCAGTGTGATTCATTTATGCTATATGCAAGAGATTAAGCTTTGTCACATAGATTTCTGAGATTGTGATCCTTGTTATGGTCCAGTACAAGGTATCCTTGTGCTTCATCAGATGTGGATCTGCTGATTCTCTTTGTTACCGAGATAGTCCTCTGCTAGCTTGGGCAAGGACAAGCCAGATACTGCCTCTCTATTTAATACAGTGCATTTACACTTCCCACGTACCACTGGGATGGTTATGTTAGAAACCCTTCTCTGGATTTAATTCAAACTGTAATTGTGAATCTTGCACCTGCAGTGCCAGCATTTACAGATTGCAGATGATAGAGTCCTCCCTCCCTCACTTTGAGATGGAAGGGAGATGTTGACTGGCAGCATTCTAGGTTATAAATGTAATCAGGTCACCACAGACTTTGGAAAAAAATGACAAAGCTGCCTTCTCTGACCCACTATCAAGCTCTGATTTCTCATGTAGAAAGATACTTCCAGTGGCAATAAATTTGGCTGAGGGATTTCTGGCTCACTGAATTTAGTGGATGGCTGACTGCACCAAACTGGACAATGATGAAACTTACCCTATTGATTTTCAGTATATCCCCCCAACTCCCTTGGTGTGTTGTACCTGCTCCTGTGGAGCTGAAGGTCTAAAAAATGGCACAGTATTTATACACTGGGTGAGGAAAAGCTGTTGATGCTTTTGTAAGGACTTTGCTGCAGTATCAGTTTCAAAACAGAGTGTAGACTAAATAATCCCCAAGAAAGTACAAATGGAGGAAACACTGATTTTGGCTGATGTTGATAATTGGTAGTACTGGAGAAGCAAACTGTTTACTGGCGACTTAATTACTTTTTTCAGTGGTATGAAAGTTAATTTTGATATCTCTGCTGCATTAAATGTAACAGCTGGGAGTTTGAGAGCTTCTTTCTCTTTTAAATAGAGAAAGGCATTTATGGGAAATCAAAATAATACCTTTTGAAGTATTAATGTGACTATGAGATGCACACAGGCTAGTTAAAAAGTATTGAATTGTTCTAAGGCAGAAAGCTGTTCTGTTGTTAAAAAAATAACCATGTTCATCTTCCTGGCATTGATGGATTAGAATACTCCAGAAGATTCATGGCAAGTGACACAATGACATTTTGAATACCACAACTTGAGCAGGTTCTGCTTTGATTGTTCACATCATGCAGCAGTGGCTGCATACCCCTGCAGTGTGCTAGAAAGTTAAGACTTGCTCCTGGGGAATTGTAATATGAGGGTTTGGCTTTTCAGAGCGCATCTAGCACGAGCGAGCAGTCCTTTTCCTTTTTCGTTAGAGAGAAACCTTTATCATCTTGATTCAAACAGAAACACTTTTTTCCCCCCTCATTGCCCATTCAGTGGAGATGTTCATTTTACCAAAATATTTGATATACCAAGGACAGCTTTGGTTGTGTATTTTTTTACTTACTTTACTTGTGCATTTGGTCTTTTTCAGAAGCCTAAAGAGCCTGTTCCAACCCTTGCTCCAAAAACCCTTTCTGTAGCAGCAGCTTTCAATGAGGATGAAGATGTGAGTAATAAGCCACTGATCAATGTAATTTAAAAGTACCATTGGTGTGGGTTAGAGGTAGGCAGAGAGAGTGGATCTTTTGAGGTTACTTACCTAAAGGTCAGGGATTTTCAACTTGGAAACATCTCTTGTGTTGCTGTTTAAGAACATACAACTTTGTAGCTCTGTGTTGGTTTAAGAAGTCATTGAAGTGCTAATAACCTTTCCCTTAGAATGAGATGCACAGCACAGTTCAAGTTAACTGTTGCTTTCTCTGGGCTTGATGAAGGGGAGGAGAAGAAAAGCTGTACTTCTCTTGTTTGGTAAATATTTTATCGTCATGCTAGCGTTCCTTCTTACTCAGAGGGAACAAAGGAATTTGTATTTCGTTCCATAACCTTGTAGAACTTCTAGTCCTATGTCACTTTGGTTTCCTGCAGGGCTGTAGTCCATACTTCATTGTGTCAGGCATTTGAAATATTCAAAAGGAAGAACCCAGACACACTTCTAACCTCATTTCTCTTTGCAGAGTGAACCAGAAGAAATGCCTCCAGAAGCCAAGATGCGCATGAAGAACATTGGAAGGTAGGTCAGCTTTGAACTGTGGGTTGGAGAAGGGCGAGTGTGAGAATAGCTTCTCCAGCACAAGTCAGATCTTGCAGATGGTTTAGGAAGATAGAACAGGTTCTAAACCTTTTTTCTCGAGAAACAAGAAGATTTTAATACAGGTCTTGTCAAATATTTCAACTGTAGGTTAAAATTAGTAGTTTGCACTTTGTATCTTGACATTCTTCTGAGGAAGAAATGGATTCTGTGTCATGTAATCACCAGGATTGGAAAAGACCTCTTAAGATTATCAAGTCTAACCATTACCTAACACTAACCAGGGCCAGTAGTACACCATATCCTTGAGCACCATCTCTAGAAATTGTTAAATAGAAGCTCCATATTCTTCTTGGAAAGTTAGTTGATGGGGACTGCTGCTAGACCTTGTATCTTTCTAGTTCTTCATTTTATCAACTGCCTTGAAATCAGGTAGTCTGGTCAGATTTTGAGACTCACGTGCAAGGGGAAGATGAGAATCACCATCTTTCAGAGAGACAAAGAATCCCTTGTTTACTTTTGAAACAAATATATATATATGAAATTCTGCTTGCCACAAATTTGAGACAAGAGAGGGCCAATCCTAAAGCTGTATTTGCCCAATGTCCTAAATGTCCCTAAAAGGATATTTTCAGAGGATATATTTTAGAGATGTTTATAATGATAAGCTGCTCTTAAAGTCAGTCCCCTGGAGGCTCACCACTGGTTAGTATTTTTTTTTCTCAAGTAGTAGATTTGGATCCTCAGTTTTTTAGCATTTACAACAAATTCTTTGCCATCTGACAGCAGTTACTGCTAATCCCACCACTTCTGCTGCCCCATCTCACTGCTTTGAGTTGAGGGGCTGCAGTGAAACTGGTTCTGGGGCCAGTTATGGTTGCTAATAGTGAGGAATCTTTCATATCATAGAATCACAGAATGTTAGGGGTTGGAAGGGACCTCTGGAGATCAAGTCCAGCCCCCCTGCCTAAGCAGAATTACCAAGGGCAGGTCACAAAGGAATGTGACCAAGCAGCTCTGGAAAGTCTCTGGAGAAGGAGATTCTATCACCTCTCCAGGCAGCCTGGTCCAGGGCTTCAGCACCCTCGCAGGAAGGAATTTTTTCCTTCTTTTGAGGTGGAACTTCCTGGGTTCCAGTTTGTGTCTGTTGCCCCTTGTCCTGTTGCTGGGCACCACTGAAAAGAGACTGTTCCCTTCCTCCCACCCTTCAGACATTTATGAACATTAATAAGATCCCTCAGTCTTCCCATCTCTGGGCTTAACAGCCCCAGATCTCTCAGCCTTTCCTCATCAGACAGATGTTCCAGTCCCTTCATGATCCTCACAGCTTCTGTTGGACTTTCTCTAGTATATCCCTGGCCCTCCAGAACTGTACACAGTACTTCAGATGAGGCCTCTCCAGGGCAGGGTAAAAGAGGAGGCGCTAGAAAGATGTAACAGAAAGAAATGTGTGGTAGCTTCAGGCAGCGGGTTGGACTTGAAATTGGTGTTTCAAGTATGATGGTGCCCAAATTGCTCTAGTTGAGCTGACTTTCTCAACTGACCTTGTTCTGCTTCTCCCAGGGATACACCAACCTCAGCAGGACCAAATTCCTTCAACAAAGGAAAGCACGGCTTCTCTGACAACCAGAAGCTATGGGAACGGAATATAAAATCTCACCTTGGGAACGTCCATGACCATGAAAATAACTAAATGATGTGTATGGAGAGATGGGTGTCTGGGGGGAGGGGAGGGTGTAACATTAAAGGAACAGTTTCCTTTTTTAAGAATGGTGTGAGACTATCTTTGGAGCCACTTTTTTAAGCTTTTTTGAGTGGTACACTAATAACTGAGTTTGAAATTAGAGGTAATTTATGTTTTGTACACAGATTTCAAGGCCTTTGCTAATTTTTGTAGTTCCATGTGATTAGTTTCAAAAAGGTTAACAAACAATAAAAGGAATTGGAGTGGTACCTTTTTAAGATATATATTACTATTTTTTTTTTTCTCCTTCCAATTATCTTTTTCTTAATTGGTCAGTGGTGAATTAAGGTGGATGAAAAAGGTTACTGTCTCTTTAATCAGGTTAACATTGAGTGCTCTTGCATTCTCACGTCTGGCTCCCTCTTCACAGCAGAAGAAACCGCTGACTCCTAGGAACACTGCTAAAAGGAGTGAGGATTGTCTTGTGCTAGGAGTGTTACTGGACTATTCATTTGGTTATAAACTGATGCAGGAAATAACAAGAACCTGGAATATTTTATTACTTTATTTTCCTCCCTGCAGTCACTTTCTGTTAAGTCTCTGCAAACTAGGAATGACATTACTCTGAGTGGCTCTGGTAACTTAGCTCTAATTTTGTTTCAGACTTTATGTAGGATGTGTAACCTTCCGTGGCCTGTTGCACCCTAAGGAAATGGGCCTTGTCTGTATATTAGATACAGTCTGTAAAGAATATTCACTGCAGAACTAAAGAAGTATTTTTCAGTGTGCTCCTCTTTAAAATCATTAGCTTTGAGTAGTGCTTTGTTAGCAATTCTTCGTGGTACAACAAAGGCCGCCACCAAAAAACAAAAAGACAAGCTAATGTACATGAAGCTTCACATTTGGTTGAAATATTTTTACTTTACTATGCCTAGAAGGAAATAAAAGCCACACCAAAAACTGGTAACACACTGCTTAAGTATGAGAAATCTTGAGATGCACTTTCCCACTCTTGCCCTTTAAAGCAAAATGCCTTGATGTCTCTGACCTCAGTGGACACTATCAGGCTTGAGAACACCACATTCTGGACTTGCAGTCCCAGTGCTTCTGAGCAAGTGTCAGCTTTAGAAAGAAAACCCAGCCTTTCCGACCTGTCTTGCCTTCTGCAGTCATTTTCAGCAACGATATTTTCTGCTCAGCTTAATTGCCTGGCTTTTAGACTGCAGGGCAGCGATGCAGGATCTCAGACTCAGTCTAAATTTCAGTCTCATTTCCATTGCATTGTTTGAAAACATTTTACAACAAGACAGAACAATTATCAAGAGCAACACCACCTACCCACACACCCCCCAGAAAAAAACCCTTTGAAGTTCATTTTAAACTCAAATACCTGATAGTGTCAACCACTCACATTAATTTCAGCCTGGAACTGGTCATAGACTTCGATCTGTTAATTGATTTCATCCTGCCTCTCAAACCTTCACGCTTAGAAGTTGAACCTCCGAGTGCAGGAAGGAAAGTGCATCTTGAAGTGTATTATTCTTTTTGGCATTATTATTATTTTAGGAAAGCTCTGACCACTTAGATGATTGAGTTTGTAAGTTCTAAAAAAAAAAAAAAACCAAAAACAAAAAACCAACCAACCAAACCTATTTTTTTGTATTTTTGTATTGTATGTGTATTATTTTTCTTTCCTTTTCCTTTGGAAGTCTGATGCAGTCGAATACCTGTAACTATTTTTCTTTAAAAGCCTTGTTATAAACGTAACATAAAAAACCTATATACATTATTACTTTTTTTTTTTTTAACCTTTGGTTTGTTTAAAAACCAAACAACAATACCACAGCTTGCGAAACTGACTTTCAGGACCTTCCAAAAACGGATCTGGGGATTACTGGGAAAACTAGGCAAGGTTAAAATGAAGTATTATGGCCAGCAGGAGTGGGGAGGTCATTCTGCCCCTGGACTCGGCCCTGGTTAGGCCATGCCTTGAGGACTGTGTCCAGTTCTGGGCCCCTCAGTTTAGAAAAGATGCTGACTTGCTGGAAGGTGTCCAGAGAAGGGCAACAAAGCTGGGGAGGGGTCTGGAGGACAAGCCCCAGGAGAAGAGGCTCAGGGGAGACCTTACTGCTGAAGGGAGGTTGTAGCCAAGTGGGGTTGGTCTCTTCTCCTAGGCAACTGGCACCAGAACAAGAGGACACAGTCTCAAGTGGTGCCAGGGGAGGTTTAGGCTGGATGTTAGGAAGAAATTGTTCACAGAAAGATTGGCCATTGTAATGGGTGGGAAGAGACCCTCAAAGGTCGTCTTGTCCAACACCCCTGCAGTGAGCAGGGACACTACAACACTCCTTCCCCAGCCCTCTCCCCCTCCCCACCTGAAAAAGTCGCTTCAAAGAGTAATTCAAGGCAAAGCTCAGTTTATTTAATGACAAGTAACCATAACTTTATACATCTCACACTAAATAAAAAGAGCAGAATGTACAAATCAACTTCATTATGTACAGGAATTCACTTTATAAATGGACCTATCTCAAGCTTTAATTAAAAAACCCAAACAAAAATCAAATTAAATACCAACGGCCTATTTGCAGTCTGACTCCAAACAGGCTGCAGGAGGGGGGTGAACATCTTAAATAAGAGCTAAAGTCAAGAAGAACATAAGGCAACTTCACAGGGACAGCAAAGCTGAGAGTGGCACTCCCTACTTCCCTCATGCCATTCTGAGAAGCTAAGGCACAGTGTGTTAGGAGAGGGGCGCCACCACCTTCAGCTTTGAGTCTTGCTCAGAAAAACAACTTTGTGTCACTGTGTTTTGGGGTTTTCTGGTTAGTTTGGTGTGCGTGTGTGTGTGTGTGGGGGGGGTTTGTTTCTAAATAGCAGGCTATCAAGTCAGTGAAAGCATTTGTACAGTGGGTAACAAGGCTCTGAAATTCAGATTCACTCCTTCCAAGTGGGCAAATAAATAAACGCACCGAGGATTCAAGTAAGGTGCTGGCCAGACTCCGGTTGTAAGGTACCACACTAAATATACAAATCATGTCCTAGCACTATTTACAGCCATTTGTCCTTCAACAGTTCCTCCCTTGAGTAATACATAATTATTTGCAAGATACATACACTGAAGTACGTTTTCAAGTTTACTTAGCACTTTGAAATTGTTTCCTGTCACAATGGCAGTATTTAAATTAACCAGGATGGCTCTTCTCCAGATGGCTGACTGTACAAAAAGTCAAGTTCCACCTAGCAGTGGTTTTTTTCACTTCATCTGAAGCATTCATTATGAAGTTCTACTCCCATTTGGTAGCTCTCTAGAAGAGTTGCAAAGGGCTGCAGGATCTATAAATAACTACACTCCTGATCCGCAGGAAGACCTTGAGCTGCTTTATTCCCATTCATTTAATTCTTTAATTAATCTTCTACACATTAGTTCAGACTGGAGGCAGGAAGCCAGAATATATATTGCTTAAACAAAAGAAAAATGCCAACAACTGTTTAGCTACATGCTTGCAAAGTATAAAAAGAAGAGTCCTTTCCAGAGCTCGGTAGCCACTCAAATGAAGACGAAAGGTAGAAGTATTAATTCAAATGAGGTGATCGTGGCACAGATTTGGCTTCCATTTTGTGCAGTGGAACTGTTTCACAGGTAGTAGCACAGATGCACCCAGCTTGATGAAGTGAGGGGCACCTAACTTAAAGTTAGATGCATCTGGACTTCATAAGTTAGATGCATCTAGCTTTAGTTCTCTTCAGTTACATGCATCTAACTTTGATTAAGTATACCCTGCAATATCCCAGGCTTCTAGCCCCTCAAGTATCTTGCTCCTGGCAAAAATTGGGAAGCATTTAACACTAGAGACTGAGAACAGTTTAAAGAATACAATTCTGACTGTTCATGCTCCCTCGACGAATGTGTTTCTTGCTTAAAAACCACCCAAACAACACCCTTGTCCAAATTCAGATCTGCACTGTTCATGCCATTAGCTCAGAAACTTGGACCAAGCATGGTTGTGATGCTTCCTCACAAGAAAACCTAGTAAGGATTCTTTCATCTGTGGTGTAACATCAGGTAATTTGCTTTCCTTAGAAGTATTTTCTTACAGCAGCAGTAAAAAGAAGTCTTCTGGAGACCCTGGTAATCTGGAGACTAATTTTTAGCCCATACTAAGGTTTATATCACTCTCTACCCTGATATTGCTGTGTCCCCTGTTTGAGAGTTCGCAGGGCTCCTCCTTCCAGCATGCTTACAAGACAAGGTCTTGTAACTAGCCACACTTCCCCTTTGTCTTTACACTCCTGAAAAGGGTTCCATTAGAACCTTTTTATCTGAGAGTTTCTGCATCAAATGTAATGAAAAATTAAGTAACACCCATCTCCAGGCTGCCTGCTGTGGCTCCACACAGCAATGCAAGTGAGGGTTCCCTTTACACAGCCACACATCACTCAACGAAAGGTGGCTGTACACAGAGGGTGAAGCCTGAGCTTGCTGACAAACAAGAAGCACTTCACTTCTCTAAGCAGTCTCCCTGGCCTCAAATTACAGTCCATCTCAGATAACCATTTCCTCCAACTCCAGAAGACCCTGGCCCATCACCTGTCATTTTGCAGCACTTTGATGAACCTCAGCCCTGCCATCAGCTTGGAACTGGAAGGTCTTCAAAAGGGCTTCACTAATTACCAACAGTGCCTCTAACCAGAGGGAAAAAGCCTGTGGTTTTCTGCGTCCCATGAAGCATTTTACCATCCCCTCGTGTTGGTGAGTACACAGAATTTGCAGTTTGCTCACAAACTGGATCAAACACATGAAAAGTAAAAAAAAGTTATGAAAACCAAAGTAAAATACACTGCTGCCAGCTGTGTATGACTACTTTTTAGTGCAGCCTCTTCTTTATGTTTCAGTTGTTAAAAGTCACAGCATGATACTTCATGACCCAGAAAACATTAGTCCAACACTTTCTCCGTCAGTTTTTGTAGTTACGGTGTGTGCAGAAATCTTTGCCTTCAAAGCCTTGACACACACTGAAGCATCTTAATTTTCTCCCTGTAATGCATGGTGCAGTTTTCCATCACCAAGACACGTAGTAGTGGGGGTTAACTGTTTGAAAACAGGCATCACTGTAAGCCTCAGACAAATACTTAGCTCCTACAGACCTGGAAACCTCACTGCTCACAGCCTCAGGCACCCAGCTACTTAGCTCCCACAGATTTTAAAACTTCTCTGTTGACAGCCTCAGGCACACAGATAAATGTTTAGCTCCCGCAGATCTTCAAACCTCCCTGTCCACATCCTCACACACCTAAGTGCTCATCTCCCTCGGATCTTCAAGCCTCACCCTTTGTGCCCTCTCACCTTGTATTCACTCTGTCTTTGTAACGTGGGCCACTTCTACTTCCACAGTTTCGATGGCCTGTGTCACTTCAGCCACTTTCTGTCCTTGCTGTTGAGCCAATACATAATTTACCACCTGCATGATGCTTTGGTCAGAAAGAGTAGACACTGGTGTACATTCCTCTGTAGCTGCAACCGCTTCGATGGCTTCAAGAGTCTCTTCTGTCACTACCACGGTCTCAATCTCACCGCTGTCAACACTAATCCCAGCTTCTTGTTCCTGCATGTCTGCTGCTAAAATGCTGATGGCATGCTCCACCTGTGTCCCCTGGTTATGAAACTGGAGAGTATCTTTTTCCAGCATAATTTTGCAGGGCACATAGTCCCTGTGAAACTTGGTCATGTGCTTGCGGAGCGTGCGGGCGTCGATGTACGCCTCGTTGCACACCGGGCAGACGTAGGGGCGCTCTCCAGTGTGCGTCCTCACGTGGCGCTTCAGCGAACGTGCATCTGCCCAGGCCACTCCACAGGTGAGACATTCAAATGGCTTCACACCTGTTCCCAAAGAGAAAGTAAGAAGATGACTGTTTTACAACAGATTGGACAAGATGACCTTCGAGGGTCCCTTCCAACCTGATGCATCCTGTGGTTCCATGAATTCTCTGCCAGAAACAAATCTTTTCATTACTGGTAAGAAGGTCAGTTCTGAGAAGGACAAGTTGTTGCTGTCCCTCTGTGTGACCACAGAAGATTCCAACAGCCACTTCTGGGTATCACTGGAAACAGTATCAGGAACCAGGATTAGTGTAACGCTAACTGGGGAATCTGTGAGAACCTCTCTGCATCTTGCAACACAGTACATACACAGACTCAAAGAAACAACCACCCCTTTATTGATAATGCTGTTAGAGGCTGAGAGGTTGGCCACTTGTTTCCTACATACCTTCATGATTGTTCATGTGCCTCCTGTATTCCCGGAGCTGAGTGAATTTTCTTCCACAATGCTCACAAACTCGCTCTAGATTTTGCTTTGCTCTTCCTTTTTTGCCATGTGTGGCTTTCTTCACATGTCTTCTGTACAGAGCCTTCTCATAAAATTCTTTACCACATACATTGCACCTGAAATACATTAAGTGAGAAGTCTATTGAATCCATTACTCCATGTTTATGTTATGCTTTTGCAACCAAAATGCACTTTAATTGTAGTGGGCAAGGTTTGATGGAATGGTCTCCTGTGACAAGTAGTTCCATAATCAGAAATAGAACTGTTGGACTCAAATACATTTTCTTTTATTTACAGCCACCAAGCTTCCACTTAACCATTCCAGAGCAGTGAGATAACATACAAAGCATTTCTATCTTGAACACTTATTTTTGTCCTCTGAAAACTTCATAGGTGTTAGTTCCAGGATTGTGCCAGCAGGTTAACAGCTGGAATACACTGATTTCACTCATCTGTTCTCCAGTACTCAAGACCCCAGCCAACACCAATCACTTGGTATTTCTAGACAGGCACCTCCTTGTTGACTGGCCATGGATCTCTAGAACCTTAGAATCATAGAATCAACAAGGTTGGAAGAGACCTCAAAGGTCATCAAGGCCAACCTGTCACCCAACACCTCATGACTACTAAACCATGGCACCAAGTGCCACAACCAATCCCCTCTTGAACACCTTGAACTGATGAGCACATTTTAGTTGTCAAACCAATTTCTCCTTACCTGTAAGGGTCTGTCACAGAATGAGACTTGACATGAGAATACCAGTCTTTCTTCCAGCTGTAACACTTGCCACAGAACTGACACTGAAATGGCTTCACACCTAAGTGTTTGTTCATGTGCTGCCGAAGATCTCGGGCTTCATAGAAGCTCTTCTCGCATCTGCAACAGGAAAGATTTCAGCATCTCACATCAGGAAAATCTTGGTGACCCTGATTCCAAAGGCACTGGAATGCTCTTAATTAATGGCATCTGAGGACTTGGAGAAGGCACCAATTTTTTGTCACCAGTGTCTACAGAAAGTATCACCCCTTTCCAAACTTGAGTAATTTGCTCCAGCGGAAGGTGTCCCTGCCGATGTCAGAGACGTTGGAACTAAATCATACTTCAGCTCCCTCACAACCCAAACAATTCTATTGGAAAATGAAAAAGAACAGCAGCTTCTTTGGAAGCCTAGAATATAACCTGAGGAAGCCTAGAATATAACCTTTTGCCTGTTGTGTCAGCTATGTTTCTTCTGTTACTTTTCTAGGGAATAATCAGAGGCAAACCAACTGGAAGACTTCAGAATCAGAAATGTGTATGCTACCACATGAGCTTACACAGAGAGTAACAGCTGATTTTTCCCTTAACCAGAGCAGATCATTAACACAAAGATAAGTGGGATTTGCTAAAAGAAAACATCTGTGCTTTGATGGAGATAGGGATCAAAGTATCTCCTCTGTCAAGGTCATCTTTTGCATCCATAACTGTGGCTGCCTTGTGCAAGAAAACTTCAAACATCTCTCTTCAAAACCAAAGTTGCCCCTTCTGGTATAGAATCAATGAGGTTGGAAAAGACCTCGAAGATCATCAAGTCCAACCTGTCACCCAACACCTCAGGACTGCTAAACCATGGCACCAAGTGCCATGTCCAATCCCCTCTTGAACACCTCCAGGGATGGTGACTCCACCACCTCCCTGGGCAGCACATTCCAATGGCTAACAACTCTCTCAGTGAAGAACTTTCTCCTCACCTCCAGCCTAAACTTGCCCCTGGCGCAGCCTAAGACTGTGTCCTTTTGTTCTGGTGTTGGTTCCCTGGGAGAAGAGACCAACCCCCACCTGGCTACAACCTCCCTTCAGGTAGTTGTAGAGAGCAATAAGGTCTCCCCTGAGCCTTCTCCTCTGTTTCACTAAACAATTCTGCCCTGTTGTGGATCCTATTAGCTCTGTTGTTCTTATTTCTAAGTGAGTATTTTTAGCATTCCAAGGCACCAAATAAGAACATGGCTGACAGCATTAAACTGAGTTTTCAGCAGCTAGAAAATATTGGTTTTGTCAGCACACAGTAGCACTACCACAGTGATTAAAGCTTCCATTAAAACCAAGGGCTGCATACAGTCATACACATTGTACAACCCCTCCTAACTACCTAATTGACAGCTTGGAAATTAAGCACCATTTGTGCTTTTATAGGTCACGCTTGAAAGGTTCTCCTATAGTCTGCTTAGTCACAGAAGAAGCACCCATGTTTTCCTAATGCACTAGGAGACAGCTCTTTCCACTTACAGAATGGAAATTAAAGCTAAATTAAAATCCACAGAGGTCATAAAAGTTTCATCTTCAAGTTCACTGCAATACTCAGTGAGTGTTCACAGCATTGTCAGGGCTGGAAGGGATCTCAAGGATCATCTAGTTTCAACCCCCTGCCATGGGCAGGGACACTTTCCACTAGGTCAGGCTACCCAGAGCCACATCCAGCCTGGCTTTAAAAACACCCAGTGATGAGGCTTCCACCACCTTCCTGGGCAACCTGTTCCAGTGTCTCTCCCCCCTTATGGTGAAGAACTTCTTCCTAATGTCTAATCTAAACCCACCTTCTATTTGGGATCAATTTTCCCAAGTCTTATCACTATCTGACACCCTAAAAAGCCCTTCACCAGCTTTCTTGTAGGCCCCCTTCAGATATTGGAAAGCCACAATAAGGTCTTCTCAGAGCCTTCTCTTCTCCAGACTGAACAATCCCAACTCTCTCAGCCTGTCTTCATAGAAGAGATGCTCCAGCCCTCTGCTCATCTTTCATAATGAGGTTCCTGCAGAGCTGTTTGCTAAGCACAGTGTGTATTGTGGTGCACTCCATCTCTTAATTTTATGCTTTAAGTCTTACATTCTGAGGCAGTGAGCAGTTTTATGCTACAAGGAACTTCTAATCTTCAAATTTACTGGAATCAGTAATGTTAATTAAAGAAAAACAAAGCCCCCCCCAGAGAAAAACCTCACCAACCAACTTACTGAGTACACTGATATCCACGGACTTCAGGCTTTGGCTGGTGTTTCTTTATGTGCTTACTGAGTCCTGATGCCCTGTGGAAAGATTTCCCACAGATGGAGCAAAGGTACTTGGATTCCCCTGATAAAAAGAGAACAAAATATGTTACAAAGCCAGGCCTCTCTACCTCTGCAGTGTTTTGCTCTTCTCATATGATGTAAGTAATCAGGTAAGTGCTACAAAGAGGACTTGGTTTAATTACACACAGATGGAATCTTAAAATGTATTCAGCATGTGCCAACATGCAAATACACAAAGCAGAGAGCAGCAACTCCAAGTGACTTTATGGCATGTTTTTAAACACAGGTGCAACACTGCAACTAATAATGAGCCATGAAATGTGAACAGCCTAAATTGCCCTTGCTTGAAAAAAAATCCACCATTTCCTGTGTCCATATAATAGGCAGTTTCATCAACAATGCAGCTTGCAGATGCCTTACATCTTGCATGTGTCAAACAACACTTTAAAACAAAAGGTTTCCACTCTCATTCCTCAGTGTAGGAGTGCTGAGTACTAACAAATACAGAATTAACCAGGTTGGAAAAGACCTCAGAGATCGAGTCCAACCCATCACCCAACACCATCTAATCAACTAAACCATGGCACCAAGTGCCTCATCCAGCCTCTTTTTAAACATCTCCACTATGGTGACTCCACC
The DNA here is from genome assembly GCF_014839835.1 of Dryobates pubescens. NCBI lineage: Eukaryota > Metazoa > Chordata > Aves > Piciformes > Picidae > Dryobates > Dryobates pubescens. The sequence goes on along the minus strand of NC_071619.1, from coordinate 33,098,425 downwards.
ACCTCCCTGGGCAGCCAATGGCAAATCACTCATCCTGTGAAGAACTTCTTCCTAACATCCAGCCTCAACCTCCCCTGGCACAGCTTGAGACTGTGTCCTCTTGTTCTGGTGCTGGTTGCCTGGAAGAAGAGACCAACCCCCACCTGGCTACAACCTCCCTTCAGGTAGTTGTAGACAGCAATAAGGTCTCCTTTGAGCCTCTTCTCCAGGCTAGGCAACCTCAGCCTCTCCTCACAGGGCTGTGCTCCAAACCCCTTCCCAGCTTTGTTGCCCCTCTCTGGACACATTCCAGCAAGTCAACAACTTTCCTAAAGTGAGGGGCCCAGAACTGGACACAGGACTCAAGGTGTGGCCTAAACAGTGCTGAGTACAGGGGCACAATGACCTCCCTGCTCCTGCTGGCCACACTATTCCTGTTACAGGCCAGGATACCATTTGCCTTCTTGGCCACCTGGGCACACTGCTGGCTCATGTTCCGCCTACTATCAACCAGTACCCCCAGGTAAAATAAGCCCAGAAAAATAAATGTAAAATGATTACTTATCTCCATCTCAGCTCCCTGGTCAGTAGAAGAAAAGAGAGAGAAACTACTATTTATCTGTTTTTTAAAAGAAAAAATACAGCTCCACTAACACTGAAGGACAATGTTGAAGTTCAAAGCATGCAACAGCCAAACAAAGAATGCTCTTTCTCATGACTTACCTGTATGAATGCTCATGTGCTCCTGAAGGCTTCTTTTGGTGACAAAAGACTTCTCACACAAGTCACACTTAAACTGTTTCTGTACTTCATGGAGAGCTAAGTGCATTTTTAATCCATGTTTATATGTAAAGGTCTTGCCACAAACCTGAAAGAAAAACCCATGCCCAGTTGAAGAGGACAAATAAAATTCATTATGCAATAGGTGTTTATCTTTGAACACACCAAAACCTCCTCCAGAAACAGGATGGCTAAGCCTGTGATTTCACACTAGTGGCAGAAATAGCCTGTTAAATAACACTACTCAAAAAAAAGCATTCTTCTGGATACAGAAATATGAACTTTTGTGATTCAACTTCATTCTCAGTATAGGATTACAAGAATTGTCATCAAGAATGTTACAGTAACTCTCCCTATTCTGAAGTGACCTAAATTTTAGGACAGAGGACCAACCCTAAAATAGCAAGAAAAATGTTACTAAGTTGATGAGAGAGTAGGAGGACTTTCTCTTTACCTTGCATGCATGTGGTTTTACACCTGTGTGTTTCAGCATATGTATTCTGAGAGAATAAAGCTTGGGGAGAGTTCTTCCACAGATATCACAAATAAATTCTCGTTTAGTTCTCCCTTTCACTGAAGGGACACCTGCTTCCTCCACACCAGCAGCTGCGGAGCTCCCCTCAGTCTTCCGAGTGTGCCGGACGAGATGGGCTCGCAGAGAGGCACCGTACTGGAACTCTTTTTTACACAGCTGGGGAGGGAAAAAACCATGACAGCTTTATTATGCATTTAATGCTGAAAAATCATTTTCTTTAAAGCTTAGAATAGGTACTTAACTCTTAGTGGGCTAAACTTAAGAATTTTGAATATATAAATGTGAATACAGAACTGCTCCCTCCCCTCTTCCTTGCAACTGTTAACCATTTGGCAATTAGGATGTTAAAAATATAACAAATAGAATAGAATAATAGAATTAACCAGGTTGGAAAAGACCTTTGAGATCATCGAGTCCAACCTATCATCCAACATCATCTAATCAACTAAACCATGGCACCAAGCACCCCATCCAGTCTCTTCCTAAACACCTCCAGGGATGGTGACTCCACCGCCTCCCTGGGCAGCACATTCCAATGGCCAATCTCTCTTTCTGTGAAGAACTTCTTCCTAACATCCAGCCTAAACCTCCCCAGTGCAGTTTGAGACTGTGTCCTCTTGTTTTGGTGCTGGTTGCCTGAGAGAAGAGACCAACCCCCAACTGGCTACAACCTCCCTTCAGCAATAAGGTCTCCCCTGAGCCTCCTCTTCTCCAGGCTAAGCAACCCCAGTTCTCTCAGCCTCTCCTCACAGGGCTTGTGCTCCAGACTCCTCCCCATCTTTGTTGCCCTTCTCTGGATACCTTCCAGCAACTCAACATCTTTCCTAAACTGAGGGGCCCAGAACTGGACCCATTTACTCATATCTATAAAATATTTGTCAAGTGTAAATTAGCAAACCATTAGCAATCCATTAGCAATCATTATGAAAAATGGACAAGAGAAGGATGTTGTCCTTCATACTTGCCATAAAAATAATATCTGTAAGAGTGTTTCAGCTTTAGGTATAGCTAAAAGTTTCATTCACCTCTAATTGACAAGTCTTTTGTGCTGACAACTAATAAAAGGACTAATTCAGATGTAAAAAAAATGTATCTTTGTTTCTCTTATGTTCTTTCATATTAACCATCCTTCAGTGGCTTATCTTCAATCTTATAAAGGGCAATGAGGCTGGTGAGAGGTCTGGAGCACAAGCCCTCTGTGGAAAGGCTAAGGGAGCTGGGGTTGCTTAGCCTGGAGAAGAGGAGGCTCAGGGGAGACCTTATTGCTCTCTGCAACTACCTGAAGGGAAAATAAGAACACAAGGAAAATAAACACATGTACAAAAAGGGGCAAGAAAAAGAATTACTCACATCATTACTGAATGAAATTTCACAAAGAGGGAGATTTACAGAAAACAAAACTCCAACTTACTGGGCATTTATAATCTTTAGATCTTTCATGTTTCAGTGTGTGCATGATAAGTGCATAACGCCGCTGGAACTCCATTCCGCACTCAGGGCATTTGTGATGAGATTCCACTTCGTTGTTTTCCACAGTCTCTCTTTTGGGCTGTTTCATTTTCTTCCCTCTTTGTACCAGCTTCATGGCAACCTAAGTTGGAAAAACATAACCCACTAATGATCTTCACTACACCGCACTTCACATTTCCTCTGCAAGTTAGCACTCAAAGATGGTGCTTCTCTCCGTTACTATCATGTTTTGCTCACTTTCTTTAGCTGCTAGGAAGTTATCCCCTTTCAGTTCACCACAACACTACAGAGGTCATGGTGAGTAAAAAAATGGTCTTGTTTCAAAGCCATAAATATGGTTAACACTTTCTATAATTTATAAACCATGGGTTAGCAGAGGGGTTGGACTAGATTTGTCAGAAATGTTTTGTTTAAAGAATTGTTTTGTTTAAAGAAGACCTCTAAAATCAGAGTCCAACCACTGACCTAATGCCACCATGGCCATTAAACCATGTCCCACAGTGCCATGTCCACACACTTCTTGAACACCTCTATGGATGATGACTCCACCACCTCCTAAGGCAGCCTGTTCCAATGCCTGACAGCTCTTCCAGGGAAAAAAATTTTTCCTAATACCCAATCTAAACATCCCCTGGCAGTAGGGTTTGGACTCCAGAGGTCCCTTCAAAACCCTACCATTCTGTGATCTGATTACAGTTATAGGCAGATTACCACCAGTTCAGAAACAACTACCTATCGCTCAAACAAACAAAAAACTCCACACCAAAAAACCTCAATGCTTAGAATCAGGAAAGTCTTTTCAGAGTGGTCTGAACACACTGGCCTAAAGACAGATAGAATACCTGCTGGATTGCAGATTTAGGAATTGTCTTTCTATTCTGCAGGTTTTTTTCAACTCCTTTGTGCAATCTGATGTATCCCCCTTCACTAACAGAACGCTGGCGAAGCTTGCTTTTGTAGCTATCATCTTGACTAGAAGCTAGGCTCTCTGGTTGTGAAACTGAAGTGCTCTCTTCTTCACCTTTCCCACCACATGTTTGCTTGAGTGCTTCTGAGGAATCTTCAGAAGCAGTGTCCACATTTGCTTTACCACTTCCATTTTGATCTGTCTCAATGTCTGGTTGACTTCTTGTGTGCGTGACTTCCATAGCCGATGGCTCAGCCTCTACTACAGACACAGTGCTGTCAGAAATGTTCTCCAGCTGCTGCATCTTAACATCATTTTCAGCTGTTTCATGCTGTTCCACAGGCTTTGAAAGACCATCTGGAGTGGCCTCCACAGGCTCTGAAGGCAGGCCAGGCTGTGGTACTGATGGCTCCTCTGTCCCAGCAGAGGAAGGAGCTCCATTCACAGCTATTGTCACTTCACTGGCTGCAAGTTCAGTTTGCTGAGCACCATCCACAGGCTGTGTCTTGGCTTCAGTCTGCTCTGCTAAAGTTTGTGTTGACTCTACTGTTTGAATGTCTCCCTTCTGGTACACTGTGATTTGTTTCTCTTCCATCTGTTTGTGCACATTTTCACACATTTCAAGGACCTCAGGCATGAAGAGGTGCTGGGCAAGCATCGCCACTTCTGCCATGCTACAGAAGTCAAAAGTTAATTCTGAGGTATAAGCAAATTCCAACAGAGGCAGGAAACTGGACTTGCAGAACCCTACCAGGAGTAAAACAAGAGATTAGAGCAAACAGTGATGACCCCAAATTACACCAAGACATCATACAACAGTTCACCTTTGATATGGTTAAGTCTGAAATTTAGAGCAAAAGACACTTGCAAGTAACAGTGACACCTGGGATTTAATTAATTGTAATTGACACAAATGCATCCTCCTTGTCTGTTATACATGGAAGTAAACTCATGCAGCTTTTGCAGCAAGTAGGACCAGGGGAGTTTCACAATAAACTTTCTAGGTTTCAAGATGCTGAGAGAACCACAACACCTTTAAAGCAGATTCACCTTAATTTAATAATCTTATCGGACCAACCACATTCAGGATGTAGCCAGGACTTATATGGCACAAAAATAAGTGGCTAATAAAAAAAAACCAATAGAGGAAAATGCTTTAAAAGAAGCATTTGGTATAATTTCCCAGTTCTGTAAATCAGAAATATTTACTTTAGGAGACCTTCTGGACCATCTTACTAGAAATCCATTGTTCATGCAGAAACAGACACAGTTCAGAAACTGAAGAGAAAGCAATGCTGCAGATGTGTTCTGTACGGTATTCTTCACCACTACAAGGGCATTTTTGAACTTTGACGTTTACCTCCTACCTTTAAGGTACCAGAAGGTTTGGGAAATAAGCAGAAACCCTCCCAGGGTTTTTAAGATGAAATCACATAGTGCATTCAGTACAGAAAATGAGAGTATGCAAAACCAGAGCCATCACTTTAATACTGGAAGTCCACACAAACTACTTTTAGATTAAAAGAGGTAAAAAAAGCAAGATAAAAATATTTGGTTGTCATGAACACTTAAGAAAAGAGTGAATCAAATACTGTACATCTTACTTAGAATATGATGGTTTCTAGCTTTGAAACCCACAACAATTCACCTGACAGATCCACTACAGCTTCATGACTAGAGACAGCTCCCTTTTCAATGAAGAGCTCTCGGAAGTACTCGCTGCTGGCTGCCAAGACAGATTTGTGAGCTTTGTACTCCTCTCCTTCAATCATCAGAGTCACATCACAGAACTGATTGGAAAGCCTCTGTTGATTCAGTTGGTTTAAGACTGACTGAGAATGTTTGGAAGATGACTGCTTCACAAGGCCCTTACTGTCAACCTGTCAAACAACATTATGAGAACTTAATTACAGTCAGACTGTAGCATTTTAAGCATTCACATTGAGACACAGACAAGAATTATTTTCTCTAAGAGTACAATCAGTTCAAGCCTGTATAATACAGATCTTAAAACTTTACCATTGTTTTGTTTCTGTAAATTCCTCAAGTCTCACCCACCCTCCAAACAGTTAAAACAGAGAGCTGGAAAAATGGGAAGATATGGATAATCAAGCAGGTTTTTGACTGTATTTTTCAATGCTACAGTCAGAAATGCTAACAGTTTAGATTCAAGTGTCCTTAAATGTGTATAAGCCCCCAGCTGTCATCAAGAATTTTACATATTAATACAGCATCATCTCTTAAGGAACAAATATAGGTTCCAAGAAAATCTGAGAAGGTGATGGTTTACTCTTATACTTTTGCCATTCATTTTCCCTTGGGTCCTGCATGCATAAATAGCAGTTCAGGTGATTTTATTTCCCAGAGATGATGTAACTATAATGATTTTCATGTCATATATACACCAGTAGCACATTCCCACAAAACAAATCTCTTTGGCAACACTAATGTCCTCTTATTATTGCAATGGAAAATAGGTGACTCAGCATTAACAAACATCTTGAATACACTCAGATGTAAACAATGGTACTTACAAATACAAGCTCATGCTTTGCTATTGGCTTCTTCTTCACAGGCTTTGGGGATGCAGCTGGGATTGATGCTGTGTTACTCAGTTCATCATCTGTTTCATTACTGTCTTCATGAGATTTTGCATCCAGTCCTAATTCCTCCAGCATTTCAGAAGGATCTGACAGAGATCTAGAACGATCCAGCTTTTCCTGGCACTTGCTGCATTCCTTAATGTAGTCTTTAACCTGCTTAAGAATCCCTTAGAAAAATTAATGGAGCTCAATTAGTCTTCTCTTCATTCAGCTTACCCTAAACACATACATAGGTGATTAGCAAAACAACATTACATACTTATTGAGAAAAATCAAGTTTGTCAGCTACACTTCCCTTCCCTGACTTCTTTTTACCAATTCTTCTCTCACTATTGCATGACATTATGTCACCACTGTAATCCATTATTTACTGGAGAGAGCGCATTTGAGACAGTACTGTATCACAGAGACTCTCCCAGAAAGATTTTTAAGGCTAGGAAAAAATATTTGTGTTTATACATTTACCCCAAGAAAACCAAAACAAGGAAAGCTGTAACCTGATCCTGCACGTAGCCTACCCAGCTACATGGGGACAAGAACTGGAAGACTCACCTAAGGACTCTCACATAATTAGGACCAACTGGGTTATATTCGATGATGTGGATATCTATTATCTGTTTAGGATTTTGACATTGAAAGAAATTAATTTCCTACCAGTACGTCAAACCACATAACCAAATAACTCAACAGCTCCTAAGCTCAGGGTCCTCTTCTGGGTACCCAGGCATTTTTAGTGTGTGGCTTTCAACCCAAACTAGTTTTCTTCATTAGGACAAACTGGAAGCATATATATAACAGCTAGCATGACTTAAGAGCGTGGGTTAGACTTGCACCACTCACACCTCCTCACAGCAAGAGATGTGCTATCATTATATATATCTCTGTAAGGACCAGGAAAGCACAGGCTTCAAGACATTCTGACCCAAGACATTCATACCTATTTCAAGCATTTTTACATTTCCTTCCAGACCTAGTTCTCAGAAAAGAAGGTTTCTGGTCTTCATATTCCATATCTAACACTCTTCCAGGACACTGGGCCACACCCCAGCCCACTGCTTCCCAGTTACAGTGCAGACAGACCCTTCTCAGGATGATGAGTGGGTAAAAGCTGCTGTCCACTAGCAGAAGAGGATTATAACAGCAGAGGAAGGAGACATGGGTAGCAAAACTGAAAGCTAGGCATGAATTTTAGTATTCTCAGTGCATACACATTAAGAGAATACATATTGTGCAAATAAAGGTATCAACAGGATCAAAAGGCAGAGTACAGAATGCCCTCTTCTGACAAGCAGAAGATACACTACTGAAGGAAATTTCCAGCATAGGATGAGAGCACATGCCAGAGCAGCCCAATATTGGGTAGAGCATGAGAACCCAGCCAAAGGCAAGATGACTATGATCCAGAATGAATGTCTCAACTTTGAGACACCAAATCCCTTTTCACATTCAAGATCTTAAAGTCAATGAGATCTACACTGGAAGGACAGGCCACAGCTAGAACAAAAAGCCTCCAAATCAAGACAGTGCAAACCAAAGCTTAACAGACTGATTAGCAAAACAAAACCCAAAAGACAAAAAAAAAAAAACCCAGAACAAGAAAAGCAATTCAAACAGCAGTTGGGCCCTGAGCAACTGCAAGTGAGGTATCTGCTCAATGGATACATAAGACTAAAAATAGAACACCAAATCCAAAGGGAACATGGACATAGAGCTGTTGACTCAGCTGAAAGAAAGCCCCAGTTGGCAATTACTGATACTTATACACTTCTGTTTCTAATGGCTGTAACATCACTCAGAATCCAACAGAGAATTAGTCTGGTCTTTTTGGCTTCTCCTTGGAAGAAAGAGACAAACACGAGCACAGGGACTGCAGGCTAGATTACACACGTGAACACCATCTCATCTGCATGCTATTTGGAAAAGGTATTAGGAGGTTAAAAGCTGAACTAGGTCACCCTACACAACACACACAAGCTTGAAAAATCACTACCAAAAGTGAGCTGTACCTAACACCTGAATGGGGACAGTCATGCTCTATGTTTCCATACATTCAAAATACCACTACTGAGTAAGACTCATAGAACACAGAATCATAAAGTTCTCTTCCAACCTTGACATTTTTGAGATCATCAAATCCAATCCCTTGCCTAGAGCTCACAATCCCACCTCTACTGCTAAGGCACTACCACAAAACTGTCCCTAAGCACCACATCCATGCATCTCTGCAATACCGCCACGGATGGTGACTTCACCACTTCCCTGGGCAGCCTGTTCCAATGCTTGACCCTTCCGTGAAGAAATTTTCCTAATATCCACCCTCCCCTGGCACAACTCGAGGCTGTTTCCTTTTCTCCTGTCACCTGTTGCATGCAAGAAGCAACCGACCCTCACCTCACTCCAGCCTTCTCTGAGGTAGTTATAGAAGGCAACGAGATCTCCTCTCAGCCTCCTCTTAAGACTAAACAAGCCCAGTTCCCTCAGCCGTTCCTCATGAAGCACTTCACCGGCTTGCCTGCTCTTCTTTATAGAGAGAAGCCACAGGACAATTTGCTGACCAAGGTGTAACTCTCACAGCAACTCCTGCCGCTAAGCAGAGACCCACAGACCATGCGCTTTGAGCCGGCGTGTTTCAAGGCATCAGTCAGCCAGCAAGTGACAGTCCCCTCCCGCTTTCTCCAGGGACGCTACACTGCCACCCTCCTCTCAAACGCGGACATCGCGGCAGCGCCGCGGGGGCTGCAACCTCAGCTGTCAGCCGCCCTCCGCCCTCCTCTCGGCGTGGCTTCTCCCGCTGTCCGTCCGCCCCCCGCCGCGCCCGCTCACCTCGCCACCAGTATTTCTGCGACAGCCCCTGCCAGGTCTGCAGCCGGGTTCGGTGGGTGCCGTCGGGCGCTAGGTGGGCGGCGCGGATGAGGCGGGCGCGGCGCTCGGCCTGCAGCACCACTTCGAGCTCGGTGAAGCGCTGCTGATCCCGTTGCCGCCGCTGGTAGTACAGAGTGCCGCCGCGCACCACATAGCAAGCGGCTGCCTTGCGGATCTTGCGCTTGGCGTTGCCTTCCGTCCCCGGCGCGTAGGGCTCCCGTTCATTCGTCAGGTAGCGCAGGATGGCCAGGTAGCTTTCCTCGCTGGACATGATGGGGCAGAGGTGAAGGAGGACGGGGGTAGGGAGGGTGAAGGCGCTGCCTCCGCGCCCTCAGAGCCACGCCAGGCTTCCCTCCTCGCCGCCAGGCAAGGGCACGCCGGTCTCGGAGGACGGACGATGGGGGAAAGATCAGACTTTCGGCTCCGGGGCGGTGGCGGGCACGCCCGGGCCAGTCACATGCGGAGGGCCCCTGGCGAGAAACGCGCTCCCGGTGCCCTCGCCGCGGGGTCCGTCAGACTGCGGAGGCGCCTCCCGGGGCAGGTAGAGCATGCGCTGCTGAGGGGGTAAGGCTAGGCGCCTACCGCGCTGCCGGCGGTTCCTCGCCCGGGCCCGAGAGCGTGAGGCTCGGGTCCGACGGGAGTCAGGCCCGGGGTGGGAACTGGAGTTTCGCAGCCAGCGGCGGCGGGTGGGAGGAAGAAGCTCGGGCAGCAGCAGCGACGGAAAGACAAAATGGCTGCTGCACAAAAGGAAGTGAGGTCAGAAGCCCGCGCGTATCTGAGGGGGCGGGAAGGGGTGGGTGCTCAGCTAAGGCTCAGCTCGCTGGGGGAACGGAGCCGCCATCTTGGAACCGGGCAAGGGGAAGGCCGGGCGGAAGGGTGGGAGCGGCCACCTTAGAGCCGGGTAAAGCCTGTGAGGGTGGGCGCGGGCATGGTGCTGAGGGCAGTGGAACGCCCCTACACAAGTACTTTTACAGCCCTATTTCCCACGAGAGTGGTCTCCACTTCAAAACTGGCTCGGGAGTAGGAGCGGCGAGAAAATCAGAAGCGTGGTTTCCCGTTGCAGCGTGATCAAACCCATCCGGAGCACCACTGCTGGCGACAGCTTGACAGCTGCAGCAGCGCAGCCAGGCTGGACGCGGCATTGAGTGCCTCCTCCTTTTTTTTCTTTTCTTTTTTTTCCTTTTGTAAAAGAAAGGCAGTATTCTGAACACCAGCTGCTGATTTTCCTTGTCCCGGATGTGATCTGGTTTTGTTTTACATCCTCGAAAGAGACGTGATATGCAGGATGCCCATGCACAGGTAGGAGTGTAGCCAGCAGCGACTCTTGCCCTCCGCTTAGTGCTTACCAGATGGCATCTGTGATGCCTCCTACTGAGATACTGAGTGGATGAAGCAAGTATGACAGAAAGTCGAGAAGATGATCAGAGAGAGAGAATGATGCACTAGACAAGACTGGGCAGAAAGGGAAGGCTTTGTGAGGACCTTGCTACTGTTCACAGCTGCCTCACCAGAAGATACAGAAAGGCTATCAAGAGTTGCACAGTGATGGGCAACAGGCAGATTATAACACAGGAAATTCTAGTTATGTATAAGGATTTTAAAGTATTTTTTACTAAAAACATAGTGGTGGGCAGATGCTGGAACTGCTTGTCCTAGGACATAGGGCATCTTCTCTCTTTAAAGTTGTTTACAAGTCAGCTGAGCAACTTGATCTAAATAAACATGTTTTGAGGAAGAGTTGAAATAGATGACCTCTGGAGGCCCTTTTCAACCTGCATTATTTTGTGGCTCTGTGAAAAATTCAAACATTCGGTTTGTTGTGACCATTTAATACAAGGTCAGTTATGTCGTGTAAGCTAAACACAAGGACTTTATTAATTTCCATGTCAATTCACTGAATAGCTTTGAGCTCTGTAGTGTGCAGTTGCACCAGGCTGCTGCCCTGAAGTTTGCCTCACTCAAATGAAGCATAGCTTGTGAGAGGAGTCATCTGATGGGCCATTGTTTAGTTTGTCTCATCTATCAGCCAAAACTCATGAATAAACAGCAAGGAAAGCTAATCTTGGAGCATTTTTGTTCATCTCTGCAGTGACACCAGGCAGCCAAATCCTGCAAACTTCAAAGCATTAACAAATACTGACTTAGTCAATTTTTACATAGCATTAATGGTATTTCGAGCCAATTGTAAGGGCTCATCTTCACTTTCAGCTTTTTAGCTGAAAACTTCCACAAGCACGCACACAGTGTACCAGGTGCTTTATACAACAATCATATAATCAGGATTTTATCTAGCTGTCACTAACACAGGTAACTTTCAGGGGTGTTTTCAGCCTTTAAATGATCAAAAATGCCTTTTCCTGTAGCAGCAGTTTTCCCTTCCTTCTTTCCCCCTCACTTCTGGTTCCTTGACTTTCAAGCATGTTAACCACTTTGAATGCCTTAAATCTCACTGTGAACAGGAGTAGCTCGTATGCTAATTATGCTTGGTTTGGGGGTGTTTTTTTACAGCAAAAATCACTGATGTTTGGACAACACTGGTGCAACTTGAGGTAGATTTAAACAGCTTGCAACCTTCATCTAGACCTGTATCTATTAATAAACCTAAAACAAATGTAATGTAACTCAAGAGAAATTTAATAAATGGCCTCTCTAGGGATGAGAGAATGTGGAATTACTAAGGGAGCCTCTCTCTGCATGCCCAAGGTTAAATATGAACCTAAATGGCCTTTAAGTAAGTGTATACCATCAACTGCACTTGAAGCTCATTCAGCTTTCACAGCCATCCTTTTCCTGACAATAGTTTTCAGCAATTCCATCATTTTACTTGCTGACCCAGGAATTGCATCTGAATCTCTGCACCTAACAGCCACACAGTCTGTCTCCTCTATGCCTTTTTTCCCAACCCCTTCCTCCTTTGATCCTCTAGATCATCTTGCTACACGTGCACACAAGGGATTAATTAGCCTTTTAAAGTCATTTACAGACAGTACTGCCTCACATCCTGTTAGTTAACATCTCTTGAGTTTAGAAGTATCTTTTTATGCCATTTGTGATAGATGTGGAACCTGTACTTACATGCTGTTTTGTCCTTCAGAATACAACAGCTCTGCTAACATCAGCTCCATCTTCCCTGACACCCAAGTCACTTGTGAAATGTGTGCTAAACCACCAGATTGTCCAAGAAACCAAGTGTTTTGGGGCAAGATGATGGGTTTTTTCAGGCTGCAAAACCAGACATGGTTATACTGAAGAGAATTAATCTGAGAATATCTCACACAAGGGAGGAGAACATGGAACAAACCATGAATGTTAGTCAGATGTTTATTCAGAATGCTAACAGTTTGGCAAGTTAGCGCTTTCCACCAACACGAGGAGCAGAAACCTTGACTGGCTTCACAATCTTCTGCTTAGGTGCTGCCTTTGTAGGAGCCTGTAGAGAAATAGTAAAAGTATGAGTGAAAAGCAGCAATCTATCTGCAGTCATGAAAGCCTCCATGTGTACTTCATATAAAGATTCCTGTCAGAAATCAGGCAAAATCAATCTTACCAGAATTAGTCAGAACTACAAACTATGAGATTAAATCATGTTATCAGACAGTTGTACCACTGGAAGCCTACAATATGCAGGATGCCAAGATACTGGTAAGTAATAATGACAGAGATGCAGACATTCATCAATATATTGCTACACAGTGAACATGTCACATCCAGAGAAGTTTCTAGCTATCATATGGTCAGAAAGTTGGTTTACTGTAGCATTTATTTCTTCTGTAAAAAAAGATTTGTGCTTTTCAGCTGTTTAGTACCAAAGTTTGGTCAACGTGCTTACAGAGCCAAACACAGATGGTCATTTCCCCTTAAACAATCCAACAGAATACTTTTCCAACACGGTATATTCCATTTTATGATTTCTATCCACCTACTGCATCTTACCTTTGCAGCAGAAACAGCTGTTTTCTTGGTTGCCTGCTTAGCCTTCTTGGCTTCTTTTGCAGCCCTGTTCATTCAGAGAAAAGAGTAACAGTTACCACCTCTGACATTGTTTCTTTGTCTCAATACTGTAAGAAGTTCCTAGGACGAAGAAATGAATACCTTATTTCAGGTTTATCCTCTGGGGAAACTATTAGAGACAGCAGAACAGTGGGTCCCTTTTCACAGAAGGAGACCCAGGAGAGACCCTTCCCTGCTGTTACTATCTCTTACTGAGGTTACTCAGTATTATCTCCAAATACACTGAGTTAAACCAACCACAATGAAGCTTACGGAACATATATAGAGAATATTGAATATATAGAACACACAGAGCTTAAGCTGTTACATGAAAAGCATTAATCATCTTTGAAAAGCCTGGGACAGCTCCATTTATCTCTGACTTCTCACCTAATGGCTTGTTCCCTCTGTGCCTTTCGTACTTCGGGCTTCTGATTTCGTTTAGCCATGATCTCAGCTAAAGATGCACCAGTAATAGCCCTCTGGAACTTAACAGCGCGGCGTGTACGCTTCTTTTGTACCTCTTCCTAATATGACAGAAGACAGTGTTACAAGACATTTAGTAAAAGGCTAGAGACAATTATAGAAACAGGCTGATATTAAGATTGAATCCAAAAGCTGTATACATTAGAATTCTACTCCTTTTTTACCAGATGTTTACCCCCAAATTTTACCAGACTTTGCAGAGTTAGACAATGGTTGGACTTGATGATCTTAAAAGGTCTTGTCCAACTGAAACAATTCACTGACTCTGGGATACCTCACTTAGGAGGTAACCAATTTCTTGACTTGCCAAAGCAGATAAATAGCTAAAAAGAGCAATGTATTCTCTTTTGCAAGGTGTTCAAAGTTAAAAAGCCCCACAAAACAACAACTTTTGCATTCTTCTGCAAGCTTACTGGCAAAAACATTGACTTACAGAATCAGAGAATCATTAAGGTTAGAAAAGACCTGCAAGATCAAGTCCAACCTTCTACCCAACACCTCCATGACTACTAGACCACTTGTAATACTTACACAAGCCCTTCTAAATTCTGTTATGCTGTGCAAATTTAACAGAACTGAAAATTCTTCATGCTACAGGCCTTTTTTATATATATATAAAAATAATAATACTAATAAAACAAAGACCTCATACAAAGTTACAGCCCAAAGTTTTCAAGAAGTGTTTGTGAAAAGTTCCCCCACCCCATAACCCCTAAATCAAGCTTTCTATGATGTCACCACTGAGGAAATTTGCAAGTCCCAACCTCTAGAAAGTCTGCATATTAAACAGCACTGCTCATTTTAAGTAAAGCTGATGACTGTGATTCTGAGAAGTCCCTCAAAGAAGTGACACAATCCACATGCAACGGTTTTGCTGATCTGCTTAGCTTTCAAACATAAAGCTGCACATAAACGTATATAAACGCGCTCCCATCTTCACCCTTGCTGACCAGCATACTCAAGTTACCTCCACCAGACCAGTGAGCACAGAAAACTTCAGAGCATCAACAGCTGGCATGTACTTACTGACTGTCCCTTCTTGTGTTTACGCCGATACAGAACAGTCCAGTTGATCTGACGGGGGTTTCTCTTAGAAAGGAATGCAGACTCACATTTTGCATTCAAGAACTGAAAAACCTGAGAAGGGAAAGGATTTCAGGTAAGCTCTATTTCCAAATAAAGACATCATCACAGTGCAGTAAATTAAGTACTTTTGTTTAATTCAGTGTTTTTTTCACAGTGATGCTTTTGTATTTCTCTACGTAACTCTGACAATTAAAAATTGTAGAAGATAATGAAAAAAAAACCTGAAGTTTGCAATTTTGTTCTGTTGACCTAAACTGATCTCTTACAAGGCATTCTGAAGCCACTTAATTTTTTTGAGGAAAGCTTGCATTACCACTTGCATCCTCTGCTGCACTCTATGCTAGGCACTGCATTAACAGCCATGTAGCCTGGAGAAGAGGAGGCTCAGGGGAGACCTTATTGCTATCTACAACTACCTGAAAGGAGGCTGTAGCCAGGTGGGGGTTGGTCTCTTCTTCCAAGCAACCAGCACCAGAACAAGAGGACACAGTCTCAAGCTGTGCCAGGGGAGGTTTAGGCTGGATGTCAGGAGGAAATTCTTCATACAAAGAGTGACTTGCCATTGGAATGGGCTGCCCAGGGAGGTGGTGGAGTCACCATCACTGGAGGTGTTTAGGAAGAGACTGGATGGGGTGCTTGGTGCCATGGTTTAGTTGATTAGTGTTGGATGATAGGCTGGACTCGATGATCACAGAGGTCTTTTCCAACCTGCTTTATTCTATTCTATTCTATATCCAGCAGCATTCTGATAGTGTCCTCAACTATGAGCTTCCTGTAGTCAAATATTGGCTAAAGGAAGACAAGGAGACTAATACACTGCCCAAATCCTTCTTGCATAGTTACATTAACCTTTTTGCCTAGAATAACATGCAGAACTAGACTGATTTATTAGCTATACAATTCAAGTATAAACTAAACCCCAGGAAAGAACTCAAGGATACATTCAGTCTGTTAACTGTCACCTCCCAGGAGATTCTGTACAGCAAGAGTGTATGCAAAGCCTCAACCTTTCTTTCAGAGATATGTGTAGCTTAATTTCTGATATCCCTAACTGTATGAGATAGGAGAGTATGTGAAAGGGCTTTCCCTATTTTATCCCAATGATCTGTACCCAGCTTATTGCCAAGTCTTGTTTCAGCAAATCTCAGTATTAGATGCTCTATGTTTAAGTCCAATTTTTACAGGACTCGGGTACTTTTGTCCAGATGCTTTCAGACATCCTTCCCAAAACACACCCTACCGACTCAAAATTCCAAGCATAACCAAAGTCCTCCTACGAAACACGCCTAACAATAGTCACCGAAAGAGACATAGGGATACTATTCTCACACCGCTCAATGTAAACAATTCAGACACATGCTACAGCAACGCAATCGAAGACCTCAGCCAACACCAAATTCCCCACCGTGTGTCAAAGTGCGAGGCCTTCGCTTCCCTCAACACCGCGACAGCCCCTCAGGCCTCCCATCCTCCCACTTTGACAGGGCCCGCTCCTGTTAGCCTCTCCTGCTCCGCATGGCAGCTGCCCCCACCCCGCGAGACTCGCCCGGACCTCACCTTGCCGTCAGTGCGGGCGTAGCGGCGCCCATGGCCCGGGTAGATCTTGTACCCACTGAAGCTGCACAACTCGACCCTGCACGGGAAAGAAGAATTAGGGGAGCGCAGGTTAGCGGGAGGAGAAAAAGGCGGCGTTCACGCGGCCTCCACGTAGCGGATGGCCCCGGATAGGGCGGCGGGGAGCCGCCAAGTTTCTTACTTCATGATGGCGGCAGCTCCGAGGCTGGCGGCGGCCGGGCCGAAAAGGAAGAGAGGCCGACAGGAAGCGGCGCACAGCACGCCGGGAACGCCCCTCCCGCGCACGGCCTGACGGGAGGGCAGCGGCGCAGCGGCTCCCCGGCTGGAGGGCTGGTGGGGGTCTAGTAGCAGCGCTTACGCCGCCGGGGCTTCCCGTCGGTCAGTTAAAACCCTGCCAGGCGGCTCCATAAGCAGAACATCCCATCCTAGCGCAGAATAAAAAATACAGGTTTTCTGTCGCGGTGCACTGTAGCCGTTTGGCGTCCGGCGCTCTGTTGCCTGGCGGCGTTGGCAAGCTGGAAACATGGCGGCCACGGGAGTTGTGGCGAAGACTGAGACTGCCTCGCCGTCTGCAGGTGGTAAGGGGAGCACGGGAGGCATCAAGCCCGCCGGGTTGCAGGTGTCGGGGGCCGAGCGGGCACTGCGCCGGTGGGGGTTTGTTTGGGTCGTCGTTGTGTGCTGGCGAGAGGCGGGGGTGCGCAGAGCACCCTGGGAGCCGTAGTTCGCAGCAGGTTGTGCTCGCGTTTGGGGCTCGGATGTCGGACTACAAGTCCCGCAAGTCGCGATGGCTCCATGTAGGGCGCGGGGTGCTCGGCTGAGGGGGAGCTGTGGCGGCTCTGGAGGGGCAAGGGTGCGCCATCTCCTTTTAAGGGGTACGGGAGCGGCTTGACTTCTCCCCGCGTACGGCCGTCACCTGAAGCCACCAAGTGGGGCTGGAAGCCGTCAGGACGGCGCGAGGTGACTATTCGTGCATCCTGGCCTGGGGAGCGGGGGTCGCTGCTCAGCAACGGGTTTGGCTCTGGACGTGGTCCGAAGGGCGCCGAGAGGAGCTGCCTATCCTGCTTTGGTCGAGGCCCCTGAGGAGGGGTTTGCCCGCAGCCTTGTAGAAAGTAGACTAGGAGTTAAGATACGGCCCCATTTTCCTGCGGTGGAGGGCAGAGAGGTCTTGGGGGGCAACTCTTACTCTGAGGGTGCAGTGTCTTGCTTTTTGCTTCTGTCTGAAAGGATATTGGGTTATAATCACATCTGGCCTTTGAGGCTTAAGGGATTAGTGAGGGAGTAGAGGCCTGAGCAAAAATTATGAGCTTCTGCCGTCTCTTAATGTACATAGTTGCCAAATGAGTAATAAGCAGTTTTAAAATGTTTTTCTGGGTACTGTTAGAAAAGTCACATTCCCTAGGTATTATAGCAATTAGCCTTTATAGTATGGAATTATATTAACTCAAGAGATCTAGTTTCTGCTGTGTATAGAGAGTTTCTTGCTTAAGCGACCAAACTAAATGATGTTCAGCTTATTGTAAGGAGGAGACAAACAGACCCCCTTGGCATGGGACCTTTGCTTCCTTGAATTTTAAAGTTGTCCATAAAGGATACTCCTGGACAACTGAGATAGGGCCAGAATCCTAAGCTCCTCTAACACCTCTATGAAATCCTCACGTTGTCTGGCATCATGGATGAGTAACAATAGCGAGACTGACTCCTGAGATGTTTAGATCAGTAGGGAAGCAGGTGGATGATGATGCTGTTGACATGCAGTTTCTTTGCAAATCATGGAATGATAGGGGTTGGAAGAGATCTCTGGAGATCAAGTTCACTCCCACTGCCAAGGCAGATGCACTTGAAGAAGGTCATCCAGGTGGGTTTTGAATGTCTTCAGAGAATTTGAATGCCTCCAGAGATGGAGACTCCACCATCTCTCTGTGCAGCCTGCTCCAGCACCCTTAAAGCAGTTCCTCTTTGTGTTTAGATGCAACTTCTTATGGTCAAGTTTATGCCTGTTACCACTTGTCCTGTCACTGGGCACTGCTGAAAAAAGCCTGGTCCATTCTTCTGACACCTGCCCTTTAAGTACTGATAAACATTGATGAGATCTCCCCTCAGTCTTCTGTTTTCCAGACTTAAAAGACCTAATTCTCTCAGTCTTTCCTTGTAATAGATATGTTCTGGTCCCCTCAACATCGTTTTAGCCCTTTTGTGCACCCTCTCCATCACTTTCCTGCCCTTCTTGAACTAGGGAGCCCAGAACTGGACACAGTACTCCAGAAGTGGCCTCACCAGGGCAGAATAGGTGTGGGGGAGGACATCCCTTGACCTGCTTGCCACACTCTTCTTGATGCAGCCCATGATGCCATTTGCCTTCCTGGACAAGGAGCATGTTGCTGGCTTATGGTCATCCAGTTGTCTTATCAGGACTCACAGGTCCTTTCAGTTCTTGTGTATGTTAAGTAACAGTTAATAGAATGGTGCTGTACCTGAATGCTTGAAAAGTAGAAGACCCATGTGTAAAATCACTGAGTGCCCCAGTTTGAACAGGACACCTCATGTGTACGAAGAAGAATTACCTCTGTAATTCTGTGCTGGGGATCCTAGCTCTCTCTTTGGTTGGCTTGGGCCAGCTGTGGTGTTTTGTTACAAGCCCTTAGATGAAAGGGCAGATGCTAAATTTGTTTTTTTGGTTAAAATAGCTCAAAGTGAGAAACATGTAGTACCTTCTCTCAAAATGTGCAAAGACAGAAGTGTGACTGTTTCTGTTAGTACTGGCTCTGCATTGCTGCTCTCCAGAGGCTGTGGGTTTGCAAAGCAATGCATATATGATAAATGTTGTCAGAGATATTTCTTTTAAAAGCATATTTTTTAGCTGACAGTGATACACCAAAAATGTTGTTTGGTTTGTGTTGGGTTTTCCCCATCCATTGAATAGCTAAACCCTAGAAGCCTGCAAGCTCCAAGAGTATTAATGTGGTGAGCATGTTAGGATAAGAGCACTGTAGGAACACGCTGCTGAAAAAGGCAATGTTATTTTATGAGCAGATAGTAAAAGAAGAGCAATGGGAAGTGTGTAAAAACACACAGGAGAGGCTTAATACGAGAACTATGATTAGCAGGTGTCACTATGGTTACCTAGTGATTCAAGTTTCCTGTAGATGGCAAATGGTTTCTGTTAACTTTGTATAGTGACAGCTTTTGCTTGAAAGATTTGAATGTGTGTTCTATTAATTAAATTATATGCTAGCCTATTTGCAATTAGCTCCTGCCCCAAATATCACTAGTCCTGTAATATGGCTATATGAATAGGTTCTTGGTTTTGGCTTTTCACCAGTGAAAGCACCCCTTTTCACTAGGTGCTTTGCTAGAAAATATGGGACATTTAGCCTATCATTACAATTTGAGGACACAAGCACCAAAATCCCAACGTGACATGTGTTCAGAGGTTTGGCCAGTGAAGCCCTGGATTGGAATTTTTGGCTCTGGGACACATTTACTACCCAGTAAGTTAAGATAGTTAAATACACAAGATAAGATTTTGCAGCAGCCCAGCTACTAAAAGGGAATGTGTCTCCTTAAAATACCTGACAGGAAGTTTAAAGGAATGATTGAATCTTGAGTTTGTTTCTTCACTGTAGTTTAAGCATCCAAATTCTAAAAATAGAGAGGTGCCAGTTTTGGTTTCACAAGCTGAAATCTCTGCTCTGAGTTTGCACCTAGAGTGTGCATTCAAAATAGATTAAAGTTGTTATAGACTAGGATAGAATTAACCAGGTTGGAAAAGGCCTTCAAGATCATCAAGTCCAACCTATCATACACCACCATCTAATCAACTAAACCATGGCACCAAGCACCCCATCCAGTCTCTTCTGAAACATCTCCAATGATGGTGACTCCACCACCTCTCTGGGCAGCACATTACAATGGCAAATCACTCTTTCTATGAAGAACTTCCTCCTGACATCCAGCCTAAACCTCCCCTGGCACAGCTTGAGACTGTGTCCTCTTGTTCTGGTGCTGGTTGCCTGGGAGTAGAGTCCAACCCCCACCTGGCTACAGCCTCCCTTCAGGTGGTTGTAGATGGCAATAAGGTCTCCCCTGAGCCTCCTCCTCGCCAGGCTAAGCAACCCCAGCTCCTTCAGCCTCTCCTCATAGGGCTGTGCTCCAAACCTCTCCCCAGCTTTGTTGCCCTTCTCTGGACACATTCCAGCAAGTCAACATCTTTCCTATACTGAGTGGCCCAGAACTTGACACAGTTCTCAATATAGTTTTCCTTTGAAATAGAGATGGGGAAAAAGAAGAAAAAAACTAGGTTTTTATTCAATGGTCTAGCTTTTTGGTGACTTGTTCATGACAGGGCTGTTTATTTTCCTCTGGCTGAGGACTGTCACAGGGGTACTTCACATTTATGAGTCAAGTGCCCTAAACTTCAATACTGCAGCAGAGTGTTTGGAACTCTGCAGGATGGTGAAGTTTGTAGGTTTGCATCCTCATCAGATTTCCCATGTTTTCATTGGTGAAAGGATAAATGCTACTTACCCTTTTGCCAGACTCATCCTCCTCTGTTTCTTTGTGACAGTTATGCTTGTGGAATGTGACCCTACAAACGTGTACTGGGCATGCTTTGTGTCTGCCTATAAGCAGGAATTTGGATATAATGCCTACAGATAGTAGTTAGGGTGCTCAAAACTTGAAAACCTTTAAAAATTAAAAAAGTTGGGGGATTTTGAAATTCAGGAGGTTGAGTGTTGCACTTTTAACTACTGGTTTGGGTTTTTCTGTTGGTTTTTGTTTGATTGTTTGGGGTTTACTTTGTTTGGTTGGTTTTTTTCTGCTTCCCACTTTAGAGGATATATTGCTGACTTTCCTGGAATTCTTAACCAGTATGGGGCCTGGAATTCATATCTTCTAGTAACTGCTGTAGATAACTCTCACCTCTTTAGTCTGAAGTAATTTGCTTCAGTTTTACACTGAAAACAGGATTATTTTGCATTTGCAAATTGTCTCTGTGCATGGTGAAACAAATCAGTCTCTCTCGCTTTGCTTTTTTCAGTGTATGTTCTCATATATAAAGTGTTGACTATGTTGACTTTGAGGTTGCTTTTCTTTTCCTTCTCAGGTTTGGTAGTAAACTTGTCAGGTCAAGGATTGCAAAAACTGGGTCCAGCCTTACCCTGTGACGCTGATACTCACACTCTGATTTTGGACAAAAACCAGATAATTAAATTGGAACACTTGGAGAAATGCAGGAATCTGATGCAGGTCAGTATTACCTGAATAGAATTTACTGTGAAATAAAGGTGCTCTGATGATAATTTCAATCCTTCTGCTTGAAGTAAATTAGCCTTTACTGTCTTCATAGGAAAATAAGTGATGACTAACTTAAATAGACAACTTTATTTTCAGTTTAGCTCTGGAGGTGATAGTGGGAGAGGCTGTTTTGGTACTTACCTAGGTAACTAAAAATTCAATAAATCCTGATGGGAAGAGGTATTGTAAGAACAGTTAGTCACTGGTAGCTCGAATTTCAATGCTTTTTAGCTTTTGAACCTTGAAAATAACTTAGTTTTATCTTTCCTCTGTGCAATTATAAACATGCAGGCATAGCTACATGACTCTTCTCTATTTGGCTTTGAGAACTCTTCACAGAGGAGGAGGCTTAGTAGCCTTAATTTACAAGAAGAATAAAAGCCATGTGAAATAGGAAATAAAAGAAGATATGCAAGGCATCTGTCTAGTCTTGTTAACATACTGACTCCTGTAGGCCCTCCTGTTGCTAGTGCTCATTCTTAATTTTAATTCTAGCAGCAATCTAGTGAAATCCATGAGGATATTTGGGTTTGGCTCGATGATCTTCACAGGTCCCTTCTGACCCATACCATTCTGTGCTTAGTGACAACATTGTTAAGGCAGTATATGGTGCTTGCAAAAATCAGTGTTAATCCCTCCAGGGCAGAGCTGTACAAGTGTATGTTAAGTATCTTGTAATCATAGAATGTGTTGAGTTTGGAAGGGGCCTTAAAGATAACCTACTTCCAACCCCTCTGCTATTGGCAAGGACACCTTTCACTAGACAACATTGCTCAATGCCTCATCCAGCTGAAAGTGTCTCCAGATAACTTGAGGTCACCTAATAGCTTTTAGAGACAAAATGAACTGAGGTAAGAGAGGAGATGGAGTTTATTGCTACAACAAACTTTCACCAGACTCCCAGCTTGGTGGTCACGTTATTAAGGTGTATGTCTCATCAGAATGCATGCATTTAAAAGTTGGTGATTAGCAGTCCTGCTAGCACAGGACCTTTTTGAAAATCATCTGAAAGGTGGTTTGTTCTCTACTATATTCATAGAATGGTTTGGGTTGGAGGGGACCTTAAAGATCATCTAGTTCCAGCCCCCCTGGCATTGGCAGGAACACCTTTCACTAGACCAGGTTACTCAAGGCCTTGTCCAACCTGGTTTTGAACATCACTTGGTACCATGGTTTAGTAGTCATGAGGTCTTGGGTGACAGGTTGGACTTGATAATCTTTGAGGTCTTTGCCAACCTTATTGATTCTATTGTATTCTATAGTCTATTCTATTCCATCTCCAGGAAAGGGGCATCCACAACCTCCCTGGGCAAACTCATCCAGTGCCTCACCACCTTAACTACAAGTAATTTCTTCTTAATATCTGACATTGGCAGTGTGTAAGTTTTTTACTGCAGACATGATGCAACAATTTGCACAATGATACAGCAATTCTTTTTAGGGTTTAAAAATATTTTAACATCTTGGTTTCATGTAGCATAATTCCTCCTTCATTCTCCTTTATTTGCTAGGAGGCTTTCTTCTTAACATTTCAGAGTGAATTGTAAAGGCTGCTTTCTTTTATCAATAAGTCATTTCCTTGGCTCTTACAGCTTGTTTTTTTTTTTGTGTGTGTCTGTTATTTGCTTGAAAGTGGAATGTACAGATGGAAGAAGGCCCTGTTGGATTCGATTTTTAAGCACCAACAATGAAAGCTTGTTTTGTTTCTTTCATTTGTGTGTCCATCTGCAGCTCTCTGTAGCCAACAATCGCTTGGTGCGAATGATGGGTGTAGCGAAACTGACTAAGCTCCGGGTGCTAAACTTGCCTCATAATAGTATTGGGTATGTGGAAGGGCTGAAGGACTTGGTGCACCTGGAATGGCTGAATTTGGCAGGCAATAACCTTAAGGTAAGTTGTTTGGTCTTTATCTGTTTTCCTTAATTGTCCCAGTTGGAAGGCAGATCTTCTCTTGCCTCCCACCGGGGCAGAAAAATGAGACTCAGACAAACGGATTGCAGAAGTGATGGAAAGTTTCAATGGAAAAGCAGTGAGTGGTTTACAGAAGCTACAAGCACAGTGACAAAAGAGATCCCAAAGCATAACCAGAAGCCTCCCAGCGTTTCCCTTCTCCCTACCTGAGGGTACACCCAAAATCCTCAGGGCTCTTTCTTCCCCCACTCCACTGTTAGGCTAATCTCATCTGCCCAGATCTGAGATTGCTCTTCCCCCTTCTCATCCTGGCATTAGGCCTAGCCAGGCCCAAGAGGCCTATCCCTACTAGATAGGGAGCATCTCCCACAGGAACAGCAAGGGAAGAAAGGGGAAGTGTGAGACCTTGCTGATTGATTTATAGGGAGCAAGACATTACGGGAATGAAATCTGCAGCTTCCTGTGTCCACCCACTGGGCTGGACACCTGGGGCACCAGAGGTGCACCCCATATGGCAGCAGCAGGAGGCACTCAGCCCAATCTGCCACAATAATCCTATGTTGTAGAATTTTGGAAAATGCTACAGAAAAATCTGACTTTTTCTGGTTTTGACTGGAAAAAATGTTGAAATTTTGTCTACTGGTTTATGAAGTAGAGGAGGGTAACCTTTGGATGAGAATTGTCTACCAAGAAATCACACAGTACTAGGGGGTTACAGTCATAGAATGGTCTGGGTTGGAAGGGACCTCCAAAGTTCCAATCCCCTCTGCAGTAAGCAGGTTCACTTAGGGCAAGCCACACAGGAATATGTACAGGTGGGTCTTGAAAGTCACCAGAGAAGGAGACTCCACAAGCTTTCTGGGCAGCCTGTTTCAGTGCTCTGGCACCTTCACAGCAAAGAAGTTTTTCCTCCATGTTGAGGTGGAACTTCCTGCGTTCCAGTTTCTGTCTATTGCCCCTAATCCTAACACAGGCACTACTGAGTGGAGACTGGCCCCATCTTCTTGACACCCACCCTCCAGATACTTGTAAACATTGATAAGATCTCATCTCCAGGCTAAACAGCCCCAGGGGTCTTGGCCTTTTCCCATCAGATAGATAGTTCCAGTGCCTTCATCGTTCTTGTGGCCTCTGTTGGACTCCCCAGTATTTCCCTGTCCCTCTTGAACTGGAGAGCCCAAAGCTGCACACAATACTCCAGATGTAGTCTGACCAGGGCAGAGCAGAGGGGAAGAACCTCCTGCAAATAAATAAAGGGCTTGATATAAAAATAAAATGACCTTGAGAAATAATCCCCAAATAGGAAAAGAATTGTCATCTTTATAATGGAACTGTGTGAAAACAGGAGGCTGTTTGGGGTTCCTTACCTGGTGTTTTTTAGCTTTCAAAATCATTCACTATTACTGATAACTGATTTTATTTACTGAGAAAGAGCTGCTGGGAGTAATGGACTCTTTTATTTTTGTAGGCCATTGAACAAATCAGTTCCTGCCTGTCTCTCCAGCATCTTGATCTGTCAGACAATAACATAGCTCAATTAGGTGATCTCTCCAAGCTCACATCGCTGAAGGTAGATGCTATTTTATATCTGTTTTGGTTTTTTTTTATGTTCTTTGCATAAATAAACTTACTTTGAAAACTGCTGCCTTTTAAGGCATTCATTATTCAAACAGTAGCTCTCAAAGCATTTTAATTAATCACTGTAATTTGTAGGAGGAAGCATGTAAGAATTCTTTTCCTTGTCTTCAAGTTGCAGGGCCTGAGGCAGTGAATTTTCTGCAACCACTCTAATGTTTTTGATAAAGATAACATGGTGAGATCTTGTCATGCATCAAGACAAACCATGGTGTTAACTCTTTCAGCTTGAGCACTGCAGAGGAAAAAACGTTTCCAAATGCAACCTTTTTGGTCACTGTGCCTACAGTTCTGCATTTTTAACACGAGAAGATTGAGGTCTAAAGTATAAGGATCAATTTCTGCCTTGCTGGAATGAATGAAAATAATTTGGATGATATCAGAAAGCCTTAATTCTAGTGTGTATTGTGCAAGTATTTCCTGAACAACAAAAATTGCTCAAGCATGCACTTCATCACCATGTGTTTATTTTGCAGACTCTTTTGCTCCATGGAAATATTATAACTTCGCTTCGCACTGCACCTGTTTGCCTACCTCAGAATCTGACTGTTTTTTCTTTGGCAGAAAATGAAATCAGAGACTTAAATGAGGTAAGATACAGGAGATATATCACCTTGCCTTTAGGTAGACTGAAAACACAGTTCTTTTGAGGATGTAGCTAAAGATGAGTTTTCCTTTTTGAAACCGTTGATGTTGATAGAAGTAAGTTTTAATAGTGTGCATGGAATAGCTGTTCTGGCATTAGCTGCACAAGATAGGTCATAGCTTTTAAAATTCATCCTTGAAAGAGATTTTCCCCCCCTTTTAAAATGTTTGTACATCATTCAACTATATAAAAAGTATACATGAAGGACTAAAGTCATAGAGAGCTTTTCAGGATTGTCTGAAAATTGAAAGCTGAGCTGAAAAACTGCTGCAGAGGGCTTCTGTATCTGCTGTTTAGAACAGAAGCTTGAATTGCACTTTCTGCAACTGGATGTTCTTGGAGCCATGTCTTGTTTTCTCTGTTTCTCACATATAAGAGAAACTAATATTCTGCCTATGATTTTTCACAGAATCATAGAATGGTTTGGGTTGGAACCCCACTGCCACAGACCGGGACACCTCCTGCTAGAGCGGGTTGCTCAAAGCCTCATCTAACCTGGCCCTCTCCAGTCACAGTTCCCCAAGCCTTATGGTCCCTTCCAACATGAACCATTCTATAAATCTACGTATACCTAGAAAAAAAATGGCAGTAGTTGATTGAAGGTCCTTTGAATATGTTAATGCTCAAAAGGAAATGTGATTTTCAGTGTATTGATATTTATGTTGTTTTGTGTGAGATGTCTAGCTGTAACCAGGAGAAATATGGGGCACTCTGTAAGCATTTAATGGGTTCTGCACAGTTTACAGATATGTCTTGTCTTTTTAAGGTTTCTTTCCTGGCCTCTCTTCATCAGCTGGAACAGTTGTCAATTATGAACAATCCTTGTGTGCTGGCTACACCTTCTATCCCTGGCTTTGACTACAGGCCATATATTGTCAGCTGGTGTCTGAACCTTAAGGTTCTTGATGGATACCTGATATCTCAGAAGGAAAGGTGAAATAATAGTATTAAATCTCTTAAAATTAGTAAATAAAGATTGACTAAGCTGAAATTGCATTTTTCTATAATTAACAGGTGGAGAAGTGGTAATGATCTGAAATTTTGGTTGTATGGCTAATGGCATGTAAGATACAGGCCAATTGCTAAAGTTTTCATCTATTACACAGGAATTGTTATGTAAGTTTAAGTTGTGACAGTTTAGGCTCTGCATCACACTACAACAGAAGTATAGAATAGAATTAACCAGGTTGGAAAGACCTTCGAGATCATCAAGTCCGACCCATCACCCACCCAAGCACCATCTAATCAACTAAACCATGGCACCAAGTGCCTCATCCAGGCTCTTCCTAAACACCTCCAGTGATAGTGACTCCTCCACCTTCCTGGGCAGCACATTCTAATGGCCAGTCTCTCTTTCTGGGAAGAACTTCTTCCTAATATCCAGCCTAAACCTCCCCTGGCACAGCTTGAGACTGTGTCCTCTTGGTCTGGTGCTGGCTGCCTGGAGACCAACCCCCACCTGGCTACAACCTCCCTTCAGGTAGCTGTAGACAGCAATAAGGTGTCCCCTGAGCCTCCTCTTCTCCAGGCTAAGCAACCCCAGCTCCCTCAGCCTCTCCTCACAGGGCTGTGCTCCAAACCCCTCCCCAGCTTTGTTGCCCTTCTCTGGACACCTTCCAGCAACTCAACATCTTTCCTAAACTGAGGGACCCAGAACTGGACACAGGACTCAAGGTGTGGCCTAACCAGTGCAGAGTACAGGGGCACAATGACTTCTCTGCTCCTGCTGACCACACTATTCCTGATGCAGGCCAGGATGCCATTGGCCTTCTTGGCTACCTGGGCACACTGCTGGCTCATGTTCAGCCTACTATCAACCAGTACCCCCAGGTCCCTTTCTGCCTGGCTGCTCTTCAGCCACTCCGACCCCAGCCTGTAGCTCTGCATGGGGTTGTTGTGGCCAAAGTGCAGCACCTGGCACTTGGACTTGTTGAATGCCACCCTGTTGGACTCTGCCTATCTGTCTAGCCTGCCAAAGTCCCTCTGCAGAGCCCTTCTAACAGATCAACACCTGCCCCCAACTTGGTGTCATCTGCAAATTTACTGATGACTGACTCAATCCCCTCATCCAGATCATCAGTAATACCCACTAGAAGAAGAGTAATCAATGCAGAGCTAGGGGATTGATGCCATGCATTAATGGTGACCATTTTCACCCTTCCTAACAGCTTGAAAGCAGAATGGCTCTACAGTCAAGGTAAAGGAAGATCATATCGGCCTGGACAGCATGTTCAGCTAGTCCAATATTTGGCTACTGTTTGTCCTCTTATATCTACATATGGTCTCCAGACTGAAGAGGATGCCAAACTGGAAAAAATCCTGAGTAAGCAGAGGTGAGCAGTTCTTGTTTCTCTGTTGTTAGAGACTGTACTTGAGAACATATTATATCTAACAAATAATAAGGCATATAATTAAAATTTCCCTTTAAAAATTTCAAAGCAGCATGAGGGATGGAGCTGGGAAGAGTAGTGGAGGTACATGATGTGTCCTAGAGAGGAACGAGAAGCAAGACAGTAGCAGGAGATTGTTTTCATGTTTGCTTAGCTATTCAGGGCAAATTCATTGTATCTTTCAGTCTCTGTGCTGTAGGACAGTGAAGGTGATTTATGTTGGGACTGCAAATGAAATAAACTACTTAGATTTAAGAGAAAAACACAACCTCCCCTACTTACTGTTTGCTGTTGTTGAAGTGAGGAAAATCTGTATAAGGACTTTAGATTAACTTCTGTTCTAACTGTAAATGAAGGCTATTGTGGTACATATGTATTAGCCACTTGTTTTTGTTGTTAGTTTGTTTTGTCTTGGTTTTAAGGTTGTCCTTTGAAGCACACTGTTCCCACTCGATCTCTTCATGTGACAGCTTGGGTCTGTCAGCAGAGACCACTAGAGCCTGCTGGTTCTGCCAGCAGTAGCTGATTTTGCTAAGATCTGTGCAAGTACAGGAAGAGAGTTACCATAATGCACTTCCCTGTCATGAAACATGAACTAATTGAGCTGAAAAGCTAGAAAATGTGACAGTACAGGTATTCCTCTTCTCCAGGACCTCTTAGCAAAATTTATTTTGGGTATGTTTGGTTGGTTGGTTTGGGTTTGTGGGGTTTTTTCCTACAAAGATGAGATCAGAAGACTCAGCTAAAAAGAGCAGGCTTTACAGAGAGGCGTAGTGTGGGTAGAAAGTTGGACAACAAAGGTGTGGTAAGCAGAAGGGCAACAGCTTGTCAAAAGGGCTGGAAACATGGGACTGTCTGGAAGAAGCTACTGTGTACTTTGTCAGCATAGATTGATCTCCAGGAGGAAATTACAGAGATCTTAGGGACATTTCAGGGAAGAAGGTACAACAAAAGCCTTTCTAAGTGTTCTGACACTAACGTGATCATTCTGGGGAAAATTCAGGAAGTTGGCTTACAAATTAGAACTCTTTAATGAAACAACAAAATGAAAACAAAACCCAAAAAAAACCCCACCAAAGCAACAACCATCTGAAAAAACCCTTCACTAGGAACACAAACCCAGCAAAATCCCTAGTCAGAATCCCAGAATTGCCAAGGTTGGAAGAGACATCAAAGATCATCAAGTGCAACCTGTCACCACAGACCTCATGACTAAACCATGGCACCAAGTGCCATGTCCAATCCCCTCTTGAACACCTCCAGGGATGATGACTCCACCTCCTCCCTGGGCAGCACATTCCAATGGTGAACGACTCTCTCTGTGAAGAACTTTCTCCTCACCTTGAGCCTAAACTTTCCCTGGCACAGCTTGAGACTGTGTGCTCTTGTTCTGGTGCTGGTTGCTTGAGAGAAGAGACCAACCCCTTCCTGGCTACAATTACCCTTCAGGTAGTTGTAGACAGCAATAAGGTCTCCCCTGAGCCTCCTCTTCTCCAGACTAAACAATCCCAGCTCCCTCAGCCTCTCCTCACAGGGCTGTGCTCAAGGCCTCTCCCCAGCCTTGTTGCCCTTCTCTGGACATGTGCAAGAGTCTCAATGTGCTTCTTAAACTGAGGAGCCCAGAACTGGACACAGGACTCAAGGTGTGGCCTAACCAGTGCTGAGTACAGGGGCACAATGACTTCCCTGCTCCTGCTGGCCACACTATTCTTGATGCAGGCCAGGATGCCATTGGCCTTCTTGGCCACCTGGGCACCCTGCTGGCTCATGTTTAGGCAGCTGTCAATCAGCACCCCCAGGTCCCTTTCTGTTTGGCAGCTCTCCAGCCACTCTGACCCCAGCCTGTAGCTCTGCATGGGGTTGTTGTATATGCACACAAATATATGATGATTTATATGAGGCAGTTTGACTTCTGTCCTCTACTTCATGATCTTTGAATTTAGCTGGACTGAATTTTGTATGTTTTCTGAGTTTGTCAAGGATGATGTTATGTTTGCAGCCATGTTTGTTGATTGGTGTCAGGACTTTGTCCCTTTAATGGCAAGGAAACCCTCTAAATCATTTTTGAACATAAAGGACATTCCTTCCATTCCTCAGACTTCTCTGTGCATACAAGCAAGGCATATCTTCCAGTAGACCCTTTAAAATATCTGCATCCCTTCCTCATGTTTAGAAATACTTGGTGGTTTTCAGTCTGTCATGAGAGTTGCACAATACATTTTTTGTTTGTGTTTTTTTTTACTACATGTGCTTGTAACGAAGACAAAGGGGCAGGAGGAAGGGAAACAAGAGCAGTCTGTGCAATCCCCTGCTTTGTGAATAGTTCTGTTAGTGTCTTGTAGGTGTAGGGACCTGCGTAAGTAGCTTCTTGTTTAGAATGGTGAGTTGTTTCCTTTAAAGTAGTTGATAGTTTCTTTTAGATGTCTTCTGTACCAGGAAAGTGTAAAAGAAATGCAAATTCTGTTGGGATTTTGTGCTTAGACTCCACCAGAGGCAGCTGATGCATGAAAACCAAAATGAAGGACCTCCCACAGCTTCTGCTCCCAACAAAACACCACCAGTTACTTATGAACACAGCAGCCCAGCCCAGCCACCACAGATAGTTCTTGAAAGTGGTAAGAAGCTAATCTGCACTTGTGATCTAACTGAAGAAATAATTCATCATCTTTTTTAACATCAATAATTTTTTGGAGAGAATTTCAGAGCAAGGCCCTGTTGTTTTATTTGATTGATTTTTTGGGTTTGTTTTAAAGTTTGGGGAGTGTTTTGTGGTTGTTTTGGAGGTTTTTTTGGTTTGGTTGGTTAGTTTTTGTGTTATGTGGGGTGTTGTTTGTTTGTTTGTTTTGGTTTATTGAGATTTTTCCAACTGACTCACAGAATCATAGAATGGTAGGGGTTGGAAGGGACCTGTGGAGATTTAGAGTCCAACCCTTCTGCCAAAGCAGGTTCACCTAGGGCAGGCCACACAGGAATGTGTCCAGGCAGGTTTGGAAAGCCTCCAGGGAAGGAGGATTCACCACCTCTCTGACTGCCTGTTCCAGTGCTCCAGTACCATCACAGCAAAGAAGTTTCTCCTCATCTTAAGGTGAAACTTTCTGTGTTGCAGTTTGTATCCATTGCTTCTTGACTTATTATTGGGCACCACCAAAAGGAGACTGGCCCCTTCCTCTTGACACCCATCCTTCTCAGCCCTTCCTCATCAGACATGTTCCATTCCCTTCATCATCCTTGTAGCCTCCATTGGACTCTCTCTGATAAATCCCTGTCTCTTCTGAGTTGGGGAGCCCAACATGAGGTACAATATTCCAGATGTGGTCTTGCCAGGGCATAGTAGAGAGGGAGGAGAGCCTTCTTAAACTGTCTGGACACACTTTCCTTGATGCACCACAGTTATACTTTGTTTTCCAAAAATGCATGCCATGCCTATTTCCTGTCTTGACATGTTACTGAGATTTTTAGGTGGAAAAAAAACAAACAATCCAGTGAACTAAAGAGTTGTTGTTTTGAAGTAATGAGAAGGGAGGACTCTGGGAAGACCTTAAAGGCCTTGACCTGAAGGGAGCCTACGAAAAAGCTGGGGAGGGACATTTTACAAGGGCCTGTGTTGACAGAATAAGGGGGGATGGATTTAAGATGGAAGAGGGGAGATTCAGGATGGATATTGGGAAGACATTCTTCACAGTGAGGGTGGTGAGACACTGGAACAGGTTGTATAGGGAGGTTGTGGATACTTGAACCCTGGAGATGTTCCAAGGCCAGGCTGGATGAGGCCTTGAGCAACCTGGTCAGTGGAAGGTGTCCCTGCCCATGGCAGGGGAATGGGACCTAGATTATCAGTCTCTTCCAGTCCAAACCATCCTATGATTCTATGAGTGCTCCATCTGATTAAGAAGTGTAACTTCTCCAGGGGTAGGCACTATGTACAACTTGCTGTACCCAGTATTTGCAGAGTTTGTGGATGGTATTGTGATAAATTGTTGTTGTTCTTAACTGTTATCTAGAAATCTTACTGTGATTGGCATGTTAGACCTTGTAACACCCCCAGGTTGTAGCTATCCAAAGTTATGATTTCCTATGAATGAAATGAGGATATGTCATTTAAATACTACAAGACTTTTGAATATGTTTTTTTCTCTGTGTCTAGAACCTATTATCAAGAAGAATTCTTGGGTTGGACCAAGTGCCAATGATGATCATTCCTATGCAGCTAAGAACTCTTTTTTTCCTGAAAGAAGTTTTCAAAAGGACTTACACCTTGAAGATATACAGACAGATGAAGACAAACTAAACAGCAGCCTTTTATGCTCAGAGTCTACTTTCATGCCAGTTGCTTCAAGATTGTCTTCGGTATCTCCTACTTCAGATCTGAAGCTCCATGGAATCAATTTGGGCCTAGAAGATGATGATACAGTGGTCAAATGTGTGAGGGATACTAATAGTGGAGAAACAGCTAACAAACAAGAAGCTTCAGGTGTTGCAAGAGAGCATTCAAACAGAGTAGTGAGAAATGTGGAACCTCAAGAGAATATCAAAGAGAGTATGTCATTGCCACCTTCCAATCCAGTGACAGCTAGCCTGACTAGCAGCTGTTCAGTGTCCTCTGAAGACCAAATTCTGTGTAGTCACCCCAGTGCCTCAGTAGGTGCTGATTTGGGACCAACAACTTGCTGTCCTGATCAGAAGAAAGGAGAAAGTTCTTCTTCATTAGCTGGTGTTGATCAAGGCACAGCTGAAGCACAAAGAATGAATAAGGCAGCTACCAAGCTTCAAGCCTGCTGGAGAGGATTTTACACAAGGAACTACCACCCCCGAGCTAAGGAGGTGCGGTACGAGATTCGGCTGAAAAGAATGCAGGAGCACATCATCTGCTTAAACAATGAGCTAGAGAAGTAAGTGCTCTGTGTTTGCAGATCTGAATGAATACAGCCATTGTTATTATGGGGAGAAATCAAATGAAAGTCAGTAAGGCCAAGTGTGAAGTTCTCTATCTGGGGGTGAACAACCCCATGGATCAGTACAGGCTGGGGGGCTGATCTTTTGGAGGGCAGCTCTGGGAAAAAAGACCTTGGAGTGCTGGTGGACAGCAAGATGACCATGAACCAGCAATGTGTCTTTGTGGCCAAGGAGGCCAATGGCCTTGTAAGGTGCCAAGAAGAGTGTGGCAAGCAGGTTGAGGGAGTTTCTCTCTCCCCCATCTATTCTGCCCTGGTGAGACCACATCTGGTGTACTTTGTCCAGTTCTGGGCTCCTTGGTTCAAGAAGGGAATTGCTGGAGAGGGTACAGAAAAGGGCTAAAAAGATGCCAAGGGAACTGGAATATCTCTCTGGTGAGGAAAGACTGAGGGAATTGGGTCTTTTTAGTGTGGACAACTGAAGTCTAAGGTTGGGAATCTCATCAGTGCTTATCAGTACTTAAAAGGAGGTGTCAGGAGGATGGGACTAAGTTTTTATCAGTGACAGAACAAGGGAACAAGCTTGAACATAAGAAGTTCCTTCTGAAGTTCTTGAATTGAAGGGTTGCTGCAGAGCACTGGAGCAGGCTGCCTAGAGAGGTGGTGGAATCTCCATATCTGGAAATTAATAAAACCCACCTGGACATGTTCCCATGTCCAGGGAACAGGTGATCCTGCTTTGGCAGAGAGGGTTGCACTGGGTGATGTCCAGAGATCCCTTCCAAACCCTACCGTGCTGTGATTGTTCTAGGATTTTTCAGAAGAGGTACAAATGGGTCTTGAGATCACTGCTCACAGGGGAACCTAGCATTGGCAATATCAAATGTTAATGATAGTAGAGAATGTCTTCTTATAAGATAAGCACAGTGATGCCCATAGCTGTTGATACTCTAGAAGTGCTTTCCATGAGTAGGTTGGGCTAGAGGCCATTTCTCCATTCCCTTCTTTGCAGGACTTGCACGTTTCACTGCATAACCAAAATAGAAGTTGTGAAGTGTGGGGGTTTTTTTTCCCCCACTTGTCTCCTGGCAATTAGTGAAAAGTAGAATTCTCTCTGCCTTGCATGATGCAATTAAAAAATGCAGTTCTGTGCTTGTTTCTGGGTTTTTTTGGTGCTTTTTTTAATCCTATAAATCCATGTTGGGAGGAGATCATTATCAAAGTTCCTCAATTTATTTATAAGACAGAAATTGCAGATTTAGTTAATACCCTTCTGGATCAGCTTGGGAACTGGCAGTCTGACAGATATTTTTTTGCTATCACAAGTGACAAAAGTTCTGAGCCCCCAGTGAACCTCTAGAAACTTTGAGTGCTTATACATCATAGTTACATCCAAGTGATATGGGGTTGGGGAGAGCATAATTTGAAATGAAGGAGCACTGTGTTGGTTGGTTGGTTGTTTTCCTGTGCAGGAAAAAGCAGCACATTTACCTAAAATAAAGAGCTTAAATTCAGTTCACAAAAAAAAAAAAAAAACCAACTCAGCAACCCATCCCAAGTATTGACAAGTCAGTGCTGCAGCAAAAGGAAGCAGAATCTTAATATAACTCTGGAAAAGAAATTTGAAGTCAGCAGCTGGGTATTGATAGCAAGCCAGACTGCAGTAATGCCTTAATATTAGACTCTGTTGTATCTTTCAAGAGTACTGGCATTTTTGTGATTCTTGCTGTGCTTGTTACCCAAATGTTGCATAGTTAAGCTGCATAAATTTGGATGTGTGTTCTTGCAGATTAAGAAAAGAAAGAGAGGAAGATAAGATTCAGAGGCTGGTGCAGGAGGAAGCTGTCAGATTTCTTTGGAACCAGGTAAATAGTTATAGTCCTTTCATTTTCTTCTGCTTAACACATGAATCCAGAAGGCATTATTTCATAGTGTAGGTCATGCAAAAATAGTCAGTATGGTTCTTTTCCTGCCTAGTGATGACTAGGGTGGCTTATTAGAATCTAATTACTGTGCTGTTTGGTGTTCTTGGGGGAAATAGCATTCCAAAGTGTTAGTACAAGAACAATGGTTGTGTCACAAAAGGCTAAATTATAGCCTGTTGTGAGGAGGAGGACAAAAATGCAAGGGAAGCTAAATAAGCTCAGCAGAAGTGTGAAGAATGATGTGACTGCTAGATGCTCAGGGGCAAAGGAAATAGTGTCAATTTAGGTCATTTGTGAGCAACTCACTTGTAAAGTAGAAAAGTTATTAATGCATCTTGTAAGCTGTTCTTCCAAGTCCTCCAGTTTTCTTAATCAGAGGTTATCTCATAAAGATTCCCCATCTTTTCTGGTTTTAAGAGTAGATTTCTTGTCCTTCAGGTACTTGCACTGGGAGGTGTGTGTTCTCTGTCAGTGTTGAGCACCTGGGTTTAAAAGCCATTATTTAACAGTGTGAAGAACAGGTTTTCCTCAATGCCATAGCAAATCTTTTGTTAGTTCACTCAGTCTTAAATTTTATACTGGAGCTTTGTTGCTGATTGCAAGGAATAATCCCAAAAGACTGAAGATAGAGGAGGGTAGATTTAGACTGGATATTTGAAAGAAATTCTTTACAGTGAGGGTGGTAAGACACTGGAACAGGGTGCCCAGGAAAGTCATGGATGTCTCCTCTCTGGAGGTGTTCAAGACCAGGTTGGATGATGCCTTGAGCAACCTGGTCTAGTGGGAGGTGTCCCTGGCCACGGCTGGGGGATTGGAACTAGAGGATCTATGTTCTATGAATCTCCAAGCACTTTTAGCAGCATTTCCTAATGAAATTTTTTCTCTATACTTTACAGGTTCAATCCCTTCAACAATGGCAGCTGTCAGTGACACAAAATTTAGGTGCCAGTTGGCAACCTGGAATCCCTTCAGGCAGTGTTTTCTGTCCATCTGAACCATCTGTTCGATCATCCACCCTTGAGCAAAAAAACCCAGCAGATGTTAGTTCTGCTTGGTTAGCTCCATCTAGTGATGTTCTTCAGGAAAAGTCTTTGTTGCAGTACCCAGATTCTGGTTTTCATTCTTCCATGGCTGATCAGACTCATGCTGGTGACTTGAGTAGCTCTGAAAAGAGCTTAGTGGAAGGAACCGAGAGCTCTCTTTCAGTGGACACTGTCAAACAGTGTGACAATTCTCTTTCAGCAGATTCTTCTGATATAGAGGATGGCCACGGGGAATGTGGGCAGAGTAAAGAGAGCTCTAGCAATGATCAGGACAACAGTCTAATACAGCAGTATTTGGAATCTGTTCAGCAGCTGGAGGAGGCTGAAGAAAGGACAAACTGCAATGATGAAACTGAGGGCAACTGGCCACAAATTGCTGTTTCAGCAGGAAGCCGAGCTACTTCATCTGATGGTGTCCCTGTAGATCTCCCTCAAGACACATCTTCCCCTGCCCGAGGTGAAATCAGCCAGACAGCAGAAAGCTGCAAACTGAATTCAGGAATAGTAGAAGGGAAGCAGGCAGACTGTGATTCTTCATTCCAGGTGCTGCATGTTGGGATAGCTGTATAACAGGCTCAAAAGACGAGGGATTCCCTTCCACTTTCCTTTCTCTTTCTTTTGCCCCTCGGTACAAAACTTACTTTTCATGGGTGCTGTTGCAGATTTGTGACTCATGTTACCAATTTATGTTTCAATTAGTGTTTTACTGATGTTGCTGAGGACTGAGACTAACTCTGCTAACCTGAAATCAGCAAAGCTCTCAGTGACAGTCATTATGCACTTTATTTTCCTACGTAAATCTGATATCCTAATAACAGGCTTCCTTTAAATTTATTGGAGGTGTTGGGGAAGGTGATGATGTTTTCTGTAAAATTCACTTTGGTGAATGTGTTACTAAGTCTTTTAAGTTGTTTTTGTTTTCTCTAAAAAGCAGAGTTCTTGCTTTGCAAAGAGAAGGGAACACCGTGGGAAGAAACGGAGTCAGTACAGGTAGTGTATATGTGTAGGGATACAGCCCGATGAGAAATACGAAAGCAAGTTGCCTTTCAGACTTCTTCTGACTTCAACAAGAGTAGCTTGGTCAGTATTTCAAAGAAGCATTCCATTAAACAAATATCCAAGTCAGTGGCTTCTTTTTCTGTCATTTACTTGAAGCTGCTGGCCAGGAATGACCTAATTTACACATGTCCTGAAACAAGGACTTACAGGAGTGAGACCATGAGGAGCTTGAAACAGACTTTAACCTTTGTTTGCCCTGGGGTTGAACTTCCCTATTTACTCAGGTAAGGCTCACAGTGGAACCAGTAGCAGCCTTTACTAAAATAAGAATTTCAAAAGGGCATGTCATTTGTGAACATCATCATTTCCAAGACTGCACTGCTGGGTTAATAGCAGCAGATGTGATGATATGTTTTCCTTCTACAAGGATGCTGATGTTACTGTGGGATTGGGATCTTGATGGCTTTCACATTAGTGCATTTGATGGATCACAACAACTTCTATCTACAGGTATAAATATTAAAAGCAAATACTATGAGTTTAAACTACTTATTGACATCTCTGCTGGGGGCAGGGAGGGTTATTGTTCTGGGGTTTTGTGTTTGATTTTTTTCCCCCCTCTTTATATCCAGTATTGAGCATTTTGGTTAGACATGGATAAAAAGCTGTAGTCCTTCCCTTTTGCTGTTACCTAGACTGTTTTCCACTTACACACTGAGTTTGCTCTAGGCACTGCTATGTTTGGTTCTTAATGAAAAAAAGACCAGTTAGCTTAGTGTCTTGCAGAAGTGGTTAGGGAAATCTGGGATACAATTTGTGATGGACACCAGTGAAATGAAAAACTTAGTGTTGTTATTTCCAGGGGTAAGTTCAGTTTGCTAATGCTGCATTTTGCAGTGTGTATTGGAAAGCCAGTGTTTCACTAGCTTGCTAATACAAACTTCTCAGATATGAAGACATGCATATTATTATTCTCTGAATCCACAGAGTAACTTCTGGTGCTATGGTGTCATTAAAATCAACTAGTGCTGTTTTAAAGTGACTCTTATGGCCATGTTACTGTGTAAAATAAGTTTTTTTTGTAACAGCTTTTGTTGCTTCTCTACTTTAGGTTCTGTGCTGAAAATTTACCACTACTCAGGAGTTTGGCCTAAGGCCAGCATCTGCTTGAGACATCAGAATAGCCCTTATTTAGAACAGAAATGATGAACTGGATTCGTACCAGCCATCTACCCAGTGGTAAATTTCACCTTGGAAGAATAAACCTTGCCTTGTGTATAGAGTAGCCATAGCCATCATGTCTTTTTTACCCCACCACCCAAAAAAATAAGCTCTAGGGCACTACCTTCTCAAAAGAGCTGTCAGTGCAGTCAAGATGTGCCTTGAATACATGAGAGCATTTAAAAAGCAAACAACTGAGGTGGTAGATTGTTAATGTGTTATCTTTCAAACTCAGTTGCAGCACATTTGTAGCCTAACCATTCATAGCATGAGCATGAGTGTGCTTGAGTAATGAAGGTGGTACAGGTGCTTTAATGTGTCACAGCATCTAATTAACTGTGCAGTGAAGTGTGTAGTCTACATGATCATACTGATCCTATGAAGGTTCTCAACTTGCATTTGAATTTGCCATGCTTGGAGATCTCTGCAGTTCATAGGATTTGGCTCTTTGACTGTCAAACTCTTAACCAAAACAAAAAAAATCTTAAGTGAACCTTTTAAAGATACTTTCTTTGAATTTTGTGAGAGAAATTATTTCTGTGCATGGAACAGTTACTGGAGCCTACACTCTGGAGGCAGTGGACAGGTGTAATAAAAAAGGAAGTTCCCTGTTGTGGCAGAATGCTGTGTTAGCATGTGCAAGACCTGGGAGACACTAGACTACTGTCTGAATAAAACTGTTTCACTTTTTCATTGGGGGGCTGCATAGATTTTGCTATTTTGTATTACTGTCACTTTTGCTGCAGAATTGGAGGAGAAACAACTTGAACTGGGGAGATTCCAAAGAGGGAAAACTTGGTGAAACCTAATTTTTCATGAAAGCCCTAGATGTTTCTTGACATTTTATCTGCTATTGGGGCTTACAAACGCAAGACAATTCATTTTAATGAATGCCTGTGTCAGGTTTTTAACTTATAATGTGTATCCAAAACTGATTTTTGTGAAGGTGCAGCAGAGTGTGTGCTGACATAAAATCAGCTTTATTTTACTCTTTTGCAGAGGTTGTGAAATAGGAGATAGCTTCCTCTCTGCCCCTCCATATTCTGAGAGATCTCTTGCACATGGAGAAGATGAATTGCCTAAATAGACAGAAATCATAAAGAAGGGTGAACTTTTGGGTTAGTTTTTACAGGGCTAATTGTAGTTCCTTTGTATATACACAATATTTTTATGCTGACCATTAAAATGCATACTGGAAAAGCCATAATGGAGGACAGAGTGGAAAAATAAGAAAGGTAACTGGATGTAAACTTAAAAATGGCTTCTTTCAGTCTATTTTGAGCTCTCAAAGAATCATGATATGGAAATGTAATAATAGTTTAATATATGGCTTAACATCTACTGTTATTTCTGTATATGTTGTTTTAATCTATGAGTATAGTTGTTTGAGGGTTTTTGTTAACCCAGGTAGGGATGCACAGCTCACTTTGGAGGTGATAGAAATTTCTTCAAGGGATCAGAAGGCCTGATAAATGAAAACTCATGTCTGAAGTTTTCCTCTATTGTGTGTCTTTTAGCATTTTTCCTTTTGCATGGCCTTTCATATTGAACAGAAGAATGTACTTTGTAGAAGGCAAGTTTGTCCGTTGTACTTTGTCCTGGGATGATCCTCTGGTGTTAATGGAAGAGACTCAGAATGCTTATTTGTCAGGTGATGTTGTTCTGCCAGCAGCACAGTTTGAGTGCTTCTTTAATTTGCTTCAGAAAAAACAAAACAAACAAACAACAAAACAAAATACTAAATATATCTCAGACTAACTAAACTGCCACACAGGTAGTTTGGCCCCAAATGAGGTGGTAGGCACATGCAGGCCTTTTTCAGATAGTCTATTACCTGCTTTGCTGAAGGAAGGTGGAAATGCCTTTGTGTGTCTTGTTAGGTTTAGTCTGTGATATTAATGCCAGCTCTTATGAATGCTGTTTCAGTTTGCTCCTCAATTATTCTTACAGTTGACACATTTCAATCTTTCATGTAATCAAGGATGTATTTTTTCCCCCTACTGTTTATTATAGGCACTGTTCTGCTGGTATTTGGAAAGGTAGAAGAGTATTGTGAACACAGGCCTGTTCACATTTTATATTTCAAAGCTTTTTTAGGGAATTTGTAATGTATTGATTGTTCTCAACTTGTGTTTCAAAAGGGAAAAAGCACAAGGCAATGCCTCTCATGACACTAAGTAAATTTCTGTTTCTGCCTTACTCTATCAACCAAGCTTAATTGTCACAACTCTGGGTTTAGTACCTTAAAATGTCATTTAAATGAGCAGGAGATTTAGCTGCTGAAACAGACAGCAACTCTCATGATGTTGGGTTGTTTTGTGGTGACTGTTGCTGTATTGATGCTATTTTGTAAACAAGGCTTGTGTGGCAAGGGTGGAATTTGTAGCAGATACTAAACATCGGCCTAACTCTGCTTTCACTGAAAGAAGCAGGGTCATACTTAAGGTTAAATCTTTGTGAACTGGCTGTCTAAATTGGGTTTTGATTATATTTACATCCCCAGAAGTGTTCTTATACCACGAAGCAAGAAGGTGGTAAGACCAGAAACTTCATTTTGTTGCTTCTAAAATGCAAACATCTCTCAACAAATACTTGAGAAAGTCTTTGTTAAACTAGCCTGGTAGAAGCCTAAGTCTTTAGAGTTAAGTTCCTTAAACATCCATAGATTCTACTCTTTGCATGCAGCAATTAAAACTAATGCACTTAGCAGCCTGTATATAAATACAAAATGTTGGTTGGTTGGGTTTGGTTTGGGTTTTTTGCTTGTTTTCTGAACAATGTTTGTATGTTGTGGAGCTTGCAAATTGTTCCTGGTTTTTTTCTGAATCTGTATGTATTGTCTGAACGACTCCAGTCTTCATTTTCACTTGTAGCAGGTTGGTTGAGGAAGAAAAATGGAAGAGAGATTCCTTTGAGTCTCCTTGGGTACTTTTTACTGGGTTTGTAGTTAGGGTGTGTCTCTCACAGAGACACTTCTTCCTGAGAGGATAGATGGTGGCATTTAGTGGAGGCTGACTGAATGCCAATAAAATGTAAAAACTGAGTCAGTGCCCTGCTTTTAGCTAGTGGCAAAGAGATTTGTTTTCCTGTTGTGTCCACTTTTTTGTTTCCTTGCAGACTGTGCCACCCAAATAAGTAAGTATTCATGAAGTCTTTCAAAAAGTCTTTTCTTCATAGTTACAAGGTTTGTGTTCCCAGTTTGGCTTTCTAAGACAAGTTACTGAGGAACACTTACTACATGCCTGCCAAAAAGTTGGAGCTTTCTACCTACTTTAAAACGCTTTATGTCAGCAGTGGGGAGGGGGGGGAAAGCACAGGATCCTTAACTTGCAAAAACACAAAAGAGTATTTATCAGGAAAGGTGCTTTCTGTCTTTAAAAGTGCCACACCAAATTGTATTATGTAAGACCTCTCCATAAGAAACTGCTTTTCTGGCTTCATTACATTTGTAAGTATGCAGGCCAAATTCACTTGTAGCATGCCTCCACTGAATTAAACTTGGTTGCTTTCACAGTAGTACTTCTACCTCTAAAATCTGGAGAGAAACAAAAAAAAAAGACAAGACCAATTAGGCATTGATTTGTCTTTCTACTTATTGCAGTTTTCTGTGAAGAATGGTGGGTGGTTAACTTGGTACAGTTGAGATATTTTCTCTTAAGTGTTTACATTTCTGGATTTCTTGTTTCTGAAATGTTTTGGTTGTACCTCTGCGGTTTTTGACTTCTAAATAAATGATTTGTACGTTTACTGAAACTCTTAATTTGTGCTTGATGTTGACTCTTAGGGCTGATAGGCATTGTCTTACCATTGGAGGGCTCTTCTGAAGATAAAAAGGTTAGAAATGGAAAACAGTGATGACAAGGTAAGCAGTAGAGCAGAAAGCTCCAGGGAGACCTCATAGTGGCCTTCCAGTACCTGAAGGGAGCTACAGGTTTGCTGGGGATGGACTTTTGATAAGGGTCTGTGGTGATAGCACAAGGTGCAATAGTTGCAAACTAGAGCAGGGTAGGTGTAGATTGGCCTTCATGAGGAAGTTCTTTACTATGAGGGTGATGAGACACTGGAATAGGTTATCCAGAGAAGTTGTGGACAGCTCATCTCTGAAGGTTTTGAGGACCAGGCTAGATGAGACTGAGCAATCTGTTCTAGTGGGAGGTGTTCCTGCTCATGACAGGGTGGTTAGACCTAGATGGTCTTTAAGGTCCCTTCCAGCTTAAACCATTCTATGATTCTATCAGCTCAGTATCACCTGCCATTGAAATGCTATGATTAGTGGAAGAGAAGCAAGGTAGAAACTCAAAGCAGAGACTACTGAGATGCCATGAGAACACACCGTAGGTACCAGTGCTGTATCTTCTGCTGCAGTTGGCTTGCTTGGCTTCAGTCCCATTCTATGATTCTGAGTCATGAGGAAAACTGATGCTTTCCCATTACACCTACATTGAGGCTCCCTGATGCTGCCAAGAAGCTGTGCTATATCCTTCTCTGAACCAGAATAGTGTAAAAAGGAAAATACTTTGAGGCAAGAATGTTTTACCTCCAGCTATGCACACCCAATGTCCTTTACAGGT
This sequence comes from Dryobates pubescens, assembly GCF_014839835.1. NCBI lineage: Eukaryota > Metazoa > Chordata > Aves > Piciformes > Picidae > Dryobates > Dryobates pubescens. The sequence goes on along the minus strand of NC_071619.1, from coordinate 33,055,624 downwards.
GATAGATGACGTTACCCTGTGCTATGGGGAAATGGCCCTTCTGCTCCTTGTTTATACACTGTGACAACAGTGGTGTGTGTAAATCTTAGCCATGTGTTCCCATGGTGAGGAGATAATGAATTGAGATAGGTAAGCTTAGGAGAAAAGATGAGTAACCAGGGCAGTGAGAATATTGAGAGGAACATCCACAAACATAAGGTGAATGTACAGGGAAGCCTTTGACTTGGATAGATTCACTGAACCATCTTTGTAACACTTGATAGGTTTGGGGTTTCTTTTTCTCTCTACTGATTTCAACTGTGCCATGATTAGCTTTCATGACTTGGTACAACTGAGGCATCTAATGCTCCACAGACAGAGTGGTAGTGCACTCAGAGATTTATAAACCTGCTGATTAGTAGATGCCACTGGAAAAGGTACTTTGTTTCAATTACTGTCCCTCTCTATTCTCTTGATTCCCTTCTGCATTGAAATGGAAAGATGTAGTAGTATTCTGTAAAGAGCTTCCTAGAAAAGGCAATTAGTGCTCTGGGCTTGTCAACTGGAACACAATTGCAGTGTGTGTTGTTCCCTCTCCTGCTGGTTTGGGTTGGTCAGATACCTGTTGTGTGCTTAAAGAAATGAAGTCTGCTGAAGTTTAAACAGAGAAAGAGTCCAGGAGCTCAGACATACAATGAAAGTCATGTTTTACTGCAGGACAGCCCTACCAGAAGTAAAAAACAACCAACCAACCCCCCCAAACAACTACAAGCAAGCAAAATAAACCCAAGCAAACAAATACACAACCCAAACAAAACCAACCCAAAACCCCACAACCAAACCCCACAAACAAAACCTGCCAAACAAAATCCAGAAGCAAAAATAACCAAAACCAAACAAATGAAAAACCCCAAACCTCCCAAACAAACAAAACACACAAACAAAGCCCCTAAATGGACCGAAAAAAACCCTCCCAAAAACAATCAAAAAGAAAATCCAAACAAACAAAAACCCCAAACCAAAGTGGAAACAGCCCAAACAGATCAAAACCCACACCGAACAAACAAAGCAGCAAACCAAATAGCACCAACAAACCAACCAAAACCTCCCAAACCCAACCAACAAACACAACTCTTTGTTTTGCTTAACTTTTATTTCACATATGGAGGTTAGTGTGGATTTTTTGCACTCTTTGCTATGTGCATTTCCTTTATTACACCAAAGAGGTCAGCTGAGGTTTTCAAGTGAGACTCTTCTTGCTCCTCTTTAAGATATTTGAAAGACAGGAATGGGCAGAGCTGAAGTGGCCTCACTTTAAGGCTTAAAAGAGAAAAGCAGTGCCATTTACTCTGGGAGTAGTTAAGACCTTAAAGTTGTGCTGTTAAGATTAAATAAAGGGTAGTAACCATAATGCTTCAGGAGCTCAGGTTGAAGGTCTCTCTTGTGCTTGTTATTTATTCATATCTATACAAAGATTGGGCATTAAATTCCCTGGCTTGAGCTGGAAAATAGAGATAAATGTGTCTAGTGGATGGACCCAATTTTCTTCAAATGGAAGTAGTTGCTTTAAATTTTAGGGGCTGAAATCCTTGCATATGCTAGGAGTTGAGTTTCTTTTTATATATATGGTGGTATGGTTTGAAAGTCTCCTGTTAATTTTACATGGCATTATGTCCAGATGGTAGATGAGGTATTTTTTTTTCCCCTTCAGTCAGATGTTATGGTGTAAAAACTAATTTCTCTCTACTGCATTGACAGTTGGAAAAGCATAAAATGCTCTGTCCAAGTAGAGTTTGCATCACTAAATCATTGATTTCATGCCATTTTGTGCCTGTTGTTTCAGTGGTGACTACTTGAGGATTGCTGGGACCTTTTCAGGTACAGTCCAAGTGATTTCTTGTAGAATAGTGAATGAGAGGACTTTAGGTTTGCTCAAGTCTCTCCCCTTTTTCTTTGCCAAGATCGTGTTTGCTTGCTGTCATGCTGGCAACTGAGCCTCCCCCAGCCTCCTGCCAGTGGGATAGGGGAGAGAACTGAAAGAGAGAAAGTGAGAAAACTCATGGGTTGAGATAAGGACAGTTTTGCATGTGCAGCCCTGGCTTTACTTATTAAAAAAAGCCAAACAAGAAATTCCTTCACTGCTTCCCCTTGGGAAGGCAGGTATTCAGACCTCTCCAGGAAAGCAGAGCTCCAAGGATACAAACATCATCATTCCAAATGTTTCCCCCCATTCCTCCTTCTCCCCCAGCTTTATATGCTGAGTTGCTGTTCTATAGTATAGGGTAAGCCATTGGTCAGCTGTGCCCTCCTAATCTTTGTGCATCCCCAGCCTACTTGCTGGTTGGGATGACAGGAGGTTGGGAAAAGCCTTGATTAAAACATCCTTTATTTATCAACACTGCTTCCAGTACAAATCCAGCGCATACCCTGATGACCAACATAGGGTGAAGAAAATTACCTCCACCTCAGCTAAAAACAACAGCTGCTCTTTCTGATAGGTGCAAGACAACATGGACCAAGAAGAAAACTGTGGAGGGAATGGCCAAATAAAACCAGTCACAGCCTTTGAATTCTAAGACTATGAAAACTGTGAATCCCATGATCCATGAGGGTTGCCCTGGAAAATATAGCATCTGTAGCACGTTGTGTTGAAATAATGCTTTCAGGCCAACATATGAACTACTAAATCATTACAAAAGCCTGAAAAAGGTCTCAAATGAGGTAGGGGTGTGAGAAAACAGGCATGTAGGGCTGTTGTCTTAAACACAATTTGAGAAGCAGCCTTTGTAATGTCTCTTCCTCTCTGCTTTTGTTACACCAGATGAATTTCTTCAGTCCCCTGAGAACTTGCAGCATGTTTTGTGGGGGGGGTGGGGAGTGCAGGGGAAATGAGGTGAGGAGGTTACCACCATTGCTGTATGTAGAGGATGTGGAACCTCAGGAGAAACAGGCAACTGAGAAAGTAGAGCCTGAACTCTGCTTTCCTCCTTTCATCATTAGCTCCTCCAGCCCCTTAACTTGAAGTCAAATCCATAGGAGATTTTCTTTTCAGGATCCACTCCAGATCGGGCTTGCAGTTAAGTCCTGCCACTTGTCCTTTTCTCCATCAGACTTGCTTGTTCCAAATTCCATTTTTTCCCCACAGCAGCTTGGCTGTCGCTTTCATGTTTCTTTCCTCATGCATACTTAGCCTTACCCACGTGAAGTAGCAATTCAGCGACTCAAAAATCACAGAATTCAATGGTTGTTTTTTTTTCTCCTTCTCAGTGAGAAGAAGGGGAAAAAAAGGCGTGCATAAATGAGCTTATGCGGCTTTATCTTTTTTCGTCCCCTTATTTTCCGTGTATTTCAGCCAGGAGTTTCCTCCAGCCGCCTCTGCCGCGGTCGGCTCCGGCTGCCCAGGCCGGGTGAGGCGCCGGGACCGAGAACAGCGGCGGGGCGGGGCCGGGCCAGGCCAGGAGGTGGTGCGATGGCAGCTGCCGTTCGTGTCGGGGGCGGGGAGGAGGGAGGGGCGGTGGCGAGGCCAGTGGATATACGGCTGAGCCGCCGCCGGGCCGGGGGCGAGGTCGCCGCCTGGCCCGGGGGAGCTGTCGGGGCTGCGGTGAGGGGACGTGGGGTACCGGTGGCGGGGCATTGGGGGTTGTGCGGCTAACGTGAGGAGGGAGGGGGGGAAGGCAGAGCGGCCCTGGCGAGGGGGCGGCAGCAGCGGAGCCAGGGCCGCCGTAGGGAGGCCCGGTGGCTTCGGGCGTGGGGCGCTGCGGCGGGGGCGGATGCCCGGCTGAGGTGGGGGCCGGCGGGCGTCCTGCTGCCGTCGCCCCGGCCCCAGGCTGCAGCGGCCCGCACGCCCTCACTGTCCTCACAGCCTGCGTCGCTCTGGTTTTGCATCGGTGACTGTAACTGCTTCCTGCCGTTGCGGGAGCCGGTGCCGCTGCTCCAGAGGGGTAGGGGCCACCGCGGTAGCCGGAGGCCGGCCGGCCCTGCTCTGTGTGCGTGGGCTGCTGCTTGGGGCTGCCGAGCCACAGGCGCAGGTGTGCGCCGAATCGAAGGACCGCGAACAAAAGTACCCTCGCCAGCAGCAAGATGCAGCTTTGCAGTTCCCCTTGCCGGCAACGGTACTTTCTGTCCTGCTCCGTCCGTGGGGGCAGGCAGCGCTGGTACGGCGCTGGGGGAGCCGCCTTGGCTCGGGGCTGCTGCAGGGAGCTGCAGCAAAGCCGGGATCCTGCGGCCAGCTCTGCTGGCCTCCATGGCAGGGCTGCTCTTGAGGTTCCGAACCCCTCTTGGTAGGGGGTAAGGCTGAACTGGGGACAGCAGTGCAAAGGTAGCTGGTGAAGGGTCTGGAGAACAAGTCGGATGAGGAACGGCTGAGGGAGCTGGGGTTGTTTAGTCTCGGAGAGGCTGAGGGGAGACCTCATTGCTCTCTACAACTCCCTGAAAAGAGGTTGGAGTGAGGTGGGGGGTGTCAGGCTCTTCTCCCTAGTACCAGGTAATAAAACGAGAGGAAATGGCCTGGAATTGTGCCGGGGCGGGGGGGGTTAGGTTGGAGATCAGGAGACATTTGTTTCTTGCAAGAGTAGTCAGGCATTGGAATGGGCTGCCCGGGGAGGTGGTGGAGTCACCATCCCTAGCGGTGTTCAAGAAACCGGCACTTTGGTATATGGTTTTATGGCCGTGGTGATGTTAAATCAGTGATGGTACTTGATGATCGTAGTGGTCTTTTCTAACCTCAACAATCCTGTGTTTCTATGAAATACGGTCTTTCTGTGAACTGTAGCAATGCAAGCATCCAGTCCAGAAACCTTGTGAGATGGCTTTGGCATTGGAATTAGTGACCCACCTACTTCAGCAATTTGCATGGCAGTTCTGTGGAGGATCAGAGAATCATTTAGGTTGGAAAAGACCTCCAAGATCATTGAGTCCAACTGTCAACCTAAGACCACCATGACAGGTGCTTTTGTAACACTGCTAGCTTAGAGAAGGGTTGCCATAGAAAGCTGACAATGTTTAACAGCTTGAAAAAAGAAAACACCCAAACAATACTGTAATTGAGCATAAGAGAACTTGAAGATGTCAAAACTCTACCGACCTGGTGTTTGGGTGTATCCTTGAACAAAATGGGGCATGTAATAACACAGAACAAGGCTGAGAGGACTAATACCTTACAATAAATAGCAGAAAAATAGGACTGAAGCTAAAAAAGTTAGCATGCTTTGCCATAAAAATGCCTGGATTATTGTAGAAGGAAAATCTTATGAGTCTTAACTGGCATCTTGTTTTATTGTCCCTGTGAGCAAACCACCAATATGAGATTTGATTAAAAAAATGATTGTGTGTGTGTGTATGTATACACATTTCTTTTCTTTTGTATCTCTGTGTTGTTTCCAGGGTTGTTTTTGGCCGTTGATGTGGATAGCTTCAGTGAATGCTCCAAGAATAGGGTAAGAATCTAAAGCTGTTTGATGTACTTGTGTTATATAAAAGCTGTAGTGATCAGTAACTCAGAGATTATAAAACTGGAAGTATGTTAAGGCCTTTAGTGTAAAGAAAGCGCAAACCCTCTACGTTTTAGTGGTTTAAAAGATGAAGAGAAGGTTTTGAACAAATATCCATGGGAGTAGCCTCCATGGCTGCCTTGGATACAGGAGATTACATTCTGCGATTCAAAGAGAATGCTCAGCACCGAAATTGTAAGTTCCCCTTTTCTCTAATGTGTTTGCTTTTGTTTCTCAAGAGGTCATTCACAGCCTTAAATTACCGTTGGAATGTATTTAGGTTTACTAATGATTGATTCTTGTTTAAAACTCAGGTTGAGATTTCACTGAAATTTAGGACTTTATGTAAGCATGGAGCCAGTCCAACAAATCTGTGGGTTTGTTGCATTTTGTCAGTATGATACTTTAATGGATGGCTTGCTCTTTGGGTGCTTGTTCATCAGTCAGAAATACAATCTCTGTAATTCTCAGCAAAGCATTTGATGTTATAATCCCTGTAATCCTTGTAAAGCAATTTCAAGTGCAGTCTATTTTGAGACTGTCCTGCTTATACCAGTAATATATTTCAGTTTTTTTAGTCTATGTTAATTTAATAGATTATTTGATTAGCTGATTTTTGATGTTTAATGTATCGTATGTAATTTTAAATTGACTCAGCATTCTTCATGTGGTCTTAATAAATAGAAGAGAATAGAATTAACCAGGTTGGAAGAGACCTTTGAGTTCATGGAATCCAACCTATCACCCAACGCTGTCTAATCAACTAAACCATGGCACCAAGCACCCCATCCAGTCTCTTCTTAAACACCTCCAGTGATGGTGACTCCACCACCTCCTTAGGCAGCCCATTCCAATGGCAAATCACTCTTTCTATGAAGAACTTCTTCCTAGGTCTCGAGCACAAGTCATATGGGGAGAGGCCTCGAACACAAGCCCTATGAGGAGAGGCTGAGGGAGCTGGGGTTGCTTAGCCTGGAGAAGAGGAAGCTCAGGGGAGACCTTCTTGCTCTCTACAACTACCTGAAGGGAGGCTGTAACCAGGAGGGGGTTGGTCTCTTCTCCCAAGCAATCAGCACCAGAACAAGAGGACACATTCTCAAGCTGTTCCAGGGGAGGTTTGGGCTCAAGGTGAGGAGAAGGTTCTTCCCAGAGAAAGTTGTTGCCTGTTGGAATGTGCTGCCCAGGGAGGTGGTGGAGTCACCATTCCTGGAGGTGTTCAAGAGGGGATTGGATGTGGCATTTGGTGCCATGGTTTGGTAGTCATGAGGTCTTGGGTGACAGGTTGGACTTGATGATCTTTGAGGTCTTTTCCAACCTTATTGATTCTATGATTAACATCCAGCCTAAACCTCCCCAGTGCAGCTTGAGACTGTGTCCTCTTGTTCTGGTACTGGTTGCCTGGGAGAAGAGACCAACCCCTACCTGGCTACAAGCTCCCTTCAGGTAGTTGTAGAGAGCAATAAAGTCTCCTCTGAACCTCCTCTTCTCCAGGCTAAGCAATAGTATCACTGCCTGGTTAAATTTTGCATAACTCTTTTATGTAAACAGTGTTTCAAATCATTTGATTATGTTGTTGCACTCAGTGGATGGTTTTATGAGTAATGCTGCTTGGAGAATATTTAGGTTTGAAGAGCTTAGTGTCTTTTGCCTGTCTCTTGCCATCTGTTGTCTGTTGCCATGTTTGGAGCTTCTCCTTCTGCAAGCCTGGTCCCCTTTTTGATAGCAAAATGACTGCCTCAAAGCTGTCCCTGGGAAAAAAAAAAAGATCTGGAAGTCAGACTGGCCAAGCATCAAGTTGTGAAAACTGTTTACCCATGGCTGTGAAGTCTGTGATTTTTGTAATGCTTCAGCTATCAAGCAACCTTCAAGTAATATAGTTAAATTTTATTTAAAACATGATTTATTGTATTTTATTTAAAGAAAAAAAACAAACCCCAAGCAATCACAAACAAGAAAACCAAAAGCCAACACTTTGCATTCTTCTGGAAGGTTCACTTTTGTCCCCCCATTAGAGCTGCATGATATAAAAGGAATGATTACAAACACACAAGCAAAAAAACCCAACCCCAGGAATCCCCCAAACAACAAGGAGGCTGCAAACTGATGTTGCAGGTTACTGAAGTCCAATTTGAGTGTATTCAGCTGGTCTAGATATCTCTTCCCTTTAACTGACAGATGTTACAGCTATCTTTTTTTACCTCTTCCCCAGAACAAAAATTTGAGATATTATTTTTTTATCTTGGCTTTTCCAGACTTCCTTCAGACCTTAGTCTTTAGTAACAACTTATTGAAATCTGTAATCAGGTAAATCTCTACAACTACCTGAAGGCAGGATGTTGTGAGGTGGGTGTGGGTCTCTCCTCCCCAAGTAGCTAGTGATAGAACAAGAGGGCATGGCCTCAAGCTGCAACAGGGCAGGTGTAGGCTGGATGCTTGGAAATTTTTTTTCACTGAAAGGGTTGTCAGTTGTTGGAACTGTTGGTTCCAAAGGTGGTTGGAACAAGGTGCCCAGGGAGGTGGTGGAATCACCATTCCTGGAAGTGTTTAAAAGCCTTGTAGAAATGGTGCTCAAGGACATGGCTTAGTGGTGGACGTGGTAGAGTAGGGATTGTGGTTGGACTCAGTGATCTGGAAGGCCTTTTCCAACCTAAATCAGTTCTGTGATCCGATGAAACAGGGAGATGTCTAAACCAGCAAGATTCTGCTAGAAGTGTTGGGCTCATGTCTGAATGGTGATAGTGTGGCATATGTGGATAAATAAGGTAATTACTGTCAGAAAGAAATGTTGCACTCTTTAGCCTTCTCCTGTTTTTTGTTGATGATAAACATTTGCCTTGAGAATTAGGTAACAAAATAGATAGAACTGTTCAGCTTTATGCCACAGAAATCTGTCTTGACTGAGCAGTTCGATTGTAGCAGTTGCTGTGTGAAGTTCTTCCAGTTATGTGCTTTCACTAGTAAACCTTTGGGACTTACATGACTTTTTGTAAATGCATTTGCAGGAATGAAGTGGAAGTCCACTGAACTCTCTTGTGCCCTACTGAGACGAAATGATGTTCATGTTTGTGGTGGCTGGAAGTCATGGCAGCACCTAACATGGGAGGGAAGCACATGACTGGACAATGTGGCGTGACTCATTCAAACTGCAGCTCTTCTGCCTGCTTATGGCAGTACTGGCTGTTGTGGTGCTGGTCCATAATTTTTTTCAGTTAGAGGTAAGTGGAACCTTTTTCTTCTCCAAAAGGGCTTGAACAACATTGAGCTGTAAGGTTAGAATTGTGACTAACAGCATTTAGGTTTGGAATCACAGAAAACTCAGAGTGGAAGGGGTGCCTGGAGGGATTTAATCCAACACCTTCCTCAAAGCTTCAAAAGTAGCTTGGACTGCCTAGGGTGTCTTCCAGGACAGTCAGATCTCACAACCTGTTGCAAAGCTGCTCTGCTGTCATGAGGAAGTAGGTTTCTCTCATTTGTAGTAGAAGTTGTTTCTTGTTGTCTTAGTGTGTGCTTCTGATTCTGGTTCCTCTGTAACTTCCTTTTTAGGTAGTGAAAGACTGCAGTTAGTGCTCTCTGTCTTCTCCTGACATTAAAAAACATACAAACTAACAAAAACATCATAAAAAAAACCCCAGGTCTCTTTCCTTTAGTATCTCCTTTCTGTCATGCACTCCAGTCTCCTGATCACAGAATGGTAGGGATGGAAGGGATCTCTGGAAATGGTCCAATCCTCTCTGTCCATGCAGGTTTTGAAAGCCTCCAGAGATAGAGACTCACCACTTCTCTGGGCAGCCTGTTCCAGTGCTCCATCACACTTAAAGAAGCTTCTTCCTGTATTTACATGGAACTTCTTATGCTCAGGTTTGTGCCTGTTACCCCTTGTCCTGTCACTGGCACCACTGAAAAGAGGCTGGTCCCATCCACAAAAATCACAGAATGGTAGGGGCTGGAAGGGAGAATGGTAGGATTTGGAAGGTTCTCATCTTGGGGCTTCTTAGGTGGTCTCTTCAGCTTGACTCTGGTATGGAGTTTCCATAACCAAACACAATATTCTAGGTACTGCTTCCCTGGGGTTAAGCTGAGAGGAATTACCACTTTGCTCTAGAAAAGAGCTGGTTATGCTCTTGTTAATGGATTGCCACAAAGCCATGCTGTCGAGACAAGGCCAGTGCTGTCTACTGGAATCAGGGAATCATTAATGTCCAACCATAACCCAGTTACCATGACCACTAAACTAGGTGTTTTTCCTGTAGAGCTATTAGCTAATTAGCAGGTCTCCAGCCTGTACTGATGCAACTTCTCTTTGCCTTTTCCTTTTTTCCTTCTGCTGTGTCAAACTTGGATATTTCTTCATTTTATTGACCACTTTAGTGCAGAGGTACTTTCAAACTGCATTAGTCAGTAGCCTCAGGCTGAAGCCAAGACAGATGAAATCACTGAGGATGGTTCCAGGAAATTTTGGAGGCTTGACTCTGCCCTTTGGCTGTATGCCTGGCCAGACTATCCATCCAGTGCAGCAGTTGATGGGTGAGAATAAAAATGCTTAAGCCTAATACTGCATTAAATTACAGATATCTTTTATGCAGGTTAGCCAATCAATAATTGCTTTCTGCTTTTAGGTTGTGTATATCCTGCTGCAGAGTCTCACTACCTCCTGGCTAGTGATGGCCAAATTAAATGATCCAAAAGAGGGACTGTAAAATCAGCTCTCAAGCTAAAAAAAAGATAAAGTTGCATTGGAAGAGATTCAGATCAAGGCAAGGAGGATGTTTGGGAGGTCTAAAACCACAACTGACACAGGTTCAATAACTAAAGAGTGAATGTTTGTTACCTCTTCCAGTAGTGGTGGAGACATTAAATGAAAACTGCAGATGCTGAATTCAAAGGAAGCAGGGGTGGTTTTTTTTTAAGGATTGCAGCAAAGCTGCAGAAGTCCTTGCTGCTAAAAGCATATTGTGTTTCTCTTCTGCATCAAAACAAACATGGACAGCAGGACAAGTGAACTGGATTAAATATTCAGCAGGAAGGATCACAACATAGTTGGCCTGTATTCTTTTCCATATACTTGCTGTTAGAAACTACTGGAAGTCAAAATGCTGTCTGATGGACCTTTGGTTTCAGTTAGTGTGACCATGTTTGTGTAACATAGAAGGTAGCTCTGCTTTAGTTCTCTGTGGGGTTTTTGGCCTATGATCACAGTATCACTAAGGTTGGAAGAGTCTTCAAAGATCGAGTCCAGCCTGTCACCACAGACCTCGTGACTAAACCATGGCACCAAGTGCCATGTCCAATCCCCTCTTGAACACCTCCAGGGATGATGACTCCACCACCTCCCTGGGCAGCACATTCCAATGGCCAATCACTCTTTCTATGAAGAACTTCTTCCTAACATCCAGCCTAAACCGCTCCTGGTGCAGCTTGAGACTGTGTCCCCTTGTTCTGGTGCTGGTTGCTAGAGAGAAGAGACCAACCCCTTCCTGGCTACAACCACCTTTCAGGTAGTTGTGGAGAGCAATGAGGTCTCCCCTGAGCCTCCTCTTCTCCAGGCTAAACAACCCCAGCTCCCTCAGCCTCTCCTCACAGGGCTGTGTTCAAGGCCTCTCCCCAGCCTTGTTGCCCTTTTCTGGACACGTTCAATTGTCTCGACGTCCTTCCTAAACTGAGGGACCCAGAACTGGACATAGGACTCAAGGTGTGGCCTAACCAGTGCTGAGTACAGGGGCACAATGACCTCCCTGCTCCTGCTGGCCACACTATTCCTAATGCAGGCCAGGATGCCATTGGCCTTCTTGGCCACCTGGGCACCCTGCTGGCTCATGTTTAGGTGGCTGTCAGTCAGCACCTCCGGGTCCCTCTCTGTTTGGCAGCTCTCAGCCACTCTGACCCCAGCCTGTAGCTCTACATGGGGTTGCTGTGGCCAAAGTGCAGCACCTGGCACTTGGACTTGTTGAATGCCATCCTGTTGGACTCTGCTCATCTGTCCAGCCTGGCAAGGTCCCTCTGCAGAGCCCTTCGCCCTCTAGCTGACCAACATCTGCTCCCAACTTGGTGTCATCTGCAAATTTGCTGATGACTGTCTCAATCCCCTCATCCAGATCATCAGTGAAGATATTAAAGAGGATGGGGCCCAGCACTGATCCCTGGGGGCTGTTGACATTTTGAATATTAGGCTATTTAATTTTTAAAAATTATGTTTGTAGAACCACAGAATCACAGAACTGACAAGGTTGAAGAGACCTTTGAGATCATCCAGTGCAACTGCTTGCCTAGAGCTCACAATCCCACCACTGCAGCTAAACCATGGCCCTGTGCACCAAAAGATAAAAGGGCTCTGGCAGAGCTTTGAGAGTGAAATGGGTATTCACTCTCTGCTTTTTCTGGTCACTATTCATGATAAGTATGTCAATGGCTTTGTTGACCTTTGCATATCTGATACTCTAAACCCAAGTATTGTGTGGCTGGTAACTCTTACACTGTAACAGGCCCCTCTGACCTCTTTTGTTTTCTTGACTTTCCTGAATGGGTCTGCTCTGGTATTTATTTCTTTCTTTGGCACAACACTGCAGGCACCCTAGTGCAGGTATCTATGTTGATTCTTTTCAGTCAGGGATCAAAGCCAGAAAAACTCTTACAAAGCTTTCACAGACTATCTGTAACCAAATTTGTTCAGGCTCTGAAAGGAGGGCTTCTTATGGAATGGTGGAGGCTGGAAGTGACCTCTGGAGGCTTCCAGCCTCCTTGCCAAAGCAGCATCACCTAGGGCAGGCTATGAAGGAACGCATCCAGGCTGGTCTTGAAAGCCTCCGGAGAAGGATATTCTACAACCTCCCTGGGCAGCCTGGTCCAGGGCTCTGGCACCCTCACAGCAGGGAAGTTTTTCCTCATGTTAAGGTGGAACTTCCTGTGTTCCAGTTTGTGTCTGTTGCCCCTCATCCTATCACTGGGCACCAGTGAAAAGAGGCTGTCCCCTTCTTGATACCTTAAGGTATTTGCAAACATTGCTCAGATGCTCTCCCAGCCTTCTTCAGGTTAGACAGTCCCTTTTCCTAATATCCAACCTAAACCTCCTCTGGCACAATTTCAGGCAGTTTCCTCTCATGCTATCCCTGATGCTAGGCAGAAGAGGCCAACCTCCACCTTGCTCCAGCCTCCTTTCAGGTAGTTGTAGAGAGCAATGAGACTAATGAGTCCCTTCAGACTAAACCATCCCAGCTCCCTCAACTGCTCCTCCTAAGACTTGTTCTCAAGACTTGCTCTCATGCTCTAGACAACAAATAGGAATAGAATAGAATTGAATTAACCAGGTTGGAAAAGACCTTTGAGATCATTGAGTCCAACCTATCACCCAACACCATCTAATCAACTAAACCATGGCACCAAGCACTCCATCCAGTCTCTTCCTAACCACCTCCAGTGATGGTGACTCCACCACCTCCCTGGGCAGCACATTCCAATGGCCAATCACTCCCCCTGTGAAGAACTTAGAATAGAATTAACCAGGTTGGCAAAGACCTTCCAGGTACTTTATCCCTGATAACAAGATGCCTTAACTTTCAGCAAGAGGTATTTGTTCACTTTCAAATATTACAAATTTGAGGTGAGGAGAAAGTTCTTCACAGAGAGAGTTGTTAGCCACTGGAATGTGCTGCCCAGGGAAGTGGTGGAGTCACCATCCCTGGAGGTGTTCAAGAATAGAATAGAATAGAATAGAATAAACCAGGTTGGAAGAGACCTTCAAGATCATCGAGTCCAACCTATCATCCAACACCACCCAACCAACTAAACCATGGCACCAAGCACCCTATCAAGTCTCCTCCTGAACACCTCCAGTGATGGTGACTCCACCACCTCCTCGGGCAGCCCATTCCAATGGGCAATCACTCTCTCTGTGTAAAACTTCCTCCTAACCTCCAGCCTAAACCTCCCCTGGCACAGCTTGAGACTGAGGGGATTGGACGTGGCACTCAGTGCCATGGTTTAGTAGTCATGAGGTGTTGGGTGACAGGTTGGACTTGATGATCCTTGAGGTCTTTTCCAACCTTATTGATTCTATGAACAAGTGGAAGGAAGAAGTTGTGAAGATCTCCAAGCACAGAAAGCTTGCCTTATTTAAAAGATGCATGTAGGTAAGACTTAAAGCAGACCTGTGCCTGAGGTTAATTCTCAGCATTGCCTGAAATTGCCTTGGTTAATAAAAGCAATGTGCAGTGACATGCTTGCATGTCCTGCCTGCTGTGATGGAAAACAGAAATAATTATCAATTACCATGGATGGCCTTCAGGGATAATTGGTTAAATCCCGAGTGGAAAAGTAAAACAGAAGCAAAAGCTTCTGTTGTGATAATAACATTTTGTGTGCCTGCAGATACTTGGTGATTTAGATTTTGTGGTTGAAACCTAACAATTTTCAATTTTATAGCTAACATGGATATCAGAGAAGATTCTGTGTATCCTTCTTCCCACATCCTAGTGTGCTCATTATCCTCTTACTCTTAAGCTGATCAAAACCAACTTCTTATGTAACAGGCTTCAGAACACTCTTGATTTCTGTTGCTTAACTTTTTTTTTTTCCCCCCTCAAAAAGTAGATTTAATTTCCATGTTGTTCAAATGACTTTAATAGGCTGGCACATTGAAATAAAATGTAGCAGGAGGTGCCTTCCAACCCCTGTGATGACAAATAGAGAAGAAACGATATGAGGGTAACAAGATAAATTATTCTAGCCACTACATGCATCCACGTGGTGATGTCTTCATAAAAGGCTATCATGCTGGTCAAACATGACTTCCCCATGGTAAAACCATGCTGACTGCTCCTAATGACCCTCTTGTCCTTGGTATGCCTAAGGACAGCACCAAGGATAAGTTGCTCCATTACATTTCTGGCTATGGGGGAGAGGCTGTTCAGTGTATAGCTACCTGGGTGTTCCTTCTTACCCTTTTGGAAGATTGGAGTGATGTTTGCCTTCCTCCAGTCCCCAGGCACCTCTCCTGTCCACTGTGACTAACCAAAGATGGTAGAGAGTGGTCTGGCAATGACCTCTGCCAGCTCCCTCAGCACCCGTGGGTGCATGCTGTCAGGACCCACGGACTTACGGATGTCCAGATGACTTAACTGTTCTCAAACCCAGTCCTCATCAACCAAGGAAAACTCCTCCTTTGTCATGCCTTCCTCTGGGGCCTCAGGGGCCTGGGGCTCCTGAAGACAGTGTCCAGCAGTGTATAGATGGAGACAAAGAAGGCATTTAGTAACTCCACCTTCTTTGTATCCTGTGTCACCAAGGCACCCACCTCATTCAGCTGGGCCCCCCTGCCCTGATGCCTCTCTTACAGTGTTTAATTTAATAGCACAGTTTCAGGTAATGTATTCTTTCTTCTCTCCCCAGAACTTAGATGATGACACAATTTCAGGATCAAACTGGATAACAGAAAACAACGACCAACACTCTCTGTCCCAGACAACCAAAACTACCAGGAAGCCTTACTGTGGTTATAAGCAGCAGACTTTGTCCAAAAGAGAACAAGCTGAAGAGGAATCATTGCTTGCTGCAATACAGTGGCCAACCCCCCCTGACAGCAAAATAGCCTTTCTGCAGAGCACTGATCCCTCACATAGTGACTTTGTAATTGTGAAGCCCAGCGGGTTCTTCAGGGTGGGTGATCAGTTAGAGGTACTTGTTCATCTGAAGGATTTCCAAGGAAAACCCAAGCAGTATGGTGGAGACTACCTGCAGGCACGAATTCACTCTCCTCTGCTGAAAGCTGGAGCAACAGGAAGGATTGTAGATTGCCATAATGGCCTTTATAAAGTGTTCTTTACCTTGCTTTGGCCAGGAGAAGTCAAAGTTTCTGTGTCGCTTGTCCACCCGAGTGAAGCAATTCAGGTCCTCCTGCGTTTACGAGAAGAAAGGCCGGACAGAGTCTACTTCAAAAGCTCATTCAAATCTGGGAGGTATTCAGAAACTACTGAGTGCAATGTCTGCTTGCCTGGAGATCTCCCAGTCTGCAACTTCACAGATCTCTATACTGGTGAGCCATGGTTCTGTTACAAACCTCGGAAACTGTCCTGTGCCAGCCGAATCAGCCATGCCAAGGGTGGATATCAAAAAGGTCTTCTGACACAAGAGGAAAGCCTCTTTTTCCAAAGGTATGCATGTTGTTGAATTTATATCTACTCAGTCAAGTAAATTTTTAGTTAGTTAGTTAAGGCAAACTGTAGGTTGTGTCCAGCAGGCCTAGGGAGGTTCTCCTCCCCCTCCACTCTGTTCTAGTGAGACCACACCTGGAATATAGTGTCCAGTTTTGGGCTCCCAAATTCAAGAGAGACACAGGTCTCCTGGAGAGAGTCCAATGGAGGCTATGAGGATGATTAAGGGGCTTGAAAATCTCTTTTGTGAAGAAAGACTGAGAGACCTGGGGCTGTTTAGTCTGGAGAAGAGAAGGCTAAGAGAGGATGTTATTAATGTCTATAAGTATCTGAGGGGTGGGTGTCAAGATGAAGGTGACAGTCTGTTTGCGATGGTGGCTAGTAATAGGGCAAGGAATAATGGTTATAAGCTGTAGCACAGGAAGTTCCACCTCAGTATGAGGAGGAAATTCTTTGCTGTGAGTCTGCCAGAGCACTGCACCAGACTGCCCAGAGAGATTGTGGAGTCTCCTTTCTCTGGAGACTTTCCAAACCAAGGGAGGTTGTAGCCAGGTGGGGGTTGGTCTCTTCTGCCAGGCAACCAGCACCAGAACACAAGGACACAGTCTCAAGCTGTGCCAGGGGAGGTTTAGGCTGGATGTTAGGAAGAAGTTCTTCATAGAAAGAGTGATTGGCCATTGGAATGTGCTGCCCAGGGAGGTGGTGGAGTCACCATCACTGGAGGTGTTTAGGAAGAGACTGGATGGGGTGCTTGGTGCCATGGTTTAGTTGATAAGATGGTGTTGAATGATAGGTTGGACTTGATCTTAGAGGTCTTTTCCAACCTGGTCTGTTCTCCTCTGTTCTCCTCTGTTCTCCTCTGTTCTCCTCTGTTCTCCTCTGTTCTCCTCTGTTCTCCTCTGTTCTCCTCTGTTCTCCTCTGTTCTCCTCTGTTCTCCTCTGTTCTCCATTACCTTTATCCTCAGCAAAAGTCATCTTACATGTAAAGCTGTGGGTTCCTGGGTGCTCAGGAAGACTTTCAGATCTTAAAAATAATTTCAAAGCATGAATTGTGGAATCACAGAATTGTTTCAGTTGGAAAACTCCTCTAAGGTCATTGAGTCCAACCATCAACCTACCACCATGGCCAGGAAACCATATCTCAACGCGCCAGGTTTCTTCCAGCACCTCCAGGGATGGGGTAGAAAGCAGAATAAAGTTAAGAGTTAAAAAAACCCCAATAAATCTGAGTGTGAGTTGTATGTAGTTATTTGCAGTGGGTTAAAAAATTGGTGTTTAATATTCCCTTCAAATTTTTACAGTCCATTTGACAAATGCTGTTACTGTTTTCCTCTGTTCAAGCGATGTCAATATTAAGAGGCCAATACTCTCCAGGGGACCTGATTCAGTGATTGTAAAGCCCCAGGCCTTTACAGGTAAAGTGGAATGTTTGTAAGATTCTTGTTTGTTATTCATTATTTCAAAACCCCAAGCATGATTTGCTGGTTGTCACAGCAGAAAAATAGAAGTTAACTGTTCAAGCTGTATTGAAAGATTGAAGGTTTTCAGGTGTTAACTGCAGTATGAATAACAGAGTTGTCTAAAATCAGCTCCAGAAAGGGGGGGTTGCGTAAAAAGGAATGGAAAGAGTTTGTTCTCTTGCCCAAAGTGTCTTTCTCTCTGCCATTTCTCAGACATGTAAAATGTCTTACAGCAACTGCTTACCAAACTCTCCAGCTGATGTAGCAAAATCAGCTGTGTGGTGTTTCTTTCTTTCTTTCTTTGTTAAGATTTTTCATAGAACCAAGGTTTGAAGAGACCTCAAAGATCATCAAGTCCAACCTGTCACCACAGACCTCATGACTAAACCATGGCACCAAGTGCCACATCCAATCCCTTCTTGAACACCTCCAGGGATGGTGACTCCCATCACCTCCCTGGGCAGCACATTCCAATGGCTAACAAATGGCTTGAGTTGAAAGGGACCTTGAAGATCTATTTCTACCTCCCAGCCATGGGCAGGGATACCTCCCACTAGACCAGCTTGGTCAAATCCTCATCCAGCCTGGTCTTAAACAATTCCAGGGATGAGGCATCCACAATTTCTCTGGATGACATGATTCAGTGTCTCACCACCCTTATAGTAAAGAGTTTCCTAATGTCCAATGTAAATCTACCCTGCTCTAGTTTCAAACCATTGTACCTTACCCTATCACCACAGGCCCTTATCAAAAGTCCCTCTGCAGCTCTCCTGTAAGCCTGTTTCAAGTACTGGTATTTTTATTTTGAGTGGTGCCATGTTGGCACTTTGGGCTTCATGTCCTGTGCTGAGGTGGCAGAGGCTGCTGCTGTGGTGCAGCTCCTCCTTGCTACTCTCCGTCTGGCCACTAGAGGGGAGCAGCACCCTTGGCACAGAGGATTCTGTGTGGTAACTGCCTGGAGGTACTGAGATTATGGAATCACAGAGCTGTGGAAGTTGGAAGAGATTTTTGAGATCAACTCCAGCCACTCTCCTAGAGCTCACAATCCCACCACTACTTCTAAGCCACTACCACTAAACCATGTCCCTCAGCACCACATCCACACATCTTTGAATTATCTCCAGGGATGGTGACTCCACCACCTCCCTGGGCAGCCTGTTCCAATAACCCTTTCCGGGAAGAAATGTTTCCTATATTCAACCTGAACCTCCCCTGCCATAACCTGAGGCTGTTTCCTCTTGTCCTGTCACTCATTGCATGTGAGAGGAGAGTGACCCTCCCTGGGATCTAGCCCAGGATGGAAAATAAGGTGCTTTTCTCTGCTTGTGTTCCTCTGTACATAAGTGTGAAAGAGCTGCTTTGGCAGGGGGGTTGGACTCGATGATCTCCAGAGGTCCCTTCCAACCCTTAATATTCTGTGATTCTGTGAAAATGTCAGACATGTGCTGGGTTTGACTTTATCATCAAATTTAGTTTACACCAGATTAATCTACAGTTGTTCAACCAACTCTACCAGTAGTTGCAGGTTTTGCTGCAGAAACAGGAGATGAAGTACCTGGGATTTCGAGTGTCACACATGGAGCTTTTTAATCTGTGTGGTACATCATACTCTTCCACTTGGAACTAGAGAAGATGGTCAAAGAATCACAGAGTTGTAGGGACTGGAAGTAACCTCTGGAGATCATTGAGTCCAGCTCCCCTGCCAAAGCAGGATCATCTAGGGCAGGTTACACAGGCACATGTCCAGGTGGCTTTTGAAACTCTGCAGAGAAGGAGACTCCACAACCTCTCCGGGCAGCCTGGTGCAGTGCTCTGGCACCCTCACAGCAGAGAAGTTTTAACTCATGTTAAGGTGGAATTTCCTGTGTTCCAGTTTGTGCTCATTACCCCTTGTCCTATCACAGGGCACCTATCACAGGGCTGGTTCCTTCTTGACACCCACCCTTAAGGTATTTGTAAGCATTGATGCATAGTGTTCTTGCATTACTGGATATAGGACCATCAAGGTTATTAGAGGCTGGCTTTCTTGTATCTTACTTTCAGAGAATTTTTCTCTTCTAGATTCCAGCATCATGGACAGAGCTGAAGATCCCACAGTTTCCCCTTCTGGCTACTATTATGAAGATGAGTGGAGGTCCAGAACACACTGGATCCATCACTTTAACAACTCGGATGACATAACTAAGTGCTTACAAGGAAAAGTAATCCACTTGTTTGGAGACTCTACAATAAGGCAGTGGTTTGAATATCTGACAGCATTTGTTCCAGGTAATTATTTTTCACTTTCTCCTTGGAGACCTTCACAAAGCTTTTTATCTCACATCTCAGACACAGAGTTCATCTCACTGAATGGCAATGACAAAGCAAAGGAAGAAGAAGAAAGACAAAATATCAGATGTGCTGGCAGGTAGTCAGGTGTTTGAGCAGGCACTGGAAACTTGTAGGTGTTGGGAATGAGGCCACAAAGTGCTTGCAAAGTGGTCCTTGCAAAATGTTTCACCACTGAGGACAACAGCTGTGGTTATAAGAGGTGGCCACAGTGGGGGCATGGCAGAAGTGACCTGGGGTACCTGTGTAAAGAACATCTCATTCACATGAGTAACTTTGAAATGAAGTAGCAGATGACTTCCATTGCTCTTGATTGGTTTTAGGCCCTTTCTTAACTTTCCCTTGTTTTAACTCAAATAACAGAATTTTGGTAGCCAATTAGACATTCCTTTGTCACTCCTTACTCCTAAAAGAGTTAAATTGTGTTGGAACACAGACTTTGAGACTCCATAATGCCTACAAGTTGAAGTAATCGTTAAATTTAATGGAGTCCTACCATTTCCATAAGGGTTCCCATGAACACTGGATTCGTAGGTCAGCAGTGACTGGTGGGAGTCTACTTGGAAAATTGCTGTTTTATGAGACACAAGGAAAGAGTTTCAGAATCTTGGAAAAAGCATTGACAGCCATGTGAAGCTTACTTGTGCTGTCTTGCAAATTTCAACACCCATAAACTCCTTTCTGAAGCATAGACTCATAGAAGGATTTGGGTTGGAAGGGACCTTGAAGATCATCTAGTTCCAACCCCCCTGCCATGGGCCAGGACACCTTCCACTAGACCAGGTTGGTCAAGGCCTCATCCAACCTGGCCTTGAACACCTTCAGGGAGTGGCATCCACAACCTCCCTGGGCACTCTTCCAGTGTCTCACTACTCTCACTATAATGAATTTCTTCCTAATATCCAATCTAAATCTACCCTCTTCCAGCTTCAATCCATCCCCTCCTTGTCCTGTCACTACAAGCGTTCCCTCCCCAGCCTTTCTGCAGGTACTGAAGGGTCTCTGTAAGGTCCCCCCAGAGTCTTCTCTTCTCCAGGCTGAGCAGACTCAACTCTTGCTTCCTGTCCCCATAGGAAAAGTTCTTCAGTCCTCTGATCATCTTCGTGGCCCTCTTCTGACCCTGCTCCAAGAGCAACTAGCACGTGTCTGACTCTTCTGCCTCATCTTAGAGTTCCGTTCAGATTTCTTTATCTGCTGCTACCTTTGCTCTGTGGCCGTAGCATCTTGGTGACAGTTTTAGTCTCTTCGTTGCCATCTGCCACTAATGCTTGCTGTTGGGTTTTCAGATCTAGTGGAATTTAACCTGGGGAGTCCCAAGAACGTTGGACCTTTCATGTCAGTGGACTTGAAGCACAACATCCTGCTGAAGTTCCGCTGCCACGGGCCGCCCATTCGCTTCTCCACGGTCTTCAGCAGTGAGCTGCGCTACATTGCCAACGAACTGAACGGCATAGTGGGTGGGAGGAACACAGTGATAGCCATAACTATCTGGTCCCACTTCAGCACTTTCCCTGTGGAAGTGTACATCCGCCGGCTGAGGAACATCCGGCGAGCGATCGTCCAACTGCTGGATCGCAGCCCCAAGACTTTAATCGTCATCAGAACCGCCAACGTGCAGGAGCTCGGGCCGGAAGTGAGCCTCTTTAACAGTGACTGGTACTCCTTTCAGCTGGATTCTGTCATGAGGAAGATGTTCTCAGGAATTGCTGTGCACTTTGTGGACGCTTGGGAGATGTCGCTGGCTCATTACTTGCCACACAACTTGCACCCAAAAGAAGTCATCGTTAAGAATCAGATAGATGCGTTCTTATCTTACGTCTGCCCTCTGCAAATCTAGCACAAGTGGGTATCCCTCTGTCATCATCTGCTATAGCTGAAGTAAAATTGCTCCTTGGGGCTACCCAAATATACAGGATGCAGTAGAAGAACTCTGGTTAGCGTACTTGCAAGGGTGGCTCTTTGTTTGAGCTGTGAAGTTATGCAGAGTGCAACCGAAGTACTCTAGTTACTGTATTTGCCAGGGTGGCCTTAACTCTGGGTTAGCTGTGAAAGATGGTCAAGAGGACTTGACTGTTCAGGCTGTATCTTCCTGCAAGGTTGATTCCTTTCAACCTCATCATTCGTATCTGAGATTATTAAAGAGCACTTTAAATCGACAGGATTCAGTAAGAAATGATGTGGGTTATTAGCTTTACTAGTTGTCTGCACTGGATGCTTCAGTTTATCCATAGGGCACTGATTGTGTTGCTGCTTACAGCTGTATGAGAAACCTGGAAAAGATTTCTGGGGAGAATTTTTTTTCTCTCAGGATTTCAGAGTTTGAGCAGCATCCCCTACAGCTGTTCCATATTTGGAGGGGCATCATGGGCTAAAATCAAAGACACCCTACAGCTGTATGTCAGAGAATCAGAGTGTCTGTTCTTGTTTCAAAGTCCTAATTAGAGAGATGGAGTGCACCAAAATCACTGTTGTCAATCAAGGAAGCACAATCAGAATATCTGTAATATTAAATCATCAGGAATTGGCTGAAATTTAATGGAGCCACACTAGTTAGGCACCCTTAGTGTTTACAGATAGCTGCTAAAAAATGCAACTAGCCAGGATTTTAGTTTGGTTTCCTGTACTACTGAATCTCTTCTGAGCATTAATACACTGTCCACTTCTTGAGTTACCTGTAATGGAGAAATGTGTATATTATGACCTTGGTGAAGACACTGTCTCAGGCAGTCTCTGCAAGTTCAAGTTGCAGGCTGGCCTACTTGAAGCTTGAAGTATTTGCTAATTTAAAGTGTTTCCCTTCCCTGTAAGATAAAGCTATTCCGTTACGCTCCTGCAAAGCTGGGCCTCTGAGCATCACTTTGGTACGTCATTCATCCATTGTGTCACTGTGGAGAAGACAAGTGACCTGAATGTGTTTGAAGCTTCATAGAATCATAGAATGGTTTGGGTTGGAATGGCCCTTAAACATCACACTATCACCAAGGTTGGAAGAGACCTCAAAGATCACCAAGTCCAACCTGTAAGATCATCTTGTTCTAACACTCCCTGACATGGGCTGAGACACCTCCCACTAGACCAGGTTACTTTACTGAGTAAACAAGTTAAAATGGTAGTGGAGTGCTTCTGAAGCAGCTTATGCTTAAGGAGAGCAGCAAACTCAAACTGGAACATGGGAATTTCCACCTCAACATGAGGAGAAAAGTCTTTGCTGTGAAGGTTCTGGACCAGTGGGATAGGCTGTCTGGAAAGGCTGAGGAGTCTTCTCCTCTAGAGACTTACCAAACCTGCCTGGATGCATTCCTGTGTGACCTGCTCTAGGTGATCCTGCTTTGGCAGAGGCTTGATCTCCAGAAGTCCCTTCCAACCCCTGCCATTCAACTGTTAAGGATTTTTCAGTGTCCCATCTTCTGCCAGCCAGTAGCTGCGCAAGAAGCTGGGAGGGAGCGTGGCCAGGGTACTGCCCAGAACTAGCCAGGCGGAGAGTTGTTAGCCCTTGGAATGTGCTGCCCAGGGAGGTGGTGGACTCACCATCCCTGGACGTGTTCCAAGAAGGGATTGGACGTGGCACTTGGTGCCATGCTTTAGTAGTCCTAAGGTCTTGGGTGACAGGTTGGACTTGATGATCTTTGAGGTCTCTTCCAACCTTACTGATTCTATGATTCCATACTGTGAGACATACTGAGCAGTATGCAAACTGGGGAAGCAAGGAGGGAGTGCCTGTGTGTGGACTGCTGCTTGGGGCATCAGTGAGCAGGTGGTGAGCAATTGCATTGTGCATCCCCCCCCCCCCCACCCCTTTTATTTATTCCTTTTCATTACAATTGTAATAATATTGTTGTTATATTTTAGTTATTAAACAGTTCTTAATGCACAAGTTTTACTTGGGTTTTTTTTCCTTTCTTTCCAACTCTTTTTTCCTTTTCTAAACTATTTCCTTTCTTTTAACTCTCCTGTTTTTTATCTCTTCAACAGGTTCCAAACCTGTGCAGACATGGCACTTTGGGACATGGTTTGATGGCCATGGTAGTGTTAGGTTGATGGTTGGTCTCGATGATCTTAGAGGGTTTTTTCCAACCAAGACAGTTCTATGATTCTCCCCATCCTACTGGGGGTTGGAGTGGGTGATCAGTGGTGTGGTGCTTAGTTGCTGATTGGGATTAAGTCAGCAAGTGTGAAGATGGATAAAGCACAGAGAGGAAAAGCCAAAATGCCTTCATATGGTAAGGCTCTGAGGAAACCTTATAGTGACCTTCCAGTACCTGCAGAGGGTCTGCAGGAAAGCTGGGGAAGAACTTCTTACAAGCACTTGTAGTGATAAGACAAGGGGGAATGGAATGAAGCTTGAAGAGGGTAGATTTAGACTGGATATTAGGAAGAAATTCGTTACAGTGACAGTGGTGAAACACTGGAACAGGTTGCCCAGGGAGGTTGTGGGTGCCCCCCCCTTCCTGGAGGTGTTCAAGGCCAGGCTGGGCCGGGCTTTGAGCAACCTGATCTAGTGCCTGCCCATGGGACTAGATGATTTTTAAAAACACCCTGAACTACAAAATCCTGGAGACTAGAAAAGGATGCTGAAGTAGTATTGCCAAGTGTTTGAGCTGTGTTTCTTTTCCCCATCTCACTTCATGATGACCACTGAAGGAGGTGGGATAGGGGTCAACAGTGGTGTGATCTGGGGTGCTGGCCTTATGTTCCTCCAAAAATAAAAGAGCTGATTTCAAGCCCCAGCCTGCTCTTGCCAGCACCACCTGACTGCCTGTGAGTAACAGGGCAAAGGCAAAGTTCCTTATTCCCAGTATTTCGTTCTGGAAACCGAAAGCATCTTGTCATCCTGTTCTGCCTACAGCAGCCTTCACTCAGCAAAAAAATAAGGAAGCAGGCTGCAAGACACAAGCTGCTTTTCAGTGTGATGTGAAGTCAGGCCCCAGATCTGCTTAGAGGGGAAGGAAACTGGGTAGGATGGAGTTGAAGGAAGGACGTTGTGTGAAGGTATTGCTCTGTGGCACCAAGGAGAGGAAAAGGGTTGGTTATTTGGGCTCATGGAGGTTTTGGGGGATTTTGGGGGAGGATGCTAGAGAGGTTAAGGGTGTGATCTCCAGAAGCAGAGCAAACACATCACTATACCCAAGTGAAAGTACAACAGGCCCTCCCCCACATCCTGACTGTGTCAGCTCTTGTGGGTTTAACAGATTAGTGAATCCTTCATTAACGTGACCAGAAGAGGGCTTTGAGGCACAGAGAGCGAGCCTGGGAGGATACTCAAATGAAAAACCTAAGCACCATGTAATAGTTCTGGTGGTGGTTTGGTTTGTAATCCCTGGGCAGCTGCACTTTAAAGACAAATGGCAGGTACATCAATGGGTGAATTTCTTTCACTAGGAGTTTATTTTCAAGTGAGGTTCAGTTGACACAGACATTTATAACTCTTAGGTTGGCTGAAGACTGCCTTTTTTCTTTTGAGTCACATCAGGATCCATCAGAGTAAACTACTGGGGTGGAAAAGTCCATCTCTCAAGACAGTTCTTCCTGCAGTGTGGAAAATTCAGCAGATTATGTGGTCTGACAGCAGGGCCAAGGCTAAGTGCAAGGTCCTGCACCTGGGTCAGAACAATCCTCAATATCAGTACAGGCTGGGGGATGATGAGATGAAGAACAGATGAAGAACTTGGGGGGCACTGCTGGATCAGAAACTGGCCATGAGCCAGCAATGTGCACTTGCTCTGGGGAGACCTTATAGCACCTTTCTAGTATCTAAAGGGGTCCTACAGGGTGAAGGACTTTAGAGAAGGGCTAGCTAGGACAAGGGGCAGTTGGTCTTAATCTAGAGCAGGGTAGATTTAGATTGGACATTAGGAAGAAGTTCTTTACTATGAGGGTGAAACACTGGAACAGGTTGCCCAGGGAGGTGGTAGAGGCTCCATCCCTGGAGATGTTCAAGGTCAGTCTCGATGGGGCTCTGAGCTACCTGATCTAGTTGGGGATGTCCCTGCTTAATGCAGGGTTGTTGGAGTAGATGAACTCTAGGGGTTCCTTTTAACCCAGTTCATTCTGTGATTCTATGAAATTCATGTTTTTTCCCTGTCATGATCCTGTGTTCAGCTTTTTCCACTCCTTCCTGCCCTCTGGTTTTCCCTGAGCTGGATGATTCATGCTTTCCAGTCTTGCCTGGCCTCTTTCTCTGCCTGAATCAGCTTCTCTTAGGGAATTGTGGCATGGCAGCTATTTCTGTCTTTATCTGTTCCTTTCTTTTAATGGTTTCTTCCCCTCCTCTATCATTTTTGCCCTCTGCAATGAGATTCGACAAAGACAAGTGCAGAGTCCCACATCTGGTCAAGAATAACTCTCTGCACTAGTACAGGTTAGGTGACCTGTTGGAAAGCAGTTCCACAGAGGAGGACTGTAAGATGGACAGAAAGGTGACTGTGAGAGAGCAATGTGCCCTTGTGACTTAGAGTGCCAATGGTATCCTGGGGTGCATTAAGAAGAGTATGACCAGCAGGTCAAGGGAGGTTCTCCTTCCCCTCTACTCTGCCCTAATGAGGCCTCATTGGGAGTACTGTCTTCAGGTCTGGGCTCCCCAGGTCAAGAGGGGCAGGGAATTACTGGAGAGAGTTCAGCACAGGCTGCAAGACTGATTAAAGGAATAGAACTTATGAGGAAAGGCTGAGAGACCTGGGGCTGTTTGGACTGGAGAAGAGAAGGCTCTGGGGAGACCTGATAAGTGCCTTGCAGTACCTGAAGGGGTAACAGGGAAGTTGAGGAGGGACTTTTTATATAAGGGCCTCTAGTAATAGGACAAGGAGGAATGGTTTTAAACTAAAGCAGGGTAGGTTTAGTTTGAACATTAGGAAGAAGTTCTTTACTATGTGGGTTGTGAGACACTCAGGCAAGTTGCCCAGCTGTGGCTGCCTCACCCCTGCAAGTGTTGAAGACCAGGCTGGATGAAGCTTTGAGCAAGCTGGTCTAGTGGGAGGTGTCCTTGCCCTTGGCAGTGGGGTTGGAACTAGATGATCTTTAAGGTCCCTTCCCATGCACGCTGTTCCGTGATTCTATGACGGAGGGCACCCTAGTCTTTCAGGGAGCAAGCAGTGAAGTACTAGCCCTGGCTGGAACAAACCACCCTTATTTCAAAGGAAAGTGCTGAGCCCATCAAGATTATCTGTTGAACATGTTCCAGTGACATAACACGTAGGTGAACAGGAAGATGAAGCCCACGCAGCATTTCCTGCCTGCAGGGGGAAGGTTGCAAAATGATCCCCTTTGGGAAGGAGAACTTCTTTCCTACTTTCCTCCTGCAGATTACTGGGGCAGGATGAGGGTGGGGGTAAAGTCCGAGGAGTTTCTGTTTGTTTGGGATCTTTTAACATCCACACTGCAGTGCAGTAATCTCTGCAGGTTCAGTGGGACCGGGGATAACTTGCCTGGATGTGTTCCTCTGCAACTCCTCCTAGGTGAACCTAGGCAGGGGGTCGGACTGGATGATCTCCAGAGGTCCCTTCTGACCCCTACCATTCTGTGACTGTCATAAATTATTCAGTGCTCTTACCATATTGGTGGCAGCTGCTGGGAACCACGTGTGTTAACTCCACTGGGGAGGGGGTAAGAAATGGCACTGAAGCTGGGGAGTGTTTGCTCTGAGAAGATTTGGCTGTCTTGTCCTTG
Organism: Dryobates pubescens; assembly: GCF_014839835.1. NCBI lineage: Eukaryota > Metazoa > Chordata > Aves > Piciformes > Picidae > Dryobates > Dryobates pubescens. The sequence continues at coordinate 33,028,564 of NC_071619.1, read as the reverse complement.
CCACATTTGCTAAACATGGTGAATCCTGCCCCATGCCGTTGCTGAAAGGAGAAGACAAGGGAATGTGATTCAGATGGATCTGCTTGCCTCTTAGGAAAACCTTGGAAACCTCTTTTGTGCTGGATGAGGCTTTGAGCAAGCTGGTCTAGTGGGAGATGTCCTTGCCCGTGGCAGCGGGGTTGGAACTAGATGATCTTTAAGGTCCCTTCCCATGCAAGCTGTTCCATGATTCTATCCTTTCCCCAGCCTAAACCTCCCTTGGTGCAACTTGAGGCCGTTCCCTTGTTCTATCACTAGTTACTTGAGAGAAGAGACCAACACCCACCTCACGACACCCTCCCTTCGGGTAGCTGTAGAGATAGGCAAGGAGGCGAACCTGACCCTGCCAGGAAAGAAACTCCACCCCGTTGTATGCTGTAGGTTTCTCTCAACCCCTTTGTTTTACTTCCTTTCTCATTGTTCTTGATGTGAACCTCACATCATCATCTTCTAGATCCTTTTTAGCAGCCTTATGCCAGTCTGGGCTTTCCTGCCAGCCCTCTTTAACAGGGGAATGTCCCTCCCAGGGGTTACCCCACCTGGGAAATTCCACCGCAAAGAAAAAGTCCAGCAAGCCACACGCACACCACCCTCTTCCTCCACCCTGCTGCTTCCTCTCACATGTCACAACACCCCCCCTCGTAGTTAACTAGGGCTGAAAGATAAGTGGTGTGTGATTCTTCCTTGGTGGGGGCAGGAGGAGGGTGGGGGGGGGTGGGGTTGGACTTGATGTTCTCCAGAGGTCCCTTCCAACCCCTACCGCTGCAATAAAAAGAGCCCTGTGGGTATTCAGCTTGGAGATGTTCTAAATCTGGGAGAGTTCTCTAGGGTGGGTTTTTTGGTTTGTTTTTTTTTTTTTTTGTGAGAGAAGGGAAAAACCTTTCCTGGCTGCTGCTTCTCTGTTTCATACCATTGAACCTCAGAGGAACTTTCAACCATTCACATAGATGTGGCCATAAGGAACCGCCAGTGGGGTGCACAGAGCAGGCTGGTTTACCGTAGAGCTCGTTCTAACTTCACTCCTCTGACATGAAGGTACCACTGTTATCACTTCATTTGCTTTGCTGCTGAAAATCTGTCATTGATTGGCACAAAACTGGCTTCTCATATGTTTTATCCTTCTTCTTTTCCTTTTTCTTTTGACTTTTAATATGCTTGCAAGTGGCTTGTGCTATAGCTGTCCACCTGTGTTTTGGGGTTGGGTACAGAAGTATGGCTAGGTTTGGAGAAGGAAGCAACTAACAATGAAGTGTGAAGGAACAACAATGCCTAGTGGGATTTTTGAAAGCCCACAGTAGATCTAAGAGCAAAATAGCCTTAAATAGCTTAGCTGGTTAAGGCAATTTTCTCTGAAGCAATCTTCTTCTTTAGGACCAGAAGAAAGGGACTCAAGTTGCACCAAGGGAAGTTCAGGTTGGGTGTTAGAATGTCATCACTGAAAGGGTTTCAAGGCATTGGAACAGCTTACCTGGGGAGGTGGTGGAGTCTCCTTCCCTGGAGTCACGTGGATGTAGTGCCTGGGGGCCTGGTTTAGAAAAGGACTTGTCAGTGTTAGGCTAATGATTGGACTCCATGATCTTAAAGGTCATTTCCAGCTTAGGCAATTCTGTGATTCTGTTTTTTTCAGAGGAGGATGTAGTAACTTTTCAGAAGATGGATGGATGGATGGATAGGAAGCTAAGCTTAAGGGCAATGAATGGAATGAAAGTTGTTAGTGGAAGCAGGTCTTTTGTGTAATCTTAATTACAGGTTCTTTCCTGGAAGATCATCAGGAATTTTGGAAGAGCAGAGCCTCCTCAGCGTACAGATCTGCCAGCTTCACCAGGGCAGGAGTAAACTGTCATGGTGTGGTGGGAGACAGCATAAGGAAACATATACAAATAGGGATCTACACCTACCTTCTTGTAGTTTAGCAAATACTCTGTGGGAATGAAAAGAAGTAAGCCTAATGAACTTAAAATCCACTTTAAAACTTGTTATGCTAAGGAGTTTATTAAATCAAACCATAAACTTCTTTTCATCACCTGGTGAGGGTTCCTCTGCCTTACCACACGAGGTTGATTATGCAGCACCCCAGTTCATTACCTGTGCCTATAACTGGCATGTGGGGAAAGCAGCCCAGCACCAGGCTTCGTGCAGAGGATAAAATACAGTCTGGGTTTTAGCCTCCCCAAAATCTGGGGGCATGTTTGTACCATGGTGTCATCAGTGACTTGTATATGACTGAGAATGGGTAGCTTGCAAGTCCTTTAGGTGGAAGGCAGGTATTTTCAGCTGGGAGATCATGGCTTGGCTGGAGCCACGTAGTGGGCAGAGAAAGGGTGATACCCTGAGCTCTTCTTCATGGTCAGGGACAAATGCCACCTAGTACAATTGGGAAGAAGGCCATATTTCCATTCCGAATGAAATTCCAGTTTCAGCTTGGTTCCTGAGGAAAATGATTTCTCTTTGGCCATTTAAACCTTTTATAGAATCATAGACTTGCTTTGCTTGGAAAAGACCTCTAAGATCATTGAGTGCAGCTACTGACCTAGCACCACTATGGCCATTAAACCTTGTCCTGAAGTGCCACGTCCCAAAGATTTTTGAGCACCTCCAGGGATGGTGATTCCACTGCCTTCCTGGGTAACTTGTTCCAATACCTAACTACACTTTTATAGAAAGTAAATAATAAAGTGCTTCATAAAACTGCTTTATTAAAAGCATGGATTTTACTTACAACCTGACCTGGCTTTGCTTCTAGCCCTGAGCTATCGATGCCAGCAAAAGTCACTCCTGATGGTGCTGCTGAAACCCCCCTCATGCGACTTTTCATGTTCCTAGTCAAGAGCTCCTGAGAAAAAATGGGCAAAGTAGAAACAAGAGCTGGCTTTACTCTTCCTTTCTTCTTCAGAATTTGGCAGGAAGTTAAAAGGAAACAAGCATCCATGGGCTAGCTTCTGTGAAGAGCAGCGTCCTGTCAGACAGGATGTGTGTGTCTGGCTTCAGCTGGTGTCTTTTCCCAGCTAAGAACTGTAGGAGGGAGCCAACGCCTGGGAACAGAGCTTTGCACTGTGCCCCACCAAATCAAAGAGCTTTCTTGATGTTTTATGCTAACTTGGGTATGATTTACATATTACTGAGATTTTGTCATTACTGTCATGGACTTCTCTCTAAATGTGTGGCAACTGGCTGTTATGTCTGCAGAAGGTCCAGAGGAGGGACACAAAGATAATCAGAGGGCTGGAGCATCTCTCCTACAAGGGCAGGATGAGGGAGTTGGGGGAGAAGAGAAGGCTCCAGGGAGACCTCATAGCTGCATTTCAGTGTTTGAAGGGGGCTACAGGAAACCTGGAGAGGGAGTTTTTATTGGCACCTGTGGTGACAGGACAAGAGACAATGGTTTTAAGTCAGAGGAGAGTAGATATATGTTGGACATTAGAAAGAAATTCTATACTATGAGGGTGGTGAGACACTGGAGTTTGGGTTGCCCAGAGAAGTCATGGCTGTCTTATCCCTGGAAGTGTTTCAGACCAGGCTGGATGAGACTTTGAGCAACCTGATCTGGTGGGAGGTGTCCCTGCCCATGGCAGTGGGGTTGGAGCTAGGTGATCATTAAGGTCCCTTTCAACTCCAGCCATTCTAGGATTCTGTGATTCTTTCTAAACGTGTGGCAACTGGCTGTTAAGTCAGTAGAAGAAAAAAAGAACAGGGTATTAGCATCCTTTCCATGATGCTAATATCCTTTATGCAGACATAGGACATCTGTGGTGGAGAAGACATGTGGCAGCTCTGACCCACAGATGGAGTGATGCTGTCCCAGCACACATTTAACTGAAGATAAAACCTGCCCTGGTGTGTGTGATTCATCCCAAGCACCAAGAAAATCTTTTGTACTTCTACTTGGAATCAACCTGATATTTTCTTTACCATAATGAAGCTGCCTTGGTTTAGGTGCTTCTGCTTTTTTCTTTCTTTCTTTCTTTCTTTTTTTTCCTTTTTAATAAGAAAATTTCCTCTTTGTTGAATTTGTCTGACTAATGGAGCACAGCTCTGCAGCTGAGTTTCAGGACTTTCCCAAGGTCAGCCAGACATGGGTTTTGAAAGCTGGGATTTCTCTGGTGAATTGAAGTCTAAACTGAAGGCATTAAAACTGGAAAATACAGTGAAATAAGATCAAGAAATCAGATGAGGGGGTTCCCTGCAGTGACTTTTGCAGTGTTAAGATGCTCTGAGTATCTTTTACTGTAGTCATCTTGTTTCTGCCTGGGCTTTCCTGCATGCTGATCTGCACCTTTGAGTTGATGGTGTGCTCATAGTCTCTATAGGATGGTTCAAATAATGGCTGAGGCTTCCTGCAGGTGTTGATCCCACATGGACGATGTTTTTGAGTGGAAAAACATGTGTTTGGGAAGCCTGGATGTATGGCAATGTTAATCTTAGATGGATTTAGCCTGGAGAAGAGGAGGCTCAGAGGAGGCCTTACTGCTCTCTACAACTGAAGGGAGGTTATTGACAGGTGCAGGTCGATCTCTTCTCCCAGGCAACCAGCACCAGAACAAGAGGACACAGTCTCAAGCTGCACCAGGGGAAGTTTAGGCTGGAGGTGAGGAGAAAGTTCTTCACAGAAAGAGTTGTCAGCAATTGGAATGTGCTGCCCAGGGAGGTGGTGGAGTCACCATCCCTGGAGGTGTTCAAAAAAGGACTAGATGTGGCACTTGAAGCCATGGTTTAGTTAGTCATGAGGTGTTGGGTGGCAGGTTGGACTTGATGATCTCTGAGGTCTTTTCCAACCTTATTGATTCTGTGATTCTATGGTGATTACCCATTAGTACACACACACTGAGAGGCTAGAAAAGCAGATTACAGTTTGGAAAAAATCAGATTTTTCTGGGTTACAATCTCACTGTGATAAAGCATTTTTCGGTACTGTTCCTGTACTAAAGAGTTGAGTGGCAATGTGGCACTAGGACAGCTCTGCAGTCCCTGCTACAAAGTTGTTTCATCTTGCAAATGACTGAAGTGGTCCTTGTTTGTGGAAGGTAAGAATACTGCAACTGAGGTCCACCAGGGCCTATTTCCCAGATGCAGGAGCACAGGCTCCTGCTTCTGAGAGCAGAAAATGAAATTAATACAGGCTAAGAGTGATAGGTTTTGACCAAGGCTGGTCGTCTGAATTAAGAAGAAAAAGGTTTTCAGCATGAGGTCTCATAGAGGAAGGAGTCTATAGGAAAGCTGGAGATGGACTTTTTATAAGGGCATGTGGTGATAGAACAAGGGGCAATGGTTTTAAATTAGAACAGGATAGAATGGACATTAGGAAGAAGTTCTCTACTGTGAGGGTGGTGAGGCACTGTAATGGGTTGCCTAGAGAAGGTATGGATCCCTCATCCCTGTAGATGTTGAAGACCAGGCTGGATGAGGCTTTGAGCAAGCTGGTCTAGTGGGCAGTGTCCCTACCCATGGCAGGGGGCTTGGAAATAGCTGATCTCTAAGGTCCCTTCCAACTCAAGCTGTTCCATGATTCTGTGATTCTATGAGCCATTAGGAAAAATGATGCTTACCCCTCCAGACCTACACTGTGGCTTCCCTAATGGCACCAAGAAGCTGAGCTATTTCCCTTTCTGAACTGGAATAGTGTAACAAGGAAAATATTTTGAGGCAAGAAGGTGCATTATTTACCTCAGCAAAGCACACCCAATGTCCTCTACAGGTGATAGATGACGTTACCCTGTGCTATGGGGAAATGGCCCTTCTGCTCCTTGTTTACCCACTGTGACATCAGTGGTGTGTGTATGTCTTAGCCATGTGCTCCCACTGCGAGGAGCTAATGAACTAATGAGATAGGTAAGCTTGGGTGAGAAGATGAGTAACCAGGGCAGTGAGTACAGTGAGAGGAATGTCCACAAACACAAGGTGAATGTACAGGGAAGCTTTTGACTTGGCTAGATGCACTGAACCATCTTTGTAACACTTGCTAGGTTTAGGGTTTCTTTTGCTCTCTTGGGTTTTGTTTGGTTGGTTTTTGGTATTGGTCTGTTTTGGGATTTTTTGTTTGTTTCTTTCTTCAAATATAAAGCAGTCTGAAAGAAGAAAAAACAAACAGAAAAAAAAAAAAGCAGAACTGAAGGCATTCTTCAGATCAAAGGAACAAGCCCCAAAAGACACATGTTGACTAACTAGTCTGAATTTTCATGTAATATGAAGAATTATACATGTCCACTTTTGAAGTGCAGGCTAATCCCAGGAAGTCAGTCTTGGAGACCAGCATCTAGGGAAAAAATGTAGTAATACAAGTACAGCAAAGAGGGAAGAAACTCTCTGTACTGGCTTTTTAGAAGGAAAGTGTGTCACAGACCATATTCAATCTGCTGACATATGCTCTCCTAAGTCATTAAAGCAAACACAGGTATTGATCCTGAATGGTTTTTAGGAATCATTTAATGGCTTGAGTTGGAAGGGACCTTAAAGCTCATCTAGTTCCAACCCTACTGCCATGGACAGGGACACCTGCTCAAGACCCAGCCTGGTCTTCAACACTTCCAGGGATGAGGTGTCCTCTAGTTTTCTGGACAACCTGTTCCAATGTCTCACTACCCTCATAGTAAAGAACTTCTTCCTAATGTCCAGTCTAAATCTACCCTCCTCTGGTTTCAAACCATTGCCCTTTGTCCTATCAGTAAGCTTTTACCTCTGTTTTTCTGATGCTATTCTAAAATCAAACTGAGTATCATGCTGGGTGGTTTGGGGTTTGTGTGCTGTGTGGAGGTGACACTAGGGTACAGAGGCGTGGTGGCACAACTCAACTCACACTCTGCAGTGGGAGGCTAATTACACTTCTTGGAGAGTAAGCAACATTTGACATCCTTACAGCAAATATTCACTTACATTAAGCAACTGGATTGTACCACAGAGGTCATACTGCTCCAGAAACGTTGCACAACCAGGTTCTTGCTGCTAGTATATTGTGCTCTGCCACTTTACCTAGAGGCTGACCCTTGTTCTGTGCTGCCTCTTAGGAGATGGACTGAAGGGAGATGTTTAACCTGCTGCTGGCATGATCTTCACTCATGGTTAGGAGGGACTGTGTGCCTGGCAAAGTGACTAGGGGCTGTGCTGCTCTGTAGAATCATAGAATGGCAAGGATTGGAAGGCACCTCTGGACATCGAGTCCAATCCCCTTGCCAAAGCAAGATCACCTAGGGCAGGCCACACAGGAATGTGTCCAGGTAGGTTTTGAAAGTCTCCAGAGAAGGAGACTCCACAACCTCTATGAACAGCCTGTTCCAGTGCTCCGGCACCCTCAAAGGAAAGAAGTTTTTCCTCATGTTGAAGTGGAACTTTTTATGTTAGAGTTTGTGTCTGTTGCTCCTCTGCCTATCACAGGACTTCTCTCAACTTCCTGGACGTTCTTAATACACCCCAAGGCAACTCTCCACTTTTGGGGTTTGATTTATTTCTGTATATATATACACACACACATATATATGTGTTTTTTTTAAAGCCTACATCTGCTACAGCATTCACCATCGTAGGTGACCCAGAGATGAAGCTGTGGAGGCACACTGATGCTGTCCAGCCTTTTCTTTACAGCTGAACATCTTCATCCACCCAACCCTTTCTCAGTCTTGGTCTCTTCTGAGACCCACATATTTTCCCCAGGGCTCATCTTCTGTTTGTCAGAGGTTTTTCTTTTCAGCTGCTCAATGAGTGACTTGGAGATGCAGCTTCAGGCAACTTTTCTGAAGGGCAAGTGGAGATAGGATGTCTTTTTGGAGAGCAAGGTAACTAGCAGAGTCTTGCTTATGCCATTTCTAGGAAGCCCCAGAGAAAAACATGCCCAGGCTTCATCCAAGGAAAGTTTCTCTCACCAGAGATCCTCGAATTGAGTTGTTGTTAGAGCACTACTACCAATCCAAGGAGCTAGACATGAGGGTAAACTGTGGGGTCGCATTCTCTCAACATGTGGAAGTGGGGACTAGTTCCACTGGGGATTTGACTGGCAGTGATCACTCACACACAAAACTATAGTGGATGGCACAGGGTGTTGGGAGGATGTCTTCATAGGCATGTATAAACTTCTGCCTGAGCTTCTGCAGCCCAGATTTTTTTCACAATGAGACCTCAAACTGTCTGCCTGGCACCCCGTTTCCTCCCTTATGCCACACGTGGGCTTTGCCAGGCTGATCACAGATGGTTCTGCTAGAGGTTTCCTTTTGGCTGCCTTGCTGTCACTCCACTGGATAGTCAAGAAGGTCCCTGCCCTACAAAGGTGATGTCAAAGAGGATAATACAGAGGTGGTTGAAAGCTGGGCAGCAAAAATTTCTCCCTCAGCCTGAATTTGTGATGTCATAATTGAAATAGAGTTCTCATTCTGAGAGCCCAGGTATGAAAGACAAACTCCGTCACCTCCCTGGGCAGCCTTTTCCAATGCTTGACCATCCTTTCAGTAAATAAATCTAAATCTCTTCTGGCACAATTTCAAGCCATTTCCTCTTGTTCTGTGACTTGAGAGTAGGGAGAAGAGATCAACCCCCACCTCACTACAACCTCCTTTCAGGTAGTTGTGGAGAGCAGTGAGGTCTCCCCACCGAAGTGAGGCAAGAAGCAGAGGTTCAGAAACAGATGGATTTTGTTTCTCATTTTTGCAGTTATCTGAGATACCAAGAGATCCACATCTCACTACTTGCAGGTGCCTGTCAGAGAGGTTTGTACCTGGATGAAGGGTGCTAATTCTGGCCACTAGTTGGCATGATTGATACATCCCAGTAAATGGAAGTGGTGCAATAAAAACCTGCGAGGAGCTGAGGCATCCTCCTCCGTGCTCACCTCATAGCTTTCTGCAGCTCCAGGCTGATGAGTTGTGCTGTGTTACAGCACTGAACTGCCTGGTCACCAAAACCCTGCAGTGTCTTCCCAGCTGGTCTCCTTTCCCCCCAGTTTGGTGCTGTCTGTACTGGCTCTGCTAAATTTTCCTGTCAGTAGAAGAGGTGACAAGCACTTTTGGCCACCACCCTGCCCAGGGGGAACGTTGTCTTCAGCTGAAGACACCTCACAGGATTTTGGTCACCACAGACGTTGCATAGCATTTGGGCCAGAAAAACAAGTGCTTAAGGTCTGCAGCATTAATAATTACAATTTGTAGATGTAGCCATAATTTACCAGTAACTTGTGTGGAAGAGCTCTGAGAGCACAAGAGTGCTGGGAGCCAGCTCATCTTGTGCAACTGCTGGGTGTGTTTATGAAAGAGCCTTTTGTTACAGAGCTTGGTGGAATTAGACTTGTCTTAATCTGCTTTGGTTGGGAGCAGATTTATGCCAGGAGACCTGAAAAATAAGATGTTGCTGATGAAAGAAGCGTGAGTTGAGGTATCAGAGTGTTGCCTGAATTTTGAGTTTCCTTGCTAAAAGGAGAACAGCTCAACAATTCAGCCTTCAGGAGAGTAACAGCTTTGAAATAGAAAAGAAAAAGAAAGTCTAAGGGAATAATAATAATAAAAGATTGAATTGTTTTATAGACTATTTTTCATTCATACATGGAGAGTAATCTTCAGTTAAATCCATTCCAAAATCATTATGAATTAGCAAGGATAAAGGCACTGTTGGTCCCTGCCTGCATGTGGTTTAGTGACCTTCCACAACACAGTAGGGCTGCAAGGAGAGAAATCCACTTTTGTTTTGAAATCTGCTTTTGATCTCAATATCTGTAAGGGAATTGCAGGCAACTATGGTGCCCAATCTAATGGTCTGGATGACAGACTTCTGACATTCACATTCGCCCTGCGCCTTAAAAGATGAGATCTATTTGCTGCAGTAGCTGGGCACTCTCCTGGCTAGAATAAAACAACTGGCTATGCAGCTACTTGGTAGTGGTCAGAATGCAAAGGTTGGTTAGTTGGCTGTGCTTTGGGAAAAGTGGGTGGTGGATCCTCTTGTAAGCCGCTGAGAGTGCAAAGAACATTTTCCTTAACATAAGGAAAAACTTCTTTGCTGTGAGGGTGCCGAAGCATCAGAGCAGGCTGCCCAGAGAGGTTGTGGAAGCTCCTTCTCTGGAGACTTTCAAGACCCATCTGGATGCATTCCCATACAGACTGCCCTAGGTGATCCTTTGGCAGGAGGTTGGAGTTGGTGATCTTCAGAGTTCCCTTCCAACCCTACCATTCTGTGATTCTGTGACTTAGAGAAGGGGGGATCTCTGAGCAGCAAGTGCTTTCCAACAAGCAAATACTTGAAAGTGTCTACCAAAGGCATTGTAACTGAGGCTTGAAGAACCACAGAGAACCTTCTCCTGGTGTGTTGAAAAGATATGCCATGTTCATTAAATGAGGGAGGAGGCATGGTAGGGAGATAGCTGCTGATTAGAATCATAGAATGGTTTGGGTTGGAAGGGACCTTAAAAATCATCTGGTTCCAAGCCCCCCCACCATGGGCTGGAACACCTCCCACGAGACCAGGTTGCTCAAGGCCTTGAACACCTCCAGAAGGAGGCATCCACAATTTCCTTAGGCAACCTGTTCCAGGGTCTCACCACCAGTGATGATTGAGTAGCAGCTGAATTTTTACCTTCATTAGACCACACTCTTTCTGGCACTGCTTGGCAGCTGATTTCATTTCATGGGTGACACTGACTGATTTGACTCTAGCTGCATCAATTCAGTTTATGGTGTAAAACAATAGTCTTGGGAGTAGAAAACTAACTTACTAACTGGCTAACTCCCAGTGAAACCCTTCCTTCACCTGACATCAGAAGGATTTGAGTAATATGAAGTAATTCCCTCCTGCCTTGTCATGGGCTGATTAATGCCCTTTCTTATTACACCTCCAATGGATTTTTTGTGCAATTTAAACATAATCATCTAAATTATAGACCTCAAATTTACATACTATACTTTGGAAATACTGTGACGTTTTGCCATGTAATTTGGGGGTGGGGAGCGGGGGCAGCCATGGTGCTAAAAACATCCAAGTGTCAACCTGGTGGACAAAGACCATGGTCCTATTGGAGAAGATGGTGACCTCAGTGGAAACAAGGAAAGCAGAAATATTTGCTTGAAAATGATAAATCTGAGAAATCTCCCCTGTGAATACCAGGAGTATCTCAGTAGTGTAGCTAACACTAACCACAGGCACAGAGTTTCACCCACTCTTCATTTCAGCATTGTGTTGCTTACCCACTTCTCCCTGCCAGCCTTGGCTGAGAGGCTTTGCCACAATGCTATGGCGCAACCTAAAACCAAAATAACTTCTCTGTCTGCCCCCTGCCTACCACACGCTCTGATACAGAGGAAAAGAGATGACTCATCTCTGTGGTGATTAACCACTCACGTTCCCATTCTTTCGGGATGCTGCCCACTTGACACAAAGGACCGAAAAAATCGCCGTCCTCCCAAACTAGCCTTCCCAGAGCTGAGGCTGTGCCGTCGTGCTGGAGCGAGGGGTATGTGTGAGCGGGGACGTGAGCCTACACCAGCAGCGGTGGGAGGATGAGGGTGATTCTCATGCTTTCCATCTCTGCAGCTCCGCACAAGGGTGGAAATTTGGGGTTGCAGGTGTTGTGAGCAGGGGCTGCAAAAGTTGTGGGAGCTGTTTGCGGGCAATCTTGGGGGAGAGACCACAAGGCGGCATCCCACCTCGACCTCATCTCCATCGCTAATCCTGTTCCCGACCCCACTATCCTTATCATCCTCATCCTATCCCCATCATCCTCAACCCCTTTCATCCCCATCCCACCCCAACCCCATCACCCCCAACCCCTCTATCCTCATCATCTCCACCCCAACCGCATCACCCCCAACCCCTCTAAGTCCTCATTATTCCCATCCCCACTATCTTTACCATCCCCATCCTACCCCCACCAAACCTCCTTCTTCACAACTCCACCCCCTTCCCTATCCCATCCCTTCCCGTCTACCTCCACCCCGGCGGTTCCCGGGCTTGGGGGGCGCGGCGATGCCACCCCCGCTCCCGCCCCCTGCCCCACCCCCCGGTACCCTCCCCTCCTTCTCTTCGCCCCGCCCAGGGCGAGGCCACCTCCCGCCGCCCTTACGGGAAGAGCGTTCCGGCCCGGTCCCGGCCCCGTTCCAGCCCCGTCCCGGCGGGGGGGCGGAGCCGCTATAAGAGCAGCCGCCAGCCCCACCACCCCTACTTTGCGCCGCGCTGTCCGTATAGCCCTGGCCTTGTCTGCTCCCGCTCCGCCGCCAGCCGCTCGCCGCCGCCGCCCCGCCGCCATGATCGTGGAGAGCAGCCGGGACGCGGCCCCCGATGGCGGCGACGGTGGAGCCCTCAGCAGCCCCATCAACCTCGCTTATTTCTACGGGGCCTCGCCCCACTCCAGCGAGGGCAGCTGCTCGCCGGCGCACTCCGCTCCGGGCTCGCCGGGCTCGGATTCAGATCTCTCGGTGAGCAGCAGCCGCGGCGGCGGCCGGAGGGACCCCCGGGGCGGTGCCCGCCCCCCGCTGCAAGGTACGGCGTGGCCGGGCGGCAGTCTCGCCCGGGGGGGTGGGTGCGAAGCCGCGGATCCTGCTCCCTCTCCGGTATAAGTGAAGCCGGTGGCGGACCCTTTTTGGGTGTAAAAGCCACCGAAGCGGTGAAAAGCGGGAGCTCCGCGTTGTTGGGTCGGTGCTAAGTGAGCAGCACAGGGGTGTTCCCAGCCGCGGGGGGTTCCCGGTGAGGAGGCAGCGGGAGGCGGGAGCAGCACGGCTGTGAGACGGCGCTGGGGGGGACATCACCTCGGCCCTTGTCGGGGAATCCGGAGATTGAGGTTGTTTTCCACGGTGTTCCCGCTTGTATTTGTTTCTTTCTTTCTCTTACCCTTTTTTTTTTTTTTTTTTTTTGTGAAAACGTAGTAAGTAGCTTAAATGAAATAAAAGGCTATCGTGTATTGGAGCAGGCTGCCCAGGGAGGTGGTGGCATCACCATCCCTGGAGGTGTTTAAAAGCACTATAGACAAGGCATTTCAGGTCGTGGTTTAGTGGTGGTTTTGGTAGAGTAGGATTAGCGATTTGAGTCGATGATCTTGAAGGTCTTTTCCAACCTAAATTATTCACTGATGATCCAATAATTAGGTTTTGTTTTCATGTGTCAACAGTCAACACATGGGGGGGAAGGAAAGCAGGACACGGGACCTGTAGATAGGATGTTTGGGGACATAGTTTAGTGGTGGACTTGGACTTGGTGGCGTGGGGTTAATGGTTGGACTCGATGTTGAAGGTGTTTTCCAACCTAAATGATGCTGTGGTGATTCTATAGTTTGATTTCATGTCTTAACAGTCGAACAACACATGGCGGGTGGAAAACAGCACAGAGGACCTTTCCAGGGGGTCCGTGTGAAGAACTCGGTGAAGGAGCTCCTGCTGCACTTCAGGAGCAGCAAACAGATGTCCTCGGGCTCTGCTGTGGAGGAAAGCAAGGTAACCAACATTTTTCAGCCCTGACATAATTGCTTCCAAGGGTTACTGGAGCAGGAGAGGGAAAAAAAAAGGCAGCTGCACATTACAGTGCAAGAAATGACCTTGCTGCTTTATCTGACGTGGATGGGGTTGGTGCTTCTCCTTTTCATGGGAATCATTGGTTTTCCTTTTCAATATGTAGTGGAAGAACAGAGCTGGGAAGAAGAAATTACTGAGAGGGTTTACTGTGGGAGAAGGAGGCACTGACAAATACTCTTACTAAGCTTCTTTATTTTCTGAAGGGAGTTTGGATTAAGATCCGTTTGTGTTATGAAACCACAGAAACTCCCTGCTCACTGCAGTGAGGTCATTCCTTGTAAGAGCTGGGGAATTACTCTCCTCAGAATGGTTTGTCATGCTGTTGTGGTGTGGGGCATGCAGTGAAAAGGTAGGAAGAGGGGAAAGAGGAAAAAAGAAAAGGAAATTCTGGGATGATTAAAGGGGATTTTTATTTTGGTTTAGTCATTCTGAGCATGTGTTTCCCAGCCTCCTAGATGAGTGTCACAGGAAAATTTGTGCATAGGAAGGTTAATGGTGTTGAAGAGGCATGAAATTGACTGGCTTGGTCATGTTGAAAAGAGCTCCTCAAGCTTCAGTAAGGAACAGTGCCTTTCTCGGGGCTTTCTTGAGTTCTGTGGTATTGGAACAAATAGCTTAAGAAAATTGGTGGGTTTAGTTTAAGTTCCATAGAAGTTTTTTCCATTTTCTAACCTTAATTAAAAGCAATTAAATGAGGGTTAAACAGTCATGCATGAGAATTACGCTGAGGTATGTTCACGTTTATGGAAGCAAGTTGCTGCTGCTGCTTTGTTCTTGGGTTTGATGATTCTTATTGTCCTTAAGTAGCATTATAATAATGGAATAATCTGTGCTTCTTCTCAACAGGCACAAGGAGGATTGGTGAACTATGAGCACTATACAGGTAACCCCTACTTTTTTTTTTCCCTACATACTCTACAATGAGATTTGAGAGTTGATTGTGAAAGAGCCCTTAATTTTTGGCTTGGGTTATTTTTTTCAGCAGAGCTGAAGAGCATACTAGGTCACAGTGGCAAAAGAAAGGCTCCTGAGCTCCCTTCTGATGGACCTTCTTTCAAACGCCAAGCTACTGTCCACCCACATCTCCTGGTAAGCTTGTACTCCTTGTTTGTTTGGTTGTTGTTTTTTTTCTCTGTGCCCTTATTTTTCAGTTTGCTTTGTGTGATTTTTAGAAACTACCAGCCACAACCACACCTCTAGCTTTCTGGAGCTTGTTTTGATTTTTCTGGGTGTCCCTTTCTTGACAGACGCCGCCCCAGACACCGACTTCTATGGACAATATGGAAGAGACTCATAAAAACGACCTGAAGCATGACAGCACTTCTGATCTGCTTCAGAACATTATCAATATCAAGAATGAGTCAAGCCCCGTTTCTCTGAACACGGTGCAGGTTAGCTGGTTGCACCCCGTCTCCAGTCACAGCTCACCTGCTGAGCAGTACCAGGACAGCCCAGGAACGCAGGCTTTCTCCCCGTCCCAGAAGTACCAAGCATTCCAAGATCACACCTCCCAGCATATGCTTGATCCACCACAGCATTACCAGTTCCCTCCATCCCAGAACCAAGACTTGTCACAAAGCTATCCTTCAGATGCCTCTCTGGAGTACAGGCCGTTTGCTGCTAATGACCAGCCTCCTGGCTACCAACAGAATACCTTTGAGAGCCATGAACTGCAGTATTGCCCGTCACAGAGCTTTTCCTCTCTCCTAAATGACTCTGAAGGCTCCGAGGGCATCTCTACTTCACTCCAGCCCCTGACCAGTGCCCACCCACAGGCTGATGTTGGCCCCCATGCTCCAAACTTCAGCTTGCTCTCCAATAACGTCTGTGGTAGTCTGGCGCGCAGCGTCTCTTTGGCTGCTTTGAATGTCTCTCTGCCTGACCAAAATGTCACTAGAAGCACGACACAGCTGGGCAAGTCATTCTTTCAGTGGCAGGTGGAGCAGGAAGAAAACAAACTGGCTAACATCTCTCAAGACCAGTTCCTTGCGAAAGACTCGGATGGAGACACGTGAGTGCTGTTTATCTTGGTGTTTCTGCTGTGGAATGTTTCTCTTTGGGTTTTGGTGTACTGTGGGGTTGTAATGGAAGCACTTCTCTAGCAGTGTTTGTCATGAGTGCAGTAGTTTTGCTAATCAAGTGTAATGTGTGGTCTTGCTGATGGGCTGTGATGCGCAGCATTGCAGCACACCTTATATACTCATTCCACGTACTTATCATTAGACTTTAATCTAGTGAACAGGCAGAAAAAGATTCTAATTTAGATGCTTTCAGTTGCCCTGGGAGGCAGGTACCCATGTTCCTGGCTTAGTCATGCAGAGAAAGTCTGAGGCTGGTAGTACAACACCCCTCCCATGTGTTTGGAGCTCTGCAAGTACTTTTCCAACCTGGTTTATTCTATGTATGTATTCTATTCTATTCTACTTGAGCCCTAGTTTGTGTGGTGGTGTAACATTGTGTTTGCCTTCTTCCTGCAGCTTCCTTCACATCGCCGTTGCCCAGGGCCGGCGAGCACTCTCCTACGTTCTTGCAAGGAAGATGGCTGCCCTGAACATGCTGGATATTAAAGAGCACAATGGCCAGGTGAGGTTCTCACAGTCTTTGCACCTGCTTTATGCACCTGAGCGCCTAGGTATGTCTGGACCTTCAGGAAGATGTGGTGAAATGCTTATTTAATATTAACCCTGATATTTAGCTTGCATGCTAATATTAACCTTGAGCTATTAATACTTCTTGGGCTCACCTTGAGCTGGTAAAACTGTGCTCTGCTTCATTTGTCCTGGCTTCCTGGAATTCATAATGGCTGCTTAAATAACACGGGGTAGCTAGGCTCAGTATTTGTTTTCATTGCTCATTCCTGTTAAGAGATCAGATGACTAATAGCTTAAATTTTCTTCTCTGTGTTTGCAGAGTGCTTTCCAGGTTGCTGTGGCTGCCAATCAGCATCTGATTGTGCAGGACTTGGTTAGCTTGGGGGCTCAAGTCAACACCACAGACTGTTGGGGTAGAACACCGTTGCATGTTTGCGCTGAGAAGGGGCATGCCCAGGTCCTTCAGGTAAGAACCAGGCAGGTGCGGCTCTGCCCTGACCCTTAACACTTACACCTTGTGTTTGTTATCTTGGGTAACTGAAAACACCTCTCCTCCCTTTATCCTTCTCTCTGTGTAGCCTTCTGAGTATGTCTCAGGGCTCTACACTAATAGCTTGAAGTGAGGTGGAATTTCACCTCACTTCTCGCCATCATTTTAGAGTAATTTGGTGGAATCTTCCTGTCTATGAAAACAAATAAGTCTCTCCTTGATGCCATTATTTATTGCAACTTGATTGCAGTTAGACTGTATACAAGCTGGAGGAAGCAGTATGTGGTTTGGATAAGACCTCAGTGCATACCTGTTGCTACTTTTGTAGGCAATTCAAAAGGGAGCCATGGGAAGCAACCAGTATGTGGACCTTGAGGCAACAAACTATGATGGTGAGTAGTTAAGAGTGTATGATTTACAGAGTTACCGGATGTTACAAGCTTTTATAGCAGCTGCTGTGACCTACCCCTGGGTTGAGAAGCAATAAAATGGAGCATATCTCTGCTGGGCTGAAAATGACAGTTAGTTGAGATTATATTGCATGGTTATTATGTGCTTGTCAGGACCTCTTTTCTCCTGAATATAACTGCCAAGTCTGGCATGGAGAATGTAGGTAGTAATTGGTCATTGTTTAAAACCTTCGAGTGCCAGCAATAAATCACTAGAGAGCAGTTTTAGCTGAGCCTCTTTTCCATATAAGCAACTCTTTTTAAAGCATAGAATAATAGAATCAACAAGGTTGGAAAAGACCTCAGAGATCACCAAGTCCAACCTATCGCCCAACACCTCATGACTAACTAAACCATGGCTTCAAGTGCCACATCCAGTCCCCTTGTGAACACCTTTAAACAAGCATGGCTTGTTTCAAATAAAACAAAACCCACCACCAAACAATAAAATTAGAAAGTCAGGAACCATTTCTTTCATGATCTGGCTGTGAGCTCACAGTAGGTTGCTGCTGAACCCCTGTGTGATGGACAGCCTAAATCTCACGCCATTCAGGAGCAGTCACTGTCACAAGTATGGAGGTGTCCCTGAGCTAAGTGGGGGTAGAAGCTCATTGATTCAAGCTTTTGAAACAAGCAACAACTCTATACTTTATTGCATATGATCATGATGATTTATTCTGTTTTTTTAAGGTTTGACAGCATTGCACTGTGCTGTTCTGGCTCATAATGCTGTACTGCATGAGCTGCAAAACAGTCAGCCACCTCACTCCCCTGAGGTGCAGGAGCTTCTGCTGCGAAACAAGAGCCTGGTAGAAACCATCAAAGCTCTGATACAAATGGGAGCATCTGTTGAAGCAAAAGTAAGTGAAATGGCTTTGTCTGACGTGCCAGATCCAGAGAGAATGTGGGAGCAGAACAGGTCCCTTTCTCCCACACCGCATTTCAGGTCTATTACAAAGGAAGCAGGCTAATTTTAAAGCTTTCCTACAGCTTAATGGGGATGTTGCATGTATTCAGAGCAAGGTATCATCAGTGCAAATGAGCCCTGGAGGGGAAAAGAGGGAGGTGACAGTCAATGGTGCTATGCTGGCTGTGGCTGAGTGTGTCTTTAAGGATATGTTTGGAGCACTCTGAAGTATCTGTAGTAATAGGGTGCTGATGATAGCTTTGCAGGTCTTGGAACTGCAGATTTTAATTAAAAACTGCTTACTTGTGCAGTTTCAGTGAGTGCTGGGCCAGACAATTGCTTGATAGGTGTCCCTGCCCATAGCAGGGAGTTTAGGCAGTTTAGGCTGGATGTTAGGAAGAAGTTCTTCACAGAAAGAGTTCTTGGCCATTGGAATGGGCTGCCCAGGGAGGTGGTGGAGTCACCATCACTGGAAGTGTTTAGGAAGAGACTGGATGAGGTGCTTGGTGCCATGGTTTAGTTGATTAGATGGTGGTGGATGAGAGGTTGGACGCAATGATCTCAAAGGTCTCTTCCAGTCTGGTCTGGTCTATTCTATTCTATCTCTAAGATCCCTTCCAACCTAAGCTATTCTATGATTTGATCTTTTGGCTATGTAACCTTACTGCCCAATGTGATCTATTCCATTGTTCATTAGATGCTCATTAAGCTCCTAGAATTGTTTCAGTTGGAAAAGTCCTCTCAGATCATTGAATCCAACCAACCACAAAGCTAAGACCACCATGGCCATTAAACCGCGTCCTGAAGTGCCATGTCCACAGCAAAAGATGCACATTCAGATTGACTGCCCTGGGAAATGCAGTGCAAATGTGTTTGATCAGTTACTCTGCTGTTTGGTTTTACTTGTCTGCATGCTCACCCTGGATTAGGTGGAAGTACCCTCCAGAGAAGACTGAGTGGGTTTGTTTTTTGTTTGCTAGGATCGCAAAAGCGGTCGCTCAGCGTTGCATTTGGCAGCGGAAGAAGCAAACCTGGAGCTGATCCGTCTCTTTCTGGAGCTGCCCAACTGCCTGTCTTTTGTCAATGCAAAGGTAGGGTAGCTGTTGTGGGATGCAGATGTCCTTTGGGATGCGCAGCTGTGCGGTGCTGCAAGTGTGCCGAGGCTCAGGCCGTGGCCCTCACGGAGTCATTTTGTCTTCTGCAGGCTTACAACGGCAACACAGCACTGCATGTGGCTGCCAGCCTGCAGTATCGGGTGAGTCAGCTGGATGCTGTGCGCCTGCTAATGCGGAAGGGAGCTGATCCAAGTGCCAGAAACTTGGAGAATGAGCAACCAGTTCATCTGGTTCCTGATGGCCTTGTAGGAGAACAGGTAAAAGAAAAACAACAACAACAAAAAAAGCACCTAAGCAACCCGATCCTCTCCTCCCGTCTGTCTTCATCTACACAAAAGCCTTATTCATCTCCAGAGGCCTCTTTTGGGTTTTGAGTTGCAGCTTCTAAGGAAAAGATTTACCAAATGCCATTGTATCCAGGGAATTTTGGGTTTTGATGTCAGGTTCAGGCAGAACATACAGAGACCTGAAATTACAGGTGTGGCTTGTAGCTTTATGTTTTTCCATCCCAAAAGCTTTTTCTTGTCAAGACAGACCTTTCTCTTTGTAACCTTGCAACATCCTGGAGGTAATATCCATTCTCTTGTTCATCTTCGTATGGCCTGAGATTGTGCTTTTGTCAGAATTAGTGGTGGGAGCTCTTAGGCCTGAATAACAGATGAAGTGGTGCTCAGGAACCTGGCTTAGCAAGAGGCTTGGTGAAGTTAGATATTCTTGATGATGTTGATGTGTTCAAGGCCAGGTTGGATGAGGCCCTGGGCAATCTGGTCTAGTGGAAGGTGTCCCTGCCCATGGCAGGGGATTTGGAACCCGATGACCTTTAAGGTCCCTTCCAACCTGAACCTTTCTGTGAATTTTATGACCCTTGAAGGTATTTTCCAACTGAAACAGTTCTAAGATTCCAAGTAAATCTGTTTTACTAGCAGCAACTCAAACAAATGATGAAAAAGGAGACTCTTAAGCTAAGAAGCTAATAATTTGAGGGAGCTGGGGTTGCTTAGCCAGGAGAAGAGGAGGCTCAGAGGAGACTTACTGCTGTCTACAACTCCCTGAAGGGAGGTTGTAGCCGGGTGGGGGTTGGTCTCTTCTCCCAGGCAACCAGCACCAGAACAAGAGGACACAGTCTCAAGCTGCACCAGGGGAGGTTCAAGCTGGATGTTAGGAAAAAGTTCTTCACAGAAAGAGAGATTGGCCATTGGAATGTGCTGCCCAGGGAGGTGGTGGAGTCACCATCACTGGAGGTGTTTAGGAAGAGACTGTATGGGGTGCTTGGTGCCATGGTTTAGTTGATTAGATGTTGTTGGGTGATAGGGTGGACTCAATGATCTCAAAGGTCTCTTCCAACCTGGTTAATTCTATTCTGTTCTATAACTTGCCTGTTGGTGGTTTAAATGCTGTAACAGTGGATCAGTTCTGATGTAACTGAAAATTACCTAAATGAGGAATGCAGAACTAGGCTGAGGTTTTTCTTGGTTGGTTTTTACTCTAGGGTGATAAACTGGATATTAAATTCTTTACATTGAGGGTGGTGAGACACTGGAATAGGTTGCCCAGGGAAGATGTGGATGTCCCTTCCCTGGAGGTGTTCACTGTCAGCTTGCATGAGGCCTTGAGCAATCTGGTCTAGTGGAAGGTGTGCCTGCCCATGGTGGGGGTGATTGTTAAGGTGCCTTTCAAGCCAAACCTTTCTATGATGAGCACTGATGTTTCTGTGTCTCTCTTTCTCCCCAGATCAGACGTATCCTAAAAGGGAAGGCGATTCAGCAGAGAATGTCGCCGTTTTAAGCTCCATGTTTCTTGGAGTTCAGCATCTCACACTCACTGTCAGTCAGGCAGTCCTAATGTATCTGTAAATAGACCATTTGCCTGGTGTGGGCAAATGTTAGTTGTTTCCATGAAACAAAAGTATTTTGTTCACTATCATATAGTGGGTTATATAAGAGTTAACCCCCACCCCCCCCAAAAAAAAAAAACACCCAACCCCAAAACTCAAATCAATTTTCTCTGAGCAAATGGGAATGTTTCATTTCCAAGTAGGTGGAACATTTGCCAGGATACCTGGAGTTCATGGCTACAGCAAGACTGATTTCATTTAAACAGCCATACAGATAACTTCTGGACAAGGACAATTCCACAGGAACCCTTGTTATTCAGAGAGAGAGCTGATGCACATCAACACTGCAGAGTTTGTTTGTTGTTGTTCTGTTTTTACTGACACTTAAATATTAAGTGCAAGAGAAACCAAATATTTTTGAAGTTGAGCATTTATTTATGTAGCTTTGTGGCTTTTCTTTTGAGTGCCTTCTGCAGGATTGTACATAATCACTGACATGATTGTACAACTGTATAGTGCTTAAGAATCTGTTGATGGTTTGGGGAATGAACTGAAGAAACAAAACACTTTCCTCTTGCAAACTGAATTTTAATGCTGTCCTGGTGCAAACTGGGTAAGAGACTGACAGCACAGTTGAGACAAACTGTCCCTGGCACTGATTTGTGCATGCTTTTGGAGTTGGTACTGAAAACATGAAGAGACATGCATCTTCAGGGGACTGTATCAGTTTTTCTTCTACCCAGTAGAGGTTTGCTGTTCATGGGACAATAGACTTGAGGGAGAAAGGTCATGACTTACGTAGTGTGTGTATATACTGCAGTACTTCAAGGAGTACAGTCCTGGTTCGGTGGAAGTATTTAGCATGTGCTTTACTTGATGTATGCTGAAATCTCTGCGTGTTCACTGTAAGACTTCAATATGTGTAAGCCCCACTGGTGTCAATAGGACTTAAGCACATGCCTAAGTAGTTCACTGAATTGGGCTCTGCTTAATTCTAGAGACTTAGTGTTTTTCACCTCCTCAGCAGAGTTAGTCCATTTATGTTTTTACCTTATAGGTATAGTGGCTAAGCCAAGGAACATTTGAAGTTAACATTTTCAAGTAATCATGAGTATTAATGCAAAATATATGCTGATGATGCTGTATCCTTGTGTTGGAGAAAACTTCCTTCTGTCACTTCCTGAATGATCCATGCTCAGCTGTAACGCAGTAATGTGTTCTTTGTATGGTCTTTGCTCTTTGGTTTTGCCTCACACACACAATTCTCTGCCATAACTGTTTAGTCTGTGCTGTTTCAACAAAGTATGTCTTGTAGACAAGCTAAGTGGTGAAAATCTGATATGTGGAGGCCAAGTTGTGATGTGTGTTTCTCAAAAGGTCTCATGTAACTTGTTAGAATAAACATGCTTAATTAAATGTTTGTGATTACTGTCTGTGATACCAATAATTGATGTAATCAAGCTTGAGATAAAACTGACTTAGCATGGTAATACTGTGGGACTGGTGAAGCTCCCATTTGTCAAGGATGAAACAAAATCTTTGCCATGCAACTGTTTATGCTTTCTCTTGTTTGAGAGCTGGTGCTTGGGTCTTTTGGGTCATGCACCACGCAGTTGTGTTGCCTGTGTGTTTGGTAGGTGTGCCACAAATAGAGTTGGTGGTCACCAGGCTGTCCAAATTGCAGCTTGTTACCAAGACACTTGTCCCTGTATCCTTGAAAGAAAGAATGATAGCACTTCTGCCAAGGCCATGTTGTCCCTGTGACTTCCTCTCCTTGGTCTTCAATTTGTGCAGCTTGGGCACAAGCAGTCACCTTGGCACAGGTGGAAATCTGCATGAGCAAAGGAGGCTGTACAGAGGGAGCAGGACTGTCCTTGCTTCACAAAGATGAGCTCTGAGCTGGGCATATCCTCTTGGGAGGAAGATCTGTCACCACAGACTGTCCTTGCTGGGCATTGAGCTGGTGAGATGGCAACAGTCAAGAAAAGTGGGTGCAGTGTTAGGACCTGTAGGAAAGGAACTGAAGGGAAATAAGGGTGTTGTGGTACTGTCTAAACCTGTTGCCCACCCCTGCCTTAATGCTGCATGGAGCTAGGGTGTCCCTTCAGAGGAAAGTGGTTTAGGATTGGAAGAGGGTCAGAGGTATGAAGGAGCTCTCTTGCAGGGAGTATCAGAACAAACTAGAGCTCTTCAGCTGCACAAACAGTGGCTGGAAAGAAGGTGGAACAGACCTGCAGAGGCATGACAAGCCAGGGAAAGGAGGTTGGGATGAGCTGGTCACAGTCCCAGCGTGAGAGCTGGAGGCTACTTGTGAAGGTACCAAGTCCACAACTCTGTTCAGCAGTGAAGTACAGTGCTGCAGTCTTGCCCTGTTTTTGGCTCTTGTCTGGACACTTGCTGATGGACACATACAGACCTGATACTAGGTTAGATCATACCCTTTACTCAAATTGTGGTCAGGTTTTTAGTGGTTTATGGGTTCAGTCTGGTTTCCCTGACAGTGGTTGTGCTTTTTACATAAGGAAAATGTTGGAAAGGGTCTTGCACCCAGCTGAGTGTTTGAGGGGGAGTGTTCACACATGCTTTGCTCTTGCTCTGTGCAAAAAGAATCATAGAATCACAGAATGATTCTATGAAAATGATCCCTCTAAGTCTCAAAAATTGGTTTTGATGGTCAGGTAAGGTGAAGAGAGAAGCCTGTAGGTTGTTTAGCAGGTAAGAGTGGGAAATGGTGATGGGAGACTGGAAATGAAATTGAATTTCTAGTAGGGGTATGCAAAGGAGCAATGGCACCTCCATGTCAACAGTTAATTGGATCTGGGTTGTAATGGAGATGCTGACATGTCAACTGCACCTCCCACTCCAAATGACCCTGCCTTAGGGATTTATACCTATATTTATTTATTTTTGCTATGAGGAGCTTGATAGTACTGCTTTCATTTCCATAGTCTTGATAAGAAGTGATTACATAGGGAAAAAATAATTGCTGATGGGATATTCTGGCCCTTCAGATCAGCCCGATACGATTGCCTAGCACTCCCTTCTGGGTGGTGTTGACTGAGGCATCTCAGAAAGGCATGAAGTACCTTGGGCTTGTAGGGATGGCAGGGTACAAGCATGAGTTCAGTCAGTGTTTGAGCATGCAGCAGGTGCTGCTGGTGAAAGGCATTCAGCAAACAGCACGGTGCTTTCGGTAGCACTCGTGCCCTCCCGGAAGGGGCACTCCTGGCACTCAAAGTTAGGAAACTCCTAAGGGCAGACAAGTGTTTGAAGCTAATTTAGTGTGCCTAGAGCCTCATTTTATTGGCTGAAGAGCTCAGTAGGCAACTTCACAAGAAAGCATCCCTGTTCTGAGTGTAACTGAGTAATTTTTCCTCTCTAATGATACTGGGAAGTATCTGACATGATATAACAAGGTATTAAGAACAGTTTTATGTTACTGGCACTTAATATTTAGCAGACTCATAAAGTTTCCCCAAAATCTTGGTGCTGGCAAGCTGATGAATAGTGCTTATTGATGCATATGAAGGCACACCACTCACTTCTCTGACTGGATTAGAGCAGAGACAGCAGAGATTTGGGCTTGGATCCAAGTAGGGATATTAAGACACAGAGAGCTTTGTTCCCAGGATGTTTCTGATTTGTTTGCTGAAGTATGCCAAACCTCAGGAAAGGGCTGCTTTCTGATTTTTGTGGGCTACTCATCTGTCTGGAGTGGTGGAAGGTGGCAATCCATGATTTACAAGAAGTATGTTCTGCTTCTGGGGATGATTTGAAAATGCATTTCCCACGTTTATTGCTCTTTTTATATCTGTATCAGAGCATGAACACATAGCCAGGAAGTGCATTCTTAGAGAGGCTGGGTGTGGTAGAAGTGACTGCAAAGATAGGATGTGAACTGCTTGCTCTTCTGACTGAGGGAAGTGAGACTTTTTCAGTCTCAAGCAGAGAAGGCTGAGAGGGGATCTTATTAATGTCTATAAATAGCTGAGGGGTGGGTGGCAGGGTAAGGGGCCCAACCTCTTTTTGGTGGTGCACAGTGATAGGACAAGGAACAACAAATATAAACTGGAACACAGGAGGTTCCACCTCACCACAAGGAGAAATGTCTTTCCTGTGAGGGTGACAGAGCACTGGACCAGGCTGCCCAGAGAGGTTGTGGAGTCTCCTTCTCTGGAAACTTTCCAAACCGTCTCGAGATGTTCCTGTGTGGCCTGCCCCAGATGATCCTGCTTTGGCAGGGAGGTTGGACCCAATCTCTAGAGATCTTCTCCACCCCCTACTGTTCTGTGATTCTTGCCTAACAATTTGCCTCTCTGGTTGCCTTTTTTGAAAATAACATAGAATCAGAGAGTGGTTTCATTGGAAGGGACTCTCAAGTTCATCTGGTTCCAATAACCCTGCCATAAGAGACACCTTCCACTAGACCAGGTTGCTCAAGGCCCTGTCCAACCTGGCATTTAACAGCTCCAGGGAAGGGGAACCCACAACCTCCCTGGGCAACCTGTTCCAGTGTCTCTCCACCATTACTGTAAAGAATTTCTTTCTAACATCCAGCATAAATTTGCCCTCCTGAAACTTAAATCCATAGGCTTCCTTTGTAAAGGAAGACCTGGGGACGATTAAAATACAGTGAAGAGGGAAGATAAAGAGGTTCCTGCAATTATAAGTGAAAAAAACAGATTTGGTTCTTTAATGTGTTCAAAACAAATTCTTTTGTTGTAATCTTTTAGCTTTCTTGGGTATTCAATGGTCTCTACCTGAGATACTGAAGGCTTGGCAGAGTCATACAACTGATTTATCCTCAAGTTGGTTAAGCATCTCACTTTCAGCTCTCTACAGCTCCCTGGAAGGAGGTTGTAGTGAAGTGGGGAGTCAGTCTTCTCTTCCAAGTATCAGGTGATAGAATGAGAGGAAATGGCCTGAAATTGTGCCAGGGAAGGTTTAGATTGGATAGTAGGAAAATTGCTGCAAGAGTGGTCAGGTATTGGAACTAGCTGCCCAGAGAGGTGGTGCAGCCAGTGTCCGTGGAGGTGCTCAAGAATGTGTGGACATGGCACTTTGGGAGATGCTTTAATGGCCATGGTAGTGTTGGGTCAGTGGTTGGACTCAGTGATCTTAGAGGTCTTCTCCAACCAAAATAATTATATGATTCTGCTTCTAAGTGAGGCAGAAACAGCCTCTAAATTAAGTTGTTCCTGACAGGTAATCCTCATATATAGCTCATATGTGCAGCTCTGTTTCCTGGGAGTATTTCCTGAGTGTTGCTGTCTCATTGAGCAGTCTAATCTTGCTATGTTCCTTTATAGCAAGTTATCATTAGCAAAAGAAAACCCCAACCCCAAACAAAACCCCAAACCAGACAACAACAACAAAACAACAACAACCCAACCAAACAAAAATCCCACCTCCCAAAAAAAAGCAACCTAAGACCATAAAACCTCAAGGGAATGCTAATGAAATTGGGAACCACACTAGTGGGGAGATGCTGCAGGGGAGGTCTCTTCTCAGGTAGTTGCATTTGGGGCTGATTGCTCATTTAGGCACTGATCTTGGTGTTGCTGGACAAGAGTAATATATCTTGGGCTGTGTTTGTTGTGTATTTGTTTTCAGCTCTTGTGATTAAGAGGCTGACTCGGTAACTCTTTGTTTTACCTGGTAAACCTTACTCTTAGCTCTAGTTTTAAGAAAGCTCTAGGTTTAAGAAATGGCTGCTCTCACCAGCTGGCACTTCATACGTGGTTGTCCTCTTAGTTTGTGGTGAAATTTCTCCCTTCCCCTTTGCTAGTCAGAGAGCCTGAGGGAGAGATGACTAAGGTGGTGCCTTAGATTTATGAGGGGGAGCAGACAACTAAAAGAAGTTGCCCTTTGCTTCTGTAAACTTGCACAGGCTGTGAGTCAGCCTGTGAAGAGTCTGACTAAAATGTCTTCACATGGATGCAAGTGCAAAGATATTTTTGTGTGTTTAGTGGAGTCACTATCACTGGAGGTGCTTAGAAAGAGACTGGATGAGGCACTTGGTGCCATGGTTTAGTTGATTAGATGGTGTTGGGTGATAAGTTGGACTTGATGATCTTGAATCTCTTTTCCATCCTATCCTATCCTATCCTAATGGCCTCAGCCACACATATACCTTTTGGTAGATCCCACGTAGTACTGTGGTAGGTCATGCTACTGAATGCTGCCTATTGGCAGCCTGTGGCTGGTTTGTAGGTCCCAGATTAAAAGATCTCTTCAGCAGTGTTGAGCTCTTTCCATTCACTTGACCTGGGAGTGAGGTAGGTAGTTGGATCGTTTCAGTCTATGGTTCTTTGGGACAGCCTTCAGTCATTGCTCCCACGGCTCTCAAGTCTTCTGGGAAGGCCCAGAGCTGCCCTGTAAGCTACAAACTCAGGCTTGCCATGAAAGAGGCCTGGGACTATCTAAACACTGCTAATTGTGGTCAACCAATAGACTCTGCAAAGCCGAGCAGGTACATCTTGTTATCCTCAAGCAGGCTGCAGGTCCTTGCCCGGAGACTTTCACTCCACTACAACCAGCCCAGTATGTGATGCCAGTGTATTTGGGGTTTCTATAAGAAGAATTGGAAATTTAGGGTGACAAGAATGAAAGATGCTTAATGCTTCTACCTACAACCTTGAGAGATGCATAATGGTGTTACCAACAACCCTGTATTTTGTGCTGTGCTTCAGTTTAGTGGAGTGGGTAGGAGTAAAAACTGGGGCACCGGTGACAACTCCTGCACATTTTGAGGGGAAGTGTTTTAGGAACAATTTAAGGAAAACCATTAAGATAGTAGCAGGCTATTGTCATTATTCATCTGTAGGATTTCCAGGTGGCTTCAGAAGCCAGTAATAATCACTAACCCCATCAGCTAGATAAGGAAGATGAGACATAAAGAGGGAAAGAAGCTCCTCTGAAGATGCTTGGAGAACCGCAAGTTGTGCATTTGGAGGAAGTTGTTTACAAGGAGGGGAGTGAAATACTGGAACAGGTTTCCCAGAGCTGTGGTGGAGGCCCCAACCCTGGAGACATTCAAGGTCAAACCTGATAGGGCCCTGAGCAATGTGACCTGGTTGCATATGTCTCTGCTCACTGCAGGAGGGGTGAAGATAACCTTTGAGAGTCCCTTCCAGCCCAGTGCATTCTGTGATTGCCAGACTGTTCACATCAGCCACTGGACAAAAAAAACCTCAAAAAATGAGCTGAAAATTTTAATCTAAGTCATGACTTCTGGAACAGGAAGAGAAAAGGCAGAGCCAGACTAAGAGAAAATACTCTAGAGCAAGCTGATTATGCCGTGACTGTAGGGGAAGCTGAACTAGATGTGCATCTCTGGTCTCATGGTGTTTTGTGAATATCATAGAATCATTTGGTTGGAAAACACCTTAAGATCATTGAGTCCAACCACGACCTAACATCTCCTTGTACACAGCTGTTAGACCATGTCCCTGAGATCACCATTCATAGGTCTTTTAAATGCTGGCCAGTGACCCTTTTGGTGAAGAAATGTTTCTTAGTATTCAGTCTAAAACTTCCCTGGTGCATGTTGAAGCCATTTGCTCCATTGTTTCACCTGGGAGAAGAGACTGAACCCCACCTCACTCCAACCTCTTTTCAGGGAGTTGTGGAGAGCAATGAGGTCTCCCCTCAGCCTTCTGTTCTCCAGCCTGAAGAACCCCAGCTCCCTCAGCTGCTTCTCATAGGACTTGTGTTCAAGGCCCCTCACCAGCCTTGTTCCCCTTTTCTGGTCAAAGAGAAGGGGAAGTTTTGAGGCAAAACTATGACAGGCTTTTCTAAGTAAGACATGAGGAAAAGCTAGGCATGAAATATGCTCAGTCATTACCAAATTTCTTTAAAAATAAGAGACATGATTCAAATTGGGAAATAAACATTTGTTGTACTGGTATAGCTTTGGATTGTGATTAAGACAGAATCATAGAATGGTTTGGGTTGGAAGGGACCTTAAAGATCATCTAGTTCCAACTGCCCAGCTGTGGGCAGGGATGCCTTCCACTAGATCAGGTTGCTCAAGGCCTTGCTCAGCTTGGTTTTGAACACCTCCAGGGAGAGGGCACTCTCAGCTTCCCAGGGCAACCTCTTCCAGTGTCTCACCATCCTCATGGTAAAGAATTTCTTCTTAATATCCATTCTAAATCATTTTTTTTCCAGCTTAAATCCATAGGACAAGGGGAAATCCTTGTCCTATCTCTCACTCTGTGTGATCTGTCATGCTATGTAGTGTAGTGTCCTATCACTACAACACTCACCATGAATGCTCTGAGGGAGTTACATAAAAGAATGGAATAGAATAGAATAGAATAGAATAGAATTAACCAGGTTGGAAAAGACCTATGAGATCATCGAGTCCAACCTATCACCCAACACCATCTAATCAACTAAACCATGGCACCAAGTGCCTCATCCATTCTCCTCTTAAACACCTCCAGTGATGGTGACTCCACCACCTCCCTGGGCAGCACATTCTAATGGCCAATCTCTCTTTCTCTGAAGAACTTCTTCCTAACATCCAGCCTAAACCTCCCCTGGTGCAGCTTGAGCCTGTGTCCTCTTGTTCTGGTGCTGGTTGCCTGCGAGAAGAGACCAACCCCCACCTGGCTACAGCCTCCCTTCAGGTAGTTGTAGGCAGCAATACTTCTTTTTGGGATAGAGGTGAGAGGACGTGGCACTTGGTGCCATGGTTTAGTAGTCATGAGGTCTGTGGTGACAGGTTGGACTTGATGATCTTTGAGTTCTCTTCCAACCTTGGTGATTCTGTGATTCAGCCTAGGACATGGATGACTCACCAGGAGTTAACTGTGCTGTTGGATCAGCTGCTGCAGTGCTCAGGATGGATGGATTTTTCTTAACAATAATAACAATTTTTTGGGGAAAGTAATAAGAGTGTCTTCAAAAGTGAGCAGCTATGTGAGGGTGTATCACTGCCTGCAACACACAGGTTTCATCCAACCCTGTCATAGTATCATAGTATCAGTCAGGGTTGGAAGGGAGCACAAGGATCATCTAGTTCCAACCCCCCTGCCATGGGCAGGGACACCCCACACTAGATCAGGCTGGCCAGAGCCTCATCCAGCCTGGTCCTAAACACCTCCAGGGGCAGGGCCTCAACCACCTCCCTGGACAACCCATTCCAGGGCTTCACCACTCTCATGGTGAAGAACTTCCTCCTCATGTCCAGCCTGAATCTCCCCACCTCCAGCTTTATTCCATTTCCCCTAGTCCTATCACTACCTGACATCCTGAGAAGTCCCTCCCCAGCCTTCTTGTAGCCCCCTTCAGATACTGGAAGGCCACAATCAGGTCACCTAAGAGCCTTCTCTTCTCCACACTGAACAGCCCCAACTCTTTCAGTCTGTCCTCATAGGAGAGGTGCTCCAGCTCTCTGCTCATCCTCCTGGCCCTTTTCTGGACACCTTCCAGCACCTCCATATCCCTCTTGTAATAGGGGCTCCAGAACTGGATGTTGTACTCCAGGTGGGGTCTCAGCAGAGCTGAGCAGAGGGGGAGAATCACCTCCCTTGACCTGCTGGCCACACTTCTCTTGCTGCAGCCCAGGATCTGATTGGCTTCCTGTCCTTGCCCCCGGCCCTCATTGCAGGCTGGTATGGTTTTTCACGTTCCCAAACTTTCTCACACATGTCTGTGAATAAAACCCCATGCATATGTAGAGTGAGTGTATAATATGGATCAATTTATTTTTGTACTCTGTAGGAGAACTCTATGTATGTATGTATGCACGCATGCAAAGTGTCAGTATGTAAAATGTATTGTGTGGGAGTACATAAGGCAGCAAAACTCTTTCAAGAAGGCTAATTTATTTTGTTTTGGGTTTGTTTTGTTCTAATCCAGGAGTGGTTCACTGCTTCAGAAGTTTTTGCTGTCTTTTGTTAAAAATAGAAACTTTTTTTCCCCCATATTATTCCCTTGGCTTTGCAAATTGAATGTGCTTGGTGAAAAGCTGTAGTGGAAAACCAAAGCTCTGTGTGGAACAAAAATCAGCTTTCTTATGGTTGTCTGGCCTGAGAATGAATGCCAGTGTAGAGCCTCCCCTGCCTCAAGTTGTGCCAAGGGAGGTTCAGGTTGGATAGGAGGGGAAAATTTCTTCACAGAAAGGGTTCTCAGGCATTGGAAGAGGCTGCCCAGGGAGGTGGTAGTGCCACTGTTCCTGGGGGGATTTAAAAGACACATAGATGTGGTGCTGAGGGACATGATTTACTGGTAGTGGCTTAGCAGTAGTGGTGGGGTTGTGAGCTCTAGCTGAGTGGTTGGACTTGGTAACCTCAAAGCTGTCTTCCAACCTCAACACTTCTATGGCTCTGTGATTCTATGAATAGAGCACAGTCCCCAGGTCTCAGTGATGACTCTGATGTCCTCTCCATTTCTGTCTCAGTAAGTGCAGAAATCTGTAAGCCTGTGTGAACTGATGAATCTTGCACTCTCCTCTCTACTCCCATCAAGGAGAAGGACTCCAGGAAAGGTGTTTAGCGTACCCCTTGTGGCACAGAGGGCTGAGCTAACACTGCAAAGAGCTGATCTGCCACCTGGAAAATGGCATACAGTGCAATAAGCAACTTCTAGCCCTCTCCCAGGGCTGAAACCTGCTTTGCAACCAGTAGTGCACAGACAGATGCCTTTGTACTTTATTATAAACACAGTAAACAAAGAATTTTTGTTTCTTCTTCCTTAGCTGTCATAATGAAATTTTATTATGGTGGTGGTGGTTTTATCTGTCTTCTGATGAACATAAGTGTCATTAGCTTCTTTCCCACGGTCTCAGCATCAGTGTCTCAAGGTTCTTCTCTTGATTTCATGGCAGCCTTTTCTTTCCATGCGTCGCGTCCCCAGCTGGCAGCGCAGGCTGGGCTGCGAAGGCTGAGTCCAGGGACAGCTTAGCCATTAGGCAGAAGCTCTTTACTGTGAGGGTGGTGAGACGCTGGAATGGGTTGCTCAGAGAAGTTGTGGCTGCCTCATGCCTGGATGAGGCTTTGAGCAAGCTGGTCTGGTGGGAGGTGTTCCTACCCATGGCAGGTGGTGATCTTTAATGTCGCTTCCAGCTCAAGCCATTCTGTGATTCTGTGACAGCTGATGGGAGGGACCACTGCAGCAAAGCTGGCTGCCGGTGTGTGGTTGCTGGGCATTGAACACCTCTGGTGCAGCCTAAGCTCAGGACTGGGATGTTCAAGCTTGGACACAGAGAACAATTAGGTGGCTGCCTGGCTTTGGTCATGAACAAGTGGGAAGCACTCCTGATGCAGAGACAATGACAATAATTTTCTCCTGTTGATTTGGGCTGGGCACAGCTGGAGCACCAGAAGCATGGTTAATAAACTGTATATGTATTTCTAGGGATGTCCTGGAAAGGCACAGCAAGAGCTGTGAGGAAGGCTACCTGCTCCAGCTGCCATCCCACTCCCCAGTTGATGTCTGGGGTCCTGTTTCCCTACTCCCTTGAAAAAACAGTCCTTTGGTCTTACCCCTTCTTTGTGCTGCTTATACTCTGGAGTCTTTTAAAACTAGATCAGGGTAGGTTTAGATTGGACATTATGGAGAAGTTCATTACTGTAAGGGTGGAGATGCACAGGAATGAGTTGCCCAGAGAAGTTATGGATGCCTCATCCCTGGAAGTGTTGAAGGCCAGGCTACATGAGGTTTTAAGCAGACTGGACTACTGGGAGGTGTCCCTGCCCATGGCAGTAGGATTGGAACTAGATAATCTTTAAGCTCCCTTCCAAAGCAAGCTATTCTGTGATCCCATGATCTTCCTTCAGAGATCTACTGATGGTTCCTGTATGCTAGAAATATTCCCCTGCCAACCTTGTGCCTGTCCCCACCCATGTGCCATCAGGGTCTTGTGATGGTCTCTGTCCCAAAGAGCTCTTGGTCTAGACACTGCAAGCAGGGACAAGTGCAATAGAGGCAGTACTTCAATAAAATGTGTCTTCCTTGGTCAATGGCTTGACATCTTCCAAAGCCTTCTGGTGCAAATGAGTGTTTAGAAAAGATTTGAATAAGGAAAGGGGGGAGAATGTATGACAGCTTCATCTGGGCCTCCATCAGTTCCTCTCCATTTGTGTCCAGAGCTTACATGCTACTGCAGTGCTGTCCTTGTTACGTTGGTGGCTTTGCTTCTTGCCCTGCCTGTTTGTTTTCACTCCATTGTTGAATTTATTGCTCCTGGACTCTTTACTCTTGTTGACTCCTGGTAAATTACTGCCTCTTACCAGCCTTTAATTATTTGCTGCCATCATATCTTGGTGCCTCATCCACTCAATTAGTGTTGCCATCCTGGTGGAGACTCCTTCATGCCTTTGTTAAATCCATTAGTTTTGCTTTCAGCCTACTGTGACCTTTCACTCATTTCTCCCTGTCCTTCTTTACTCATCTCTTTTGTTTGATGCTATGGAACATCCTTGGCATCCATTCCTGTGGACCCTTATGGTTTTATTACAACCCTCTGTGCTCTTCCAGTGCCACCAGCTCTCTGCTGCCTTGTTCCTCCACAGCCTGGATCACACTTGCCTTTTCAGAGCTAGAGAGTGTTGGTGGAATTCTTTTACTCTGTTTTCTCTCTTTCTGCTTTTATGCTCTGATGTTCTCTGTTTCTCCAGTTTCCCCCATTTCTCTTACTTGTTGTTTTGCTAGTGGTTTGGTTTTTGTTCTGCTGCTGTCCCAATTAGTTTGGTAGGATACACTTTGCAACTGTCTCCTCTCTCTTGCTGCCAAACTAATTTTGAGACCTGCTTTTCTGCTGATGACTCTTTGGTGCATCTCTCCTTGAGCTGCTCCCAAATGTCTGTACTCTATTGTATTCAATCCAGCATGTCTAGTTCTGGTACTTGCTTTTCCCCATCTCCTGCACAGTCTCCTGCTTGGAGCATCGTGCCTGTGCTCAGGCAGTCAGATCCTGCTTCTCCAGGTGCCTTTGAGCACTCCACTTCTGTGGAGCTCTGGCTTCTTGCATTATGACAGCATTTCATGTCCATCACCACCTTCCCTGTTTTGCTCTGTGTTGCTGTTCCAGCCTTGCCACTGCAGCCGTCTTCTCCTTAGGCTGTTACCTTATTGCTCTCTACAACTTAATGCTCTATACAGCTCCCTGAAAGGGGGTTGTAGCCAGGTGGGGGTTGGTCTCTTCTCTCAGGCAACCAGCACCAGAACAAGAGGACACAGTCTCAAGCTGCACCAGGGGAAGTTTAGGCTGGAGGTGAAGAGAAAGTTCTTCCCAGAAAGAGTTATTAACCACTGGAATGTGCTGCCCAGGGAGGTGGTGGAGTCACCGTCCCTGGAGGTGTTCAAAATGGATTGGAAGTGGCACTTGAAGCCACGGTGTAGTTAGTCATGAGGTGTTGGGTGATAGGTTGGACTTGATGATCTCTGAGGTCTTTTCCAACCTTATTGATTCTATGATTCTACTTGTGCAAATCCTACCACCTTAAGGCTTTGCATCTTGCCTTTGAGCGTGGAGGACAGCAATTGCCATCTCTTTCCCAAAACTTGGCCATGGAAGCTTCCAGCTGCCCTCTATTTGCACCCAGAAGTGTTTTCTGCCACAGAATGGTAGGGGTTAGAAGGGACCTCTGGTGCTGATTGAATCCAAATGCCCAGCTAAAGCAAGGTCACATAGAACAGGCCACACAAGGAACATGTCCAGGAGGGTTTTGAAAGCCCCTAGAGACGGAGAGTCCACAGTCCTGTCTGGGCAGCCTGGTCTAGTACTGTGTCACCCTTGAAGCAAAGAAGTTTTTCCCCATTTTGAGGGAAAAATCTTCTGCATTCCCATCTGTGTCCATTGCCCCTTGCTCTATCACTGTACACCAGTGAAAAGAGACTGTGCCCTTCTTGTGGTCCACCCTTCAAACATTTATGAACACTGAACAGATCCCCTCTCAGCCTTTTCTTCTCTGGGCTAAACAGCCTCAGGTCTCTCAGCCTTTCCTTAGAAGACAGATTAAGTCCCTTAATCATCCTCATAGCCCTCTATTAGACTGTCTCCACTAGTTTTCTGTCCCTCTTGAACTGGGGAGCCCAGAACTGGACACAATATTCTAGATGAAGCTTCACTAGGGCAGAGTTGAGGGGCAGGAGAACATCCCTGGACCTGGTGGCCACATTTTTCTTAAGGCACCCCAGGGTACCACTGGCCCCTCTTGTCCACAAGGCACATTGCTGTCCCATGGATAACATTGTCCACTATCATTGTTCTCCAGTTATTGCTGTACCCCTTCTTTGTGGCTTATGTCAGGTGCCTGATTGATGGAGGCTGGTGAGGCTGGGGGCTGCTGAGTCTGGGGAACCCTTCATCATGCAAGCCTTGTTCAAGAGCTCATTTACCTCCTGGCTAACCCTGTCAGTTCTCAGGACCTGTCTGCT
Source organism: Dryobates pubescens (assembly GCF_014839835.1). Taxonomy (NCBI): domain Eukaryota; kingdom Metazoa; phylum Chordata; class Aves; order Piciformes; family Picidae; genus Dryobates; species Dryobates pubescens. Next base: position 32,993,282 of record NC_071619.1, on the reverse strand, counting down.
GGCTCCAAGCATTTGTCAAGACTGCAGGAATAATTCTGCCTGGGTAAGTCATTAGTTTAGCTAATATTGTATCTCTTTACTGTAAAAATGCACTTTGAGGTTGATTAATGAGGAGTGGGTGGAGATAAAATGAACTCTGGTTTTGCAGGTGAAACACCATTCCTTGTAAAACAAAATACTTGTAATGGTTGAGAAAAAAATATCAAACCCACTTGAAACACAACTCTGCTTCTTCCTGTAGGGAGAATGTGTCTCCCACTGAAAGTTACATTTTTTCCTCTCTCTTTTTTTCCCTGCATGTCTTATCTGCCTGTCTGTAGTTTCCCTCCCAAGTGCCAGCAACTTGGACACCAAGATGCAGCCCCATGGCTTGTCCCTTTGAAACACATCTTAGAATCATTAAAGGTTGGAAGAGATCTCCAAGATCATCAAGTCCAACCGTCATCCCACCACCCCCACCATGCCCACTAAACCATGTCCTAAATTGCCATGTCTATGTGGTTTTTGAACAACTACAGGGACAGGGACTCCACCACCTCCCTGGGCAGCCTGTTCCAGCACCTGGCCACTCTTTCAGGAAAGAATTTGTAACTAATATCCAGACTAAACTACCCTTGGTGCAACTTGAGGCCATTTCCTTTCATTCTATCAGCTGATACTGGAGAGAAGATACCAACTCTCACCTCACTCCAACCTCTTCTCAGGTAGTTGTATAGAGCAATGGGGTCTCCCCTCAGCCCTCTCTTTTCCAGACTAAACAAGCCCTGTTCCTGCAGCTGTAAATAGAATTAACAGATTTAGAATTAGAATTAACCAGGTTGGAAGAGACCTTTGAAATCATCGAGTCCAACCTACCACCCAACACCATCTAATCAACTAACCCACGGCACCAAGCACCCTATCAAGTCTCTTCCTAAACACCTCCAGTGATGGTGACTCCACCACCTCCCTGGGCAGCACATTCCAATGGCCAATCTCTCTTTCTGTGAAGAACTTCTTCCTAACATCCAGCCTAAACCTCCCCTGGTGCAGCTTGAGACTGCGTCCTCTTGTCCTGGTGCTGGTTGCCTGGGAGAAGACACCAACCCCCACCCGGCTACAACCTGAGTTGTAAAGCCACTGTGGTATCTTGGAGCAGGGGACAGAGCTTCCTGGCTCTTGATTTGTAGTGCCACAGCAGCTACCAGCTCCTGTTCTGTCTCTCAGGGCCTCTTGCCTGAGTTGTCTGAGTGACAAACCTCAGCCAGCTCTGAAAATGCCTGTGTGGAAATCATTCCCTTTGTGAGAAAAGGCTCTGGAGAGCGAGCTCAGAGCTTGGCTCTCCGTGTGCTGCCCCAGCTGTACTCCAACAGTTAGGAGAATGCTGCTGCCCAGAGGCACCATCCTCATCCAGGGTTGCCAACTGCAACAAGCCCGGAAAGAGCCTCCCTAGGTGTGGCTGCTGACTGTCATGTCCTTATCAGAAAGCCATGGGGAAATCTGTGTTAGGCCCTATTCTCTTGCTAAACAGAAGTTCAGTTTCCAAGTCTGTCAGCTTGGCTGGAAACATCTTTCCAGCTGGAGGTGCCTTGCGGGGAAGGCAACACAGAGACACATTGCAGCTTTTGAAGCCATCATCACATCCTGTTTCTGAGGCCACCAGCCTCTTTTGGTGTGTACCTTGGGAACTGGTTAGCCTGGAGAAGAGCAGGCTGGAAGGGGGGCTGATCAATGCTCACAAATACCTGAAAGGTGGGTGTCAAGAAGAGAAGGGGTCAGTCTCTTCACACTGGTGCCCAGTGGTAGGGTGAGGAGCAATGGATACAAACTGCAACACAGGAAGTTCCACCTCAGCATGAGGAGAAACTTCTTTGTTGTGAGGATGCTGGAGCCTAGGACCAGGCTGCCCAGAGAGGTTGTGGAGTCTCCTTCTCTGGAGACTTTCCAAACCTGCCTGGATGCATTCCTGTGTGTCCTGCCCTATGTGATCCTACTTTGGCACAGGGTTGGACTTGATATCTCAAGATGCCTTCTTCAGGTGTCTTACCTCTTACCTTCTTAAGAGGTCCCTTCCAGCCCCTACCATTTTCTGATTCTATGATTCTGTGAATGTCTTGGCAGTATCCATGGTAGGCAAAGAGTTAGAGCATCCAAGGGCCTTGAATGCAGTTCTTATGAGGAGCAACTGAAGCACCTGGGGGTGTTAATCTGCAGGAAAGAAGGCTGAGGGAAGACCTCATCACCCTCTACAACTCCCTGAAAGAAGGTTGGAGCAAGGTGGGAGTCAGTCTCTTCTCACATACAACCTGTGACAGGAGGAAATGCCTTCAAGTTGTGCCATGGGAGGTTTGGGTTGGATGTTAGGAAACATCTCTTCTCAGAAAGGGTTATCAGGCATTGAAACAGGGTACCTAGGGAGGTGGTGGAGCCACCATCCTTAGAAGGATTTCGTAGACACATGGATTTAATGCTTAGGGACATGATTTAGTGGTAGGGGCCTAGCAATAGTGGTGGGATTTGGTCTAAGTAAGTAGTTGGATGTAGTCATCTCAAAGCTCTCTTTCAAGCTCCACATCTCTATGGTTCTGTGATGTGATTCCTGTGAATCTCCACTCTGCTTTTGCAGAGGTCACAACTGCAGTGCTCTGTTCTCCAGAGGGGTTAAGAACTACCTTTTGCTTTTTCCTCCACAAGACATACTAACCTGAATTAAAGGCTTCACCAAACAGTTTTGGAAGTCCCTGGTGCCTTTGACTGCATGATACACAACAGCCTTGGAAAAAGCCCTGAAGCACTGGTGCAGGATGCCCTTTCCTGCAGATCTTTTGTGCTCTGGGGCTGGATGGGCTGAGGAGGGGCTCTGATACTGAAGCTGATGGTTTAGTTGTGAATGTGGAGACCAGGCTGCTGAGCAGAAAATGGATGAATGAAATTCAAAAATCTGTGCCTGGCTGCAGCCCAGTGCCTGGCTGCCTTGGCATGCTCTGGGCTGGGATGGGTGAGGAGCAGGAGGGGCATGTGTGGGGGATAAGCCTTGGCATTGTGGCACTGTGAGCAGCGTGGCCCCTGCCTGTGCTGGCAGAAGTGAGTGGGAGGTGAAGTGAGCCTGGGAGCTCTTGGAGGCATGGCTGAGCTTGCTCTTCTCTGCCCTGCCAGGCTGTGGCCCTGGCTCTCCCTGCTGCTTCACTCCCATTTTGCATTCTCCTGCTTGATTTTCTTTGCTTCCTGATGAGCTAAACCTTGTTTTGGAGGGGGAGAGACACTGGGGCAAGTGAAAGAGATCCTCAGCAGTGTGGCAAGCAGAAGATTGTTCTTCAAAGCTTCTCTTGCCTCTCCCTTTCCTGCTCTTAGAAGAGCAGCAAAACACCTGCTGTGTCCCTGAGCCATGAATAAGCTTACCTGGGATGGTGGCACCAGAAGGATGCTCTCTGGTGACCCCAGAGCTGCCCATGCAAATGTGTGAGTGCATGGGGACAGCTGGGGCAAAGGGCAAACATGCTCTTTGTCCTGCAAGGGGAAGGGTACAGAGCACCCATTCTGAAGCTGTGTACAAGGCATTCACATGGGTGGAGAACTGTGTGATAGTAAAATAGACTCATTCCAGTTGGAAAAGCTCTCTGAGATTATTGAGTCAAAGCATCAATCTGACACCACCATAGGAAACCCCATCCTGAAGTGTAATGTCCTCACATTTCTTGAACACCTCCAGGGATGGTGACTCCACCACCTCCCTGGACAGCCTGTTCCAATGCCTGACCACCCATTCAGGGAAGAAATTATTCCTAATATCCAACCTAAACCTCCTCTGGAAAAGTTTCAGGCCATTTCCTCTTGTTCTATCACTTGAATTGATGGGGGCTGAGTTTGGTATTAGCTGTCATAATGTTACAGTGGACTCCCAGTGTCTCTTGTGCAAGAAGTTTGGAAGAGCGACTCGCTGGGTGCTATCAGAAGACATGCAAATGCATGCAGAGCCAGCTCATGCGCCCAGCAGGGAACAAGCCTTCCCTTGAGGTAGGAGTGGGTGGGCCTGCTAGTTGTCTGGGCCTGAGAAGTAGGAAACACCCCAGTGTCAGTGCTGGCTCCAGAAGTAGGCAGCAGAAGTGTGTTGGTAATTGCAAACTGTTCAGGGACTTTTGAGAGCCCTACCCCACACTGGTTCATCCCTGTCTGCAAGGGAAATGAAGTTGTTCTATAGTGGAGGAAGGGGAACTGTGATCTCCTCTCCATTTTGGTCTACCTTCAATTTACAGCATGAGGATTGGCACTGGCACAGCTGGCAGGGGGTGATGAGATGCCTTAAACCCATTCTTGACATTTCTTAGTGTTTCAGCCATAGACAACAAGTTGGATGAGGAGCAGCTAAGGGAACTGGTGTTGTTTAGTCTGGAGGAGAGGAGGCTGAAAGAAGACCTCATTACTCTCTACAGCTTCCTGGAAGGAGGTTGGGTGAGGTGGGGATTGGTCTCATCTCCCTAGTATCAGCTGATAGAATGAGAGGAAATGGCCTCAAGTTGCACCAAGGGAGGTTTAGGATGGCTATTATGGAGATTTTTTTCCTGCAAGAGTGGTCAGGCATTGGAAGAGGGAGGTGGTGGAGTCCCTGCCCCTGGAGATGTTCAGAAACCATGTAGGCATGGCAGTTTAGGACATGGTTTAATGGCCATTGTGGTGTTAAGTTGTGGGTTGGACTCATTGTTCTTAGAAGTCTTTTCCAAACAAACCAATTCTATGATTCTATGTCATAAGGAAGTCCTCTGTGAGAAGAAATCCTCCATATCAGGGGTAGCTCAGCTAGACTGGGGGATGTGGGGGTTCTTCCAGCTCCCATCTCCCTCCGTGGGAAAGGCTGCCGAGGTGCTCGGTGCCAGCAGCACCCTCCCTCTGGGGCATGGAGCCCTTGGGCTTGTCTGCTTCCCTTGGCAGCAGTCCCAGTGACTCCTCCAGCACCATCCCTGTGTCAGGCACATGAAGCTTCTCCTGAGTGCTGGTGTGGGGTCACATCAGTAATGGTAAAGGGGCTTGGTTCTGGGGAGGAGCACTGTGGCAAACTGTCAGCCCCTGGCTGGGAAAAGTCTGATTTCCCTGATGGCTGTTTCTCTGAGCAGTACACCCTGTCCTTAGGGAGGGACCTGTCTCCATCAAGGAGGGCTTGACACTGACCCATCCAGAACTTCAAGCACCAGTGCCTGATTTTTCAGGACAGGAGAGCTCAGAAAGTGGTGTGAATAGACCCCAGGAAAATATGGGTTGAGAATCTGGATTTTGCACCATCCTTTCTCATGCCACCTCCTTGTCTCTGCTAGATGCTGCACAGCCTCATCAACTCTTCCCACACGCTTGAATTTTTGTTAGGGGGTTGTTTTTAACTTGGACCCCTTCATTGTCTGGTCACAGTTGTGGTCCCATGGACAGCTCCTGCCAGGAAGAGAGACAAGTCCTGCAGCATATGGGTAGATGAGCAGCAGTATGAGGAGGAAAGCAATGGGAGAAGAAAGTTGACTGCTATACTGCATGTGCCTTCTCCCCACATAACGTGGTGAGAGGGTTGTATTGGGGTCCTGGGGCTTTTTACCCTGGAGAAGACTGAGGGGGAATCTTATCAATGCTTATAAATGCTTACAGGGTGGGTGTCAAGAGGATGGGACCAGTCTGTTGTCAGCGTTGTCATACAGGACTGTTGCAGTTTGAGCTGGGTGCCCCCCTGGTGCATTCACTTCCTGTGTCCAGAAGTCCAGCCCAGAGGGATTGACACAGGAAATTGTGTATTCCCTACCATAATTCTTTGCACCACTATAAGATCCAGTGCGGAGTCTGGCACTTCCTCTTTCCTTCCCTCTCCGAGACTTGGTAACTGGGGGAGAGATCTCCCGGCCATGGGCCTGATTAGGCCCAAGGCCACAGGGGGATGGGCAGTCTCAGGCCTGGCCAGCTGAGACTAGCCCAGCAGAGGGAGGGGGAAGAAGGAGCCCTGGGGGTTTTGCATGCACCCTCAGGTGGGGATGGGATCTTTCTTTGTCACTGTGCTTTGGGTTTTCTGTAACATTCACTGCTTTCTATTGAAACTTTCATCACTTTTGCAATCCGTTTGCCTGAGTCGTTATTTCTGCCTGTGGTGGGGAGGGGACCTGCCCCAACCCATTACATTTTTGGCGCACCAACGTGGGGCCAACTGCAGCTCGGATTGCAAAAGATGGAGAGTTTAAATTTAGTTCTGGGCGTCGGTTTGGGTTTGGAAAGTTGGGGCTCAGGTTTTGTGTTACCGGGGCGACTGTGTGAACTCCTTTGGACTGCAGAAGGATAGCTGGTGCGTAGCTGATGGCATGGAATTCCCTCCTGTTGCTTGGGAACAGCGAGGGGTGGTTCTTTCTGTGACTTTCTGCCCAGGGTAGCTTAAGAACGCTCGAGTAGCCTAAGAAGGCGAGACCTGCCTTCTCCTCGTTCTCTGCGGAGCGGCGGGGAGCGGAGGAGGGGCAGCGGCAAGCAGAGCGTGGTCGGCCCGCGGCCGCTGCGGGGAGCGGACACCCGCGGCGAGCAGGCAAGCGACTGCTGGAGGTGACTCGGACTCTGCATCGCGGCGACAGAGACGGCGGGGGCCGGGCCGGGCCGCGTTCAGGCGGCGGCGGCGGCACCGCCCGAGCCGGGCTGCGTTCAGGCGGCGGCGGCAGCTGTAAATCTTTCCCTGGTGTTTTCGGACGTGTTCCGAAAATGGCGCCGAGCACCTGGCTCCGCCTCCCTGCTTCTTCAGCGGGCTGTGGCGCAGCTCCTCCCTCCTCCGGGGGTGGAGGTTGTGCAGCCGGATGCTGTCCTGCCTCGGTACGCGAGCGCCCAGCCGGGGGGTGCGGAGTGCCTCTGGCATGCATCCGTGTAGCTTTGGTCCGCGTGAAAGCGGTTGGCTGCGGCACCCTGGATGGATTGAAAAAGGCAGTCGTGGAGCCGGATTGTTCCGACTGGCCTGCCCCAGGGGTGGAGAATTTGCCGCTGAATAGGAGAGTAAAGGCTTGGCTGAGAAGTTGTGAGGTATTTCCAGGTGACCAGGATGTCCCAAGGAGTCCACAAGGAATTCACACTGCAGGAGAAGGACTGCATCGCTGGGAGGTTCCATCACATGAGGAAGAACAACTGGAATGGACTGATGCTTGAGCCTGAATGAGAGACTGTTTGAGTGGACGCCCAGATGAAGATATGGACTCTGCCGGACATGTCATCAGAAGTTTTCTGATCTGATGATGTGTTTGGGTGCAAAGATTATGGTATGAAATACAGGGGTGGCATGTTGCAGTTTGAGCTGGGTGCCCCCCTGGTGCATTCACTTCCTGTGTCCAGAAGTCCAGCCCAGAGGGATTGACACAGGAAATTGTGTATTCCCTACCATAATTCTTTGCACCACTATAAGATCCAGTGCGGAGTCTGGCACTTCCTCTTTCCTTCCCTCTCCGAGACTTGGTAACTGGGGGAGAGATCTCCCGGCCATGGGCCTGATTAGGCCCAAGGCCACAGGGGGATGGGCAGTCTCAGGCCTGGCCAGCTGAGACTAGCCCAGCAGAGGGAGGGGGAAGAAGGAGCCCTGGGGGTTTTGCATGCACCCTCAGGTGGGGATGGGATCTTTCTTTGTCACTGTGCTTTGGGTTTTCTGTAACATTCACTGCTTTCTATTGAAACTTTCATCACTTTTGCAATCCGTTTGCCTGAGTCGTTATTTCTGCCTGTGGTGGGGAGGGGACCTGCCCCAACCCATTACAAGGACAAAAGGTAATGGACACAAACTTGAACACAGGAAGTTCAATCCAAACATGTGGAGGAGTTTATTTACCTTGAGAGTAGTGGTGAAGCACTGGAATAAGCTGTTCAGAGAGGTGGTGGAGTCTCTTTCTCTGGGGTGATTCAAGGCACTCCTGGACGCTGTCCTGTGCAACTTGCTCTCCGTGAACCTGCTCTGGCTGGGGAATTGGACTATATGATCTCCAGAGGTCCCTTCCAACCCCTTTCATTCTGTGTGATTCTGCCTGTGAGCAAAATGATGCCAGCTCAAGGAGCTCTGCAACAGCCTGGGCTGAAATCTGCTCCTGGTCTGGTGATGTCCTGAGAGACCCTTGTGTCTCCTCTAGGATATGCAGAGAGGTGAGGTTTTGGACTGGCTGTAGAAAGGCGTGGAGGGCCTTCATCATGTTTCTGAGGGGTTATGGCAAGTGCAAAAGGTGAGTAAAGCCAGTCAGGAGGAGGGAGAAGGCTCTAATTAAAACCTTCTGACCTCCTTGCCTTACAACTTCTCTTAAATCGAACCTTCAATCTACTTCCCCTTTCCTTACCCAAGGATAAATGCAAAGTAATGCAATTAGGTTCAATGAGCAGACAAATGGTAAAAAACTGATGGGAGATAAGAGTTTGATTTCCTCTCCTATCAAATGGTGGTCTTCCTGCTGCTTCCTCACCCTTGCAAAACCCTCAGTTGCCCAGGGGACCTCTGCCTCATCTATCATTCCAAAGTAACATTTCTCTTTAATTTTAAGGCTCCAAACCTCCAGCCAAGCAAACACTTAGCATGCCTACCAAACAAAGCAGGACAAATTTCCCACCACTGTAATTATCTTCCAACACTACTCCTTGCTCTCAAATAGCTGGGATATCCTTGCGGGGAGGCTGTGGCTCACTGAACCCCGAGGCACCGCACAAGGCTCCTCTGGCCTCTTTTTTTTCCACATCTAATCCTTCCTTTCTCCCCCAGGAGAGCATTACAGTTCTAATGTGGGCATATGGCTTCCCAATTAGTGAGGTCTCACCTGTGCTTTGTGGAGAGCAGAGGTGAAACCTACGCGTGGTTCTCCTCTGTCCCCGTGTGTGCAGGCCTGCCCAATGTCTGCCCAAGCTGTACCTCTGAAGGTGAGGGCTGGCAGGTTGAGCACCTGCCAGAGATCAGGGAAGCTCTGCAGTGTAATTACATATCCTAAAAAAACCCCATGGCATTGAGGTTTCATCTTCACGTCTGTGAAATGGCCATGGTCTTCCCCTTGGAGCTTTGGGAGGGAAAGAGAACCACAGAATGGTAGGGGTTGGAAGGGACCTCTGGAGATCATTGACTCCAACCCCCCTGCCAAAGGAGGATCACCTAGGGCAGGCCACACAGGAACATGTCCTGGTGGGCTTTGAAAGTCTCCAGAGAAGGAGACTCCACAACCTCTCTAGGCAAGCTGGTGCAGGGCTCCAGCACCCTCACAACAAAGAAGTTTGTCCTCATGTTGAGATGGAACTTTCTGTGTTCCAGTTTGTGTCCGCTGTCTCTTGCCCTACCGCTGGGCACCAGTGTATAAAGACTGTCCTGATCTTCTTGACACCCACCCATCAGATATTTGTAAACATTGATCTGATCTCCTCTCAGTCTGCTTTTCTCTGGGCTTCTCTTCCTTCTTCAGGGAAGAGGCTGTGTGACTGTAGCAGACTGATCATTTGAGTCTTGCCTCAGTGTCCAAATTCGTTTTCTATGTGCATATAAGAGTTATCTCATTCCTTGATTTCATGTAAGTGCAGGGGGGACTTGCCAGCCTGCTCTCTTGGTGATGTAGGGAGATGTATCCTTGATTTAGACTGAAGGATAATAAAAGTTGGGGCTTTGAGCAAGCTGGTCTAGTGTGAGGTGTCCCTGCCCATGGCAGGGGGGCTGGAACTGGATGATCTTTAAGGTCCCTTCCAACCCAAACCATTCTGTAATTCTGTGACAAGATTTGTAGGTAAAGCTGAAATCTTTTATTAGACCAACAGTTGTAACTTCAAAATATAAACACTCTTAGGAAAAAAGACCCAAAAAAGGTCATTCTTTAAGGAATAACAATAATAAAAAAGGTCATTCTTTGCTGTGGGGCTGTAGCTATGAAAGTTAGGCTGTGGGGTTTTGTTGTGTTTTTTGTTTGTTTGGGGTTTTTTGTTTGTTTTGTGTGTTTTTTGTTTGTTCGGTTTGTTTGTTTTGGTTTTTGTTTTCACTTGCACCAGTTAGTCTATTAAAAGATACAGGCTAGCAATTGTGCACTCCTAGAAGGGGAGAATAGGATAGAATAGAATTAACCAGGTTGGAAAAGACCTTTGAGATCATCAAGGCCAACCTACCACCCAACACCATCTCATCAACTAAACCGTGGCACCAAGGGCCTCATCCAGTCTCCTCTTAAACGCCTCCAGTGATGGTGACTCCACCACCTCCCTGGGCAACCCATTCCAATGGCCAATCTCTCTTTCTGTGAAGAACTTCTTCCTAACATCCAGCCTAAACCTCCTCTGGTGCAGCTTGAGACTGTGTCCTCTTGTTCTTGTGCTGGTTGCCTGGGAGAAGAGACCAACCCCCACCTGGCTACAACCTCCCTTCAGGCAGTTGTAGACAGCAATGAGGTCTCCTCTGAGCTGCTTCCTCTTCTCCAGGCTAAACAACCCCAGCTCCCTCAGCCTTTTGATGTGATCTCAAAGATCTTTCCCAGTCTAAGTGATCCTCTGATATAATTTTTAAGTGGATATTGGAGACTTGATAGGGTGCTTGGTTGCATGGCTTAGTTGATTAGGTGGTGTTGGATGATAGGGTGGACTCGATGATCTTGAAGATCTCTTCCAACCTGCTTTATTCTATTATATTCTATTCTATTGGATGGAACAGAGCAAGAAAAAATATTTGGGTATTGCACAAAGAAACCAACCCCCACCTGGCTACAACCTCCCTTCAGGTAGTTGTAGACAGCAATAAGGTCTCCCCTGAGCCTCCTCTTCTCCAGGTTAAGCAACCCCAGCAGACGATGCAGCCTTTGTACTGTGGAGGCTACAACAGGGCAAGCATTGTAAGAGTAGCAGCTAAACAGAAGGAGTTCTGCAAGCATACAGGGAGTGTACAAATCAGGTCAAAGAAATCAACAAATTAAGCTGTCAAAGTTGGTAACTCAACCTGGCATGTAATCCAAAGTTCAGCTTTGTTTAAGCTTTTATTGCTTGCTCAGATCCAACCCTTCCCAGTAACGTGCTGCCGTTTGGGTTTCTTTTGTCGGAGGGTGTTTGCACTGTTGGTTCGAAGAAGTAATAAAGCTCCCAAAAGTGGACTTTGAGTTTATGCTGTTTGTGCTTGGGAATGGTTGGTTGTTTTGCTTGCTTTTTGTTTTAAAGTAGAATTTGTCTTTATCACCAGCTTGTGTGTGAGAGAGAATGTGCAAGAGGGAGATCTTTACATATCTACATCATCTTGAATTTCAAAGGGCTTTCCAAATCCTAGCCTTCCAAAAGCTACTAAAATGCTGTGCTTTGCATGTGATTATATGAAGCTCATTAGTAAGTGTACTAATGAGCCTTTACACACCCCAGGCAGATGAATGAGCTTCCAGAGTAAAATGATTTGCTTAAGGTCAGACTCCTGCAAGTTGACAGCAGAGCTGGAAATAGAAACCATTGTTTCCCAGCCACTTGCACCATATTCCCACGGCCAGAATCTGTGTTGTGTTGTTTCTTTTTGGTTTTTTTTTTTTGGGGCTTGCTTTCTTTTAAAGATGAAAACACTGCTGCTTGTTCATGCTCTTTAGCTTCTCGTGCTTTCAGTGTAAGCCTCACAAATGCAAATGTCCTGACCTAGAGCTATATAAGGGCCTTCATTAAAAAAAACCCCAACCACCTCCCCACAATATCAGCCTTCATGCAATTCCATGAGGCAGAAGGGATAGCCCAATTTAACAATTCCCACGCCTCATAAAATGATTGCCCTAGTTTCTTTCAAGTGGGTTGAAGCCATAGACCCCAGTGTGACTTCATATGGAAGCCACACTATTAATTGTCTATCTTCTGTCATTAAGGTAGTGAGTTACTGGAAAGTGTTGGTCTTTTATGAGCTACCAGCCCATTTTGCATGGTTCTTTTTTTGATCTGTGTTTTGAGATTGCTTCCAGGAGCTGTGATGGGGATGGGGCTGAGTGCAGGGAGGTTCAGAACTGGTGGTGCACAGCCCCAGTTATTGGCATCAGGCCTCTGCCTTTGGAACACTATATGCCCACAGAACCATAGAATGATAGTGGCTGGAAGGGGCCTCTGGAGATCATCTAGTCCAACCATCCCCAAGAGAAACTGGGGATAGTGTTCCCATCCTGGGAATGGAAGCAGGCTGGGTTAGAAAGATGCTTAGAAACTCCTAGTTCAACACTTCAGAGGGTACTGCACCTTTGTGGCTTTACCTGGGAAGGCTGAAATCTCCTCCATACTTCCCCCTTCTCTCCACTAATATCCTTCCTCCCTGTATGTACAGCTTGCTGTTTCTCCCTTCCCTGTTACTGTTGGAGAAGAATAGCTGTTGGTGTTGCCAACCACTTGGAGCAAGGCCAGTGAAAAGTGTTTTTAGCAATTCTAGGCTTGCAGGGAAGACTTGTGGCCCAGGAAAGAAAAAAAAGAAGAAAGTATACACACACATATATATGTATATATCCACACATATATATATACATTTATACATATACATATGAGAGAGAAAGCAAGTGAGAGAGTCTGCCAACAACCCTGCCATGTGAGTATTCATTTGGCAGGGCACACGTGACTTGGTGCTTGCACATTTTGTACCATTTCTATGTATGCTTGTCATCCTGAGCCCATTTTAAGCTTGAATGGCTGGAGACACAAAACTGCAACCTGGGATCATAGAATGGTTTGCTTTGGAAAGGATCTTCAAGATCATCTAGTTCCTACCTGGCTTTGAATATACCCAGGAAGGGGGCATCCACAACCTGCCTGGGCAGTCTATTCATAGAATCAATAAGGTTGGAAGAGACCTGAAAAATCATCAAGTCCAACCTGTCACCCAACACCTCATAACTACTAAACCATGGCACCAAGTGCCATGTCCAGTTCCCTCTTGAACACCTCCAGGGATGGTAACTCCACCACCTCCCTGGGCAGCACATTCCAATGGCTAACAACTCTCTCTGTGAAGACCTTTCTCCTCACCTCCAGCCTCAGCTTCCCCTGGTGCAGCTTGAGACTGTGTCCTCTTGTTCTGGTGCTGGTTGCCTGGGAGAAGAGACCAACTCCCTCCTGGCTGCAACCACCCTTCGGGTAGTTGTAGACAGCAATAAGGTCTCACCAGCCTTACTCTAAAGAATGTCTTCCTAATATGCAATCTGAATCTACCCTTCTCAAGCTTTGCCTGGTGATGGTGATACCAAGGAAGCTATATGTACCCATGGTCATGATTCCCCCATGACCAGTCTTTGTGACACACGTGGCACAAATCATCCATCTCTAGGCAGATGTTGTTCTCTCTGCTAACACTGGAGCTGGTGTGGGTAAGGCTGGCAAGCAGAGCATGGTAAATGAGCTAACAGTTTGCTTACTTCTTGTATAAATCAAACAGATGAGCACTTGTTCTCCTACTTATCTGAGCAGGGCTGAATCAAACTTCAGGCACGGAGTTCAAGCCCCTCCCATTGATTAAAATCAAGGCTTTTTTTGGTAGGTTATCTGAAAACAGTCTGCTTTTTCAATGCACTGAGACAATAGCAATAAAAGCTGTAAAACCATGTTCCTCTTCTGGCACGAACCCATTGTAAACAGCAAGCTACTGGACTTAATGAGGCAGTTCTGTGCCATCACTTTTAATAACTAAAGGTTTGTCTCCTGGCTATCCAGGTGGGCTATTAGTGGTATTTAATATTACTGGCAATGTTGTTGTAAATTCTGTGCCAGCACTGGCAAAGAACAAGGGGATTATTCCAGATAACAGACCTGCAAAAGCATTCCCCCCCGCCCCACACCCCTGGATTCAACTGAGAGAAAAGCCAGGTAAAGCCACTGTATTTAATTTTGCCTTTCTCCTTCCAAGCATTGTATCAGGCACTGAAGGAGTTAAGTGAAATAATTAGGGCAGAAGCAAGCATGTTGATTCTAGCTTCTGTTATGGCAAACATAAAAATGCATTGACCTAAAAGGTAAATGTTGATTGAAGCAAAAAAAAATATGACGTCAATATAAGCTCCAAAGCAACTCTCTGCCTTGCTGTTTGGCACACCAACATCCTGCTGTACATACATACATACATACATATATATATATGGTGTGAAATAGTTAGGTTTGTTTTAATGGGATGGATGATAATCTGGTGATTGTGGGTCTCCTTTCAAGTGGAACAGTTTACAGCATGACTAATCCTGCTGGAAAAAAAAAAAGATAATAAACCAAAGAACACCCACAGAAAAAAAAGAAAACCCACCCCAAAACCACCACCCCACCACCCCCCCAAACCAGCCAACCAGAAAAACAACCAAAAACTCTCTGCAGCGATCTGCAAACTCTGCAATGATGGCAATTTTTCCCCCCTATCAAAGACATGCATGGGATTTTCAGAGAAATAAGGCTTGCATACTGTACCCAAGTTCTTGGTGTGATTTCCTCCTGACCAGCATGTTTTGTACCACAGTTTCCTGACAACCCAGAAGTCTACCAATGGAGGTCAGTTTCTGGCTGAAGGTATAGACATTTAATCCCAGTACCATCCCTCCCTCTCCTGCAGGTGTGCTGGTATTGGTTTGGGCTTCTTCCTTTCTCCCTAGTATCGTAGAATCATAGACTCAATAAGGTTGGAAAAGACCTCAAAGATCATCAAGTCCAACCTGTCACCCAACACCTCATGACTACTAAACCATGGCACAAAGTGCCACGTCCAATCCCCTCCTGAACACCCCCAGGGATTGTAACTCCACCACCTCCCTGGGCAGCACATTCCAATGGCTAACAACTCTCTGTGAAGAACCTTCTTCTCATCTTGAGCCTAAACCTCCCTGGTGCAGTTTGAGACTGTGTCCTCTTGTTCAAGTGATAGGATGAGAGGATAATGGCCTGAAATTGTGCCAGGGGAGGGTTAGATTGGATACTGGGAAAAATTCCTTTATGGAAAGAATGGTCTGACATTGGAACAGGCTGCTCAGGGAAGTGGTGGAGTCATTGTCCCTGGAGGGGACATGGCTCTTCAGAGCATGGTTTAAAGGCCATGGTGGTGTTAGGTTGACAGTTGGACTCAATTTTAGATGTCTTTTCCAACCAAAACAATTCTCTGTTTCTTGACTCTCACAGCTGAGGCTGCACCCCTCGTGCAGGTCACCTCATTGTCACCAGCCTTTCTTCATGTAAACCTGTGGCCCTGAGCTCCTGTTTTTCTCCGTCTTCGGTTTTGCACATCACTGAGCTATCTCCTGAGAGTTAAGGAGCTCTGGGTAAGCTGGCCTGCTGAGAAGAAGGTAGCAGCAAGCTTATCCTAGAATGGTTTGAGTTGGAAAGGACGTCCCACTAGACCAGGCTAACAACAGGCTATACCCTGTTGAAGCAGCACGGGTGCTTCAGAGAGTTTTGCCAGCGTGCGATCTGGAGCATCCAACACCGAGACTTCCACCATGTGCACATTTTATTTTGCCTTTCCAGTTAAAGCCCTGCTCACAGAGTGTGGGGATGGGTCACAGCTGGTGGTGAAGGCGATGTGTGGGCAGCTCTCAGAGGTGAGGGATGGGGCTGGGTTCCAGACAGTGGGGGTGGATACAAGCCTCGAGTTGGAGCCTGCGGACAAGGGTGTACTGGGACAAGAGATAGCCAGCAGCTGGGACAATTGCCTGGGGGATGTGAGGGTGGAGCAGGAGAGGGGGATGTGCCTGCAGCTCTGCTAGGGGCCATGCTTGAGTAAACTATGATTAGGATTAAACTTGTAAATCTCCTGAGAAGCCCTTGAGAAAGCACACATTGTAACTCACAGGGCTTCCCCCCAGCACAGTGTGCCACCCCCAGCTGGAGACCTTGCTGCCCCTCCAGCAGGAATGTTTCTCCAGCCATGAAATCTGTGTGTTCAGCAGCTAAGTCTGGCTCTGCCACAGAGCCTGCTGTGGAATCTCAGCTTGTTAAAGCCCTCCTGTGTGGGATTCAGCTTTCATCTCCTTCTATAAATGGAACAAATCTGGGGGTCTGGTTGGAAGGGATCTCTGAAGATTATTGAGTCTACCTCTCCTGCCAAAGCAGGATCACCTAAGGCAGGTCACACAGCAATGTGTCCAGAGAAGTCTTGAAAATCTCCACAACCTCTCTGGGCAGTCTGTTCCGGTGCTCCAGCACTCTCACAGCAAACTTTTCCCTCATGTTGAGGTGGAGCTTCCTGTATTCCCACTTGTGTCTGTTGCCCCTTGTTCTATGACAGGATACCACTGAAAAGAGACTAGCACCATGTTCTTGACATCTACCCTTCAGATACCCATAAAGATTAATATTTCCTCTCTGCCTTGACTAGCCTTGTCTAGTGAAAAGTGTCCCTGGCCATGGCAGGAGGTGTGTGTGGGGGGGCGCTGAAACTAGATGACGTTTAAGGTCCCTTCCAACCCAAATCATTCTATGATTTTTGCAAGCCTCTATTGCAGGCCATAAGTGTTGATAACATAACCATCTATGAAGAGAAAGGCAAGGAGAAAGGAGAGAAAGGCAAGGTGAAAGAAGAGAAAGGCAAGGAGAAAGGAGAGAAAGGCAAGGTGAAAGAAGAGAAAGGCAAGGTGAAAGATGGAAAAAAATAACAGCTGTTTCTTGGTTTCTAATGTCAGATCTGATCTCATACATGGGCCTGTGTTTTGTTCCCATTTGTTTTTCCTCACCCTGATATGTAAGTGGAGACTGTGTGATTTCACAGAGTGCTAATCTTGCCAACCAAGTATTAATCAATGGTCACCTTGAATCTGGGTTTAGGAGGATGGCTTGAACTGAGTGAAATCTGGGGCAGTGTTTCCCCCCCCCCTGTTTTTAGAATGCCCTCATGTTCCACTTTCAAACTTTGTTTCTCCCTTACAGAAACTCTAAAGGGAAGAAACTTTAAAATTAAACATTAAAAGGGGACATTCTCAAGCTGTAGCCACATTCTGGAAGTTTCTGTCTTCAGAAAGAGATTAGTGACTTGAGACCTGAAGTGTTCCCTGTTATGGTAATGTGGCTACATAAGCCCCCTACACCTTCTTACATTTGTGGGAAATGATAAATTAAGCCCACTGATTAATTTTTTGTGAGCCTTGATGGATTATCTGCAAGTTTTTCTTTTAAATAATGATTTTGTGTGTTTGTTTGTTTGTTTTCCAAGTATTGCAACCCAAGCAGTGACAAACGTTCCCTAGCTGCCTCCCAAGATGTGAAGCAGAACACCAACCACCTCAAGTGTGCCTATACCAATGGACACAGCCTGGGGAACACACAAGAGGAACTGGAGCTCTGCACCCAGCCAGGAAGTTATGCTGTTATAAAAATAGTGGAAACATGATAGGACAACTCACATGACTGGAGCATCACAGCTATAGGCTGTTTCATGAAGACAGGCAGGGAAGAAGAGGCAGAGGAATCACAGAATCATAGAATCAATAACGTTGGAAAAGACCTCAGAGATCGTTAGGTCCAACCTGTCACCCAACACCTCCTGACTAACAACCATGGCTTCAAGTGCCACGTCCAATCCCCTCTTGAACACCTCCAGGGATGCTGACTCCACCACCTCCCTGGGCAGCACATTCCAATGGCCAATTACTCTCTCTGTGAAGAACTTTCTCCTCACCTCCAGCCTAAACTTTCCCTGGCACAGCTTGAGACTGTGTGCTCTTGTTCTGGTGCTGGTTGCCTGGGAGAAGAGACCAGCCCCCTCCTGGCTACAACCTCCTTTCAGGTAGTTGTAGAGAGCAAGAAGGTCTCCCCTGAGCCTCCTCTTCTCCAGGCTAAGCAACCCCAGCTTCCTCAGCCTCTCCTCACAGGGTTTGTGCTCCAGACCTCTCCCCAGCCTCACTGCCCTTCTCTCAACACGTTCAAGTGTCTCAATATCCTTAATTTGAGAGGCCCAGAACTGGATAAAAATTGTGTTCCATGTTAAGGAACACTTTGAATGTGTAGAAATCAACTATGGCAGTTGTGGAAGCCCTGTTAAATGCCTCTGGGTGAAGATCAGAGGGGTCATTTCCTAGAGGGATCTTACAGTGTGTATCTGCTGCTGACCTCCATGCCAAGACAATAAGGCCACTGAAGTAATATTTGGGTTACTTATCTATGCTGTTTTTTCATGGACCCTGGTTTTGTGGGTCACTACAACTACTCACATATTTGTTGGAAGAGCAATGCAGCAGGTCATGTAGTCCATCAAGTTCCTGAAATGCACAGAGGGCTGCTTCCTCATACAAATGTTAGATGTGTCTACCAGGAATGAGGCACTGCTGGACTTGCTTGTTACAAACCAAGAAAACCTGCTTTGTAATGTCTCAGTTAGTGATAACCTTAGTTGTAGTGATCACAATCCTGTGGAGGTTGGGATCCTGCAGAGCATGCTGGAGATTTTCGGTTTTCGTAGAATCATAAAGTGGTAGGGGTTGGAAGGGACACAGTTCTGGGCCCCTCAGTTTAGGAAAGATGTTGAGTAGCTGGAATGTATCCAGAGAAGGGCAACAAAGCTGGGGAGGGGTTTGGAGCACAGCCCTGTGAGGAGAGGCTGAGGGAGCTGGGGTTGCTTCGCCTGGAGAAGAGGAGGCTCAGGGGAGACCTTATTGCTCTCTACAACTACCTGAAGGGAGGTTGTATCCAGGTGGGGGTTGGTCTCTTTTCCCAGGCAACCAGCACCAGCACCAGAGGACACAGTCTCAAGCTGCACCAGGAGAAGTTTAGGCTGGAGGTGAGGAAGAAGTTCTTCCCAGAAAGAGAGTTTGGCCATTGGAATGTGCTGCCCAGGGAGGTGGTGGAGTCACCATCACTGGAGGTGGTTAAGAAGAGACTGAATGAGGCACTTGGTGCCATGGTTTAGTTGATTAGATGGTGTTGGGTGATAGGTTGGACTTGATCTCAAAGGTCTCTTCCAACCTTAGTGATACTGTGATACTGTGATTCTATTCTATTCTATTCTGTTCTGTTCTGTTCTGTTCTGTTCTGTTCTGTTCTGTTCTGTTCTGTTCTGTTCTATCTGGCTGAAGAGCAGCTCTGGGGAAAGGGACCTGGCAGTCCTGGTAGACAACAAGCTCAATATGAGTGAACACTGTGCTGCCATGCTCAAGAAAGCCCACACGATGCTCAGCTGCATCAACAATGGCACCACCAGCAGAAATAAGGAAGTCATCATCCTACTTGACTTGGGGCTTTGCAGTCCATACCTAGAATACTGTGTTCAGTTTTGGTCCCTGCTATAAAAAAAGATGTGGACAGGCTGAAGAGGGTCCAGAGAAGGGCCACAAAGATGATGAAAGGACTGGGAAGCATGTCATGTAAGGAAAGGCTAAGAATATTGGGTTTGTTCAGCTTTGAAGGCTCACAGGAGAGCTAATCACCATGTTCCAGTATTTAAAAGGTGGCTACAAAGAAGATGGAGATTCCCATTTTACAAGGAGTCCCATGGAGAAGATGAGGGATAATGGATCCAAGTCACTCCTGGGAATAATCCAGTTGGACACAAGAGGAAAATTTTTCACAAGAGCAATCAGTGATTGGAACAACCTCCAGTGGTATAGTCCCCAACATCAGACATTTTAAATATTTGGTTGGACAGGGTGCTGTGACATCTTGTCCAGACCATGCTTTTGCCAAGAAAGGTTGGACCAGATGATCTTTGAGGACCCTTCCAACCTGGCGTTCTATGGTTCTATGGTTGTATTTTCAGACATTTGATCTATGTGGTAAAATGAGGCTGCCTTCCCTCCCCCTCTGTTTTGCAGGGTTTCTATTCTGTGCTGGCTCTGCTGCCTTCAGGGAAGAGTGTGGAAGACAAGAGTGGCTCTTAGCAGCAAAAGCCATCTGGGGCATCCTAACACCCTTCCTAAGAAAGATCAAGAAGGACTTCCAAGCCAAAGACAAAACAAAGGGGGAACTTGCATTTTTCCTCCTCTCCCAGGTGACTTTTAATGTGACAGGACTTTGTGACAGCCATCTGTTGTTTTATTGCACTGCCCACGCCTTTGGGTCTGGAGGGGACAAACCCTGGCCTTTCAGGGGAAATTCTGTAGTCCATGGTAACCCAGCTATGTGATGTGGCACACGCAGAGCGAAGAAAATGGGAGAGCTTGTTTCCACACCTGCTGCAGCCCTCACCTGAAGGACTGAAAAGCCAGTTTCTTAAGAAATGGTGGTGACACACCATTATAATTTCCCAGTGTTGTGCAAAGCAGAAATTGGGTCTCCCTCCTTTTAATGGTAGGCTTTTGGGGACTACTTTCGTGTTTAATATTGCAAGGTAAAGAGCATCTGGAGGCAACAGAAGGAGACGCTTGAAATTCAAAGCACCTGAAAATGAAAGGCTTCTGAGATGAGCTGTAGCTTTTGCTGTGCCACCCAGATCATCAGGTGTGAGCCCATCCCAGGGGTGGGTGGTCTTGCCCCTGGGCTGTGGCTGGGCTCTGAGCATAGGTGCAGAGTGTGCCCAGCACCTTAGCTGCGTCTGGCTGTACAAACTTATCTTGGCCACCAACAGGCATCTAGTGCACTCTGACTCACTTTGCAGACACACAGCCTGAAGAGGGATGGGAACTTGTTGAGGCAGTCACTCTTTGGAGTAAAACCACTCTGGGTTCTTCCTGCCAATGAGCTGAGGAGCTCTGTGCCAGTACTTCTTCATGTTGCATGGTGGTGTTGGATGATAGGTTGGACATGATGATCTTGAAGGTCTCTTGCAACCTGGTTTTGTTCTATTGTTCTAAATGATGTTGGGGGCATTCATGTGAAATTGCTCAGCTTGCTTCTCACAACTTAACCAATAAAGCAAGGTTTCAGGCAGTCTGTGAACTTCTACTACTAGGTGGTTCATCCTTCTCTAGGTAGGTGGAAGGTGTTCCTCTTTTTAGACTGGATATTCAGTCATAGAATCACAGAATGGTTTTTGTTGGAAGGGACCTTAAAGATAAGATAGAATAGAATAGAATAGAATAGAATAGAATAGAATAGAATAGAACAGAACAGAATAGGATAGAGTAGAATAGACTAGAGTAGAGTAGACTAAACTAGACTAGAGTAGAATAGAATAGAATAGAATAGAATAGAATAGAATAGAATAGAATAGAATAGAATAGAATAGAATAGAATAGAATAGAATTAACCAGGTTGGAAAAGACCTTCAAGATCATCAAGTCCAACCTATCACCCAACACCATCTAACCAACTAAACCATGGCACCAAGTGCCTCATCCAGTCTCTTCTTAAACACTTCCAGTGATTATCTAGTTCCAACCCCCCTGCCATGAGCAGGGACACTTCCCACTACAACAGGTTTTACAAAGCATTATCCAGCCTGGCCTTGAACACTTCCAGGGAGGGAACATGCACAACCTCCCTGGCAATCTTTTCCACTGTCAAACCACTCTTACTGTAAAGAATTTCTTCCCAATATCCAATCTGAATCTACTCTTTTCCAGCACAAAGCCATTACCCTTGACCTATCACTACAAGCCCTTGTAAAAAGCACTGCCAAGCTGTGGATGCCATGTGAAATACATCTTTCTCATGACTCCTCTTTCTGCAGGCTCCTGGCACATGGAGTCTGAGTGTTTTAATGTCTCTAGCTACATCATCACAGGCTGGGGAAAATGACAGGGAGCAGTGTGGCAGTGTGCCAGCTGTCCTATCTGGTTTGGCTTTCTAAACTTTCAGGGATTGCCTGCTCTAGTTCTCACACAGACCTTTGCTGCCGAGTTCCTGCTTAGGCAGGATGTGTTCCTCTCCCCGGATTTTTCAGGAGAAACTCAGAAAAGCTGCCAGGTACAGGTCAGCTAGGGGCTTCACAATGCATCAGCTTGGGCAATCCATATCTAGGCTGGGTAACGAGTGGATTGAAAGCAGCCCTGCAGGAAAGAACTTGAGGGTGTGTAATGGGTTGGGGCAGGTCCCCCTCCCCACCACAGGCAGAAATAACGACTAAGGCAAACGGATTGCAAAAGTGATGAAAGTTTAAATAGAAAGCAGTGAATGTTACATAAAACCCAAAGCGCAGTGACAAAGAAAGATCCCATCCCCACCTGAGGGTGCATGCAAAACCCCCAGGGCTCCTTCTTCCCCCTCCCTCTGCTGGGCTAGTCTCAGCTGGCCAGGCCTGAGACTGCCCATCCCCCTGTGGCCTTGGGCCCAGTCAGGCCCATGGCCGGGAGATCTCTCCCCCAGTTACCAAGTCTCGGAGAGGGAAGGAAAGAGGAAGTGCCAGGCTCTGCACTGGATCTTATAGTGGTGCAAAGAATTATGGTAGGAAATACACAATTTCCTGTGTCCATCCCTCTGGGCTGGACTTCTGGACACAGGAAGTGAATGCACCAGGGGGGCACCCAACTCAAACTACAACATGCCACCCCTGTATTTCATACCATAATCTTTGCACCCAAACACATCATCAGATCAGAAAACTTCTGATGACATGTCCGGCAGAGTCCATATCTTCATCTGGGCGTCCACTCAAACAGTCTCTCATTCAGGCTCAAGTGTCAGTCCATTCCAGTTGTTCTTCCTCATGTGATGGAACCTCCCAGCGACGCAGTCCTTCTCCTGCAGTGTGAATTCCTTGTGGACTCCTTGGGACATCCTGGTCACCTGGAAATACCTCACAACTTCTCAGCCAAGCCTTTACTCTCCTATTCAGCGGCAAATTCTCCACCCCTGGGGCAGGCCAGTCGGAACAATCCGGCTCCACGACTGCCTTTTTCAATCCATCCAGGGTGCCGCAGCCAACCGCTTTCACGCGGACCAAAGCTACACGGATGCATGTCAGAGGCACTCCGCACCCCCCGGCTGGGCGCTCGCGTACCGAGGCAGGACAGCATCCGGCTGCACAACCTCCAGCCCCGGAAGAGGGAGGAGCTGCGCCACAGCCCGCTGAAGAAGCATGGAGGCGGAGCCAGGTGCTCGGCGCCATTTTTCGGAACACGTCCGAAAACACCAGGGAAAGATTTACAGCTGCCGCCGCCGCCTGAACGCAGCCCGGCTCGGGCGGTGCCGCCGCCGCCGCTTGAACGCGGCCCGGCCCGGCCCCCGCCGGCTCTGTCGCCGCGATGCAGAGTCCGAGTCACCTCCAGCAGTCGCTTGCCCGCTCGCCGCGGGTGTCCGCTCCCCGCAGCGGCCGCGGGCCGACCACGCTCTGCTTGCCGCTGCCCCTCCTCCGCTCCCCGCCGCTCCGCAGAGAACGAGGAGAAGGCAGGTCTCGCCTTCTTAGGCTACTCGAGCATTCTTAAGCTACCCTGGGCAGAAAGTCACAGAAAGAGCCACCCCTCGCTGTTCCCAAACAACAGGAGGGGCTTCCATGCCATCAGCCACGCACCAGGTATCCTTCTGCAGCCCACAGGAGTTCACACAGTCGCCCCGGTAACACAAAACCTGAGCCCCAACTTTCCAAACCCAAACCGACGCCCAGAACTAAATTTAAACTCTCCATCTTTTGCAATCCGAGCTGCAGTTGGCCCCACGTTGGGCGCCAAAATGTAATGGGTTGGGGCAGGTCCCCCTCCCCACCACAGGCAGAAATAACGACTAAGGCAAACGGATTGCAAAAGTGATGAAAGTTTCAATAGAAAGCAGTGAATGTTACATAAAACCCAAAGCGCAGTGACAAAGAAAGATCCCATCCCCACCTGAGGGTGCATGCAAAACCCCCAGGGCTCCTTCTTCCCCCTCCCTCTGCTGGGCTAGTCTCAGCTGGCCAGGCCTGAGACTGCCCATCCCCCTGTGGCCTTGGGCCCAGTCAGGCCCATGGCCGGGAGATCTCTCCCCCAGTTACCAAGTCTCGGAGAGGGAAGGAAAGAGGAAGTGCCAGGCTCTGCACTGGATCTTATAGTGGTGCAAAGAATTATGGTAGGAAATACACAATTTCCTGTGTCCATCCCTCTGGGCTGGACTTCTGGACACAGGAAGTGAATGCACCAGGGGGGCACCCAACTCAAACTACAACAGGGTGCTGGTTGATGAGGTGCTTGATGTGATCCAGCAATGAATAGAATAGAATAGAATAGAATAGAATAGAATAGAATAGAATAGAATAGAATAGAATAGAATAGAATTAACCAGGTTGGAAAAAACCTTTGAGATCGTCAAGTCCAACCTATCACCCAACACTATCTAATCAACTAAACCGTGGCACCAAGCACCCCATCCAGTGTGCTGGTAGCCCAAAAAGCCAACTGTGTCCTTGGCTGCATCAAAAGATGTGTGGCCAGCTGGTCAAAGGAGAGGATTCAGCCCCTTTACTTTGCTCTGGTGAGACTTCACATGGAGTACTGTGTCCAGCTCTGAGGCACCCAAAGAAAGAAGGACATGGATCTGTTGCAGAGGGTCCAGAGGAGGGCCACGAAGATGATCAGGGGTCTGGAGCCCCTCTCCTATGAGGACAGGCTGTGGGAGTTGGGGTTATTCAGCCTGAAGAAGGGAAAGCTTTGGGAAGACCTCATAGCAGCCTTCCAGTACCTGACGGGGACCTACAGGAAAGCTGGAGAGGGACTTTTTATAACAGCCTGTGGTGATAGGATGAAAAGAAGCAGTGGTTTTAAACTAGAGCAGGGTAGATTTAGATTGGACATTAGGAAGAATGGTGGGTGGTGAGACACTGGAACAGGTTGCCCAGAGAAGTTGTGGACACCTCATTCCTGAAGTGTTGAAGACCAGGCTGGACGAGGCTTTGAGCAAGCTGGTCTAATGGAAGGTGTCCCTGCCCATTGCATGGAGGCTGGAACTAGATTATCTTTGAGGTCTCTTCCCACTCAAGCCATTCTAGGAAACTATGTCTGGCTGGCCAGTGTGATGACAGGCCATTTTGTGGTGTGGCAGCACTGCCTCTGCCCCTGTCTGCACATCACAGCTGTGCTTAGTGTACTTGGGGTAATTTGGATGGAGACGAAATTCTGCATAGCTGCGGTGAATCACAGGCTGCAGGAGCTGTGCAAGCTCCAGCCACATCTTGCAGGGCAAGCTTGTGTCTTGAGTGACTCAGATGTTATCTTGTCCCAGGTTCTTTCCGTGCTGTCAACATCAGTGCTGCTGATATGACAGAATAGATGATTTGACCTTATTTTCCTCTTTTAAACCTTACCTTATGAATAAACTCTCTCTGTGCTCTGTGCTGAATACTTCCCTCAGCTCTTTAGCTGAAATATTTGGGTTCTGCATAATAGCTGCAATAATGCAGAAACTGAAAGAAGGTAAGGGCAACAAAGCTGGTGAAGGGTCTGGAGAACAACTGAGGAACAGCTGAGGGAGCTGAGATTGTTTAGTCTGGAGAAGAGGGGGCTGAGAGGAGACCTCATTGCTCTCCATAACTCTGAAAGGAGGTTAGAGTGAGGTGGGTTGTTCATAGCATCAGTCAGGGTTGGAAGGGACCACAAGGATCATCTAGTTCCAATCCCCCTGTTGGTCTCTTCTCCCTAGTATCAAGTTAGAGAACAAGAGGAAATGGCTTCAAGTTGTGCAAGGGAAGGTTTAGATTGGATATTAGGAAAAATTTCTTTGCTGCAAGAGTGGTCAGGCATTGGAACAGGCTGCCCAGGGAGGTGGTGGAGTCACCATCCCTGAAGGTGTTTAAAAGACAGCTGAATGCGATGCTTAGGGACATGGTTTAGTGGTAGTGCCTTAGCAGTCACAGTGAGACTGCGAGCTCTAAGCAAGCAGTTGGACTTGATGATCTCAAAGATCTCTTCCAACCTCATCAGTTCTATGGTTCTATGTTCCATTTCCTAGCCCTCCATATTTCCCAGTCTTTTTTCAGTGACAGGACAAGTGGCAGTAGGCACAAACTGGAACGTAAGAAGTTCCATCTAAACGTGAGGAGGAAATTCATTAATGTAAGGGTGGTGGAACACTGGAGCAGGCTGCCCAGAGAGGTGGTGGAGTCTCTGTCTCCAGAGACTTTCCAAACCCACCTGGATCCATTCTTGTGTCCCCTGCCCTAAGTCATCCTGCCTTGTCAGTGCTTTGGATGCTATGGTCTCCAGAGGTCCCTTCCAATCCCTACTATTCTGTGATTTTAGGATTCTTGCTGAGGGAGCCCTGAGGTGCCCATTACCTGCTGAGGAGGCTGGGTGTGGGTGGTGGGATTCTCTAGCAGCCTTCACCCATCCCCACTCCACCACTGATGGAATGTAGGCATGTCTAAACCCCTGATGCTGTCTTTCACTCCCAATGCTCCTAAAGGCCAGAAACTATGAAAATGAAATTGATAAGAAGCAACTTTTAATGGACTGTTTCTCCTTGTCAGTAGGTGACTCCAGTGGATGAGAAGGCACCAAATGCTCCCTGGTACTCTGGTTATTTGAAGCTAGCCAGCTGCTCTACATTCCCCTGTTCTATTCTTATTTTAAGAGATAATCTTGTGATTAGAAACTTCCTTTCCCCATTTTGTTGTTTGTTGTTGGCAGGGCTTATTTCCCAAGTTAGACATGGTATGCTAATGCCTTCTAACCCTGGCCTGGAAAAAAATGTTTCTCAGATGGAAACATCTTTGCCTGGGATGACCTCATCTTTAGGCTCAGAGCAAGCAGAGAAAGTACATGAAAGCACTGGGAGTGCATGAAGATCATCCATTCCCTTGCTAATTCTCTTGAACTGGGTAAAAAAAAGGATGTGTTCTTGAGGGAAAATACAAGTGTTGGTCAAACTTGATGGAGCCCTGAGCAACCTGGTATAGTTAAAGATGGTCCTTGCTCACTGCAGGCATGTTGGATAAGATGACCTTTGAGGGTCCCTTCCAACCCAATGCAATCTGTGATTCTATTATTTTTAATAGCAAACTAGATTCAGAGTGAAAGAAATTATACATGAGCTGCAGTGGGTGTCATTGGGATGGGCTGCCCAGGGAGGTGGTGGAGTCACCATCACTGCAGGTTTCTTATACCTGATGATGGAGAAATGAACAACTGAGAGCTGCTGACCAAGAGAGACAGAGACACCGTTTCTCACAGATGTGGCTGGAGGTGAGGAGAAAGTTCTTCACTGAGAGAGTTGTTAGCCATTGGAATGTGCTGCCCAGGGAGGTGGTGGAGTCACCATCCCTGGAGGTGTTCAAAAAGGGATTGGACATGGCACTTGAAGCCATGGTTTAGTAGTCATGAGGTGTTGGGTGATAGCTTGGACTTGATGATCTCTGAGGTCTTTTCCAACCTTATTGATTCTGTGATTCCATTTGGATTGTCCAGCTGGTGATGCATTTTAGAAATCTTCCCTTTTGGATCCAGAGTGAGTCAGGAAAATGTCTCATTTATGGAAAATGCCAAAACATTGTTCCACAGCTGTCCACAACAATTTTGCTGTGTAATTGCTCTCCCCACTTCAAGGAATGGCTTTTGGGAACATGTGATTAGCCAAGTGCTAAAAAATAGGCTGGCTAAAGGTGGGTCTCTTGTGTCAGGCTTTCTGCTGGCCAACCTGAGCACCAGCAAAGCTGTGGCCATTTCATCTGTGAATGTGGTTAGCCCTCTTTCCAAGCCTGTACCCATGGCTCTGGCCAGCCTGATCTAGTGTGAGGTGTCCCTGCCCATGGCAGGGGGGTTGGAACTAGATGATCCTTGTGGTCCCTTCCAACCCTGACTGATACTATGATACTGTGAAATCCCCTTTGTAACCTGACCGTGGCATGCTGGCGGAAAGCAGGCTGGTCCGGTGTCTCTTTGCACACAGAGCTAAACCCATCCTACCACTACCCTGAGCATCTCGGGAGGAGGTTTTTCTCCGGCAGCCTGGCTGCTTTTACGTGACCGTGCAGAGTTCACGGCAAAGCCTGGATGTTGACATCAGGAGTATGACAGCCCTTATCCGGCCACAGATGTTTTCAGAAGAGCTGGCTGGTGGCCCGACTCACCTGAAGCAGTTACTAATTGTTTGGCGATGACGCAAATGCCGGGGTCCGATTTCAGCCCTGCTGCTGGCTCCCGGGCAGGAATGACCTGCTCAACTATGATTGCTCTCCATATCCTGGTGGCAGGCAGGCCTGCAAATTCCCCAGGTGCTGTGGTCCTGCTGTAGGTAGGTTATATTCAAAAGAGCATTTCACTTCCTTTAGAGACCTTATTGCTCTCTGCAGCTACCTGAAGGGGGGTTGTAGCCAGGTGGGGGTTGGTTTCTTCTCCTAGGCAACCAGCACCAGAACAAGAGGACACAGTCTCAAGCAGTACCAGGGGAGGTTTAGGCTGGAGGTGAGGAGAAAGTTCTTCCCAGAGAGAGTTGTTGGCCATTGGAATGTGCTGCCCAGGGAGGTGGTGGAGTCACCATCCTTGGATGTGTTCAGGAGGGGATTGGATGTGACACTTGGTGCCATGGTTTAGTAGTCCTGAGGTGTTGGGTGACAGGTTGGACTTGATGATCTTTGAGGTCTTTTCCAACCTTATTGATTCTATGATTCTATGAAATGCTCTTTCCTGTGGCCTTTACTCTGCTATAGCCTTATTTCCCACACAGTAGAAGAGAAGCAGCTGGGTAAAGGGACCTTGGGTGTGACGCTGAGGTGGAGTGAAGTACCTTCAACAACTGCAGAAGGCGTTTTCTATGCATAACCCTGGGCATAATTTCTGCATGGCTTTGTCACCTGTATGGTTATTATTTATTTATTTTTGTTTGTTTGTTTGCTTTTTCTTTTTTCTTTTTTCAAAACAAGTGAATTAGAGGAAAAAGAGAGGGGAAAAAAACCAACCACCTTGTTTTTAATGCTAGCATTAAAAAATAATATGAAACCATCCTCAGTGGCCAAACCACAGAAATTGCCATGCAGATCCAAGAGCAGGTGTGCCTCCTGGAGCTACTGGAACGGCATCAGAAACCTGCTGGAACCCCAGTAGAAAGTGTCCTGTTAATTCTGGGTCAGATTCTACTCCAAATGTGGTTGAGAGCAAAATCCCATTTACTTTAATGCTCACTGGCTTTCATCTGTTGTTTTTGGAATAAACTGAGCTCAGGCATGAGAAGCACAAAATACTTCTGTTAGGGCAGGAGGAAGCCAGTGCTGTGCTGGGAGAGGTTGGAAGTTAACTGGTTGCTATGTTCAGGTCCTTGGGATGAGACATTTCAGGAGGACAACGTGGCAAAGGATCCTCCTGGTCTTTCAGTTGTTGCTTTCCATTCTCACTTCACGTTTTCCTTCATTTCACCCACAGGTTTCCCAGGGTGGCTACAGCCAAATGCCCACGTTGTCCTCAGCCATGGCTCAGTTCAGTAGGTCATTTCTATCAGGTTTTGTCTTGTCATAAAACCATAGAACTGCTGAGGTTGGAAGAGACCTCTGAGAGCATCAAGTCCAACTGCTCGCCTAGAGCTTGCAATCCCACCACTACTGCTAAGCCACTACCACTACACCATGTCCCTAAGCACCACATCCATGTGTCTTTTAAATTCCTCCAGGGTTGATAACTCCACCACCTCCCTGGGCAGCTTGTTGCAATACCTGATAACCCTTTCTGTGAAGAAATTCTTTCTAATATCCATCCTGAACCTCCCCTGACACAAGCTGAGGCTATTTCTTCTTGTCTTGTCACTTATTCCATGTGAGAGGACACCCACCGCCACCTCATTCCAACCTCCTTTGGGGTTTAGTAGTCATGAGGTCTTGGGTGACAGGTTGGACTTGATGATCTTTGAGGTCTCTTCCAACCTTATTGAGTCTATGATTCTATGATTTGTAGTAGTAGTGTTGTAGTAGTGTTGCCCCTTCCTGCTCCACCACTGCGAATGTTTCCTCTCTAGCAAACCAGCTCTGTGCCTGGCATCAGGTATTGAGCGGTCCCCCCACATTACAGGTGTGCTGTACATGCTTCTCTGGCTACATGCTTCTCTGGCTTCATGGAGCTTTATGGACTTTGAGCTTCACTTCAAAAGGTATCTAACTTCTTCAACTTGAGACATGCAGAACTCCATCCATATTTTGTGCCATGGAAGTCACCCCTTGAGCAGGCTGGCTGAATGCATTCTTGTATTGTGGTGGGAATAGGAACAGAAAGCAGGTGGGTTGTGTGCATAGGCTACTCCTGGGTGTATCTCTTGAGTTAACTTCCTAATGGTGTAGCCAGTCTGCTATCTGTGTCAGTGTAGATATGAGGCGGTAAGTCGTGTTTAACATGAATGTCCAAACAGATTCAGACCTTCCACCATTCTCCTCCTCTCTTTTGGCACCCACCACAAACTTCAGAAGCAACTGACCTGTTTTCAGTGGGAGAGCTCCTTCCCCACCCACTTTTCCTCCCCCCTATTTCCCAAACCATTTGCTCTCATTAAAAGCCTTCCAGACCGTTTAAGACTTGATACTCCGGAGTGCTAAGCACCCTGGCCCTGGTTCAGTAGCACACTTAAATATAGGAATAATTTCATTTGAAGTTCAATGCAATTATTTGCATCTTTTAGTTGCTTTGGATTGAATTGCTCCATATTCAATAGGGTGGAGCCCATCAAGTCCCTTCCTGGCT
Organism: Dryobates pubescens; assembly: GCF_014839835.1. NCBI lineage: Eukaryota > Metazoa > Chordata > Aves > Piciformes > Picidae > Dryobates > Dryobates pubescens. The sequence continues at coordinate 32,962,929 of NC_071619.1, read as the reverse complement.
GTGCAGCTCAGGTTTGTTAGATGGGGAGGAAAGCTGAAGTAGCTCTTTTTATAGCGCTTGTGCTATTGAAGAACAACAGGAAGCGGCACCTAGAAAGGGTATTTCTGGGCAGGATGGGGTTGTGGTTCACTGATGCTGTACTGTAAAAGGTTTGTTCTCATTGTAGTCTTATCAGAGCCCGGGAGATTATTATTATCAGAGCCTGTAAAAGTTTTATCGGCTTGAAAGATGATTCTTTCATACCGGGGCAGCTGTGAGCCTCTTAAGGCTTTCCCCTTTATTTACCTTTCTGCAGAACTTCTCTGCTTCTCTCCCTTCAGCATTTGCTTTTTGATATGAAAGCATGAAGCAGATTGATGTTTAAACATGTGACATTGAGCTGGAGGTGTTTTACAATGTAGGATGCCAGGATAGTGAGGTGGGGGTTGGTCTCTTCTCCCTAGCATCAGCTGCTGGAATGAGAGGAAATGGCCTGAAGTTGTGCCAGGGGAGGCTTAGGTTGGAGATGAGGAAAAAATTCTTTCCTGCAAGAGTGGTCAGGCATTGGGACAGGCTGCCCAGGAGTCACCATCCCCAGAGGTGTTCAAGGAAGGTGTGGACATTGCACTTCAGGACATGGTACAATGACCATGGTGGTCTCTGGTTGAAGGTTGGAGGTCTTTTCCAACTGAAACAGTTCTATGATAGGTGACTGAGAGCATGATCTCTCACTTCCCAAGCAAAAGTAAGGATCAGGTAGGGCTCCAGTGCCTGTTTTTAGGAGCTATAGCCCAGCAATGCTCATTCCTGACAGCCCAGGCTGGTGGTATAGCACAAAGGTATCCAGCTGTGATTTTATCTGTGCTATTTTGGACTGCTAGTTAACAGTCTGGGGTGAGCTGAGCAGCTCAGGAACATCATTCTATTATGTATGGAGTCCAGAGTAAGAGTGGAGCTCCTGAATCCTCCTGGAAACAGGCAGTTTTAAAGTAATAATAATAGTAATAATTATCAAAATGACTTCTGCTCATGGAATCATAGAATTGTTTTAGTTGGAAAAGATCATTGAGTCCAACCATCAACCTAACACCAGCAGGGCCATCAAACATCTCAGAGTGCCACATCCACCTCTGGGGATGATGACTCCGCCACCTCCCTGGGCAGCCTGTTCCAACACCTGACCACTCTTGCAGGAAAGAATTTTTTCCTCATCTCCAACCTAATCCTTCCTTGGCACAATTTCAGGCCATTTCCTCTTGTTCTATCATCTAGGGTGAAGAGATCAACCCCCACCTCACTCCAACTTCTTGTCCAGCCACCTTGCAGTGAGCAGGGACATCTTGGTTGCCCAGGCTGTTTCATCTTCTGTGTCAAAACCTTCAGCTTGGCCAATACTCACATACTTGTATTTTGGTGCCCTGGTTGGGAAGCTTTGACAGACTACCCACCAATCCTTATCAGAGGAGTGGCAGCAGAGTGACATCAGCAGACACTCCAGACCTCTTGTGAAGTCTATTTGTGTTGGCAGGAGGTTACCTTTGGTGTTAGCAATGCCAGGGGCTCTATGTGTGTATCATTCCAAGGTGAAGACCTCAGACCTGCCAGACAGGGATTTGGGCTGCAAAGAACTCCTCAGATGATCCCCAGAGGACCCCACATAAAATGCCCAAGACAAGTATAGGAAGAACAATTCCATCTGCACCACCCAGTGGAGCAGGGCTGGAGTGGGCTCAGGAGCATGGCCCTTGGGCAGCCACACTCCCTTTCTGCCAGTGTGGTGCCTTTCTGCCAGTGTGGTGCCTTACTGAGCATAGTCCCAGCCCCCAGGGCAGGCAGGGGCAACATGTCATTGGGGTCTGCATGGGGCCAGTATGTGAAGTGGGCTACAGGAAGCAAAACCAGTGAATCCTGCATGGCTGTGTCTCCTTCTGCAAACTGAGTCATAGCTCACAGCAGCAGCACCAGGCTGGTTTTGCTCATCTTTGTTGCCTTGCATCCTGCAGCCCAGGGTTTCAGCTGCTGAGAAAGCCTCTGCTGCCTTCCCAGCTGGCTGCCCTGCTGTGCCTGTCCAAAGGGAGCTGCATTGGCCCCCAGGGTTGCAGGGGAAACATTTGGGGTTGTGGCTGGAAAACTCCCCTTGCTTCAGCACCTGAAGGGAGAAAACCACCCAGATGTATTTTTTGTTTTACAAGCTGGCTTGGTAGAGATTTTTCTTTCCCCAACTGCTATGGGAAAGGTCTCTGTAGGTAGAGGGAAAGGATTGGCTCCTGATTTCTGACTAGTTAAAGCTGGTGAAATTGGCAACAGGGCTGTGTTATTCACTGCGATTTCATCTCCCCCTCCTCCTGCTGTGGGACTCTCCTCCACAAAAGCATGGGCCTGAGTTCTTGAACTCCTTGGGAAGATGCTAAACCCTCCAGAAAACCCTTTTGATGTGGATTTCAAGAGGATCTGGATTGAGTTGTTAAGGTAGCTTGTACAGATTTTTAACAGAAAATTAAGTTCTTTACTCTGAGGGTGGTGAGACACTTGAATGGGTTGCCCAGGGAAGCTGAGGATGCCTCATGCCTGGAAGTGTTTAAGACCAGTCTGGATGAGGCTCTGAGCAGCCTGGTCTAGTGGGAGGTGTTCCTGCCCATGGCAGGAGTGTTGGAAGTAGATTATCTTGAAGGTGCCTTCCAACTCAAGGCACTCTGTGATTCTAATCTGGAAATAATATTGCAGATTGATGTTATCCAAAGGAACAATAAAATATTGCCAAAGAACCCTATGCTTCCCTAATTTCAAGTCCTAATCTAAATCCTCTAAACCCTCTCTTCCTTTTGGAGCTTCATTGTGGTACCAACTGTGCAGCATGTTGTCAGTACAAGTTATATCATTTAGGCATTGTGTGGACATGGCACTCGAGATCATGGCTTAAAGGCCATGGTGGTCATAGGCTGATGGTTGGACTTGATCATAGAGGTCTTTTCCAACCAAAACAATGCTATGACCTGTCACAGACACACAGAATGCGTCAGGTTGGAAGGGACCCTCAGAGTTCATCCTGCAGTGAGCAGGGACATCTCCAGCTAGGTCAGGTTGCTCATCACAGCTTCTCTGGGAAAGAAAAAAAGAATGCATTTTGTGATGTTTACCTGGCCTTTGTCATGTAGCCACGAGGCATCTTGTCAGCAGTGCTCTATGCAGATGTCAAGATTTGTATGAGTTTCACAATTGCAGCTGCAGCCCCTGAACTGCTGCAATGCCCCCTGGGTGCTGTAAAAGGAGCTGAGGACCTCAGCAGTTGGCAGGGTGGAGCACATCATCTTGCTGTAAAGCAGCTCCTCATAAATGCTGTAGACTGAGAGCAGAGGGACAGTGATGCTTCCCACTGCTTGTACCCAGGGGAATAAAGGGAAGCAGAACTAGTGGGAGTTTTCAGAAGCCTCTAACTCACTGGAGGAGCATAAATATCTTCAAGGGATTGCCCTGAGGTGCTGCTTAAAAAAGCAGCTGGGTTAAAGTGGCTTTGCTAAGTTTGTTCCCATGAATATGATTTTCCCCAGGCACTCCTTTTACATACACCTCTTAGATAAAAGCTACCACACAGTAAAAGAAAAACAATCACAACCTTCTTAATTAAAGATAGCAGGGGAAGGAGGCTCCTCAAACCAAAAAAAAAAAGGAAAGAAAAAAAAAGAAGACAAAAAGGGTTGAGATAGCTTCAATTTAAAGAGGCCTGAGAAAGCTGCCTGTGATTGCTATGGTGGTTTGCTGTGGTTCCTGCACCAAACTCAGGCCCAGTGAGTGTTGGTAGCTTGGATGCTTACTGGTGTGGACATATCCCTTTTGCCTCCTCTGCTCCAGACCAGCCTGTCATTGTCTAGCCATGGAGAAACCCAGCTTAAAAGCTGCTCCTGTCAACCCACTTTCCATGGCTGTCCCTCTGGATGTAGGCTGTGTGCAACCTCATAGATCGTTGCCTTGGTTACCTGCCTTCCTGTCCAGCCCATGCTGGGATACTTCTGTTCCCAAAGTTCCAAGGGCTTTCCCAAATGCATGGTGTATTGTCATAGAATCATTGACTGGCTTGAGGTGGAAGGGATATTAAAGATCACGTAGTTCCAACACCCCTTCTTTCCATGGGCAGGGACACATCCCACTAGACCAGGTTACTCAAAGCCTCATCCAGCTTGGTCTTAAACAGTTCAGGAATGAGGCAGCTGCAACTTCTCTGGACAACTCACTCCAGTGTCTCACCACCCTCAAAGTAAAGAACTTCTCCCTAATGTCCAATCTAAATCTACCCTGCTCTAGTTTTAAACCCTTGCCCCTTGTCCTATCACCACAGGCTCTTACACAAAGTTCCTTTCCAGCTTTCCTGTAACCTCCCTTCAGGTACTGGCAGGCCACTATCAGGTATCCCTGGAGCCTTCTCTTCTCAAGGCTGAACAGACCCAATTCCTTCAGCCTGTTCTCTTGGGAGAGGTGCTCCAGCCCTATGATCATCTTTGTGGCTCTCCTCTGGACCTTCTCCAATAGAACCATGTCCTTCTTGTGTTGGGGGCTCCAGAACTGGACACCTTACTCTAGGTGGGTCTCCTGAGAGCAGAGAAGAGGTGCAGAAAATCACCTCCTGCTGGCCATGCATCTTTTGATGCAGCCCAGGATACAGAGTCATATCCTGAAGCTGAAGGATAGACTCCTTCCATACCAGTGACATCAGGATGACTCTGTCCTTTTACATGGGCACTGTCCTTGTCTCCCTGCCCTGTCTGCTCTCTCTGCAAGGCTATCCATCTTTTTTGTTTCCCCAGTGTCTGATGAGAGCAGGCTGTCCAATTCCTCTTCTGCAGAGGTGTGACCCCTGGTGTGGCATGCAATGATTTTCACATGGCTGTTCCTAGCTAGCCTGTGGTGCTGTGGAAATGATCCCATGGTGCTCAGGATCTGGGAGCAAGAAGTAGAGGGTACTTTGTCCACAGTGCTGACAGCATAATGTGGAGGAAATGGAAGTGATGACTGGTGCTGGTAGATAAGCCAACTATTGTATGTGGCCTACTTTGTGTCAGTTAATGCAGTTATGCTGATGATTTGCTTTGATGTACACTGACTCTTGTGAACAAGCCTATGATCTTAAATTTGAAAGTCAGGAAACTTCTGTTGTTAAAAGTCTGGAAGCTGCAGAAGCTTTTGCTGGTGTGTGGTGACAGCATGAATCCATTACATATGCCTTTATAAGTACACAGGTCTGGGATGTTGTGGAATGGAGAGAAAAAGTGGAAGGGAGGTGGGAGATGTCTGCTGAGCACTAGGTCTGAAAAGCCCAGATGGCTTGATAGATATGAACCTTACTTTACAGTGAGGGTGGTGAGAGACCAGAACAGGTTGCCCAGGGAGGTTATAGATGGCCCCTCCCATGTTCAAGGCCAGGTTGGATGAAGTCTTGAGCAACCTGGTTTAGTGGAAGGTGTCCCTGCCCATTTCAGGGGGGCTGGAACTAGGTGATCTTTAAGGTCCCTTCCAACCCAAACCATTCTCTGAATCTATGAAACTTGTGGTCTAATGGGAAATGGTTTCACTGTGCTATCCTATCACAGAATCACCATGGTAGGAAAAGACCGCTAAGGTCATCAAGCCCAACTATGATCTAACTCTACTAGGGTCACTACTAGACCATATCTTTGAGCACCATAGATATCAGCCTGTGCTCACGTGTGTGTGTGTGTAAATCAGTGATACACAAGTCTGAAGATAAACAGCGGTCTGGCAACTTGGTGTTGCAGCAGTGAGCCTGGCTGAAACGACTGACAGAAAACAGAGCTACGAGAGCTGTGTGTGAGCTCTGGAAGGCAATCCAGGTCTCCCAAACCCTTTTGAAAGTGACAGCAAAAGCTTATCTTTCTCTCCCATCAGTCTGCAGCTCATGGGAACCCATGCAGCAAGGTATTTATGCAGAGGGCTAGTTGTGTAGGTGGCCAGGCGTGTTATCGCAGCGGTGAGAGGTTAGTCATGAGAGCCTGCTCGCTAGACATGCCTCCTGCATGCGCCTTCCCGCGCCGCAGCCGCCTTTATCTCCTGGCAGGGTGTGGGCCCTTGCCAGCTTGGCATGGGAACGCAGCAGGACGGGACTTGATGCAAGGAGTCTGGAAGGGAAGGCTGATCATCTTCCAGCAGCCAGCGCTTTGGCTGCATTTCCATGTCTAATCGGGCTCATTCGTGCAGGAGCGAATGCAGCGACTCTGAAGACGCTCACAGCTAACGAGTGGTTGTGGTTTGGGTTTGTTAAGTCATTATCTCGCCTTCAGATCAATGAAACTAACTTCGTGGCCCACAAACAAAGTTAATGGCTTTCAGACCTGCACAACTCTTAGGCTGGATCAGGCTTTGGGTGCCTGACTTTAGCCAAACTTTCTGTGGCTTTTGGAAATGCAGATCCTCCACAGGAAGAAGAAAGTGGGTGCAGCAAAACAGAGGGTCCAAAATGATAGATCCCTGAGGTTAAAATCCTTAGAGCTGGTCCTTTCTTGGGTGTGGGAGAAGGTACTGTTAATGAGGGATCATAGAATTTCATCACAATGAGCCCTAATTTTATACAAGTGTAATCAAATCCAAAATCTTACTGCCCTGTGAGCAACTAAGCTGGGAAAGGGTCTTGAACACAAGTCTTATGAGGAATCATGGAATGGTTTAGGTCAGAAGGGACCTTAGAGATCAACTACTTCCAGCCATCTGACATGGACAGGGACACCTTTTGCTAGACCAGCCTGGCCTTGAACACCTCCAATGAGGGGCTCTCCACAACCTCTCTGGGCAACTTGTTCCAGTGTCACACCACCCTCACTGTAAAGAATTTCTTCCTAATATCCAGTCTAAATCTCTCCTCCTCAATGTTAAATCCATTCTCTCTTGGAATGTCTCAGGAAACTGGGGCTGTTTATCCTACAGAAGAGAAGTCTGCAGTGATTGCTCATCACCCTTTATGACTACCTCAAAGGAGGCTGAAGTGAGGTGATCAGGGGGTCAGTCTCTTCTCTCATGCAGCAAATGACAGGATAAAAGGAAACAGCCTTGAGTTGTGCCAGGAGAGGTGCAGGTTGGATAATAGAAACAATTTCTTCCCAGAAAGGGTTATCAAGACAATGCCCAAGGTGATGGTGGAGTCACCATCCCTGGAGATACATGAATGTGGTGCTGAGGGACATGGTTTAGTGGTAGTGGTTTAGCAGTAGCAGTGGGATTGCAGGTTCTAGGTGAGTGGTTCATCTGATGATCTCAAAGCTCTCTTCCAAACAGAATAGAATAGAATAGAACAGAATAGAATAGATTAGAATAGAATAGAACAGAATAAAGCAGGTTGGTAGAGACCTTTGAGATCATTGAGTCCAACCTATCATCCAACACTATCTAATGAACTAAACCAAGGTCTCTTCCAGTCTCAGTGGTTCTCTGATTCTAAACAACAGGTGATGTTATCCCTGTATGGCTGCATGGCTGCTAAACTCATTTCCCCTCCTTTTGGCTATTCCAGCAGGGTTTAAGCAAGCAACTGTCTGCACAGGCTTTTCAATACAAGAGGACTCTGAAGAGGTTCCCTAGGGCAGCCATGATGGAGGAGGCTGTTGACCTCATTGCAGGGAGGCATGAGGCTATATGGAAGAAAGCAGAGGCAGCCTTGGTAGGTGACACACACTGGAAGCCCAGTTTCACCAGCACCCTGAGATGCAGAGACCATCCCATCTGCTGCCATGCTGTGAATTTACCTGCAGCACATGATGCCAGGGTTGTTTCTTGTTGCATATTGATTCCATTCTGTGGCCTAAAGGTATAGAAATAATTAACAGAGAGTCTTCCCATTGCATTTACTCTGTAGCTAATTGAAAGTTATATCAGACAGAGTAGTCATGTGAGAAAAACTGTGCTGCAGTGACTCAAGGGTGCTCTTCCAGCTGATGTGAGACAGCAGGTCTCCCCTGGCTCCTCCCTGTGCTTGTTGTATTACAGCAGCAGCAGGAACATGGTCCCAAATGACATGGGCAACACCAATGGGTTTTGCTTTGTAAGTGCTTGGAGGTTCAACATGTGCTCCAGGGAAGCTCTCACTGTCTAAGCAGCTTGTTGGGGAATGAAGCTGACTTGCTGCAAATCAGTGCACCTCTCCTCCACAGTTTCCTTTCCAACAGCATAGGAGAGGCCAGGCAGGTCTCTGCATTCATGTAGTATTTAGATGGTATAAGGGATAACATTTTGTGTTCAGGTTCAGAGACACCAGGCATCGCCATAGAGATATCAAACATGGAGTTTTTCATTGCATCTCATCTAAGAGAGGGGCCTGAAGTGAGGCCTCATCTGGAGTACAGTGTTGATTTCTGGGCTCCCCACATCAAGAGAGACAGGGAGCTACTAGATAGAGTCCAATGGAGGCTACAAGGATGATTAAGGGACTCGAACATCTGTCTGAAGAGGAAAGGCTGAGAGACCTGGGGCTGTTTAGCCTGGAGAACAGAAGGCTGAGAGGTGATCTAAAGGGTGGTAGTCAAAAGGATGGAGCAGGGCCCTTTTCACTGGTGGCTGGTAATAGGACAAGGGGAAATGGAACTTGGGAGGTTTTAGCTGAGTGTTAGGAGAAAGCTTTTTACCTTGAGAGTGCCAGAGCACTGGAACTGGCTGTCCAGAGAGGCTGTGGAGTCTCCTTCTCTGGAGTTTTTCCAAACCTGCCTGGATGTGTTCCTGTGTGGCCTGTCCTAGGTGGTCCTGCTTTGGCAGGGGCATTGGATTCAATGCATCATCTCCAGAGGTCCCTTCCAACCCTCACCACTCTGTGATTCTGATTTCCCTCCATGCACTAACCAGGTTTGCTATGGCAGGAAAGCCTTGCCTTACAGTGCCAAGACTCTAGGTCAGATAGTTCAAGCATCCTTCTGTTCCTCTTTCAAACTGCAGACTCACACAGAGTCTCCTACAGCCAACTAACACAGAGTGCTGTGCCTGGCTCAGGAGATGGCCACTTGACCATCTACATGGGCAAGTCTGAAATGAACTCCATGTAGATTGTGGTGAAGTATGGCCTCAGTGTGACTCATTGAGGGGCAGGGACAGTGGGGTTGTGCCTTTTCATGCCACACCTGATCAGTTTGTGGGTGTCACGAGCAGTACTTACAGAATCATGGAATTGTTTTGGTTGGAAAAGACCTCTAAGATCATTGAGTCCAACCATCAGCCTACCACCACCATGGCCATTAAACCATGTCCCATGGTGCCATGTTCACACATCTCTTGAACACCTCCAGAGACTGTGATCCACCACCTCCCTGGGCAGCCTGTACCAACACCTGACGATTCTTGAAGGAAATAATTTTTCCTAATCTCCAACCTAAACCTCCTCTGGCACAATTTCAGGCCATTTCCTCTCATTCTATCACCTGATACTAGGGAAGACTGATTCCCACCTTGCTCCTGCCTCCTTTGAGGATGTGGTAGAGCGCAATGAGGTTTCCCCTCAGCCTCCTCTTCTTCAGACTAAACAATCACAGTTCCCTCAACAGCTCCTCATAAGATTTGTTCTGTAAACACTTCAGCAGCTTTGTTGTCCTTCTCTGGACAGGCTCCAGCAACTCAATGCCTTTCCTGTAGTGACTTCACTCGTGACTGCTGCTTGTAAACGACGCTTGCAGTTGCTGGGAGCGGCAGGTACATGCTGTGATTGTGTGTACACAGCAGAGATGAAAAAGAACCTTGCACATGCTAGTAGACAATATGGGCATTGATAATGATACCTCCATTGTAACTGAGTGGCTTTAAACCCATGGCCCAGAAATAAGAATGCTTATTCCTGAAAAGAATGTTCTCCATCATGCTTTTCTGGCTGCAGTCTGATATACTTTTACTAAGCTGTGATGCATCTTCAGGAGGAGTTGTAACTGGTGACTGGCTGAAGGTATAGCTTAGTCTCACCTCCTCCCATAAAAGGGTTCCTCTAAATCTGGGAGTAAGGCTTGGGGCAGAGTGTCTAGAGGGCTGCTCGTTGGAGAAGGACCTGGGGGTGTTGATTCACAGCTGGCTGAACATGAGCCAGCAGTGTGCTCAGGTGGCCAAGAAAGCCAACAGCGTCCTGGACTGGATCAGGAATAGTGTGGCCAGCAGGTCTGGGGATGTGCTTGTCCCCATGTACTCAGCACTGGTGAAACCATGCTTTGAGTACTGTGCTCAGTTTGGAGCCCTTCACTACAAAGCAGGACATCTGAGTGCTAGAGCATGCCCAGAGAAGGCCAACAAAGCTGGTGAGGGGTCTAGAGGACAAGTTGTATGAAGAATGGCTGAGGGAACTTGAATTATTTAGTCTGGAGAACAGGAGGCTGAGGGGAGACCTAATTGCCCTCTAACAACTACCTCAAGGGAGGTTTGAGCCAGGTGGGGGTGAGTCTATTCTGACTCGCAACGAGTAAGAGATCAAGAGGAATTGGCCTCAAGCTCTGCTGGGGGAGGTTCAGATTGGATATCAGGAAAAATGCTTTCACAGAAAGGGTTATCAGGCATTGGAACAGGCTGCCCAGGGAGGTGGTGGAGTTATCAACCCTGGAGGGATTTAAAAGACACATGGATGTGGTGCTGAGGGACATGGTGTAGTGGTAGTGGCTTAGCAGTCATGGTGAGATTGTGAGCTCTAGGCAAGCAGTTGGACTTGATGCTCTCAGAGGTCTCTTCCAACCTCAACAATTCTATGGTTCTATAAGTTAAGACAAGCTCACCCTAAACCAGTTGTGCTCAAGGAAGAGGTTACCTTTGCCTGTCTGCTGGTTACTGCTTCTGTGCCAGAGGGAGGCACCTGCAAGGGTGATAGACAGCCCTCTCCGGTGGCAGGATCCCTGGGAGCTTTTCCCAGGCACAATCCCCCTGCCTAGAGCAAGCAGCTGGCTCTGGTGGTTTGTGGGTTTGCCCTCAGCATAAGTGCACAGGGCAAGCTACTGGGCTGGAAGACAATGTGAAGCCCTGACCTGATATGCCAGCAAAACTGCTTGTTATCTGTAACCCACTGGAGATGAAAGGAGCCCCATTTACCTGTTGGAACTCTTTGAATGAGCACACCACGGCTGCAGTGCATCAGGGAAGAAAGCAGGTTTGGGCCACATTGGGATGCTAAGCTGTTGAGCTGACACAGCCTCATCCACCTGTGACTTCAGAGTCAGAGTGGACTGCAGAATGTAACAGTGAAATGACCCCCAAGCATTTTTGGGCTGGAAACATGACAGATTGGTTGTGCCTCCAGCAGCAGGAAGGTGCCTGATGGTATTTCTGAATGGTGGGGGAAGCAAAGGGCAGTAAGCCTTCAAGTGCCTGTTGTAGTTAAAGCTGACTCTGAGCTCATTTGTTTTAAGTTGCAGAATGATGTTTCATCTACGCAACAATGACATCTGTGCTTGGCTGTCCCTGCAGCCCCGGGAAGTTGTGAATGCCCCCTCCCTAGAAGTGTTCAAAACCAGGTTGGATGAGGCCTTGAGCAACCTGGTTTAGTGGGAGGTGTCTCTGCCAATGGCAGGGAGGGTTGGAGCTAGATGATCTTTAAGGTCCCTTCCAACCCAAACTACTCTGTGGTTCAGTTTCCATGAGATATAGGAAATGTCTACAGGCAACGCCAACTAAAGCTATTTCAACTCTTGCCCATGATCTTTTCCTATTAGGATGACTCCCTGTTTCAGTGTCAAACATGACATTTCACACCTCAGAGAGCTACTTATCTTCTGTATGATGAAAGTGATGATTCTGTTGCTGGAGAGCAGGAAATGTGTTGTCTCTCATAATCAGACATGTAGCTTCTGGGATTGGTCCTTGAACCTGTCTGACTCTAAAGCACTCGTGAGCTACTACAGCTGAAGCTAGCATTTTTCTCCCTAACAGCTATTCAAAGTGTGGCTTTCAGAGTTAGCTTTTAGTAGGAGGAAAGGAAGGGGAAGTGATGGAATGTCATAGAATGCATCATGTTGAAAGAGACCCTCAAAGATCATCCCCCTGCAATGATCAGGGACATCTCCAACTAGATCTGGGCCCCATCATGTTTAACCTTGAATATCTCCAGGGATGGGGCCTCAACCAGATCTCTGGGTAGCCCTGTTACAGTACTTCACTACCCTCTTTGTGATGAACTTCCTCCTGACATCCAACCTAAATCTACCCTGCTCTAGTTTTAAACCACTGTCCCTCATCCTATTCCTATGTGCTCTTCTCAAAAGTCCCTCCCCAGCCTTCCTCTAGGTCCCCTTCAGATACTGAAAGTAATTGATCAGGAACCAGTGGTCCTGCATGCCTGTAGTTGACCTCTAGATTGGAGGCTCCTGGAGTTCTTTCTAACTAGTAGAAGACATTGCGGTTGGAGTCTGTTTTCTTCTACTGAAGAGGTTTCCTGTCTTCTACTTAAGTCATGTGTCAAAGGGTTTCCCTTTCTGCAGGTGCCTGATATGCAAACTTTTGAAGCACACTTTGATGAGAGGCAATCATTACCAGTGCAGAAAAATATCCTGCTTGCTAATTGAATTCAAATCAAAGCTCTACATGCCTGACTGCATCTGAGGGAGAGGATGAGCTGGCCAGAGCAGAATGCTCTCATAATAAGCAGCTCACCATCAGCCTGATGAATTTCTGGCTTGAATTTCTGGAACTTCTCTTCCTAGAACATGCATATCTGCTCTCCTGTAGGCCCACTGCAGATATTGAAATGCCACATTAAGGTCTCCACAGAGCCTTCTCTTCTCCACATCTTTCATCCTGTTCTCGTGGAAGAGGTGCTCCAGCCCTCTGATCATCTTTGTGGCCCTCCTCTGGACCTGTTCCTGATGGTCCATGTCCTTCCTGCACTGAGGACTCGAGAGCTGGACAAGGTGACCCCAGAGGAGAGTGGCAAAATCACCTCCATGACCTTCCCTGGTGATGGGCAGGGGACACAAACTGGAGCACAGGAAGTTCTACTTCAACATGAGGAAAAGCTTCTTTGCTGTGAGGGTGCCAGGACACTGGACCAGGCTGCCCAGGGAGATTGTGGAGTCTCTTTCTCTGGAAACTTTCCAAACCCATCTGGACATGTTCCTGCGTGGCCTGCCCTAGGTGATCCTGCTTTGGCAGGGGGTTGGACTTGATTTCCAGAGGTCCCCTTCCAGCCCCTACCATTCCATGATTCTTTCCACTGGCTTTTCTTCTCCCTCCTACTCTTGTGTTTCCCTCCAATGAGTTGGAGAAGCACTGTGCATGCAGACATGTTGGACCTCTCGCTTCGGAGTGGTCAGGTTACCTGAAGATGCTTCTCTTGGCCCCGCTCCAGCCAGTTTCTCCAACTGCAGTACTCACTTTTGGTTTCAAAGAGGGGAAAGGAAAACAATAATAAAATAATCTGTGTGTTTTCTACATTTTGAAGTAAGCAGTATGCTGCACTTTGAATAAATGCAACCACAAAAGGAAGTGGATGGGGGAAAGGGAAACCCATGCCTACCAAAATGCTTGGCTCAGTTGAATCACCCAACCTGCCTTTCTGAAAGAGCTTCTTACACAATGATTGCATCTTGGAGAAATGAGAGCCATCCTCTCAGTTTCCCCTCTTCCTCTAAAAACAAAAAGTGCTATCTGACAAAGGGGCTCACCATGTACTATGACATGATGTAGGAAGCCACGTTGAGCCGTCTGGCTGCAGACTGATTTGAGGAAGAATTAGTCAACAAGTAAGTCTTGAACTATCTTGAAATGTGCACATTTTGGCCTCTTCGTAAAAGCAAAATGAGGATGCCCCATGACTTAAAAGAAGCTGGTGTATGAGTCAGGACTTCTCTAGATCTCTATTACTCTGATTCTTATAGCTGCTGCTGGAAGGCTGCTTACATAGAATAGAATAGAATAGAATAGAATAGAATAGAATAGAATAGAATAGAATAGAATAGAATAGAATAGAATAGAATTAACCAGGTTGGAAAAGACCTTTGAGATCGAGTCCAACCTATCATCCAACACCATCTAATCAACTAAACCATGGCACCAAGCACCCCATCCAGTCTCTTCCAAAACACCTCCAGTGGTGGTGATTCCACCACCTCCCTGGGCAGCACATTCCAATGGCCAACCATTCTTTCTGTGAAGAACTTCTTCCTAACCTCCAGCCTAAACCTCCCCTGGTGCAGCTTGAGACTGTGTCCTCTTGTTCTGGTGCTGGTTGCCTGGGAGAAGAGACCAGCCTCCACCTGGCTACAAACTGCTTAGACCTTGCTCCAGCTGAGCCACGTTGATCTACCATGCCTGTAATCTTGCACAGAATCACAGAATCAACAAGGTTGGAAAGGACCTCAAAGATCATCAAGTCCAACCTGTCACCCAACATCTGATGACCAATTAAACCATGGCTTCAAGTGCCACGTCCAATCCCCTCTTGAACACTTCCAGGGACAGAAGTGGTGCTTACTACTTTAAAGGTAGTAGTACCTCTGCCATGTGGATGTAAAGAAGCTGGTAGTGCTTCAGCATTGGCTATGGAGCAAAAGCAGCGAAGAAAGATCCCTTGATAGAGAAACCCCGTGGTGTGTGGGCAGGCTGCAGTTGGTACAGCACCACCCCAGCCTGGCAGGGAGATGGACTCTCCAGGAACAAGGCTTGGGGACTTGTGGGCTGCAGGCCCTGAACTATCCCTTCTTCTGCTCTTCAAAAAGTGAACCTGGGTAAAGTTTGGTTTTAGTTTTCAGGATAGAGGCTAGTGCTAGTTTGGGATATGAGTCCTTTGAAGCTGATTCTCATAGATTGGTTCCTAACCTGGTGCAATGAAGAGAAGAACAGATAGAGAGCAAGATCCTTGTAGAGAAATCTTTCTAAGGAGATAGCAGACTTTAATTTGAAGGAAGCTGTGGTTTTAAGGCATGCAAATATTTTTTTCCAGCCCAGAAGCTGAATAGTCTGTAGTGAGACACTCCAGATTTCAGAGACCACTGAAACAACTTCGGCAAAACTGCAGCTGTAGAAATGAGGCAAATCCTTCATACAAAGGGAAATAAATAAACAAAACAAGACTTTCCCAGGCATTTCCCATCTCTTATTTGATGTGATTTCATCTGACATTTATTTGAAAATCTAAACATGAGGGCATGTGTACTTCCCATGCCTGACGCTGTTGCTATTTCTGAAGGAAAGGAAATGATGATTTCCCTCTTCATTTACTTCTTTTGCATCAACTCAGCCACAAATCTCAGCTGGCCTCACCTGGATGTGGATCCATCCATCCACCCACCCAGACATTTCTCTTTTGTTCGTTGTGAAATCTTGTATCTATGCATGCACAGATACTCTCCCACCTCTTTTGTTTCCCAACTTGTATTTTGGTTTACAGTCTGCTGTGTGCCAAAAAAACCCACAAGGAGCTTGAGTGTGGAGGAGCAACAGACCACACACACACACACACACACACACGGACTTTCATGAAGTCAGGTCAGTTGTTTTCAAGCAGCACCCTTGCCAGCACAGGAAGATGACATCTTGTGTTGTGATCATACTGAAAATCCCCTGTTGCTTTTAGCATGAGTCAGCTCAGAGCTGTTCCTGTTTGAGGTGCATAAGCAGGATCACTATGGTTGGAAAAGACCGCTAAGATCATCAATTCCAGCCATTACCTGTCTCTACCAGGGCCACTTCTACACCATATCCTTGAGAACCATATGCAGATGGCATTTAAGTACCTCCAGGGATGGTGATTCAAGCCCTTCCCTGGGCAGCCTGTTCCAGCCTTTGGATGGAGTTTTTCCTAATGTCCAACCTAAACCTCCCCTGCTGTAACTAGATGCCATTTTCTCTTGTCCTGTCAGTTGTGATTTGTGAGAGGAGACCAACACCCACCTCTCTACAGCCTCCTTTTGGATAGCTGAAGTGAGTGAGAACCCTAACCCTAACCCTAACCCTAACCTTTAACCTCCTTTTCTTCAGACTAAACAACCCCAGTTCCCTCAGCTGCTCCTCATACGACTTCTTCTCCAGACCCTTTGCCAGCTTTGTTGTCCTTCTCTGGACATGCTCCAGCATCTTGATGCCTCTTATACTGTGAAATCCAACCCCAAATCCAGTACTCAAAGTGTGGCCTCACCAGTGCTGAGTACAGTGGGACAATCACCTCTCTGCTCCTGCTGGCCACGCTATTCCTGATGCTGATCAGGATGCCACTGGCCACCCAGGCACACTGCTGGCTCAAATGCCTGTTGCAGTGAGATGAAGTTGGTTGGGCAATCTCACTGTCCCCAAAGACAAGCCAAAAATCTTCATCTTCATTGCAGGCCGGTTTCTTCAGTTATCTTATTGAAGCACATGAAGATTAGGCCAGGTTGCCTAATGTCACAGAGAAGGTTGGGCAAAACAAGTGAATCTAGATCTCAACATGCTACACAAGTTCCCCATCTGCCAGACCCACTTTCCTCCTCCCTCTTCTCTGCTTGAGGAAGCCCCCATCTTCACTTGTATTTAGGGAGGTTTAGATTGGATATTAGGAAAACTTTCTTTCCTTCAGGAGTAATCAGGTGTTGGAAAAGGCTGCCCAGGGAGGCGGTGGAGTCACCATCCTTGGAGGTGTTCAAGAAATATGTGGACATTGGAACTTTGGGACATGGTTTAATGGTCATGGTGGTCTTGGGTTGCTGGTTGGACTTGATGGTTTTGGAGGTCTTTTCCAGCCAAAACAATTCTATGATTCCTTGCAGCTGGCAGAAAACGTTTCCTTTGGCATGGGGCTTCTAAAACTGTGGGATCACTGGTGCAGGTAATTGTGTCTGTCCCCTGTTGGGTGAGGCTGTCCCTCATCTCCCTCTTCTCTCCTTTTGATGGCTAGGAGGTTGAATAGTCTCATTTTTGTTCCACTCCCCCTTTATGGTGAAACTGATGCCAGCTGATGGTTCTCCACTGGCATGAGTTTTGTTTTAGTAAATCACCCGAATGCCTGCACATAAGAAAAGCCACAGATGGATCTTTACAGGAGATCTTGGAGAGCAAGAGGGACGAAACCCCACTGTCTCTCTCCACAATGCATGTCAGGAGCAACTCCTGGTGGGCTGAAGCAAAACATGAGCTCAGGGAAGGAGTGGCAGCTTCTTCCCTGAAGGCTGATGGAGGAATAGGATTGCATACATGACCCACAGGAAAAGATGCTGGCTGCCTCTGTCTGTCTCACCTGTGATGCAAACCCAGTGGTGTTAAGTATGTATAGGGTGGAATTAAGTGGAAAGAATGGTCAGGCACTGGAACAGGCTACCCAGGCAGGTTGTGGATCCTTGGAGGTGTTCAAAAAATGTAGAGACATGACACCTGGGGACATGGTTTAATGGACACAGTGGTGGTAGGTCAATGGTTGGACTCAATGATCTTGGAGGTATTTTCCAAGGGAAACAGCTACAATATGTGGTTGGGATACCTCCCCAGCAGCAACAGAGCTACTGGAGCCTGGCACTGTGGTTTAAAATCCACATCATCTCTGCAGTGGTGTAGTTGATCAGAAAGGACCAACGAGATGGCTTATGGCTGGCAGGAAGCCAGGTCTGCTCCAGAGGAGCTGATGGTGTTTGCCAATGCCAGGTCAGCTCTCCTGGAGCTACTGCTGGCAGCCAGAATGATTGCTCAGCGCCTGGACAGAGCAAAGGTACGCCATGCCTTAGGCTTCTAGATGTTGTTGTCCTACAGATAAATAACAGGGTTGGAGCTGCTGATGTTGCTTGTAACATCATGAGTCAGGTTTTCCAAGGAGCAAGGTGCCTGGTGTGCTGAGATGTGGGAAAAACCTGGCCCTGTGTTTAGGTGCCTGCTGGAGCATTGTGCTCCCAAGAACTTTTGGTAACCTTGCTGCAGCAGCTGCATTTCTTTGGGTTTCATGGTTCATGTCTTCTGCTCAGGCTTGAACTCAGTCTTCCTGGCCCTGTGCTGCAACCTTTGGTATGATGTGCACTTGAATCACAGAAGGCAAATCACATCTTGGGCTGCATCAAAAGAAGTGTGGCCAACAGATAGAAAGAGGTGCTTCTGCCTCTCTGCAGAGCACACTCTGGTGAGACCTTGCCTGGGTTACTGTGTCTAGCTATGAGGCCTTCAACATAAAAAGGACTTAGACATCCTGGAGAGGGTCCAGAGGAGGGCCACAAAGATGGTCAGAGGGCTGGAGCACTTCTCATTTGGGCACAGGCTGAAAGAATTGAGATTGTTCAGCCTGCAGAAGAGAAGGCTCTGGGGAAACCTTACAGCTGCGTTTCAATATCTAAAGGAGACCTACGGGAAGGCTGGGGAAGGACTGTTCAGAAGATTAGGTGACAGGGTGAGAGGCAATGGTTTGAAACTAGAGCAGGGTGGATTTAGATTGGACTTTAGGAGGATGTTCTTTACAGTGAAGGTAGTAAAATACTGGAACGGGTTGCCCAGAGATGTGGGGGAAGCCCTATCCCTGGAGACATTCAAGGTCAAAACTGGTGGGCCCCTAAGCAGCCTGAACTAGTTGGAGATGTCCCTGCTCACTGCAGGGCAGTTGGACTGGATGATCTCTGGAAGAGCCTTCCAACTCAAGGCATTTAATCATACCATGATTCTGTGCCCCAGCTTTGGGTGCGATCACGTGCTTCCAGCATGTCCTCTTTGATCACCTCCAGCTGGCCTCATTCCTAGAGAGGCAAAGTTCTGCTCCTTGGCTCTCGATGGCCTTTGCAGATCTCTGGGGCTTTTCCAAGAGAAGATGAGGCCATTTCTGCACACACAAAGCCTGGCAAGAGCCAGGCACCACCAGTGGCATATTTGAAATCAACAGAAAATGGTGGATATTTTTACAATACTCTCTTCAGATGTGGAGCAAAAAACAGCGGGGATTTTAAATGCACAGGAATTAATGCTGACTGTGGAAGTCCTTGAGCTGGAGGGTGGAATGGATTCAGAGGAGATATCACCTTACAGAATGGAATGGAATGGAATGGAATGGAATGGAATGGAATGGAATAGACCAGGTTGGAAGAGACCTTTGAGATCAAGTCCAACCTATCACCCAACACCATCTTATCAACTAAACCATGGCACCAAGCACCCCATACAGTCTCTTCTTAAACACCTCCAGTGATGGTGACTCCACCACCTCCCTGGGCAGCACATTCCAGTGGCCAGTCTCTCTTTCTGTGAAGAATTTATTCCTAACATCCAACCTAAACCTCTCCTGGCACAGCTTGAGACTGTGTCCTCTTGTTCTGGTGCTGGTTGCCTGAAAGAAGAGACCAACCCCCAGCTGGCTACAACCTCCCTTCAGGTAGTTGCAGATGGCAATAAGGTCTCCCTATGTTTGCACTGTCTTTGCACTTTCCTCACATTGGTGCCTGGCCAGTTTCAGAGAGCAGAGCTGAAGAGAGGTGGACTTCACAGTCCCTATGCATCTGCTTTAGGACTGTGCATGATGTGTGGCTCTCCTGAGCACAAGTGTGGCACTTCTGGGGGATGCCCCTGCTCCTGCAATGGGGTGACATCAGGCAGAGTTGGCTCCCTTGTGTAGCATGAGATTTCTGCTTAGCACCACAGGCTTATTTCTAGCAAGGGAAACACAGCTGCACACTTTCCTTGCTGCATCAACACCAAAACCACCCACAGAGATGAAGCTGTCACAGGACAAGCCCCAGATCTTCTCAAAATGATTCCACCTGAGTTTCTCTTTCTGCACAGTATTGAGATGCAACATTTTCAGTGCTTTCTGTTTAGCTTTTTTGGGTGGTTGGGTATGGGTTTGGCCTTACACCATGGACAAAGTACAGTGGTGGAGGCGGATTTCAGAGCAAGTATTGTAAGTCCAGTGTGGGTTGTCTGCAGTGTTGCCCATGCCTACCACCAGCAAGGGAGACTCTGCTTCATGTATGCAGCCATGTGGTAGGGATCAGCTACCCTTTGGGTTGTGTCTTTGGTCCACATTTGTCTTCCCTTTCCCTGTATAACTTTTGTATTTCTTGTATCTCCCTCTTCTCTCTTGCCATGACTTTTAGATGTTCTTGTTGGATAGATAATGCAAGGATGCCTTCTCTGCTTTTCCCTCTCTGCAAAGAAGACATTGAAGTGCTGGAGCATGTCCAAAGAAGTGTGATGAAGATGGTGAAGGGCATTGAACACAAGTCTTATGAGGAATGGCTGAGAGAACTGGGCTTGTTCAGTCTTCAGAAGAGGAGACAGAAGGGACACCTTATTGCTCTGTGTAACTGCCTGAAAGGAGGTTGGAGTGAGGTGGGGGTCAGTCTCTTCTCACATGCAACAAGTGACAGGACATGAGGAAATAGCTTCAGGTTTTGCCAAGGGAGGTTCAGGTTAGATATTAGGAAAAAAATCATCACAGAAAGGCTTACCAGGCATTGGAACAGGCTGCCCACGCAGGTAATGGAGTCAGCATCCCTGAAGGTGATTCAGAGATGCTTGGATGTGGTGCTGAGTGACATGGTTTAGTGCTAGTGGCTGAGCACTAGTGGTGGGATTGTGAGCTCTAGGCAAGTGGTTGGACTTGATGATCTTAAAGGTCTCTTCCAACCTCAGTGGTCACATAGGTTTTTTTAATGTGGCTTAAAGATTTTCTCCCTGCTTTGCCTTTTGCTTCACTTAACTCTGCTAAGATTATCTACAGTGAAGCTGAGATCTGGATGGTGGCTTTTACTGTGATGGCTCCTAGACTCTCTGTGACACCAGCAGGGATGCTGCCAGAACTTGCCACTGACTATCCAGTAGTAAGTGGTGTAATGGTCATCCTGGTTCTGAAGCTGTAGCTCAGTTATGATTGTAGCTATGAGACCTTCCTCATGCCACCCTTTAGAATAGAATAGAATAGAATAGCATAGCATAGCATAGAATAGAATAGAATAAACCAGGTTGGGAGAGACCTTCAAGATCAGCGTGTCCAACCTATCATCCAACACAACCTAATCAACTAAACCATGGCACCAAACACCCCATCAAGTCTCCTCCTGAACACCTCCAGTGATGGTGACTCCACCACCTCCACGGGCAGCACATTCCAATGTCAAATCACCCTCTCTGTGTAGAGCTTTGATGCAGCAGCAACCCTAATGTAGACCATACACATAGAGAAATGCCTGCAGTGGTGTCTGGACTGCCTTGCAAGCTGCCCATGGACTCAGGGATTGATGCTTGACTTTTTAGTCAACTTGTTATTTCTAGTCTCTGAGGAGAAGACCACATGGAAACTATTTCAATGAAATTCCTGTTCATCTGGCTGCCACAACAGCTGGCCCTTTGAAGCTCATGCTTTTGTTGGGAAGAAAAAAGAAAGAAAAGAGTAGTTATGAAAGGGTCAGAACCCTGCAAGGCCCTGAGCTGTTTGGGATGCCAGCAGCAGCAGATGAAGAGCTGCCCATGCCTGTCCTGCTGCATGCTCTGCAGACCCTGCCCCAGGGCCAGGTTGGACACACAAACCCTGATTGAAGAAGGTGTGATAATTTGGATTGTTTGGGGTTTCTTTCTGAAAATGTTCCTCAAAGGTGCAAGCTGTCTGCAAAATAGGCCTTCAGACTACCCCCTGCAACCTTTCCTGCCAAGAAGGAAAATTAAACTTTAGCTTTGTTTAGACGGAGTAAATTGCTGTGGTTTTGGTTTGCATCTGAAGAATTTATCTTTTATTGCAGACTATTTCTCTGAAATTAACTCAAAACACATTGAAACAGCATCCTTTGGAAAGAGAAAGATCCTTCACAGTTTGGTTGGCTGCAACTGATTCCACAGTTCTGTGGCTGGGGAACTTTTGCTCTTCAGCCATTTTTCTGCGTTGTGCTGCTGCCTTTGTGTTGTGCTTCTGCTTGCACTTATAGTAGAACTGTTGAGGTTGGAAGAGACATTTAAGACCATCAAGTCCAAACTCTTGCCTAGTTCTCACAATCTCAACACTACTGCTAAGCTAATGCCACTAAACCATGCCCTTAAGTACCATGTTTTGTGACCAGCAGGAGCAGGGAAGTCATTGTGCCCTTGTACTCAGCACTGGTTAGGCTACACCTTGAGTCCTGTGTCCAGTTCTGGGCCTCTCAGTTTAAGAAGGACATTGAGACTCTTGAATGTGTCCAGAGAAGGGCAACGAGGCTGGGGAGGGGTCTGGAGCACAGCTCTGTAAGGAGAGCCTGAGGGAGCTGGAGTTGCTTAGCCTGGAGAAGAGGAGGCTCAGGGGAGACCTTCTTGCTCTCTACAACTACCTGAAGGGAGGTTGTAGCCAGGAGGAGGTTGGTCTCTTCTCCCAGGCAACCAGCACCAGAACAAGAGGACACAGCCTCAAGATGCGCTAGGGGAAGTTGAGGCTCAAGGTGAGGAGGAAATTCTTCACAGAAAGAGTTGTTGGCCATTGGAATGTGCTGCCCAGGGAGGTGGTGGAGTCATCATCCCTGCAGGTGTTCAAGAGGGGATTGGATGTGGCACTTGAAGCCATGGTTTAGTTAGTCACGAGATGGTTGGACTTGATGATCTCTGAGGTCTTTTCCAACCTTATTGATTCTATGATTCTATGTCTACATGTCTTTTAAATTTGTCCAGGGATGGTGGCTCCACCACCTCCCTGTGCAGCTTGTTCCAGTGCCTGATAACCCTTTCTGTGAAGTTTTTCCTCATATCCAACCTGAACCTCCCCTGGTACCACCTGAGGCTCTTTCCTCTCCATCTGTCACTTCCTGCATGTGAAAGGAGAGTGATCCTCACCCTGCTCCAACCTTCTTTCAGGTAGTTGTGAAGGGTGATGAAGTCTTATCCTAATCCAGGATGTAGACAAAATTGAGACTGAGTTGGGAGATGGTAATGCAACCCCACTACAATTTTCCACACAAAGTGGGTAGTTACCTTTGCCATGCAGTATTTGTCTTCATACCTCATAGATGAGGCACAGAGGCTGTTTGGCCCAGCCTGTAAGATGTTTAAGCACTTAACCCCCCTGATTGAATGGAAGAGATGTGACTAAGCATGCTTTGAATGCCAGGGCATAATATTACCTACCAGGATGCTGAATGCTTTTCAGGGTGCAAGCAACTAATGATGACCTCTGAGGAAGGGTTCTGTAATTCAAGGCATGGCTGCAGTGTGGGATAGTGCTGGTCATGGATTCTCAACTAGAAGTCATGGCTAGTGTGAAAGTTTGTACTAAAAGGACAGACTAAAAGAGTGGAAGGCCATTTTGATTGTTAAAGATGCTGCTGAAAGAGAGAGCAGAGTGAATGGCTTGATAGGTCAAATGAACTTGATGTCCTGCACAAAAAGAAGTTCATAGATTGCATTGGGTTGGCAAGGACCCTCAGAGGTTATCTTGTCCAACCCCACTGCAGTGAGCAGGGACATCTCCAGCTAGATCAGGCTGCTCAGGGTTCCACCAAGTTTGACCTTGAAAGTCTCCAGGGATGAGGCCTCCACCACCTCTTTGGGCAACCTGTTCCAGTATTTCACCACCCTCATTGTGAAGAACTTCCTCCTTACGTCCAACTGAAATTTACCCTGCACCAATTTCAAACCATTACCCTTTGTCCTATCATTACAGGTGCTTCTAAACAGTCCCCCTCCAGCCTTCCCATAGCTCCCCTTCAGATGTTGAAATGCCACTATAAGGTCTCCCTGGAGCCTTCTCTTCTCCAGGCTGAATAACTCCAGCTTTCTCAGCCTGTCTTGGTGGGAGAAGTGCTCCAGCCCTCTGAACATCTTTGTGGCCCTCCTCTGGACCTTCTCCAGCACATCCACGTCCTTCCTCTGTTGAGGATTCCAGTGCTCAAGATGGTGCTCCAGGTGAGGTCTCACCAGAGCAGAGGGGCAGACTCACCTCTCAACCTGTGGACCATGCTTCTTTGATGCAGCCCAGGACAAAATTTCTCTTTGGACTGCAAGTGCACATTGCTGGCTTATTTCCAGCAAGCAAGCTGTAAGGGTGCAAAATGCTGCTGCAAGATGAAACTTGGAAGCTAAGATACTGATGTATCCTACTATGCAAATCATGGGGATAAAATGTGGAGATGCTGGAAATTCTGCTGTCTGCTCTGCAGCAATGCTGCAGGAGAATCTCAAAGAGAAGCTCTCCACTGCATACTCCTGGAAGGAAAAAGAGCACTCCAAGATTGTGTGAATGCAAGGGAATGCTGAAGCTGTGGGAAACCATTTGATTTTCTTTGGCAAGATCCCTGGAGATGTTTAAAAGATATTTGGATGAGGAGCTTGGCTTCATACAGGGATATGCTATGCTATGGTTGGACTTGATGATCATACAGTCTTTTCCAACCAGGCAACTCTATGATTCGACAATGAGCTATTGAGTTTGTCTTGTGAAACTAAGTATCCCATTGAAGGGGGAAACAAAAATGTCTCAGAGCTTCAGACAAATTTGTATATTTATCTGTCATTCCCACCCCCACCCCTTCCCCTTTTACTATAAAAGGCTTAAAGAAGGGTCTGAAAGTTGAATTTGAAGATTAGAAGCTTTATTTGGAATAGAATAGAATAAGCCAGGTTGGAAGAGACCTTCAAGATCCTTGTGTCTAACCCATCATCCAACACCACCTAATCAACTAAACCATGCAACCAAGCACCCCATCAAGTCTCCTCCTAAACACCTCCAATGATGGTGACTCCACCACCTCCCTGGGCAGCACATTCCAATGGGCAATCACTCTCTCTGTGTAGAATTTCTTCCTAACATCCAGTCTGAACCTCCCCTGGTGCAGCTTGAGACTGGTGCTGGGTGCCTGGGAGAAGAGACCAGGAGGCAAAATGCTCTCAAAACAAGGTACTTGTGTCTTTCCCATTTTTTAATTTCCATTATTGATAACACTTTGTACCCAGCTGTTGTCTGCCATGATGTGATGTTGTTTTTAAGATGCTGAGTTGCTCAGCCAGAAGGATAAATCTCAGGTAATCAACGAGGACCTACTCAGGAAGTCTCCTCCTCCTCTGAATTCTGTCAATGTAAATGATCATTGAATCACAGAATCACCAAGGTTGGAAGAGACCTCAAAGATCATCAAGTCCAACCTGTCACCACAGACCTCATGACTAAACCATGGCACCAAGTGCCATGTCCAATCCCCTCTTGAACACCTCCAGGGATGGTGACTCCACCACCTCCCTGGGCAGCACATTCCAATGGCGAACAACTCTCCCAGAGAAGGACTTTCTCCTCACCTCCAGCCTAATGAGATGTGCATGAGACTGGTAAAGGAAAATTATCTTCTCAATTACATTCATTCTAATGCCTGCATCTCCTCAGGTGAGCTACTAAATCGACTTGTGACCCTGAAGTGTTTATTTTTGTGTCATGAAAATGAAATAAATAAACAATGCAGTAAGAATCAATGCAGAGCACATGAAATGAAAAGAACTTCTTTAAAAAGAAAGAAAAAAAAAGATAGATCAAAGTCTAAAATATTTGATGTTGGGACAGGTTTAGAGGTGCTAACCAGATGAGCATAAAGCCAGCAGATTATTCTTTCCCTTCATTTTCCTACCTCGTGTGTGTCTGGAGTGCTGTGGGAATGGGATTACTTGTAAAGTGAGAAGACCCCCCCCATGAAAACAAGAGCTTTGAAGGATTTCTGCTTCTCAGAGTAGGCATTGTGGGATTCAAGAATCATAGAATCATAGAATGCCAGGTTGGAAGAGACCCTGAGCATCGTCTGGTCAAACTTGAACGTGTCCAGAGAATGGCAACAAGGCTGGGGAGAGGCCTTGAGCACAAGCCCTGTGAGGAGAGGCTGAGGGAGCTGGGATTGTTTAGCCTGGAGAAGAGGAGGCTCAGGGGTGACCTCATTGCTCTCTACAACTACCTGAAAGGTGGTTGTAGCCAGGAAGGGGTTGATCTCTTCTCTCTAGCAACCCGTACCAGAACAAGAGGACACAGTCTCAAGCTGCACCAGGGGAAGTTTAGGCTCGAGATGAGGAGAAAGTTCTTCACTGAGAGAGTCGTTCGTCATTGGAATGTGCTGCCCAGGAAGGTGGTGGAGTCACCATCCCTGGAGGTGTTCAAGAGGGGATTGGATGTGGCACTTGGTGCCATGGTCTAGTCATGAGGTCTGTGGTGACAGGTTGGACTCAATGATCTTTGAGGTCTCTTCCACCCTTAGTGATACTGTGATACTGTGAAACAAGTCCAATCAAAGACTGGAACAGGCTGCCCAGGGAAGTGGTTGAATCACCATCTCTGGATGTATTTTGAAGTCTTCTAGATATTGTACTCAAGGATAAGGTGCAGTAGTGACCCTGGCAGAGTTAGATAATGGTTGGACTTGATGATCTTAGAGGTCTTTTCCAACCCTAGTGATTCACTGATTCTGTCCAGGCAGAAGGCTATATGACACTGCTGTGGCTGGACTTGCCTCCAGATGGAAGGGCTTGATCCTCAGGCAGATTTGCTGCTTTGTAATGCCTAACTGTGATCTGTGTCCTCTTAGTTCCTAACAGTCAGTCTCCAGCACTTGAAAATCTGGTTTTGGAGATTAAAAAAATCCCACCCCCCCCCCCCCGCCCTGTGGTTCTTGTTCTCATAGCGTCTAACTCATTCTCCTCTTGACTTGGCTTCCTGAAAGGAGCCCATCTGCTCCCTCTCGCTGGTTTCAGTCTGCACTAAAACCACAAAACTCAGATTAGGCTCTTCAAAAGCTTTAGCAGGCTTCAGGAGCTCCTGAAGCAAATCTGGGCCCGTTTTCATGCAAATCCAAATACCTTTTATGGTCTCGTTTCAACTTGACATTTAGATTTTGAGATCTCGAGCTGCTCAGACCCTACGGCTTTCTGTGAAACCCAAAGGGCGTGAACTTACATGAACTGGAATGGAAAAAGTATTCACATGAACCCACTGAAGGCTGAAGCTGTGTTCCCACAACTGTGCTGAATAAACCACTCTGTTTTTCTCTTAATTGGAGAAAGAGTAGGTGCTGCTCCGCAGCTAGGAGCTGCGATGAGGCAGAGTTTCCAGTTTATGTATGCTGGGTACTAAACAGGGGCTCCTGGTAAGGCATGGATGTTTATACTCTTCCAACTGGGAAGTCAGTAAATTTGGTACCTTCTCCATCTCTGAGTGACCTGAGCAGTGAAGAATTTTCCCTCTTCCTTTCCCAGGCTGTGCTGGCACAGGCTTTCTTGCCATGGTTGGTCACTCTGATTCCAGGAACCCTTCACCCTGTTTCTCCACCTCAGCATGGCCGAGCAGCACTCCAGCCCAGTTGCACTGCTCTGCCTGAATGTATCCAGTGTCACCTCTGGTTTTTACCACCATGCACTGACTGCCCATAAGAGGCCTGAAAGTGCCCACTGATCCTCTGCTGAATCCCCTGCATGGCTAGGTCACCACCTCCAACTCCAACAGCCTTAGGACATGTTGCTGACAAACAAGTGGATGCACCAAAGGCTGGCTCTGATTCGGTGTGTCTGTGTCTATGGGAGAAGCAAATCAATCCACACCTAGGAAGATGAAGCCTTTTGAAATGAAGCTTTCAAAACCAGCAGTTAAGATTTTTTTAATGTTAATTAAAAGATTAATGTAATTGATTTAAAGAGCATGCAGGCTGCAGCAGCCTATTAGGGCTGTGCTATCTGCAGTTTACAGATGCTTTACTCACTGCAAATACCATGTGTACAGTGAAGAAGGTGGTGAGGTTAGTAATGGGTGGAGTGGAGTAAGTTGCCCTCATTAGTTATTTTGTGGTAAAAAACACAGCTACCTTATCTCCCTTAGAATTTTACTATGGGCTTGCTAATGCCTGGTAACTAGCTTGGTTTTGTGTTCTCTTTCACAGAATCACAGAGTGTTAGTGGTTGGAAGGGGGATCATCAAGTCCAGCTTCCCCTTTCACAACAGGGTAGGTCACACAGGAACACATCCAAACAGGTTTGCAAAGTCTCTGGAGAATTAGACTCCATAAGCTCTCTGGAGAGCCTGTAAACCTTCCTCCATCACCTTCTGCACTTTGGGCTTTGTTGCTGAGGTACATGACTTCAACAGCCATACCTTCCCCACAATGTGTTATTGGTGGGACTTGCTGCTTCAGAGCTTCTGAAATGGACACAAAGAGTAAGTGACGTTCCCAGGGTGACAGGGAAAATCAAGCTGGAAACTGAGCCCAGACATTCCCCTCAATCTCTCCACATGACTCTGAGGCCATTTTCCCTGGGCTAAGCAGTTAGTTAAGTCACCAGACCTTTCTTTGGGTTGTCATCACTTGAACAACAACATTTACATAATTTCCTAGTAAACTAGGTAGTGGCATTGGCTTGGTGTCCTGAGGGAGATGAGTGACAAGTGGTGTTTCTTAGGGGTCTCTAATGGGACTGTCGCTGTTCAGTATTTTCACCACTAGAATAGAATAGAATAGAATAGAATAGAATAGAATAGAATAGAATAGAATTTACCAAGTTGGAAAAGACCTTCAAGATCATCAAGTTCAACCTATTATCCAACACCACCTACTCAACTAAACCATGGCACCAAGCACCCTATTAAGTCTTCTCCTAAACACCTCCAATGGTGATGACTCCAACACCTCCCTGGTAGCCCATTCCAATGGGCAATCACTCTCTCTGTGAAGAATTTCTTCCTAACATCCAGCCTACACCTACCCTGGTGCAGCTTGAAACTGTGTCCTCTTGTTCTGATGCTGGTTGCCTGGGAGAAGAGACCAACTCCCACCTGGCTACAACCTCCCTTCAGGTAGTTGTAGAAAGCAATAAGGTCACCCCTGAGCCTCCTCTTCTCCAGGCTAAGCAACCCCAGCTCCCTCAGCCTCTCCTCATAGGGCTTGTGTTCCAAACCCCTCACCAACTTTGTTGCCCTTCTCTGGACTCGTTCCAGCAAGTCAACCTCCTTCCTAAACTGAGGGGCCCAGAACTGGACACAGTACTCGACGTGCAGCCTAACCAGTGCGGTGTACAGGGGCACAATGACCTCCCTGCTCCTGCTGGCCACACTGTTCCAGATCCAGGCCAGGATGCCATTGGCCCTCCTGGCCGCCTGGGCACACTGCTGTCTCATGTTCAGCCTACCAGTACCCCCAGGTCGCTCTCTGCCTGGCTGCTCTCCAGCCACTCTGACCCCAGCCTGTAGCTCTGCATGGGGCCAATGTGCAGAACCCGGCACTTGGATGTGTTCAGTCTCATGCCCTTGGGCTCTGCCTATCTGTCCAATGGTATAGACAGTGAGACTGAGCACTCTCACAGCAAGTTTGCTGACAATACCAATCTGAGTAGTGTGGTTGGTAAGACTGAAGGACAGGATACCATCCAGAGGGAGCTCTAGAAAGGCTGGAGGAGTGGGCTAAGACAAATAAGGTTTACTAAGGCCAAGCACAAGGTCCCGCACCTAGATCAATCCTCAATACCAATACAGATTGGGTTTGATGAGATTGATAGCAACCATGCTGAACAGCCCCAGCTCCCTCAGCCTGTCCTTGTAGTAGAGGTGCCCCAGCCCTCTGATCATCTTTGTGGTCCCCCAAATGAGAGCTTCTTTTATTGTTCATTGTTCTTTTTGTTGTTTGTGTGTGTTGTGTTCAGGAGGCTGGATTCTTTTCTTGTGAAGCTTTTGCACATCCTCTGACACTTTATTCTAGATGACCTGTCTGTGCTTTCTGAGCAAAACAGGAGTAGCTGGGAAAAATAAATAAGAAACCACCAAAACAGTTGCTAGAGTGAGAGATGGAAATCTGTAGCCTTTGAAAATGGAAACCCAAACCTTTCAGACAGCAGTGGAAAGCATAAATCAGCTGAAAGAGAGAACTCTGTTTCATTGTGCTGCAGGCATTGGGTGGGATGACCCTCTAGGAGGTCTAAACAGTAATTAGGGATTTTTTTCCCAGCATTGTGCTGTGTATCGCAGTCACTGAGCCCCCTTCATGACCTCTATTGAAAGTGGTTTCTCTCTGTGTAAGAACTGTCTAGTCACAGCAGCTCTCACCCTAGCCTGCCCTTCCCTGGGCTGACTCTATGCCTGGTGAGCCTGGAGAGCAGCAGACAGGAGCAGGCTGTTTAATGACTGCTAAGCATTTCCTAGCTTTTGCTATGCTGCTTCTCAGGAAGCACTCTTCCTCCTTCCCCCAAATCCTGTATCCCCCTGGTCCCCCTAAAATGATTGGGGACCACATGACATGGTGTTCAGTTCTGGGTTCCACAGTTCAAGATGGACAGGGACTGGAAATAGTTCAAAAGAGGCTCACGAGGATGATTAAAAGATTGGAGGACCACTCTTAAGAGTTGAGGCTGAGACAACTGGGGCTGCTTGGCTTGGAGAGGATCAGTGCTGCTCAATATCTGAAGGGTAATGGTCCAAAGGATGTGGCTGAGCTCTTTATGGTGGTGGCCAGTGGTAGGAAAAGGGCCAATGGGTACAAACCAGAACACAGGAGGTTTCACCTGGACTCATTGCTCTCTACAACTGCCTGAAAAGAGGTTGTAGAGAGGTGGGGGTTGGCCTCTTCTCCCAGGTAACAAGTGGCAGAATGAGAGGAGTTGACTTCAAGCTGCATCAGGAGAGTTTTATTTGGCTATTAGGAGAAATTTCTTCACAAAAAGGGTGGTCAGGCATTAGATCAGGCTGCCCAGGGAGGTGTTTGAGTCACCAGCCCTGGAGGTTTTCAAAACATGTTTGGATGAGGCGCTCAGGGACACGGTCTAACAGTTATATACAGGGAGATGTTGGGTTGTGGTTGGACTTAATGATCTTAAAGTCCTTTCCAACCAGGTGACAATGATTCCATGAATGCCTGAGTCTCTGCATGGCTGCAAGCATTGATTTCCAAGGTCTGTATGCTATTATTTTCTGATCATTGTCCATATTTTTTCAGCCCATCTCAGGCAGAGATCACGAAAGCAGGAATCATGCTGGCATGACAAAACAATTGCAATGAATTATAAAGGCTTGAACACAGCTCTTTGCAAATAACTTCAGGGCTGAAAAGCTGCTTTGAGAGTCCTGTGGTGGAAGAAACTGAATGAATAACACATTCTTGGGAACTAGGACTGTCCCACAAATGAACTACAGGCAGCAAAAATATCTGAAAACTATTTCCTTTCATTCTTTTCAAGAATTCATTTCAAAAGCCTCTAGTGCCCTGCTTTATAAAACAGATGTGAGTGGAAGTCTGTTATTAGTAAGAAATTCTTTACCATGTGGGCAGTGAGGCATTGGAACAGGTTGCCCCAAAAAAGCTGTGGGGACTCCAGCCCTGGAAGTGTTGAAGGCCAAGGTGGATGGGGCTTTGAGCCACCTGGTCTAATGGAAATTGTCCCTGCCCATGGCAGGGGCCTTGGAACTGGATGAACTTTAAGGTCTCTTTCAACCCAAACCATTCTATGATTCTATCAGGTGGCTGTCCAGGTTGTTGGACTGGGTAACAAAGGCCACCTTGTCCAGCCCTCCCTGCCTTAACTAATGGAATCAGAACTGGCACAGAATGGATCAGAGCAGGCTGGAACAAGGTAAGTAGCTTGTTCTAAATGCCCTTGTTTTATTCATCATTGGAGGTGCTTAGGAGGAGACTTGAATAGGGTGCTTGGTTTCATGGTTTAGTTGATTAGGTGGTGTGGGATGATGGGTTGGATGCGATGATCTTGAAGGTCTCTTTCAACCTGGTTTATTCTCTCCTCTCCTCTTTCTCTTCTCTTCTCTTCTCTTCTCTTCTCTTCTCTTCTCTTCTCTTCTCTTCTCTTCTCTTCTCTTCTCTTCTCTTCTCTTCTCTTCTCTTCTCTTCTCTTCTCTTCTCTTCTCTTCTCTTCTCTTCTCTTCTCTTCTCTTCTCTTCTCTTCTCTTCTCTTCTCTTCTCTTCTCTTCTCTTCTCTTCTCCTCTCCTCTCCTCTCCTCTCCTCTCCTCTCCTCTCCTCTCCTCTCCTCTCCTCTCCTCTCCTCTCCTCTCCTCTCCTCTCCTCTCCTCGAGTCTCCTCTCCTCGAGTCTCCTCTCCTCGAGTCTCCTCTCCTCGAGTCTCCTCTCCTCTCCTCGAGTCTCCTCGAGTCTCCTCTCCTCGAGTCTCCTCTCCTCGAGTCTCCTCTCCTCGAGTCTCCTCTTCTCGAGTCTCCTCTCCTCTCCTCGAGTCTCCTCTCCTCGAGTCTCCTCTCCTCTCCTCGAGTCTCCTCTCCTCTCCTCTCCTCTCCTCGAGTCTCCTCTCCTCTCCTCTCCTCGAGTCTCCTCTCCTCTCCTCTCCTCTCCTCTCCTCTCCTCTCCTCTCCTCTCCTCTCCTCGAGTCTCCTCGAGTCTCCTCGAGTCTCCTCTCCTCTCCTCTCCTCTCCTCGAGTCTCCTCTCCTCTCCTCTCCTTGAGTCTCCTCTCCTCTCCTCTTCTCTTCTCTTCGAAAAGTGGTGGGAGCTGGGATCATTGGCATGGGATAAGATTCCTCTGATACACTTGGAGCAGTGCTTGCCTACCTGAGGATCCATTTCTTCAGTGGAACAATAATCCTATTAATTCACACTCCTGACTCCTATGTTGTGGGCTAATCTAACCTCCTGTGAGACACCCACCTCTTTGAGTCACCTCACTGTGGTCCTTTCCCCCCACCTTGTTACATTTTAACAGAGGGCAATGGAATAGGTTAGATAATTTAGTATGAGGTTGCCTGTGTGCACCATGAAGCTTGTGTAGTGATTACCCAGGGATGTGCTGGAGTTCACATGCCTAGAGGTTTTTAAGAGTTGTGTAGATGTTGTGCTCAGGGACATGGTTTAGTCAAGGAGTTGTCAGTGTTAGGCTAATGATTTGACTTCATAGAATCATAGAATCAATAAGGTTGGAAAAGACCTTAGAGATCATCAAGTCCAACCTGTCACCCAACACCTCATGACTACTAAACCATGGCACCAAGTGCCACATCCAATCCCCTCTTGAACACTCCCAGGGATGTTAACTCCACCACCTCCCTGGGCAGCACATTCCAATGGCCAACAACTCTTTCTGGAAACAGCTTTCTCCTCACCTCCAGCCTAAATTTCCCCTGGCACAGCTTAAGACTGTGTCCTCTTGTCCAACTCCCCTCTGGCTACAACCTCCCTTCAGGTAGTTGTAGAGAGCAAGAAGGTCTCCCCTGAGCCTCCTCTTCTCCAGTCTAAACAACCCCAGCTCCCTCAGCCTCTTGATGACCTCAAAGATCTTTCCCAGTCGAGGTGATTCTGTGATATGATTTTTGTTGCTGGTGGTTTTTTTCCCTTTTACTTTGCATAATTCCCATCTATTTTATTTTCCTGGAATAAAAGCTTAAGTGGATATTGGCTGGAACAGAGCAAAGAGAAAATATTTGGGTATTACACAGGGAAATGAGTGACACTGGAAAACTCCTGTGGTGATGACAGGAATGAAATATTGTCAGTGTTGTGTACTTCTGTTTCCCTTTGAAAAAAAACCCCAGCAACTCCCCTTCACATGGCTGTGAGCTGTGCTGAGGAGAGCTAGCCAACATACTTCTCAGCAGAAAACCTACCAATGATCTCCATGGAGCAAAATAAAATCATAGAGTCACGGAATTGTTTCGGTTGGAAAAGGCCCTTAAGGTCGTTTAGTCCCACTGTCAATCTGCAACCGTCATGGCCATTAAACTGACCCAGAATGTCATGTCCACACGTGTCCTGACCACCTCCAGGGGTGGTATCTCCACTACCTCCCTAGGCAGCCCTGTTCCAATGCCTGACCTCTCTTGCAGGAAAGAAATTTTTCTTAATATCACAGAATCACCAAGGTTGGAAGAGACCTCAGAGATCATCAGGTCCAACCTGTCACCCAACACCTCATGACTACTACACCATGGCACCAAGTGCCACATCCAATCCCCTCTTGAACACTTCCAGGGATGGTGACTCTACCACCTCCCTGGGTAGCACATTCCAATGGCTAACAACTCTCTCTGGGAAGAACTTTCTCCTCACCTCCAGCCTAAACTTCCCCTGGTGCAGCTTGAGACTGTGTCCTCTTGTTCTGGTGCTGGTTGCCTGAGAGAAGAGACCAACCCCCACCTGGCTACAACCTCCCTTCAGGTAGTTGTAGACAGC
Source organism: Dryobates pubescens (assembly GCF_014839835.1). NCBI lineage: Eukaryota > Metazoa > Chordata > Aves > Piciformes > Picidae > Dryobates > Dryobates pubescens. The sequence goes on along the minus strand of NC_071619.1, from coordinate 32,928,990 downwards.
AATAAGGTCTCCCCTGAGCCTCCTCTTCTCCAGGCTAAACAACCCCAGCTCCCTCAGCCTCTCCTCATAGGGATATCCCACCCAAACCTCCTCTGGCATAGTTTCAGGCTATTTCCTCTTGGTTTATCACCTGATGCTAGGGAGAAGAGACTGAGCCAAATCACATGGTTTTGGGGAAAACAGGTGGGAAAGCCTCTCAGACCTGTTTTTCCCTCTTTCCTCATGAGAAACTAGGCCATAAATCCAAAGTACTGTGTGTTCTCAGGCTAAACACAAGTCCCAAGAGGAAAACTGGCTTTGGACCTTGTAACTGTAGAGTCATCTTAAGTGCCCCAGCAGAATTTCTGCTCTGGGCTGAGGCCAAGAGGTTCACTGCTCTGGTGCTAGATGTTGCAATGCTCCCAGCATGGAAAGGCTGAACCATGCTCTGTGTTTTCCTGGCTCGTCTTAGAGGAGAGAAAGGCCTCTTGATGTGAAAAATAAACAAGGCTCTTCAGGGCTGAATCACAGAAGCTTGCAAGGAAACTAGAGGGGAACAAATTTCCCTTTTAGCTGTGTTTATTTAATTTATCCCAACACATGCAACCTTCATCCTTTTTCCTGGTAAAATCTCTGGGAAAGTGTGACAGGAGGTGGCATGAGGTCATGCCTCCTCCGTGTGTGGTATCTCTCTTCTTGGCAGGGATGTATGGCATGGCATGGCTGCAGGGCTGCCTGCTGGCTCACTCACCTCTGTGGCATCCACCTGGGGAAGCAGGTAGAAGAGGATCAGCTCAGCTGGTTGTGGGGAGGGAAGACCAGAATGGGAAGTGGGGAGGGAAAGCAGCATGGAGCTGGTAGAGGCAGGTGTCTTCCTGGAGCCCAGGATCTTGCAGCATCACTTTCAGCAACTTCTCCCAGGCAACCAGCACCAGAACAAGAGGACACAGTCTCAAGCTATGCCAGGGGAGGTTTAGGCTGGATGTTAGGAATAAGTTCTTCAGAGAAAGAGAGATTGGCCATTGGAATGTGCTGCCCAGGGAGGTGGTGGAGTCACCATCACTGGAGGTGTTTAGGAAGAGACTGGATGGGGTGCTTGGTGCCATGGTTTAGCTGATTAGATGGTGTTGGGTGATAGGTTGGACTTGATGATCTCTAAGGTCTTTTCCAACCTGGTTAATTCTATTCTATTCTATTCTATTCTATTCTATTCTATTCTATTCTATTCTATTCTATTCTATTCTATTCTATTCTATTCTATTCTATTTTTTTTTCCACTAAGAATTTTCTTAATATAAAACAAGACATGAACTAACATGTCCAAAAGGGACTTTAAAGGAAATTAGATCAGTATTCACATTGCCCTGTATTAAACCTGTGCTCAGCTGTCCCTGCAGCAGGGACGTAGGAGCCAGGGAGCAAAGCTTTTCCATCCCCAATACAGTACCCTGGAGGCTGGCTATGGATAGACAGCAATGAGATGCAGGGCAAGCTCCCTGTTTGTGTCCTTGGGTTTAATTTCTGGATTTGGAGCTGAAATGGAGATTTCCTACAAGTGAGGTAAGCAGCCCTTCCTTTCTGCCCTCAGCCCATGGAGGTACCACAGAACCATGGAGCTGCTGAGGGTGGAAGAAACCTCTGAGATCATCAAGTCTAACCATTCACCTAGAGCTCACAATCCCCCCACTACTGCTAAGCCACTACCACTAAACCATGGCCCTCAGCACCACATCCACACATCTTTTAAACACCTCCAGGGGTGGTGACTTCACCACCTCCCTGGGCAGCCTCTTCCAATGCCTGAGAACCCTTTCTGGGAAGAATTATTTTTTTGGGGGGTAAAATCCAACCTAAATCTCCCCTGGTAAAACTTGAGGTGATTTCCTCTTGTCTTGTCCTTGTTGTATATGAGAAGAGACCAACCCCCACAGCCTCAAGGTCTTAGTGGGACCTCATTGTGGTAGCCTTCTTCCCCCATCAGTAAAGAGAAAGATGAGTTACTAGGGAGTGACTCATCTGACCTGTCATAGATATTTACTTTAAACATGAGACAGAGAGTGCCCCTAAACTGCATACCCCATATTGTTATCCATGCTGGGAGCCTAGATAGGTTGTTACCTGCCAGAAGAATCTTTTTTTGTCCTGAGGATATGGTATGGCAAGGAGAAGAAAGTTTGGTTGGTTTTCTGTTAGTTGCTTTGTTTTTCAGTCAGAAGGACTGTTCTGATGAGTTCCCAGGGAAAGAAGCAGATGTTTAAAATGGGAGGAATTAGGTTCTTTGAATAATCACTTTCCTTGGCTATTCAAAACTTGCATCAGCTCTAACCTCATCAGTCCCTGACTTTGATGGAGGTCAGGGAGGGCTTTACCACCAGCCTTTATGGAAGGAGAAGGGAGCTAACATGAAAGTAGCTTGTTCTCTGTGTGTGTCTGCATGTGGTTAGCATTGCAAAACAAGACAATAAGGCTTGCCCAATGAGCACAGGGTCCTTTTCCAGCACTTCTCTTTTCAGATTGTGGTGGCTCTTCCACATGTGAATGTCTGTGTGTACGTGACATGCATGTGCAAAGCCTTTGCTGTGGTGTAGGAAGAGGAAATGCATTTTCTTTGCCCATTTACAAAGGAGAGGGATGTTTTGTATTGGTTTCTTTTCTCATAGGAAACAATCTTGCTTTGCAAGCATTTTTCTTGAGGTACCTATGCTGGACATGTTTACACTTTGCTTTCAAAAAGTGGGCTGCTAAGAATACACCATCAGTTGTGTGGCACCTGCATAACTGCACCATCGCTTGAACTGATGTGGAAATGATTTATGAAAGCTTCCTTGTCTCCCCAACCACAAATCCAGGCTGTGTGATGAGTGCATTGAGAGAAGCACTTGGGGGTGCTGGTGGATGGGAAGATCAACATTCCCTGGCAGTGGGTGCTGGCAACCTGAAAAGCCAACCATGCCCTGGGCTGCATCAAAAGATTTGTGGCCAGCAAGTCAAGGGAGGTGACTCTGACCCTCTACTATGCTCTGGTGAGACACCACCTGGAGTACTGCTTCCAGCTCTAGACCCCTCAACACAAAAAGAACATGGATCAGTTGGAGCAGGTCCACAGGAGGGCCAAAAAGATGATCAGAGGGGTGGAGCACCTGTCTTATGAAGACAGGCTGAGCAAGTTGGGTCTGTTCAGCCTGGAGAAGAGAAGGCTCTGTGGAGATCTTATAGTGGCCTTCCACTATCTGAATGAAGCCTACAGGGAAGCAGAAGAGGGACTTTTTGTAAGGGCCTGTGGTGATAGGATGAGGGGCAATGGTTTTTAACTAAAGCAGGGTAGGTTTAGACTGGACATGAGAAAGAAGTTCTTTATTATGAGGGGGATGAAACACTGGAATGAATTGCCCAGAGAAGCTGTGGCTGCCTTATCTCTGGAAGTGTTGAAGACGAGACTGGATAAGACTTTGAGCAAGCTCAAAGGGGGAGGTGTCCCTGCCCATGCCAGAGGGATTGGAACCAGATGATCCTTAGGATCCTTCTCAACTCAAGCCATTCTATGAGACAGGAAGGGGGTGGTCTCTTGTCCCAGGCAACCAGCACCAGAACAAGAGGACACAGTCTCAAGCTGCACCAGGGGAAGTTTAGGCTGGAGGTGAGGAGAAAGTTCTTCACAGAGAGAGTTGTTGGCCAATGGAATGTGCTGCCCAGGGAGGTGGTGGAGTCACCATCCCTGGAGGTGTTCAAAAAGGGATTGGATGTGGCATTTGAGGCCATGGTTTAGTAGTCATGAGGTGTTGGCTGACAGGTTGGACTTGATGATCTCTAAGGTCTTTTCTAACCTTGTTGATTTTGTGATTCTATGATTTTTATGAAGTTATTCTTTTTGTTATCTGGTCTGCCTGGCCTCTGTCCTAAGACAGCCTGCCTTCTATCATGGCACCCTCAGAGCAAACCACTCTTACCAGGACTAAGTGGGTTTATGCCCTTACTGAAGTTTTATGCTCTGATCTAGATGTCAAATTGCATCAGTGAGCATTGCAGTGGAGGTTATAATAACATGATGGCAATTTCAGCCTGACACAGACCTGTCTCTGCTGTTTGCCACAAGATCCTCTAATCTTCCAACTTCCACTGATAATCTCATCAAATTGAGTTCATTGTTTTGATTGAAACAACACAGCCATTGTGTAATAATCTGGGAGTGTGGGAACTCACACTTCTGGAGCTTATAAAGCAGGGAGCAGAAAAGAGTTGGCTTTTAGGAGCTACCTTGGTGAAGCTTTCTGTGGTTTAACCAGCAGAGCTGCATGTGGAGAACAATGAGATACATTGTGAGCACTGGGAAGCTCAGTCAAATACTGTCTGGTGTTGTCACTGTCATCTCATGCCCTATTAGCTCCTGTCCTGCTGGTTCAAGAGGACATGACAACAGAAAAGCTGGGACATTTTGGGACTGCCAGTCACCCTGTGCCAGCAGAGTGGATATAGGAGACCTTACTGCAGGTGTGCCTCACTCACAGGCTTGAAACTAGATGACCTTTAAGGTCCCTTCAAATTCAAGTCATTCCATGATTCTGTGATTCTGCTGGTCTCTGTCTTCTGCCTCTGGTTTAGGACTCAGTGAAATGTCAGAAACTCTTTGTTAAGCTGCCATGAATGCATGAAGTCATGAGTCCAGTGTTGCACTCAGCTCAGTGTTTCACTGAATTTACCCAAAGTGCCTGAAGTTATGGCCAGCACAGCAGGGACAATGTCCTTAGCTGTGCATTTGCTAGCCTCACCGTGGGCTTCATTCACCACGTGTGAAGGAAACACAGTCTCACAGAGCAACTACAAGTGGTGTTTATTCATGTTGAGGTGAGGGGGTGGGAAAAAAATGTGTCTGAGTCATGAAATCCCAAGCTTTCTGAAAGTCTGGGTGTGTTCAGAAGAAGAGTTTTCATCCTGGGCACGTTTCTGTGTGGCCTGCCCTAGGTGATCTCGATTTGGCAGCAGGGTTGGACTTGGTGATCTGCAGAGGTGCCTTCCAACCTCTGCCATTCTGGCATTCCATGATCCCTGGGACTGCATGTGACAGCACTAATATGCATTCTTCCTTTATGTCTGGAGAGCAGCTTGAAGCACATCAATATTTGGAACATAGTTTCTCACAGGGCAAGATGATAAAACCTTTTCTTCAGAAACCCTATCTTACTGGAACAATCCTCCTCCCTGGGCATTGTGCCTTTTATTACAAAAACCTTTGGACAAAATAATTGTCCCACACCTCTCTTTCTCCTAGCATGGGATTGGCTGTGTGGGATTTGTTAGGCTGGGTAATTAAGTCTGTTGCTCACCGCTGCAGTTTGCTTGTAGCTAGTGTTGCAAAAAACACAGCAGGTGGGTAAGCAGGCTGTGGTTTAGGGATGGTCTTAGAACCATGGAACTATTGAAGTTGGAAGAGACCTTTGGGATCATCAAGTCCAACCACTCACCTAGCATTCGCAATCCCACCACTACTTCTAAGCCACTGCCACTAACCTGTGTCCCTCAGCACCATATCCACATGTCTTTGAAATACCTCTAGGCATGGTGACTCCACCACCTCCCTCGGCAGCCTGTTCCAATGCTTGATAACCCTTTCTGTGAAGACATTTTCCCTCACAGCCAACCTAAACCTTCTCAGGCACAATTTTAGGCCATTTCCACTCATTCTATCACTTGATACTTGGGAGCGGAGACCAAACCCACTTCCTTCCAACCTCATTTCAGAGAGTGGTAGAGGGCAAGGAGGTCTCCCTTCAGCATCCTCTTTTCCAGAGTAAGCAACCAAACACCCCTGATGAGTTTCATCCAAAATCAGCTCTGACCAACACAGCAGTGCCAACTTGGCAGTCCCTGTGGATAGAGAAACACTGAAGGCATTGAGAGCCAAGCCTGTGGACTGCATGTGCCATCAGTCCTAGGTTGCACAAGACATGCAAGGTTGGATATTAGGAAAAATGTCTTCCCAGAAAGGGTTCTCAGGCATTGGAACAGGCTGCCCAGGGAGGTGGTGGAGCCACCATCCCCAGAGGCATTTCAAAGACTCATGGATGTGATGCTGAAGGACATGGTTTAATGGTAGTGGCTTAGAAGTAGTGCTGGAATTGTGAGCTCTAGGTGAGCAGTTGGGCTTAATGATGCCAAAGGTCTCTTCAAATCTCACCATTTCTATGCTTTAAGTGCCACTTCCCTGCTTCAGGCCAGGCACACGAGGGGGGATGGGCTTGGTGGAGGGAAGGTGCCAGTGCCAGTGACCACAGTCAGGGGAGGAGCTGGATGCTGGCCACCACTTCCCGTCTGCGTTTGGCCAAGGAAAAGGCTCAGCTCAGCTGCCTCGCCAGATACGTCACTGTCCTGGAGGAGGAGGAGCTAGAGGCTTGGAAAACATCCTCCTGTTCTGGTGCGGCTTGTCCCTGTGCTGGGACTTTTTAGCAGTTCTCAGAGAAAACAAACTCTGGCCCTCGGTCCAAACCAAACAGGGCTGTGGGGGTGGCAGTCCCGCCTGGTTTGTCACTGTAGCCTCCAGGCCGGGAGCTGTGAACTAACCCTGCTCCTGCCGAGCTGCCCTTCCAGCCAGGAGATGGGAGCTTTTCTGCCAGTGTGCCTGCCAGCCATGGGTGCAGGGAAGGGTGATGTGCCCCAGGGCTGCTGCCACCTTTCTGTGTGAGGTCATGCCAGCTGGTGGTGTGGGACTAAGCTCTCTTTGCCGTTCCCAGTGGCACATGTGCTTCAGCCCCTACCAAGGAGGTGTGGGGTCCTCTTCAGCCCCCGCTTTGTGCTACCTGTGGATGCTGCAACTCCTGCATGCCTCATCTCTCCTTCAGTCCCCCTCTTCAGACCCTTGGTGTAGCACTGTATGGGGTATAAGAACGATGCTCTGCCCTAGTGAGGCCTCATCTGGAGTATTGTGTCCAATTTTGGGCTCCTCAGTTCAAGAAGGACAGGGAACTACTGGAGAGAGTCTAATGGAGGTCAATGAGAATGATTAAGGGACTAGAACATTTGTTTGATGAGGAGAGGCTGAGAGATCTGGTATTTCCCATTCCCTCTTGCACTGGGGAGCCCACAGCTGGACATGATACTCCAGATGTGATCTCACCAGGAAAAAATAGAGGGGCAGGAGAACCTCCCTTGACCTGCTGGCCACACTCTTCTTAATGCACCTCAGGATGCCATTGGCCTTCTTGGCCACAAGGCCACATCTCTGTCCCATGGGTAACTTATTGTCCACCAGGGCTCCAAGCTCTCTCTCCATGGAGCTGCTTTCCAGCAGGCCAACCCCTAATTTGGTGTTATTCCTCCTGAGGTGCAGGACTCTACATTTATTGTTGTTGAACTTATTTAAGTTCTCCTTTGCCCAGCTCTCCAGTGTGTCCACATCTCCCTGGATGGCTGCACAGTCTTCTGGTGCATTAGCCAATCCTCCCAGTTTCTAATCATCAGCAAACTGGCTGGGGGTACACTCTGTCCCTTCAGGCCGTTCATTAAAGCAGACATTGAACAAGACTGGACCCAATACTGACCCCTGGGGAACACCATTAGCTACAGAACTCCCATTAGACTCTGTGCCATTGATCATGGCCCTCAAAGAGTACAGAGAAATGCATGCACACGATGGCTTGTTCCAGTTAATATCAGAGTTCTTTTGTATTGGGGCAAGCAGAAAGACTTAGTAGCATCAAACCTAAGATGAAAGAGTGGATTTAATTGTTCTGTGCTAGGGCTTGTGCTTCTCTGCACATGTACTGATCACTATCAGTATTCATGCTGACTCACAGCTCCTCAGCAAGCAGTATATTGTGGGCTTGGTTCATTTTTTTTTTACTGTTCCTCTACCCACACCTAGAATGTCCAAGCAGCAGTGTTGGAACACACCTGGCCTCTCAGTACTATGCTTGGGGCAACTCTAAATGGGTTAGAAAAAAAATTCTCAACATTTGTAATGCTTTTAGGCCTTGGTGTTTGACTGGGTTATATCATAGAATGGCTGGAGTAGGAAGTCACATTAAAGATCATATAGTTCCAACATGGGCAGGGACATCTCCCAGCAGACCAGCTTGCTCAAAGCCTCATCCAGCCTGGTCTTAAGCACTTGCAGGGATGAGGTGTCCACAACTACTCTGGGCAACTTGTTCGAGTGTCTCACCACCCTCACAGTAAAGAACTTCTTCCTAATGTCCAATCTAAATCTACCCTGCTCTAGTTTAAAACCCTTGGCCCTTATTCTATCACCACAAGCCCTTACAAACAAATCCCTCTCCAGCTTTCTTGTAGACCCTCATCAGGTACTGGAAGGCCACTATAAGATCTCCCCAGAGCTTTCTCTTCTCCAGGCTGAACAGAGCCAAATCCCTCATCCTGTCCTAGTAGGACAAGTGCTCCAGCCCTCTGATCATCTTTGTGGCCCTCCTCTGGACCCTCTCCAGCAGATCCATGTGCTTCTTGTGTTGAGGGCTCCAGAAAGGGAACAAATTTGGAGCAAATCTGCAGCTGAGCTTTTAAACCTTTGAGGTTTTTTTTCTGACCCTGAGTTTTTACACACTCAGGTTTCACTTGCCTTTGAGTTTGATTCTTACAAGAATGCCTGCTTTGAAGCACTTCTGAGCTCCAGGAACTTCATTTCATTGTAATGAGAGTCCAGGTTGGCTTAATTGCATGATACTTGGCACTATGAAGAAAAATAGCAAAAATCATGAGACCTTTGCTACTTGCCAGACATGTAGCAGAACCTGTGGGTAATTTTTTTATGTCTTATTATCCAGCCCAGTTTTCAGGTGTGGTTGCCTGGTAATGCTTTCCAGTTACTGGACATGAGCTTTAGTCATGCGTACCTTTGTTTTCTCCATCTGATATGACACAGGGTGCCCAAAAGCTCTGTTTACTTTCTAAGGAAGATATGAAAACCTGCTTTGTTTGGCTAATTTATCACTGTGATGCCAAGCCCTGGCAGCTCATTCAATGTGTGTCCACCAGCACGTGTGTTTGCAGGTACACAGCACTGCTAGCAGGCTTCTCTTGCCCCAGCCACGCTAATTAGAAGAGCAACAAAGCTGGTGATGGGTCTGGGGAACAAGTCTTAAGAGGAGCTGCTGAGAGAACTGGGATTGCTTAGTCTGGAGAAGAGGAGGATGAGGAGAAGCCTCATTGTTCTCTTTAACTCTCTGAAAGGAGGTTGGAGTGAGGTGGAGTGAGGTGGAGGTTGGAGTGAGGTGGAGTGAGGTGGGGGTTGGAGTGAGGTGAGGGTTGGAGTGAGGTGAGGGTTGGAGTGAGGTGGGGGTTGGTCTTGTCTCCTTAGTATCAGGTGTTAGACAAAGAGGAAATGCCTGAAGTTGTGCCAGGGAAGGTTTAGGCTGGAGACTAGGGAAAATTTATTTTCTGTAAGGGTGGCCAGGCATTGGAACAGGTTGCCCAGGAAACTGCTGGAGTCACTGTCCCTGGAGATGTTCATGTGTGGACATGGCATTTTGCGCATGGTTCAATGGCCATGGCGGTCTTAGGTTGACAGCTGGACTTGATGATCTTAGAGGTCTTCTCCAGTTGAAACAATTCTATGATTCTAATCTGATCATTAATGCAAAGCCCCAGAGATGGGAGAAGACAGAAATGATAGTTAATCATGGACTGGAGACTGGAGAGCTTGTGCTGTTTGGGTTACAAGAGAATGTGTCAAGAAAGAGGCTCATTTGGGGGTTATACTGCCTTGGAGCTGGATTCTGTGTCCACTGGAGTCATAGAATCATAGAATCAATAAGGTTGGAAAAGACCTCAAAGATCATCAAGTCCAACCTGCCACCCAACACCTCCTGACTACTAAAAGGAAAAGGTCTGCTTCCTCTTTTGTTTTCTCGTTAAGACACAACAAAGACAGAAAGCTGTGATGTGATCTGTCCCTTCGGCTTGTGGCCAAGAAGGGGTTTTGCACGTAGATTTCCTTGCTGGGTCTGAGGGCAGATGGCAATAAAAATCACTAGGTATGGCTCTTCCTCCTTTCTACACGTGCTCTCCAGAGTGCAATCGCCTTCTCTTTGTGCTGATGCTGTGCTTGCTGATGGGTGCAATTAATCAGTCAGAGTTTGTTTACCTTTCCCTGAGTTTTTGTGTACCATTTGGGTCAGCTTAACTGCAGCTTCTCCAATGCCTTTGGGTTTTGGGTTGTTTTTTCAAGCCATCTATGAAGAGGCAAATGAATTCATATCAGTGTGGCTTCTAGAGTAATATTTGCAAATTAATTTGCAAATTAACTCGAGACACTTCTGTTTTCCTGTACCCATTCAACCAGTGGTAGCTATGAACAGAGGTAATTGCTGTTGCTAGACAATTATGGGTTTATTTCCTTTGGACATAAAGTCCTGCTGTCCTGCTTTAGAGGAGGCTTAGAGCCTGGCTCTTGGTCTTGTTGCCATTAATAAGTAATACCCTTAGCATGACTTAACACCTGGAGCTTAGGGGGTAAAGCATTTTGGTTGCTGAGGTTCAAGACGGTGAGTTGATCTATGTTAACCTATGGTCAGGAGAATGAAGGGGACTGCTCTCCAAAATCCCTTTGTTTTGTACACTTGCTGGGTCCACAGGTCTGCAAATCAATCTTTCAGGTCTAGGCACTGAATATCTGTGTAAGATAAACCTGTTTGACTGTTTGGCTGCAGTTATGAGGAAGTTCTGTGCCTCCCTTGTGGGCACAAGAGGACTGATTCGGCTTTCTGCTCCCTTGTTTCTCATTAAATGTGTAACCCCAGCATGCAAGACTTGCCATAGCTGAACAGAGCAACTTTTGGTGGCTGTGATTGCAAAGGTGGCTGTTCCTTCGCAGCTGCTTTCCCTCCCTTCTCCAGTGTAAACTCTCCTGCTACTGTTTCCTTGCCTGGGGCTTTCTACATTATCCTATGAATATGATGTCAGTTTCAACTCCAAACCGAGATGTAAACACAACAGCAAGTGGTAGAACTGTTTGTTTGGTTTGGTTTTGTGTCTCTTTTGTTTGTTTGGTTTGGTTTGGTGTCTCTTACGTTTGTTTGGTTTGGTTTTGTTTGTTGTTGGTTGGTTTGTTTCATTTGTTTCCCCCCTGTGTTTTCTGTTTCTGGACAAACTCACCCTTCTGTTTAGCATCCTGGTTAAATTGCTGAGGTGTTTCCTTGTCTTTGAAGGATTCCTCTGTGCTGTGCTGCTCCTAATCACCTCCACTTACTGCTCACACATACTTGGCTCGTTTTACCTGTCTGTGAGCTGGAGATGGGGGCAGGAGGAAGAAGCATCTCACTTTCCTAACCTGGGATGGCAGGTACCAGTACAGATCTCTGGCTGTCTCAGGCAGTGAACTGCCAGGGTAGGACAACACTGTGAAAGAGGGGGAGAGGGGTGTTACTAACCACAGTTGTCCTCTAACAGCTGCTCTTAGCACTAGCAGAAGGATCTGGATACCCATGTATGCTGATGCCCAGCAGTGGGGACAGGATGCTTTAATGGTTGGACTTGATGATCTTGAAGGTCTTTTCCAACCATAGTGATTCTGTGAATGCAAGGTGTGTTGGTGCCCTGTGCCAGCACTAGATTGGAGGTTTCTCCTGTGGCAGGCTCCTGAAAGTGTTGCCATGCTATGCTCCTCTGGCAGCCCCTTCATCCCCTTTTGTTCTTGTTTTTCCTCACTGCTCACATCTTCATGGAGCCCAGATTGGAAGTTGGTTTTGCTCCACCACTGACTGACACTTGTGAAAGAGTTGTTGTGATGTCCACAGGAGCTGTTTGGGAGTGAGGTCCAGCCTGGGGCATTGAAATGAGCACTCCTGTTGCAACATCTCCTGCACAGCAGTGGTTTCAGTTCTTGCACTCCTTCCCTCCTCCCTGATGAATGCTGTAGGAATGTGCCAAGCCAAGGTCTCTGGGTTTCTGTGTACATTTTCACTTTTCTTGACTCTTTGACTAAAAGGAAACACAAAGATCCTGGGCTCCAATATAAGGCCATATTTTTTCAAGAATGACCCATGGAGGATTTCCTGAGAGTCCAGTTAGAGGGAGCTCCTCCTCAGGGAGACAGCTTCTACAACTCCTGTCCTAAGATACATTCAGGAGAGCAGCAAAACCAGTAAAAACTTGGCCTGTAAATTCAAGATATGCTGCCCAAGAGGATATGAAAGGGTCTAGTGAGTAAAACCTATGAGGAGTGGCTGAGGGAAATGAGGTTGTTCAGTCTGGAGAAGAGGAGGCTGAGGAGAGACCTCATTGCTCTCTATAGCTGTGTGAAAGGAGGTCAGTCTCTTCTTCCTGGCATCAGGTAATGAAATGAGAGGAAATAGCCTGAAATTATGCCAGAAGAGGTCTAAAACTTGGACAAATTTAGGAAAAAATTATTTCCTGCAAGAGTGGCCAGGCATTGGAACAGGCTGCCCAGGAGAGTGGTTGAGTCACTGTCCCTGGAGGCGTTCAAGAAATGTGTGGAGATGGCACTTTGGGACATGGCTTAATGGCCATGGTGCTGTTAGGTTGAAGGTTGGGCTTAGGAAGACCTTAGAGGTCTTTTCCAACTGGAACAATTCTATGATTCTTTGACAACTGAAAAGGCAAGTATGTCATGGCTCTGTGACCTGCTGGGCAAAACAGGAATAAAAGCAACATATCAGTCTGGAGAAAACATTTCAGTCTGGAGAAGAGAAGGCTCTGCGGTGACCTAATTGTGGCCTTCCAGTATCTGAAGGGGGCTACAAGAAGGCTGGGGAGGGACTTCTCAGGATATCAGGTAGTGATAGGACTAGGGGGAATGGAATGAAGCTGGAGGTGGGGAGATTCAGACTGGACATGAGGAGGAAGTTCTTCGCCATGAGAGTGGTGAAGCCCTGGAATGAGTTGTCCAGGGAGGTGGTTGAGGCCCCATCCCTGGAGGTGTTTAAGAACACGGTGGATGAGGCTCTGGCCAGCTTGATCTAGTGTGAGGTGTCCCTGCCCATGGCAGGGGGGTTGGAACTAGATGATCCTTGTGGTTCCTTCCAACCCTGACTGATTTTATGATTCTATATGTTACTGGAAGCTCTCTTGAAAAAACAAGTGCAATTCACAGGCTGCGCTCATCTTTCTGGTGGTGTCTTCCAAAATTCTGCCAGTGTTAGCCTGATTTGCTACTAGGCTTTCAAAATGGTGACATGAAATGCTGCTGTGTGATTTTTTCTGCCTTAGAGTTGGCTGCTCAGTGGTTTAAAGGCAACCAAAGGCTGGGATTTCAAAACCTGAAAGGGATTTTTGTGCTTGGGGTTGACTTCAGGCATTCCTTCTAACTTAGCTATGCCCTCTCTAACTTGTCTGTAATGTTCTCTTGCTTCAGTCAACACCATCATTGAAGTAATGATGTTAAATTAGTCATGATCCTGTAATTTGCAGCAGGTTTTGCTCCCAAATGGGAAGCTGTGTCAGCACAGAAGGTTGTGTGTTGTAGATTGCCGGGTTGGAATCTTCTCAATCACTTTCAGAGTGTCATAAAATGGCTTGGGTTGGAAGGGAACTTAAAGATATCTAGTTCCAACCCACCCACCCCCACCATGGGCAAGGACTCCTTCCACTAGAGCAGGTTGCTCAAGGCCCTGTCCAACCTGGCCTTGAACGCCCTCAGGGAGGGGGGCATCCACTGCCTCCCTGGGCAACGAGTGTCTCACCACCACCACTTGCTTTTTACTTGTTAAAAATAAACTGCTCAAGTTGGGATGGTTTCCTAAATCCAACACATAGCAGAGCAAACATTACTTTTAGGGTTCCAGCTCAAGGGGGTTGAAGGTCAAAAGCTTGCAATTGAGCAGAGTTATTAATTAACGACTGGTTCCCGGATTTTTCCCCAGTTTATGACTTCATGTATCACAACTCTTTCGGTAACACATCCTTGCTGGCTATAAACGTGCCCACTGAGTAATCCTATAGGATCCACAGCCACCAAAGGGAAAAAAGGCTGAGAGCTCAGCTGCTGCAAATTAGTAGAGCCTGTTCCTGACTGGAGCAGGTCAGAGAAGGCATTTAGAGAAACACTTTGGTGAAAGGAAGGCTTCTCAGTCATAGAATCATACAATCAATCAGGTTGGAAAAGACCTCAAAGATCATCAAGTCCAGCCTGTCACCCAGCACCTCATGACTGCTAAACCATGGCACCAAGTGCCACGTCCAATCCCCTCTTGAACACCTCCAGGGATAGTGACTCCACCACCTCCCGGGCAGCACTTTCCAATGGCTAATAACTCTCTCTGGGAAGAACTTTCTCCTCACATCCAGTCCAAACCGCCCCTGGCACAGCTTGAGACTGTGTCCTCTTGTTCTGGTGCTGGTTGCCTGGGAGAAGAGACCAACCCCCTCCTGGCTACAACCTCCCTTAAGGTAGGGGAATGGAGAGGGAGATGCAGGTATGAAAAGCCAGCATGGAGTTGGGGCAGACGAAGACCAAAGATCTGGACAAGGCATTTTCTCTCTCCAGAAGCTGAAGAACTTGTTTGTGTAGGGAGGAACCCACAGTCCACCTTATTCTCATTCAGTCACATTTCAATAATAAATGCAGTTGTAGTACAGGAGGCTGAAGCATCATTAGAAATCTGCACTAATTAGTCTGTGGCTGCTTTCCTTGCGGGAAGTTTGGTCTCAGACAGAACCTGCAAGGGATCAGGATCCTGCAGGAGGTGGATCTCCCTATCTCCCTGATCACCTCTCTGCCTCCCATCATCATGGCTATTTGCAGTCACTAATAACCTCATAATTTGCCCATAGGCATTGTCTGTGCCTCATGGATTAGAAGCTGAAGTGGAGCACAGACTAAATGACTTGCCCAAGGTCACACAGGAATTTGATTGATTGTCTGAGCCAGGAACTTTTCAAACCAGTATTTCTGAATCATGACTGACATCTCTGTATGAGCTTTGATCTGGTTAAGTTTGAGTATCCCTGGACAGAAGGAAAGGGTTAAAAACACAAACCTCAAACCAATGTTAGCATTCTTTATTGAGAAACAGTGCCTCCGGTTCAAGTGCTTCTCTCATGCTCTGACCCCTCATACCTCCTGAGATGTCAATGACTCTAGAAAGCACTTCCCAGTGTGTTTCCTTTGCCACAGCCCCCATGAACAGCCCTTCAGTGTCACAAGGCCTCATTGCTTGCTGCCTCGTGGTGTTGCCTTCATTCTCATTTTCCTTTTGGTAGTGTGTGTTTTTGTGGGCTTCTCTGTGTGTCGTTGGAGGACCGGAGAAGGGAGGAACCTTGAAGGCAGAGAGCCAAGGGTGTGAGCAGTGTAGGGTTAAGTAATGGCTTTGATGACATGGATTCCCATAAGTGCTGGCTCCTGCCCTTCCAGGAACAGCCCATCAGGCGGCAAGTTTTGAAAGTCAAAACAGTCCAGGCCAGCCAATCTACTGACCTCTGCAAGGCTGCAGGAGGAAGCCTCTCCTATTCGTGTGTTCTCTGAAGGAACTTATTAATTAAGTGGAATAATATTTAATTACCTAATGAGTGGCTGGGAGCTACAGGAGTCTGAGGAACCACAAGTGGGAGGCTCAGGAGGCTGGTGCAGGAGAAAGAGGACCCCCACAATCACAGAATCACAGGATGTTAAGGGTTGGAAGGGACCTCCAGAGACTGAGTCCAACCTCCCTGGCAGAGCAGGATCACCTAGGGCAGGCTGCACAGGAACACATCCAGGTGGGCTTTGAAAGCCTCCAGAGAAGGAGACTCCACAACTTCTATGGGCAGCCTGGTCCAGTGCTCCATCACCCTCGCTGTAAAGAAGTCTCTCATTTTGAGGTACAACCTCCTGTGTTCCAGTTTATACCCTTTGTTTCTTGTCCTATCACTAGGCAGCACTGAAAAGAGACTGGCATCTTCATCTTGACACGCACCCCTAAGGTATTTAGAGACATTAATAAGATCCCCTCTCAGCCTTCTCCTTTCAGGACTAAACAGCCCCAGGTCTCTCAATCTGTCTTCACAGGAGAGATGTTCCAGTCCTGCAATCCTTGTAGCACTTTATTGGACTCACTCCATCAGATCCCTGTCTCTCTTGAACTGGAGAATCCAAAACTGGAGACAGTATTCCAGATAAGTTCTGGAGGGCTGCAATGGAGCTGCTGCCAGGGCTGCCCAAGGGCAGGACGCTGATGATCCCTGGGAAGCTTCACCTCATTCCTATCATATCTGCTCAGTACAGTGAATAATTTACCCCTTCCCTTTTTTGGTCTGCATCCTCTTTTGTTCCAAACCCAGCAGAGATGCACTACAGGAGAGGAGTTACAGATGGTGTTTTTGTAGTCCCTGAGCAAATTCTCTTTACTGGTTGGAAGCATAGAGTAATTGCCCACTTGGAAAAGATCTTAAGATCATAGAATTGTAGAATTTTAGGGGTTGGAAGGAACCTCTGGAGATCACTGAGTTCAACCTCCCTGCCAAAGCAGGATCATCTAGGGCAGGCCACATAGGAACGTGTCCAGGGGTTCATGTATACAAATGCAAGACCGAGTCCTACCATAACCCAAAATCTCCCTGTCTACAACTGTTAGACCATGTCCCTAAGCACCTCATCCAAATGTCTTTTAAGCACCTGCAGGGATGGTGACTCCATCTCCTTGGGCAGCCTGTTCCAATGCCTGATGACCCCCTTGGTGAAGAATTTTTTTCCTGAGTCTAACTTCCCCTGGTGCAAGGCCATTTCCCCTTCTCCTGTCATGCCTTACCTGGGTGAAAAGGCCATCCCCACCTGACTACAACCTCCTTTCAGGTAGCTGTGGAGAGTGATGAGGTCTCCCCTTAGCCTCTGCTTCTCCATGCTGAACACCCCCAGTTCCCTCACCTGCTCCTCAGAGGACTTCTGTTCAAGACTGCTCACCAACCTCATTGCCCCAAAGCAACCTGAAGAGGCTGAACACAACATTTTCTGATGTCCACAGGATCAGAAACTTCCCCTGATTTTCAGCAATGGATTAACAAATGGATACAACTCTAAACTTGTTTCATTAAGTCCTTCCCCCCTCACTCTCTCTCTTTAACTGAACAATGATGCAAATCCCAAGACCTTATTTCTCCAGTGGTTATCTCTTGCCCACTTTGAGTTAATGAATTTATCTGTGCCTGCTCCTTGACATGATGCCAGAGAAGCAGCCTGATGCTCTGAAGGTGATTGTTCAAAGTGGAGTTGCTAACAACAGGTAATAGAACCATAGAATTGTTTTAGCTGGAAAAGACCTCTAAGATCATGAAGTCCAACTGTTAACCTAACACCATCATGGCCATTAAACTATGTCCTGAAGTGCCATATGCACACCTTTCTTGAACACCTCTAGGGATGGTGACTCCACTACCTCCCTGGGCAACCTATTCCAATACTCTTTTGTACACAGACACAGAACAGACTAGACTAGACTAGACTAGAATAGCATAGAATTAACCAGGTTGGAAAAGACCTTTGAGATCATCAAGTCCAACCTATCACCCCACACCATCTAATCAACTAAACCATGGCACCAAATGCCTCATCCAGTCCCCTCTTAAACACCTCCAGTGATGGTGACTCCATCACTTCCCTGGGCAGCACATTCCAATGGCCAATTACTCTTCCAGTGAAGAACTTCTTCCTAACATCCAGCCTAAACCTCCCCTAGTGCAGTTTGAGATTGTGTCCTCTTGTTCTGGTGCTGGCTGCCTGGGAGAAGAGACCAACCCCCACCTGGCTACAACCTCCCTTCAGGGAGTTGTAGAAAGCAATAAGGTCTCCCCTGAGCCTCCTCTTCTCCAGGCTAAGCAACCCCAGCTCCCTCAGCCTCTCCTCACAGGGCTGTGCTCCAGACCCCTCCCCAGCTTTGTTGCCCTTCTCTGGACACATTCCAGCAACTCAACATCTTTCCTAAACTGAGAGGCCCAGAACTGGACACAGGACTCAAGGTGTGGCCTAACCAGTGCTGAATGCAGGGGCAGAATGACCTCCCTGCTCCTGCTGGCCACACTCTTCCTCTCAGTGGAGAGGTTTGAATGATGGTGTGAGAGGGAAGTGTAGGTTATCCAGGATCACAGCAGAGTAAAGATCTGCCTGACCTGTGTCAGCCTTCTGCAGCTGGGTGACAAAACCTTAACCTGCATGAACTTTTCAGTAACAGTACTAAAGTCTTTCCTTGACCCTATTTGTTGACTGGAATCCAAATGTTTCCCTGCTCCCACTTCTCATTAAACAGCCTCTGACCTAGTTATTTATGTTAATTAACTCTCCTTTGACCTAAGGTGTGATGCAGGCATAGTAACACTGATTGTTTGTCTGTTTGTTTGTTTGTTTTGGGGTCTTTTGGTTTTGTTTTTCATGGTGTGGGCTTGGGAACTGTATCCTGAATGAACTCTTTCCTCAACAGCATAGTTTTAAAAAGCCAAAACCCCCATATCTGTCCTTTCTAAGTATTACAGAATCATATGTCATAGAGCAGCTAAGGGTGGAAGAGACCTTTGAGATCAAGTGGAACTGCTCACCTAGAGCTCACAATCTCACCACTACTGCTGAGTCACTGCTACTAAACCATGTCCCTCAGCACCACATCCATGCATCTTTGAAATATCCAGGGATGGTGACTCCACCACCTCCCTGGGCAGCCTGTTCCACTGCTTCAGTGCTTGGCAACTCTTTCTGTCAAGAAATTTTTCACTTGATGCATGTGAGAAGAGACTGACTCCTGCCTTACTCCAAGCTCCTTTGAAGTAGTTGTGCAGAGTCTCCTCAGGGCTGCTTTCCAGCCAGTCACTGCCCAGCCTGAATTTGTGCCTGGGATTGCCTCGACCCAGATGCAGGACCCTGCCCTTGGTCTTGTTGAACCTCATGAGGTTGGTTCAGACTCCAGCTGGATCTTGCTTTGGCTTTAGCTGTGTACAAACAGCTCCACTCACTGGCAGAGCAGAGTTCTAGACTGTTATTTGTGATGACTTGGTCCAGAGTTAAAAAAGATGTGAACTGGAGCAGCTATTCCAGTAGGATAATGTGACTGCCCCACTGGGAATTTCTGTGCTCAGTGAAAGAGCACTTATTTCCTTACCAAATAGCCCCCAAAATATTTAATGGCATAAAATTTCCATGCATGGAAGGTGGTGTATCTATCGAGTTAGAGAATGTTATGTTTTTATTGATGTGATAGGAGTAGATCTAGAAGCTTTCCACAAGCTTATCTGGCTCACTACACATAGGTGACTGCTGTGGGCAATGCATACAGTGTGTTTTGTTCCCACTATGATGAAAAAGATAATTAACAGTTCCAGCTTTGGCAAAGCAATGACCAACACCTTGTTTGCTTTTCCTGACCAAGTGAGCACTTCTGCTTCCTTGTTTGCTGCTCCACAAGGAGCAGGCCCCTCTTCCAATGTCATAGAACCACAGCATGGCTTGGTTTGGGAAGAAACTTTAAAGGTCATCTAGTTTCAAGTCCCCTGGCATGGACAGAGACACCTCCCACTAGACCAGTTTGCTCAAAGCCCCATCCACCTGGCTTGAACATCTCCAGAGAGGGGACATCCACAGCTTCCCTGGGCAACCCTTTCCAGTGTTTCACCACCCTCCCAGTAAGGAATTTCTTCCTAGTATCTACTGAACATATCCTCTTAGAGTTTAAAGCTGTCACTTTTCATTCTGTCTCTATACTCCCTGATAAAGTTCCTCCCCATCCTTCCTTTGGGTCTCCTATATATACTGTAAAGCTGCTATAAAGCTTCCCTAGAGCCTTCTCTTCTCCAGGCTGAACAGTCTGCAGTCTTGCAGTCTGTCATCCTAGGAGAGGTGCTCCAGCCCCTTCATCATCTTTGTGGCCCTCCTCTGGACTTGAACAAGTCCATTTCTGTCTTGTCTTGGCCCTAGAGCTGAACACAGCACTCCAGGGAGAGTGTTAGAAGAGTCAAGTAGAGCGTGGGAATCACCTCCCTTGTCCTGCTGGCCATAATGCTCTTGATGCAGCCCAGGCTGTGACTGTCTTTCTGGGCTGCAAGCATGTGTTGCAGACATGTCCAGTTTTTCATTCACCTAGGGGTCTGATGTGTAGCTTTCTGCCTGCTGGCTGCTTAGTAGGGGATGTTCTTGTGAGTTCTCTGTTCCAACAGACACCAGTTAACCTTTTAACAAAATGTTTACCAATGATACTTTGGAGGCTCTCCTCACAGTTAAATATTGCAGGCTTGTCCATGACCATATACTTGAATGCTGTGTCATACACCTAATGCAGGACAAGGCTTGCCTGGTTACAAGAATGAGGGGGCCAAGTGTGCAGAGATGTCTTGGCTGGCTTTGCATGAGTCAGTGCTGGCCCTCGAGGCATAGTTGTTGCATCAGCAAGGCACTGCTGGGGTGTAGGTCTACACACACGAGGCTGGATGGCTTTCAGATCTCAGCCAGGAATGAGCCATGTGGATGCCTGGTGGCTACCTTGGCTCAGGGGTCTCTTCATGCCACTCTTAACCTAATCACAAAATGCAGCAGATTGGAAGGAACCCTCAGAGGTCATCTTGTCCAAACCCCAGCTAGTGGCAGGACTGTTCTAGAAATACTTTGTGCTCATATGAAATGGCTACAACTTGGTGTGCCATTCTTCTTACACCAGGTGGGGTACACCCTTGACATTCACTAGGAATAAAGTCCTTCTTGGTGGTCTCTGAGGGTTGCCTGCTGCCTGGCTGATGGGTAGGAAGGTGTATGAGCATGTGGTGAGGAAGTACAATGCTGTGGTGGTAATACCCCAGTGTATGTCAGAATCATAGAATTACTTAGGTTGGAAAAGACCTTCAAGATGGTTGAGTCCAAGCAGTCCTTTTGAGGGCACCTGGGACAGCAGCTCTGGTTACATGGCCATAGCAACCAGCACAGACCTATAAATGGTGAAGACACATCTGGTGAATGATAGAAACAAATTCTATCTGTGCCTGAAACAACTGGGTCATGCTTTGGGGTTTTCAAGTCATGATTTGAAGCTGATTAAGCTTGCTACCAGTCACAAGAATTGATTCTGGAAGGAATAATCAGTATTGTCACTTAATTGTCTTGAACCATGTCAGTGCAGTCATGCCTGAGCAGACACATTCCCTGTGTCAGCACATGACATGCAAAGTGCTTCAGTGATGGATAGAGATGTTAAGTGACCTAAAAAGACAGAACAATTTGTGTTTGCTCAACCACAATTAAAATGTTACCTGATTTTAGTTCTGGAGTGAAACACACCCTTCTGAGTGGCAGATGAGCTTGGCAGTCCAGGTAGCTCTAGGCAGAGCAGGCCATGTGGTGTGTCCATCATTGTGGTATTTAACCAGGAGGATTAGCTGATACACCAAAAGGCTGTGTGGTCATTCAGTGAGATCCGGAGAGGATAGAGAGCTGGGTGGAGAGGAACCTAATAAAGTTCAACAGCAAAATTCACAGTGGGATGTCCTTGGATATAAAAGCAGAATGTTTGAATTGATGCTGCTTATGCAAAGCAGAAAGGAGAAACAGGCTGTGAAGTGAGTGGTAGCTGCAATGTGGCTGAGCCTACACTTCTGAGACTAAGCAGACTGTAAAAAATAGAATAGGATAGGATAGGATAGGATAGGATAGGATAGGATAGGATAGAATAGAATAGAATAGAATAGAATAGAATTAACCAGGTTGGAAAAGACCTTTGAGATCATCGAGTCCAACCTATCATCCAACACCATCTAATCAACTAAACCATGGCACCAAGAGCCCCATCAAGTCTCTTCCTAAACACCTCCAGTGATGGTGACTCCACCACCTCCCTGGACAGCACATTCCAATGGGCAATCTCTCTGTCTGTGAAGAACTTCTTCCTAACATCCAGCCTAAACCTCCCCTAGTGCAGTTTGAGATTGTGTCCTCTTGTTCTGGTGCTGGTTGCCTGGGAGAAGAGACCAGACCCCACCTTCAGGGAGTTGTAGAGAGCAATAAGGGCCCCCCTGAGCCTCCTCTTCTCCAGGCTAAGCAACCCCAGCTCCCTCAGCCTCTCCTCACAGGGCTCTGCTCCAAACCCCTCCCCAGCTTTGTTGCCCTTCTCTGGACACCTTGCAGCAACTCAACACCTGCCGCAGCCAAAGGAGATGTGGGAAGGTGGATGTGTGCAGTCTAAAAATAGAAAAAAACCCCAGAATCCTGGTCAGAATGAAAAAGAAACTAAATGCACACAAGGATTGTGACTGGAATCTTCTTGCATTTCCCAGACAATGCTGGCATCATGTGGCTGTTTTATTTAGCTTTGGAAATATCTTTGCTCGGCATGTCTCTGACTGGAATCATAGAATCATAGTCAGGGTTGGAAGGGACCACAAGGATCATCTAGTTTCAACCCCCTGCCATGGGCAGGGACACCTCACATTAGATCAGGCTGGACAGAGCCTCATCCAGCCTAGTCTTAAACACCTGCAGGAATGGGGCCTCAATCACCTCCCTGGGCAACCTCCACATAAAAGCTCACAAGCACTAAAGAGCTCAGTTGCTCCTCTTGCCTGGATATCCTGGGACACTATCTCCATTTTGTAGAAGAAATAAGGAGTCTTAGTAAGTTGTTTGGAGTCTTTCTCAACTTTCTTGCCAGTCTAACATACACAAGTTTTTTCCAATCCAATCCAATCCAATCCAATCCAATCCAATCCAATCCAATCCAATCCAACCCAACCCAACCCAACCCAACCAAATTCTATTCTATTCTACTCTATTCTACTCTATTCTATTCTATTCTATTCTATTCTATTCTATTCTATTCTATTCTATTCTATTCTATTCTACTCTACTCTACTCTACTCCATTCTATTCTATTCTATTCTATTCTATTCCATTCCATTCCATTCCATTCCATTCCATTCCATTCCATTCCATTCCAAATCTAAATTTGCCTTGCTCTAGTTTAAAAACATTGCCCCTTGTCCTATCACCACAAGCCCCTATAAAAAGGAGATATCCCAAATGGCTCTTTAATGTGATTTAATTTGTTTTTTTCCAACCTATTCTATTCTATCCTATCCTATCCTATCCTATCCTATCCTATCCTATCCTATCCTATCCTATCCTATCCTATTCTATTCTAAATTTTCTGCTGTTGTTCTCCCCCCCCTGTTTATTATAGGATATATCAAGGCTGTCTTGAGCTTTTTAAACGTACAAGGTGGAGTGTGTCATTGCCTTGAATGGAAGCCTTTCAGCCTCTCTGAACAAATCAGGATTTTTTTGCATAGATTCATAGAATGGTGTGGGTTGGAAGGGGCCTTAAATATCATCTAATTCCTAACCCCTGTCCTTTGCCAAGGACACCTCCCAGGATCAGTCAGGTCGAAGTAGCATCTCTGCATCTCTAACATTTTCCTTGGTGTGCTTGAGTTCTCTGCAATTTATAATTAATTCAGCCCTTCCAACATTTTTTTTTAATGAGAAAAATGCTCATAATCCCTGGCAGTAGCTTCACTATAGTGTATCTTACTCTGCTAATAAAAACATGCTGCAAGCTTTTAATCTAATATTGTGGAATACTCTTGGGTGCCGCTGGAAATTACCAGAAGGGCTGACTGCTGGAAGATAATCCATGAAAACAAATTATATTATTCATCAAACCCAAGCCCAGAATTCTCCACCTAGTGGTTTTTAAAATGCCCAGGATGGTCTTTAATTGAAATGTTACAGATCAGAGCAGAATGAGAAACTGTGTACTCGGTGCTTAATTAACTTTGCAATGTATGTTCAGCAGTTTCTATCAGATGGTGGGACCAGAAATGTAATGATGTGATGTGAGATGTGGGCAGCAAAGTCCATTTATCTGTTCTCTAGGAATAAATTTCAGCTTACATTAATAAGCACCTTCCTAATTAAAGAGTGTCATCCCTTGTTGCATGATGGAATGGCTTTTCCTCATGAGGATTATAGAATCATAGAATGGCTTGAGTTGGAAGGGACATTAAAGGCCACTTAGTTCCAATACCTCTGGCATGGACAGAGACACCTCCCAGTAGACCAGCTTGCTCATAGCCTCATCCAGCCTGGGCTTCCACACTTCCAGGAGTGAGGCATCCACAGCTTCTCTGGGCAACTCAATCCAGTTTTTCACTACTCTCACAGTAAAGTACTTCTTCCTAATGCCTAATCTAAATCTACCCTGCTCTAGTTTGAAACTATTGCCCCTTGTTCTATCCCTACAAGCCCCTGCCAAAAGCCCCTGTCCAGCTTTCCTGTAGCGCCCTTCAGGTACAGGCTGAAGCTTCCATAATTGTGTGCTTCTGAACTGTGGTGCAGACTCACAAACATGAGCAAGCTGCAAAATTGTAGTGGTGCAGAGTGTGCCTTCCATGGCCATCCATCCTGCCTCTGAATCACAGACTATTTCCCTACGAGGCATCTGGCCCTGCTTCAGCTGTGACTCAACTGTTTGTGGTACTAAACGCCACAGATGACAGCCTGGCACACTGAGGAAAGTTTAAGCTGCACTGATAATATATTCCAGTGCTGCAGCTAAGCAGCTCCTTTGTGAACATCTGAGTCATGCCTGCAGCTGGCCTAAAAAAGTCTGAGGTAATTGGGAATAAGACCTCATGGTCTTTCTTTCCCCAGCTAGAGCCCTGTGTTATTTCAGCAGCTTAGAGAGAGCCTTCCACACCCTGGAAGAGAAAAACTTGTCAAAG
Source organism: Dryobates pubescens (assembly GCF_014839835.1). NCBI lineage: Eukaryota > Metazoa > Chordata > Aves > Piciformes > Picidae > Dryobates > Dryobates pubescens. The sequence continues at coordinate 32,904,390 of NC_071619.1, read as the reverse complement.
CAGAACTTAACTCCCCTTCTGCCTCTGCCTAGTGTCTGCCATGGTGACAGCCTTGAACATGAGTGAAGCTCCTGGATTTCTGCTTGCAGTGGTTTCTCTTCCATGATTGTGTTCAACAACATAGGCCTGCAAGAGCCTTGTGAGAATTGATTAAGGCGTGTTTGGATTTTCAGAAGTGCATAAAGCACACTCAGCCACACTTGGTGCTTCTAAAAATTACCCCTTGAGTATCTGCCTCCCAAGGCTTTTCCTCTGGTCAAATGATTTTTCTTCAGAAAACAAATACTTGAATCTTTTTTGTCCTTGTCTGAGAGGGACAAGGATGCTTCCTGTGGTGACGTTCGTCACCCTCAGAGAAAGGTGATGGGAGAATGCTCTTAGTCACAGAATGGTAGGGGTTGGAAAGGATGCCTGGAGATCAAGTCCAAGCACCTTGCCAAAGCAGGATCACCTAGGGCAGGCCACACAGGAACAAGCCCAGATGAGTTTTGAAAGTCTTCAAAGAAGGAGACTACAACCTCTTTGGGCAGCCTGCTCCAGTGCTCTGGGATGCTCGAGAAGGTGAAAAAGCATACCTGTTGTTCTTTTGTTCTTCCTTCCTTGTTTAATAAAGGCACAAGGAAGGCTTCAGCAGATGCTTTCTCTTCAAACAAGCACCTGATTTTTAAAATGGTGTTGGGGTGAGTGCTGAAAAAAAAGGAGAACTTGGGTTTTGCCTACCCAGTACAGTAGAAATTATTTTAAAGTTAAGATCTGCAGGTTGTTTTGTTTTGTTTTGATTTGCTTTGGTTTGGTTGGTTTTTTGTTTGTTTTGGTTTGATTTGCTTTGGTTTGGTTTGGTTGGTTTTTTGTTTGTTTTGGTTTGATTTGCTTTGGTTTGGTTGGTTTTTTGTTTGGTTTGGTTTGATTTGCTTTGGTTTGGTTTGGTTGGTTTTTTGTTTGTTTTGGTTTGATTTGCTTTGGTTTGGTTGTTTTTTTGTTTGCTTTGGTTTGATTTGATTTGGCTTGGTTTGGTTGGTTTTTTGTTTGTTTTGGTTTGATTTGCTTTGGTTTGGTTTGGTTGGTTTTTTGTTTTGGTTTGATTTGATTTGGTTTGGTTTGGTTGGTTTTTTGTTTGTTTTGGTTTGATTTGCTTTGGTTTGGTTGTTTTTTTGTTTGCTTTGGTTTGATTTGATTTGCTTTGGTTTGGTTGTTTTTTTGTTTGCTTTGGTTTGATTTGATTTGGTTTGGTTTGGTTGGTTTTTTGTTTGTTTTGGTTTGATTTGCTTTGGTTTGGTTTGGTTGGGTTTGTTTTGTTTTGCTTTGTTTGCAGTGAGGCTGAGAAATGCTGATGTCTCAGATACCCCTCGAAAGCTGCGGCTGGTGAAAGTTAGCTTGGGTGAAAGAATAAATTGCATTTCAGCCACAAAAATATTCCCTGGCTGATTCCTAGAGAGCTTAAGGGGTTGCCTGGCAAGAAGCAGGCTGCCTTCATATATATATAGAAAAAAAACAAGAGCTTTTGGAACGAAGTATTGAAATGGCAGGCTGAGAAGTGACAGTAACTGAGAAACAGGGAGAGCTGCCTCCTCGTCTGGGCTTCTCGATTAAGCTGTTTTTCCTGGTTGAATAGACAATGTATTCTCACTGCCTTCTGTGTGCAGATGGATGCTCAGGAGAGGCAGGATGGAGTCAGCTTTGCTGGTGGATGTGCATGATAACACCTATCAGGCTGGGGCTAGGAAAAGGATCTGTGCAAGGGATAAAGAAACAGGATGTGAGACCCTTGTCTGAGCCACGTTTTCTGTCGTATCTGTTCTTTTTCACAGGCATAAGCTCAATATCCAATTTATTTTACAGCAAGAAGCTCATACCTTTTGAAGTCCTTTAACTGAACACAGATTTGTTACATTTGCCTTTTCTCTGCCAGCTCAGATGTTCTTTTTTCCCTTTCTTTCATTTTCTTCTTCTTTTCCTTTCCTCCCCCCTCCCTCCTCTAGTATTCTGATTTATAGATTGATGCTTTGGGGAAAGGCAAAGAAACCAAATGAATAGCCCAAAATGTTGTACATCTGTATGACTTGTGGAGAGCTGTGCATGAGAAATGTTTCCTTGTCTGCAAGTGTGATCTGCCTGTGCAGCGAAGCATGAAATTTGATTGTTATCTTATTCCAAACTTCAGTGTAGGCTTGTGGAGCTGAAATCAGTGTTAGTGTAAACAAAATGATTCAGCCTTTCCTAGGCAACAGTTCTCTGATTTTCAGAGGCAGGGAGTCCTGCAGCTTTGGTTCTGTGCAGTCCAAGCTAGCAGTTGGCTGAGAGGCCTGGGGCTGTTTAGCCTGGAGAAGAGAAGGTTTGAGAGGGGAGCTGATCAATGTTTACAAAGACCTGAAGGGTGGGTGCCAAGAAGAGGCCAGTCTCTTTTCACTGGTGCCTAGTGATAAGACAAGGGGCAACACACCCCAGTTGGAACACAGAAAGTTCCACCTCAACAGGAGGAAAAACTTCTTTGCTGTGAGGCAGGTGGAGCTCTGCACCAGGCTGCTCAGAGAGGCTGTAGAGTCTCCTTCTCTGGAGACTTTCCAAACCCACCTGGACACAATGCTGTGTGGCCTGCCCTAAGTAATCCTGCTTTGACAGAGGGGTTGCAACTGATGATCTCCAGAGGTCCCTTCCAACCCCAACCGTTCTGTGATTCTATAATGTTCTTTGCCCCACAATTTGTTTTCAGTGTAGCTGTGAGATGAAGGACCCACAGAAAATCTTTGTCTTCTCACCCAATGTGATGTAAAACTGAATGCTTTGCAAGGACCCAAGGGAGACCTTATTGCTGTCTACAACTACCTGAAGAGAGGTTGTAGCCAGGTGGGGGTTGGTCTCTTCTCCCAGGCAACCAGCACCAGAACAAGAGGACACAGTCTCAAGCTGTGCCAGAGGAGGTTTAGGCTGGATGTTAGGAAGAAAATCTTCACAGAGTAATTTGTCATTGGAATGTGCTGCCCAGGGAGGTGGTGGAGTCACCATCACCGGAGGTGTTTAGGAAAAGACTGGATGAGGCACTTGGTGACTCCTTTTCTATTCTATTCTATTCTATTCTATTCTATTCTATTCTATTCTATTCTATTCTATTCTATTCTATTCTATTCTATTCTAATGAGGAAAGGCTGAGAGAGCTGGGGCTGTTTGTAAAGCCTGGAAAAGAGGACACTGGGATGGGGGGCCGGGGGCTGGGGCTGGGGGGAGGGGGAAGCATATCTCAATAATTCTTAGTATTATCTAAAGGGTTAATGTCAGGAGAACAGAGCCAGATTGTTCTCAGTGGTGTCCAGTGGCAGGACAAGGGGTAATGGACAGAAGCATCCCTGTTCTCAAGGCGGGTCAGGAGCACTTGGTGTGACTGTCTGCGTATTTTGGCATATGCCGCAAACCCGGTCTTGCTCTGGCCTGGCTCTGCTGTGTGACCGGAGAATGAGCAAAAGCCGGCAGATGGCAGCAGAACAGCGCCGAAGGAGAGCCCTGCTCCCCCAGCGCAGCAGCATCCATCCCCAGCTCTGCCTCAGCGGGAAAAATTGGGAGGCGAGTTTAAAGGGTGAGGCAAGTGAATTCAGATATTTAAACCGTGTGTGAAGGTCCTGTGGTGAAGTTCAACACTCTGCATTCGGGCATGACAAACAAACAAAGAGTGCTTTAGGGAAAAGTAAACCATAAAGAGGGGAAAGAAGAAAAAGTGTCAAACACAGAGTATGGATTAATAGTACATTATAAGGTGATGTCATAGAATCATAGACTTGTCTGATTGGAAAAGACCTTAAGATCACTGAGTCTGACGACAGCCTAACATCTCCCTGTTCACATCTGGTTAGACCATGTCCCTAAGCTCCTCATGGAAATGTCTTTTAAACACCTCCAGGGATGGTCCTTCTCCTCCATGGGCAGCCTGTTCCAGTGCCTGATGACCTAATATCTGATCTAAGGCTCCCTTGGTGCACTTGTGATGATGCCCTGTTATTGCCCTCTGTAAATGTTGGTGAAAGGACTCAAACTGGGGGGGGTTGGGGTCTTAACTATGGTTATGATGAAGACTCTTGTTCTCCACCTCAGCTGAGAGGTGTTTCTGAGAAGCAAAACAAGTTCAGTGATACAGACTGGAAGGCTAAAGACTAGAAGAGTGATTTTTTTTTCAGGAGGAGGATTTTTGGGTTTGTTTTCTTTTGCTTTAAAATTGCTGAAGTGATGTTTTGCATGTGGGAACTGAAGTTTGGCATAGGTTGCTCTGCTGCAAGCCTTCATCAGCCTGTTTGAGAATGGAAGAGAATCATAGAGTCATGGAATGGTTTTGGTTCAACCGGAGTCACCATCCCTGGAGGTGCTCAAGAGGGGATTGGGTGTGGCACTTGAAGCCATGGTTTAGTTAGTCACGAGGTGTTGGGTGACAGGTTGGACTTGATGATCTCTGAGGTCTTTTCCAACCTTATTGATTCTGTGATTCCATGAAATCTATTCTCAATGTAGTTCTAACCTCACAGTCAGCAATTCTTCCCTTGAGATACAAGTTCAGAAGCCCTCAGAGAAGAAAGGAGTTGAATTTACATCACAAGTGGTCCTTTGACTGTTGTGTACCAGGGGTTGTTGCTGCTGGAGCTAAAGGAGGAACTGTAAGAGCTGTAGGACTCTCAATGTACCTTGTCCTGATCACTGTCCTCCCACATTTGTTAGAAGGTGGGAGGCAGGCATCAGCTCTGAATTTCCATCACATCCTTGGTTTATTCTGGTGAAATCTTCAGCCAGCTGCTGAAGCTAGTTACGAGCCTGTTTTGCATGGTTAGCTTACGTGCCAGGCCCTAGCTCTGGGTGTCTGTTACGATTATTTATTATTGTGGGTGAATGTAATCATTATAGCAGGCTGAAAAGGCAGTTTAATGTATATAATAACTGCTGGCTTTATTTGTTGGTATATTTTCCTGTTAGTGAAAGCACCCACAGCAACGGGATCTGGTGTTTTGATATCAATCAAAATAAGACTGCGATGAGGAAAGGCTATCGCCCGTGCAAAACAGCCTCTCTTCAGCAGCATTTTTATGATGTATTTTTAATACCCATGCAGGTGGTAGTACATAACCTCTGGAAGATGTGCAATTAAAACAGTGTGCTTGCACTCTTTGCAGCAATCATGCCACTATACCAATTTTATAGCTGCAGAGAAGATGTTTCTTCCAGTGGTTTCCCCAGTACCACGGTAAAAATTAAACCAAAGGCAGCGTTCTGTATAATGTGGCTTGTTAGTGAGGCACAGATCAATGAACCTGTGCGTAGCCAAATACCTCCAAGTCATGGCTACAGTACTTGCTGCCTTGAAAAGAAGTTCAGATTTGAGTTTGCTTTTAATGCAAGGGTCAGAAGGATGAGTGCTCTGAAGGCAAAGTGTCTGCCAGCCTACATCAAAAGATGTGGTGCTTTGGGATATAGTTTAATGGTCATGGTAGTTGGGTTATGGTTGGACTTGATGATTCAAAGGTCTTTTCCAGGCTTAATGGTTTTATGATTCTTTGCATGACCAGCAGATTAATAGAGGTGATTCTGCCCCTCTGCTCTACTCTGGTGAGACCCCATCTGGAGTGCTGTGTCCAGTTCTGGCGCCCCCAACACAAGAAGGGTGGGGATCTGTTGGAGCAGTTCCACAGGAGGGCCACAAAGGTGATCAGAGGGCTGGGGCACCTGCCCTGTGGGGACTGACTGCAAGACTTGGATCTGTTCAGCCTAGAGAAGAGAAGGCTCCAGGGAGACCTTAGAGCAGAATTCCAGTACACGAAGGGGGCCTGGAAGAAAACTGGGGAGTGGAAGTTTTCCCTGCCCATGGTGGGGCAATTTGAACTAGATGATCTTTACAGTCCCTTCCAACCCAAACCATTCTGTGATTTATACATATCATCAACCTCTCTGATGATCTTGGGAATGCCAGACAGACAGTCAGCTGGGGAAGGGGGAATGTCCAATCCCCCCCCATTTTAGTTGCTTGAAATGACCAAAAGCTTCATCTGGTTCCTACTATTTTTCATCACTGTCAAGTCAAAACAGCCAAGTACTCTTAGGCAGATGAAAAGTGGAGAATCTCAGTGGTGGCATTATGTTATCAATTTCCTCAACTAAGCTGGCTTAACAGTTAAGGCTGCCACAGTACTAGACTGCTTGGGTTCTGCCCACATGGTCAGCTGTGTGCCTGTGTTGCTCATGTGCTGTATTAGCTTGTCTCAAGCTAAAGGCATGAGGCTGGAGGTGGGGAGATTCAGACTGGATGTGAGGAAGAAGTTCTTCACCATGAGAGTGGTGAAGCCCTGGAATGGGTTGTCCAGGGAGGTGGTTGAGGCCCCATCCCTGCAGGTGTTTAAGACCAAGCTGGATCAGGCTCTGGCCAGCCTGATCTAGTGTAGGGTGTCCCTGCCCATGGGAGGGGGGTTGGAACTAGATGATCCTTGTGGTCCCTTCCAACCCTGACCAATACTATGATACTTCTCATCCAGAAAAGGAGCAGAGCATTGGTGTCACTACCATTAAAGATTTTAAGGCAATGGGACTTCCTGGAGTACTCAGTTTCCAGAAGAACAGAAGTGTCTTAGATGAAGACAGAGATGGCACAGATGGGAATTGAATTCAGACTATTCATTAGTGGCTTACCACCAAAATGGGAGGACTTCTGAAGGCATGTTCTGGAGTCTATATTGTTAAAAAGCTAGGGAAGATGATTGTTAAATCTGCTGCTGTTGGATGTTAAATTTCCTGATCTCATGCATAGGTTAGAAATGAGAAATAGCTTGTGAAATTGGGAAAATCATGTGTGTAATAGAAAGGAATCACACAGGATGGGAAGAAAGAAGGAAAATTCAACTCAGCAGAACAAGTATGAGGTACTTCACTTGAGCAGGAGCAGTGAATTGCACAGAAGCAGGATGGGGGAGTAACTCAGTGGGCATAACTCAGGGACTGGAATAAATCTAGTCCTTTTTACTGAAGAGGATGCAGGGCATGGTAATGTATCACAAGTGGTGTCCTGGTTAGTGCCATGGCACTAGGAAAAGAGGCAAATATGTTACCAGAGTGTACAGCAGAAGGGATTAGAGTCCATCAGGCATGTGAAGCAGAATGTTTCCTTAACATTGCTCTGTCCCAGTAATGCTGAAGTGCTGTAAGCTCCTCTGCACAGAGTGTTCCAGGAAAGATGTGATCTCCTGGGGACAGCCCATCAGAGAGCACCAAGGAAGGTTCAGACATCTGGCAAACAACCTGTGACAGGATGGTGGTTAGCACAGGAAACATCATTCCTCTGTAGAATTAGGGCATGTCTTTAAATCTGCAAGAGGCTGTTGTGGAGAGGAGGGAAATGACCTGTTCTCTGTCTCTGTGATGGGTAAGATGAGACCTGATGGACCCGAATCGCTGCAGTGGAGATTTAGGTAAGGTGTTAGGAGAAACCTGCAGTGATTAAGATGGAAAGGATGGGAAGAGGAGATCCCTGTGCAATCTGAGCATTTGCACTCTTTGTAATTGGAGGTCTTCAAGAATAGACTAAACACCTGTCAAGAGTGACACCAGAAACCTCTGATCCTTCTGTTAAGAGTTTTCCTGTGGACTGTTTCCATTTTCTGTTTCAGTGCTATCTCCATCTTTCTTGATTTTTCAGTCTTGTGGGATTTTCTCCCTCCATTTGCATGTACACCTTCCCTAGCACAATCCATCCCTGCCTGCCAGAGTTCCCTCCTACAGCTGCCTACTGCTGCTTGCTGGATTTCCTCATCTACTCAGCCTCTAAGTGTCCCTATTAGGGTGACCTTAATTGCTCTAGCCCTTGGGGTGATTGCATAGAATCACAGAATGGTGAGGGGTTGGAAGGGATGTCTGAAGATCATTGAGTAAATCACTCAGGAGTATGTTGAGGCAGATATGAAATGCTTCCAGAGAAGCAGCTGCATGAAGACCTTGGAGTCTTGGTGGACAGAAAGTTATCCATGATGCAGCAATGTGCCCTTGTGTCTGAGGAGACTTAATGGTATACTGGGGTGCATTAAAAAGAGTATGGCCAGCAAGCTGGTCAAGAGAGGTTCTCCTGCCCCTCTGCTCTGCCCTCATGGGATCACATCTGGATTACTGTGTCCAGTTCTGGGCTCCTCAGTTCAAGAGGGACAGACAGCTACTGGAGAAAGTTCAATGGAGGCTATGAGGATGATGAAGGGATGGAAACGTCAGATGAGGAAAGGCTGAGAGACCTGGGGCTGTTTAGCCTGGAAAAGGGAAGGCTGAAAGAGGATCTGATCAATGTTTAAAAATACCTTAAATGTGGCTGTCTAGATGAAGGTGCTAGTCTCTTTTCAGTGGTGCCCAGTCATAGGGCAAGGAGCAATCATAGGCAAGAGGGAACATGGGAAGTTCAACCTCAACATGAGGAGAAACATTTTTGCTGTGAGAGGGCCAGAGCCCTGGACCAGGCTGCCTGGAGAGAGTGTGGAGTCTCCTTCTCTGGAGACTTTCCAAACCTGCCTGGACCTAATCCTGTGTGGCCTGCCCTAGGGGATCCTGCTTTGGCAGGGTGATTGGCCTGGATCTCCAGAGGTCCCTTACAACCCCTACCATTCTGTGATGAAGTTTCACTCTCTCTGTGATGAAGAGCAGGTGGAAGGAGCAGAAACTTCTTGAACCTGCCGTTCACACTCTTCTAAATGCACCCTGTGAAGCCCAGGTTGCCCTTCCCTCACTCCTCTTGCTCCCCAAACCTTGTTCAGAGCCAAGGAATCACAGAATGCTAGCGTTTGGAAGCGATCACCGAGTGCAACCTCCTGGCAAAGCAGGACCACTTAGGGCAGGACCAGATCCAGGAGCTGTCCAGATCTCTCTGTGGACGGATGCGTGCAGTGCAGACCTGGGTATTCTGGGGCACGCTGGGTATCTGCTCCCTTCCCATCCGCCAGGAGCCGCTGCCCACCAAGGAACACGAGAAGACGGGAGCGGGAGAAGGGGGTGGGGAGAAATTGCAGCGAGGTGGAGACGGGAGGAGCTCTGCCTCCGCTCCTGCGGAGTGAAACCGAGTCCGGGGAGTGTCAAAAAGGAGCGCCTGGAACAACAGCTCTCCCGCTGCTCCTGATCCGCCAGACAGTGGTTTACCCCCGGCGCTGAGGGGTCGCCGGAGAGCGAGCTGGCAGGCGGCGGGACGTGTGGCCGTGCTTGGGGTGGTCTCCAGGCTGGGCTCTGCTCCTCTGCTGTCAAGGGCTGGCAGTGCTTTTCCCTGCTAGTCGGTGTTCCGGTGCTTTGATGGAGCAAGTCAGGCCCGATCACTTTAGGGAAGAGAAGTCCATGATAGGGGAAGATAATAGAATCATAGAATCAATAAGATGAGTTCTTGATAGGTCTCCTGGGAATGACAGAATCGTTTTGGTTGGAAAGATCTATAAGACCGAGTCCAGCCATCAACCTAAGACCACCTCGGCCGTTAAACGATGTCCCGAATAGCCGAAGAGAAAGAGAAGGGAATAATCTACTGTCCGTATTTGTAGTGGCTGGGCAAGAAGTGGTTACTGAAGTTGCAGCAGAGGGTGTGTGGGTCATGTGCGGGAAAAACATTTTGGTGGCTGAGAAGAGCGAGGTACTGGAAGAAGTTCCCTGAGGCAGGGAGTGTGGGCCCTGTGCTGACAGGCATAGGTAATAAGAGCAGTGCTCGCTCACAAACGAAGGAGGGGAGTGCCTTTAATGTGCTCCTGGTGGTTGCTGCCTTCTGGCTTTTCCTTTTTTCTTTTTCTTTTTCTTTTTCTTTTTCTTTTTCTTTTTCTTTTTCTTTTTCTTTTATTCTTTTTTCTTTTTCTTTTTCTTTCCCGCCCCTTTTCTTCCTTTTCCTTTTCCTTTTCCTTTTCCTTTTTCCTTTTCCTTTTTCTTTTTCTTTTTCTTTTTCTTTTTCTTTTTCTTTTTCTTTTTCTTTTTCTTTTTCTCTTTTTCTTTTTCTTTTTCTTTTTCTTTTTCTTTTTCTTTTTCTTTTTCTTTTTCTTCTTTTTTTTTTTTTATTTTTCTTTTTCTTTCCCCCCCTTTTCTTCCTTTTCCTTTTCCTTTTCACTTTCCTTTTCCTTTTTTCTTTTTTATTTTTTTCTTCCCTTTTCCTTTTCCTCCTTTTCCTTTTCCTTTTCCTTTTCCTTTTCCTTTTCCTTTTCCTTTTCCTTTTCCTTTTCCTTTTCCTTTTCCTTTTCCTTTTCCTTTTCCTTTTCCTTTTCCCTTTTCCTTTTCCCTTTTCCCTTTCCCTTTTCCCTTTTCCCTTTCCTTTTCCCTTTCCCTTTCCCTTTCTCCTTTCCCTTTGCCTTTCCATTTTCCCTTTCCATTTTCCTTTTCCCTTCCCTTTTCCCTTTTCCCTTTTCCTTTTTCCTTTCCCTTTTCCTCTTATTTTTTTCCTTTCCTTTTCTTTCTCCTGTTCTTGAGCATCCAAAATTCCTTACGAATGCTAATCTCATTTTTACAATTAGCTACCCAGACTTGGGGAACTATTTGATAGCTCTGCTCCGGATTCTGAATTCTGAGCCCTTGAGTAGCTTACCATGTGGCAGTCTCAAATGCAATGTGCCACAATTAACTATGGTTCAATATGGGAAGATGTCATCTTTCCTTGTATGAGACCTTCCAGCTACTGTCACCTTCTCAAAGGCTGGAAGCAAATCTTCTGGAGTTACATTGTTTTGCTTAGGTTGCATCCTCTTAGGAAGAACACTTGGAATGTGCTGCTTGTCTCCCAGGGCAGGATTCTGCAGGGCTGACAGACCTTTTGATCTGCTTGCAAGCTGGTCCCAAACTGCAAACTAATCTGCAGACAGCATCTTGCTTCTTGCTCCCTGGAAAGGAAAGGAACCCTTCCACTGTCAATGCATTTTCAGCTACACTCAATATGAATAATAACGATCCCATTAAGGGCTGACAAACCTGTCCTTTTTGGAAACTTTATTTTAACATGGGATGATTTGAATTTCCATGGATAAATTAAATGCTAGACTTGAGTAAGTACAAATTTGTAGATAATTAAAATCAGGATTAGTGAGAGAAAAGGTGAAGAATGGGGGTCAGATGCAAACCACTATGGGTCAGACACTGTCAGTTTTACTCTTGCTTTTTTTCCCCCTTGTGCTGCTCAGAATAAAGGATTCTGCTGGTTAGAACAAGGTTTCTAATACTTTGGTGCACTGAGCTACTCATCTTTAAGCACAACCTTTATCTAGGTGACAGTGATAAATTCTCTCACTTAACTAAAAGGTTTAAGTATGTTCTTAGTGTCCTTCTAACTTTATGGGAAATTTCCAGACCCCTGAAATAGGTGCAAGGGGTTCAACTGAGTTTAGGGAATTTGTTCTTGGTGTTTTGTTGTGAGGGGACATATGTATTCCTCACAATTTGTGTGGGATTTCCTTATAGCTAATGAGATAACTCTCATTTTCATGTCTGTCTCTTCTTTCCTTCTTGCTGCCTATCTCATCTTCTGGCAACCATTTTGTGTGGGTGATAAAAGGGGGTTCAGCCTAATGCAGTTTGAAATGGAACTGTTATTCTTGGAATAAAGTAGAGTGCTTGAGGAAACATGCAAAATTCATGCAGCTTCGGCGTTCAAGGAATGAGATAATCATTTATGAGAAATCCCGGACTTAGAGGTTGTGTCAACCTCTGGCAAATTGCAGTGGTCACAGCTTGAGACCTTTCTGTGAGACAGTCAAGGGTAAATGCTAGAAAATGTAAGCTTCCACACTTCTCATCTGAGGAATAAAAAGTTTTTCCTTCTCACTGCTGCTGTGGATCACTGTTCATGCAAGTTTATCACTCTTTGATGTGCCTTTGTATTGCTACCGATGGCCTAGAATGGCTTGAAAATCCTGAACAGATCTGATCCATCTTAAATCATAGAATCATAGAATCAATACGGTTGGAAAAGACCTCAAAGAGCCTCAAGACCAACCTGTCACCCAACACCTCGTGACTATTAAACCATGGCACCAAGTGCCACATCCAATCCCCTCTTGAACACCTCCAGGGACAGTGACTCCACCACCTCCCTGGGCAGCACATTCCAATGGCTAACAACTCTTTCTGGGAAGAACTTTCGAGAACTTTCTAGAACTTTCCTCACTTCGAGCCTAAACCTTCCCCTGGCACAGCTTGAGACTGTGTCCTCTTGTTCTGGTGCTGGTTGCCTGGGAGATTAGACCAACCCCCACCTGGCTACAACCTCCCTTCAGGTAGTTGTAGACAGCAATGAGGTCTCCCATGAGCCTCCTTTTCTCCAGGCTAAACAATCCCAGCTCCCTCAGCCTCTCCTCACAGGGCTTGTGCTCAAGGCCTCTCCCCAGCCTCGTTGCCCTTCTCTGGACATGTTCAAGAGTCTCAAGGTCCTTCTTAAACTGAGTGGCCCAGAACTGGACACAGTACTCAAGGTGTGGCCTGACCAGTGCTGAGTACAGGGGCACAATGACTTCCCTGCTCCTGCTGGCCACACTATTTTCAATGAAGGCCAGGATGCCATTGGCCTTCTTGGCCATAAAGATATCTTTCTGCTTCAATCAAAACCTTCAACAGCTCATATTTCAGCAGGAGCTTGGAACTGTGCAGAATTGGCAGTGTTTGCACCCTGAGGTCTGCTGTAGGGACTCTCTCTTGAGTTTTGAGCAATGGGGTTCGGGGTTAGATAGCAGAACTTAGAAGAAACTCTATCTTGTGCTTTGAGTGAAGTAATTTCTGAACTTGGAAATAATGCCTAAGGTATCACTCAGAGCTGCTGGATCAACAGCAATATAACCTGTAAAGCAGCCCTGTCAGAAAGACACTAATGAAAAAAAGCATAAGGCCAGAGATGAAGGTTTCCCAGAGGGTGAAGCTGAGGGTCTCATGACAAGCAGTTTAATTGTGTTCTTTGAGTAGAAGTGAAGAATGCCTTAATTCCTGGGTGATTCCCGTGGACTTCAGCCTTTATGGTCAGCATCTGTATATACATATGCTTAGCTCTTGACCACCTTGATACTTGTTTGTGCTCCATAATTATAGCATCCATATGCTACCAGGGACTCTTCTGGTAACAGAAGATCAGCAAATTAAAGAGCCATTTGGGATATCTCCTTTTTATAGGGGCTTGTGGTGATAGGACAAGGGGCAATGTTTTTAAACTAGAGCAGGCAAATTTAGATTGGATATAGAATAGGGCAGAGTAGAATAGAATAGAATAGAATAGAATAGAATAGAATAGAATAGAATAGAATAGAATAGAATAGAATAGAATAGAATAGAATAAACCAGGTTGGGAGAGACTTTCAAGATCGTCACGTCCAACCCATCATCCAACACCACCTAATCAACTAAACCATGCAACCAAGCACCCTATCAAGTCTTCAAACTTAGAAAGAAGTTCTTTACTGTGAGGGTGGTGAGACACAGGAACAGGTTGCACAGCAAAGTTGTGGCCACCTCATCCCTGGAAGTGTTGAAGACCAGGCTAGGTGAGGTTTAGAGCAACCTGTTATAATGGGAGGTGCCTCTGCCCATTGCAGGTTGCCCATTGCAGGGACCTTAAAGGGATCTTTAAGGTCCCTTTCACTGCAAGCCATTCTATGGTACTGAGAGACATGAAGCTTCTGAGAATCCCTCATGAGATGTAGAGTAGAGTGAGACAAGCACTTGAACGCCATTATTGCAGACCTGTTTGTCAGCATAACTGGTTTGTACATCCTGCCCCCTAAGAATGAGAAGGCTTCAGGGATGGCAGGGAAGAGTTGAGGAATCACTCTGATGGGAGTGGTGCTCCAAAGAGGACAGGCTTTTTAGGAAGTACACCAATTCCTTCTGGCTTTACAGGTTTTTAAGGCTTCTCCAGCTGATGCTG